>NC_135809.1:72113603-72751952 GCF_964213995.1 Mustelus asterias
AAGGAGATTGTCCTATGAGGAGAGATTGAGTAGCTTAGGCAATTCGGGAAGCTTCGGGAATGACACGATCTATTTAAAATATATAAAATTCATCAGAGGCTTGATCAGCTAGGAATCAGGTGCATGTAGAACTAGGGGTCACAGTCTCAGAACAATGGGTCAGTAATTTAGGACTGAGATTATTTTACTCAAAAAATTGTGATTATAAAACCATAAGACGTAGGGGCAGGAGACCAATCAGCCCATCGAGACTGCTCCATCATTCAATGAGATCATGGCTGATCTGATATAATCCTCAACTCTGCTTTTTCCTGCCTTATTCCCCATAACTCTTAATTCCTTTACTGATTAAAAATCTGTCTACCTCAGCTCTTGAACATACTTTTCAACCAAACCTCCACGGCTCTCTCCAGTAACGAATTCCACAGGTTCACTACCATCTGAGTGAATGAATTTGATTTGATTTGATTTATTATAGTCACATAGTGAAAAGTATTGTTTCTTGCGCGCTATACAGACAAAGCATCCTGTTCATAGAGAAGGAAATGAGAGAGCGCAGAATGTAGTGTTACAGTCATAACTAGGGTGTAGAGCAAGATAAGTCCATTCAAAAGTCTGACAGCAGCAGGGAAGAAGCTGTTCTTGAGTTGGTTGGCATGTGACCTCAGACTTTTGTATCTTTTTACAGATGGAAGAAGGTGGAAGAGAGAATGTCCAAGGTCCGTGGGGTCTTTAATTATGCTGGCTGCTTTGCCAAGGCAGTGGGAAGTGTAGACAGAGTCAATGGATGGGAGGCTGGTTTACGTGATGGATTGGGCTACATTCACGACCTTTTGTAGTTCCTTGTGGTCTTGGGCAGAGCAGGAGCAGAAGCTGTGATACAACCAGAAAGAATGCTTTCTATGGTGCATCTGTAAAAGTTGGTGAGAGTCATAGCTGACATGCCAAATTTCCATAGTCTTCTGAGAAAGTAGAGGCGTTCATGGGCCTTCTTAACTATAGTGTCGGCATGGGGGGACCAGGAAAGGTTGTTGGTGATCTGAACACCTAAAAACTTGAAGTTCTCGACCCTTTCTACTTCGTCCCCGTTGATGTAGACAGGGGCATTTTCTCCTCTACGCTTCCTGAAGTCAATGACAATCTCCTTCATTTTGTTGACATTGAGGGAGAGATTATTGTTGCCGCACCAGTTCACCAGATTCTCTACCTCACTCCCGTACTCTGTCTTGTCATTGTTTGAGATCTGACCCACTATGATGGTGTCGTCAGCAAACTTGAAAATCGAATTGGAGGGGAATTTGACCACACAGCCCGAGGTGTATAAGAAGTAGAGTAGGGGACTGAGAACACAGCCTTGTGGGGCACCAATGTTGAGGATGATCGTGGAGGATGTTGTTGCCTATCTTTATTGATTGTGGCCTGTGAGTTAGGAAGTTCAGGATCCAGTCACAGAGGGAGGTGCCAAGGCTCAGGCCACAGAGTTTGGAGATGAGTTTTGTGGGAATAATGGTATTGAAGGCTGAGCTGTATTCAATAAATAGGAGTCTGACATAGGTGTCCTTGTTATCTAGGTGTTCCAGGGTTGAGTTCAGGGCCAGGGAGATGGCATCTGCTGTGGACCTGTTGTGACGATAGGCAAACTGTAGTGGATCCGGGTAGTCGGGGAAGCTGGAATTGATTTGCGCCATGACGAGCCTTTCAAAGCACTTCATAATGATGGACGTCAGAGCCACCGGCCGATAGTCATTAAGGCACGCTGCTTGGTTTTTCTTTGGTACCAGAATGATGGTCAGCTTCTTGAAGCAGATAGGGACCTCAGATTGTTGTAAAAAGAGGTTGAAGATGTCTGCGAATACTCCTGCCAGCTGATCTGCACAGAATCTGAGTGCTCGTCCGTGTACCCCATCCGGGCCAGTCGTTTTCCGTGGGTTGACCTTTGAGAAAGCTGCTCTGACATGCAACGGTGACCACAGATACAGGTTCATCTGGGGCTTCCAGGGTGGGGGGCATGCTCTCACTGACCTCTTGCTCAAAACAGATGTAGAATGTATTAAGTTCATCAGGGAGGGGTGCATTGGAGCCAGCAATTTTACATACCTTCATCTTGTAGCCTGTCATGTATAGCAGACCTTGCCATAGTCGGTGGGAGTTGGTGTGGCTAGCCTGAGACTCTAACTTGGTCCGGTAAATTGATCCGGTACTGTCTTTTGGCATCTTTGATGGATCTCCTTAGAACGTATCTGGCTTTCTTGTATAGGTCAGTGTTGCCTGACTTGAACGCCTCAGACCTGGACTTCAGCAAGCAGTGAATATACCTGTTCATCTGTGATTTCCGGTTCCTCCGCTGAATTCCTTCTCTTTGTCTTTAATGGGTGATCCGTTACTCTGAGATTATGCCCTCTAGTCCTAGACACCCGTAGAAGAGGAATCATCCTCTCAGCATCTACCCTGTCAAGCCCCCTGAGAATCGTATATGTCTCAATAAGGTCACCTCTCATTCTTAATTCCAATGAGTATAGGCCTGACCTGCTCAATCATTTCTCACAAGAAAATCCCTCCATACCCAGGGTCAACCTAGTGAACTTTCTCTGGACTGTCTCTAATGCCAGTATATCTTATTTGGAATAGATCCCAGACAGCTATGGATGCTAAGTAATTGAATATATATTTTTAAAAAACCTTGATTCCAAAGATGAGAGGTCTGTCTTATGAAGAGAGTTTGAGCAGGTGAGGCCTATACTCTCTACAGCTCAGAAGAATGAGAGGAGATCTAACTGAGGTATCGAAAATTATAAAGGGGATTGACAAAGTAGACGTAAAGAGGATGTTTCCACGTGTAAGGCAATCTAGAATGAGAGGGCATAGTTTTACAATATGGGATAGTAGATTTAACACAGATGAGGAGAAATTACTTATCTCAAAGGGTCATGAATCTGTGGAATTTATTACCCCAGAGTCATTGGATGCCAGCACACTAAGTAAATATAATGAGGAGATAAACAGATTTTTAATTAGCAATGGGCTGAAAGGTTATGGAGGACAGGCAGGAAAGTGGAGCTGAAGCCAAAGATGAGATCAGCCATGATTGTATTGAATGGCAGAGCAGGCTCGTGGGGTTAAATTACCTACTCCTGCTCTCAGCTCTTATGTAAAACAATGCTCGATAAATTTGGGATATTAAGCAAATCAAATGATATGGAGATGGTGCAGTTGAAGTAAATTAGTCATGATTTTATTGAATGACAGAACAGGCTGAAAGGTCTGAATTGCCAACTCCTGCTCCAATTTCTAATGAATGAACTCCATCATGAAGTGATTCATGCTTACTTGGAATTTTACTGTGAAAAATAGATGAAAAGAAGTTGGCCACATAGTTGACACCTAACAATGGTGAGTGTTTTAGTACCATCCTAACCATTGCCTTTTTGTCTTCTCTCCAGGCCCTTCTCAGCATCTGGATACAGCAGAAAAGGACACTTCAAAGAAGAAAAAGCTCTTAAGGATGCAGCGTTATATGCTCCATTCATCCCATGCTCCAGCATAGGTGCCATACAGATTTAATTCCACCATAAAGAGAATAATGGGCCACATGTATAGAAGTTCAAGGAGTCAATCATCTTTCAAAGATGAATCCGTGTAAATGATGAACCAATGGGGGGAATCTTTCAAAGATGAATCCGTGTAAAGTGCCGGATCTGGGGGCGTCAAATAGATCCGCTCCTGGAATCCTCTTTCCAGCGCACCCATACGCATTTTGCCGGCTCCGGTCCGGATCGCGCAGTGGGCGGGGCTTAGGGCTGGTGGACCGATCGGAGCTCTGAACTGCGCATGCGCAGTTCGAAAAAAACCGACAGCGTGCCCGGGCTCTCAAAAAAAAGCAGAGAGCGGCTCTCTTACGTTCATCCTCTGGTCAGGGGCGGGGAGGTGGGGGGAGGGGGTGTGACGTCTTATCCTCGGGGAGAGGGGGGGGTCTGTGGGAGGGGAGGGGGTGTGACTGATCATCCCCTGGGGGGGGAGGAGAGGCGGTGTGACCGATCATCACGTCCACTCCGGCAGGAGGCATCGGCCGCAGACTGGCAGCCGACACTCCACCCCCTCCCCCCGACCAGAGAATGAGACGTCACACCCCCTCTCCTCCCCCCACCCCAGGAGATGAGACGTCACACCCCCTCTCCTCCCACCCCACCGTCCCGTCCCCCCAGGGGATGAGACGTCACACCCCCTCTCCTCCTCCCACCCCCCTCCCTCCCCGACCAGAGGAGGAGCTGGGTCAGGGAGCCGTTGCAGTCTCTGACCCCGCTCTTCGGAGGCTGCAGCGGCGACTTCGGACTTTTATTCGGCAGGTCGATTAGAGCGCGGACGCGGATCGGGCCAGAAGACGGTAAAGTGGGATTTAGCGGTAGAGTTGGGCGCGCAGTTCATTAAGTCGATTTAAATGCATGCAAATGCATTTAAGTCATCGCGCCGCCCGATTCGGGCGCGCGCCGGACCCGTACCCGAATCGGGTGTCGGTAAAGGTAAAAATCTGCTCGGATTCGGGTGCAGATCGCGTTAAAGGCCCGACGCCCAACTTTACCTCGATTTCACGCCCAAAAACGGGCGCGAAGTTTTGGTAAAATCAGGCCCAATGTGGCAATGACATGCTGAAAGCATTACACTAAATCAGCAAGGCTGCTCCTTCATCACCCAGTAGCCAATAAGATGCCAACATGCTAGCTGGGTCAGATTGGCCCAGCAACAATGCAGTGCAGCAATCTGCAACCAGGGCCTCAATAACTTCACTACCTGGAATTCCCTGGCCATGAACATCTCAAAGATTCCCAACATGAGGAACAGCAGATTTCCACTAACTTTGCCAAGGTCACCAGGTGAATACTCCATGGAAGCTGCAGAGCGAGGCAAACTTTTTATTGGAAGCAATAGCTTCGGAGCAAAATGAATGGAAGGCAATTACTGTTTTTGGAATTAAACTAACAAGTTACGTATACAGCGTAGTTTTACAGCAGCTTCTGAGGTTTGAATGTTCTTTCATGAACATTTGGAGGACTGCGTCCAGTTCTGGTCGCCGCACTACCAGAAGAACGTGGAGGCGTTAGAGAGAGTGCAGAGAAGGTTTACCAGGATGTTGCCTGGTATGGAGAGTCTTAGCTATGAGGAGAGATTGGGTAAACTGGGGTTGTTCTCCCTGGAAAGACGGAGAATGAGGGGAGATCTAATAGAGGTGTACAAGATTATGAAGGGGAGAGATAGGGTGAACGGTGGGAAGCTTTTTCCCAGATCAGAAGTGACGTTCACGAGGGGTCACGGGCTCAAGGTGAGAGGGGCGAAGTATAACTCAGATATTAGAGGGATGTTTTTTACCCAGAGGGTGGTGGGGGCCTGGAATGCGCTGCCAAGTAGGGTGGTGGAGGCAGGCACGCTGACATAGTTTAAGACTTACCTGGATAGTCACATGAGCAGCCTGGGAATGGAGGGATACAAACGATTGGTCTAGTTGGACCAAGGAGCGGCACAGGCTTGGAGGGCCGAAGGGCCTGTTTCCTGTGCTGTACTGTTCTTTGTTCTTTGAAAGATTAAAGGAGCGGTGAGAATGCATCAAGAAATGTTAAAGCAAAGGGGAATGAGAATAAATGGGTCATTAGAATTGTAAGTAATTAACATGGCCCTTGCATTTCTTACTGTAATATACCATCCTCCTTCATCCATTGCAATTTCAGGAAACCTGGGTCTAAAGGTGTTTCATAAGTCACAATCTACAATTGAGTTCTTGGAGCAAGTGTTTAAAAACAATATATCCTCAACTTAAGAAAACTTAAGTGTAACTCACTTCAATTTTCAGCACAGCATACTGCTGTGAATTGCTATACTCTGAAATGAAGTTTGTATCGTTATTTTGTATTCATAGCCTTGGTCACCTAGAAAATATCAACACTTTAAATAACAACTCTTCTGCTACAGATGAAAAGATAATGAAAATGTTGAAGGTAAACTACAGATTCATGAACATGTGAAAGACGAAAACACAGGTTAATACTTTGGATGGACCCTGTTTATCAGTGAAAAGCTACCTGATATATTGTCAAGACTGTACGAATGAGCTCCGTCAGGTGTTGATTTATAACTGCTGCACGATGCTTCGGCTCTGCAAACTTCTCCAAATTTCCTTAAAGTCCTTCATATAGCTTTGACAATATATCAGCCAGATTTTCAAGGTACGGCCAGGATAAAGGCTCACAAGAATTCTACTAGAAGTAATTAGCCTATGTAAAGTTTGTTCATGTCCTGCGACTCTCAAACATCTCAAGATTATCATATGTGGCTCTTAGGTACATTTGACCTTTCCTGGTACATAACAAATGTGACTTTTGCCCCTATAATCATCACTATCTGTGGTATTTATAATTCTAGTTTTAGTATATAGCCCAAATCTCCTATTCACATTTTTGGGGATAAATCTTAAGTAATGCAGCAGGGCTAAGAACAAACATTAATGAACAACTAGCAGGATATTGATAGGAAATTAACAACACATAGATCTGATAGAGACCATCAAAAATATTCATAGAATCATAGAATTCTACAGTGCAGGAGGCAGCCATTCGGCCCATCGAGTCTGCACCGATCACAACTCCACCTAGGCCCGATTCCCGCAACCCCATGCATTTACCCTAGCTAGTCCCCCTGACACTAAGGGGCAATTTAGCATGACCAACCTACCTAACCCACACATCTGAGAGGGGAAACCGGAGTACCCGAAGGAAACCCATGCAGGCACGAGGAGAATGTGCAAACTCCGCACACAGTGACCCAAGCCGTGAATCGAACCCAGGTGCCTGGCGCTGTGAGGCAGCAGTGCTAACCGCTGTGCCACCATGCCACCCAGATTTACTTTGTTTTTTAAAAAATTGATTGTGGGGTTAGTGGGAGGCCAGGGCAGGAAGGTGGCTTTCATTCGCCACCTCCTCTCCAATGCCACCTCCCTCAATCAGGCACTTGTTGCCTTTGCGAGACTGACCTCTTCTAGAAGCTGGCATTAGAAAGCCATCCAAATCCCATTTAATAGATCCCTACAGTGCAGAAGAGGCCATTCGGCCCATCGGATCTACACCAATTCTCTGAGCGAGAGTCTTATCCAGACTCTCTCGTCCAGGCTATCCCTGCAATCCCACACAACACTAATCGTTTTTCATCTTTCACATGTTAAGTCTACCATCTACATTTTCATTACCTCTTCATCTCCAGCAGCAGAGTAGTTAATTAAAGTGCTGATGATTATCCATGTACCTAAGGCTATAAACTTAAGAGGAAGTAAAAAAGCGAGTAAATTATAGAGCATTTTTACATTGCTGGGAATCGTCACCTTTGAAGACCACAGAACATTTTCTTCATAATCGATGAAATTATTTTGCATTTAAGACACTCACTGTTGCAATGTAAGAAATGCAGCAGCCAATTTGCACACAGCAAGCTCCCACAAACAGAAATTTGATAATGGTCAGATAATCTGTTTTTAGTGATGTTAATTCGTTTATTTTCTTTCTTATGCAGAATAATCCTTGAAGTTCCATGCTATTTTCTACTCACACTACGAGTTTCTGTAGCATGCATCTGGCATGTTGGTTGATAAGCTGCTCCATATTCACCTTCTTTTGCATTTGCACAGTTGAAGTAAATTTTAGGATGGCCACACATTTCTAAGGAAGAATATTCAATGTTTCATTACTAAAATATATAACATTTGGTATGCATCAAGGGTATCTTATAGTGAGTCAAATTAATAGATTAGATTTACTATGGCCTGTTTCATTCAAAATTATTACTGTATTACTTGAGTACAAATCAATTTTGTCACATTTTAAGTACTTTGGGGAAAATATTTAGAGATGGGTTAAAACCTAAAGTTAAAGTTCAATATACAATGTGAAAATTTTCATATTTTGTTTATGCTTTTAAAAGAATCTAAGTTAACAAATGTTTCCTACCTCCGGAGATGAAAGAGTTGCCGAAACATTCAACGTTGCCATTTTGACAAAAGCTAGGAAGAGAATAAAACGCAAGCTGTTTTAATTATACAATCCATATCATCCAAATTCCATCCTCGTTCAGCTGTAAATTTGTAAAAAGGACTCTGGATCAAAATTGAACTCCTGCCATTGGATCTCCACTGAAATGGTACAGCAGTGAAGATTAATGTAAAATATTGTGAAACCCTCAAGTACATCAGGCAGGAAGGCAAGTTAGTACCTTGATTTGATGATAAGGTAATTGAACATTTTGCAGTGGATGACTTATTTGCCTGGCATTGAAGAAAAGTTGCCAAGGCTAGCTTGGAGAGCGTGGGAAAAGGTAGCAACTAACTCTAGCAGTTCTAGCGTTGAAAGAAATATAACAAGGGAAAAATAGAATAGCTCCGCACAGCTCCTACACATCTAAATGTCCTCCTTTTAAATGAAAGCGGAATAGCCAGTAGAAGTTCTTTCCCACATAAGTTATTTCCCTAATTCCTATTTCCATAGACTGATTGCAGATAATGGAAAATCTGATATAGAAAATACCTTAATGGAACAGCATCTGCTACCTCAAGAAACCATCTTCCTCATGCTGAGGGAAAAACTCACATGGGGTCTCAGGTTCGATCTTTTGCTGTCATTATTGAAGGGTCTCATGAGTTTAAAAGGCAGTGTTCAATAGCAAACTGGCAACGAACTAGCTGATTATTGAGTTGTGCTGCATACTGCTACAATCATTCTAGAAAGCTCCCAAAGGTTTACATTGATGAATTTCCATGGAATGGTCGATAAACTAATCCCCTACTTTAGCATTCCAAAGATATTTTCCATGATATTTTCATGTAAATATAAGATTCATTATAATGCTGTTCAGTGATCTCAATACTGCCAGTAGATAGCCAAGATTTCCCAACATTTAACACTTCAATCATGGCCCTTCTGCAAACAGTGGGGGGTTAATAAATTGCCTTAGAATAAAGGAACCATCTGAGTCATGAGGATCCTGGCAGTTTTTCATTTTTATGCCAGTGGTCAGACATTGGTTGTACATTTATTCATGGCAACATATGTGGCAGCATGGGGGCACAGTGGTTAGCACTGCTGCCTCACAGCGCCAGGGACTCAGGTTTGATTTCTGGACTGGGTCACTGTCTGTGCACATTCTCCCAGTTTCCGTGTGGGTGTCCTCCGGATGCTCCAGTTTCCTCCCACAGTCCAAAAGACATGCTGGTTAGTGAATTGGCCATGCCAACTTCTCCTTCAGTGTACCCAAACAGATGCCAAAGTGTGGTGACTGGGGGATTTTCACAGGAACTTCATTGCAGTGTTAATATAAGCCTACTGGTGACACTAATAAACCTAAAACTTAAACTTAAAACACATGGTCAAAAATATTTCCATCTATCACTGCTATATATTGATTCGCCCTGTTAAACAATGTCTCTGCTGCCTGCCAGCTGCATCAATGGTCAGTAGATTCGTTGATACATTCAATGGTCAGTAGGTTAATTGATGCATTCAATGACACTGGTGTCTCCTGAAAACATCCACTGGTATAGAAGCATAATTCCACTGTTATTTTCCTCGTGTTGCCAAGATATTGGTAAAGGAAGAGGCAGTAGCAATATTGGATAGGATAACAATAGATAAAAGGTAACATCTCAGGACCAATCCTGAGTTATAGTAGTGAGGTTTTGGTGATGCACTAACTCAGTTCACCAACTACGGCTTGATTAATCATCTTGATCAACTCTAAATGAAGAACCGATCTGGGGACATTACAAAAAACTGCCCTTGCCCTGCGCTACCCAGCAGCTGAATTTTCAGTCTGGGAATGCTTTTCCCGTGCCAGGAAGTTGATTGAATGTTCAATGTAGCTTGCAGAGCTACTATGGGCAGTCAGAAACCTACTCAAGTTAGCAATCCGTACTGTTTTCTGATATTACTCCGACCATCATTAGGATGCATGTTGCATGGACATCTTCGCAATCCTATCTTCCAGAAGAATCGAGAAACAAAGAGCCTGAAGTCTCCACCGATGATCATTGGTAACATACTTACAGGTTGCGCTGCAGGAATTCACCAAGGTTCCTTAGGCAGAACCTTCCAAACCCATGACCACTACCATCCAGAAGGACTAGAGGAGTAGATACCTCTGAACACCAACACCTGGAGGTCCCCCTCCAAGTCCTTCACCATCCTCACTTGGAAATATATTGCCATTACTTCACTGTCGTTGGGTCAAAATCCTGGAATTCCCTCCCTAACAGTACCGTGGATGATGATACACCTCAGGAACTACCACAGTTCAAGAAGACAGCTCACCACCACCTTCTCAAGGGCAACTAGGAATGGGCAAAAAATGCTGGTCCAGCGAGCAATGCCCACATCCCATAAATTAATTTTTAAAAACCTGATGACTGGTTGAATAAACTTCAGCAGAATATAGGGAGACTTGGGCAGGTGCCTGGAACCTAAAATTTAATGCAGAAAAGTGTGAAGTGGTTTATTTTGGTAAAAATGAGACAAAGTGAACAAAAGAGCATTAGAGAGACCTGGGGGTGTATGCACACAATTTTTTTTTTAACAGGTGCCAGGACAAATTGAGGATACATAGAAACATAGAAGATAGGAGCAGGAGGAGGCCATTTGACCCGTCAAGCCTGTTCTGCCATTCATTACGATCATGGCTGATCATCAATAGCCTAATCCTGCTTTTCCCCCCAAAACCTTTGATCCTATTTGCCCCGAGTGCTGAATCTAGCTGCCTCTTGAATACATTCAATGTTTTGGCATCAACTACTTCCTGTGGTAATGAATTCCATAGGCTCACCACTCTTTGGGTGAAGAAATGTCTCCTATGTGATCTTCGGCTTTATTAAGGAATAGAGTACAAAATAAAGGAAGTTATGTTTGTTAAGTCGATCCGAAGCCAGTTGAAATATGAAACTAGACACTAATACTTTCCTGATAATAGGTTTATTTACAAGAAGCAGCATTACCCATGCTGCTTCCTAGTTACCACACAATTGTCCTCAGCAGTCTTTCTTTATAAGTGCTCTCATCTGGTATCTTAATAGTATTGACATATGATTAACAGATTCCCATTTCTTTAACAAAATAACACCCAAATATTTTTAAAACAAATCAAAGAGAAAAACATTCATATATTGTATAAATCAATAATAATACACTTCTCTCTTCTAGGACTTTCAACAATTTCTTTGAGCAAGCTTTATTTTTGTAAAGCAGTCTAATAATTGATGACTTGCATTGGTTCATTTTGTCTGACAGATCTCTTTTCTCTCCACAATTCTTTTAAACCAGCAAGGTCATTCATTAACCTTTCCTCAGTCACGATCTTTGTTGAATGTACATTAACCCATAGACAAGGCTCTCACATTGACGGGTCAAGCTTTTATAAATGTGATTTCCCTCAAGATCTTTGATGAGTAAAATACAAAGCTAAGACTTCTACTTGAGCCCCCTAGAGTCTGTCCCTCTACAGATAGAGTATCACACTTTTTATTTTCTTAGTTTCTCAGCCAAGTGACAAAATATTTTATTCTTACGCACCAAAGATATGTAAACCTAGCTGTACTCAAATTACCATCCGGATGGTTGGCATGGGAAGTGTCACTAATAAGGATTCATTTCATATCCTTTGGGTCACCCAAGACTGGAAACTTAAAGATGTATTTCTTCAAAATTAATTTTCTCATGTTATATTTGTCCTCAAAATCTACTCAATTGTAGAATGTTTCACCATAGTATTACCTTTACATCATAAGTGGCATAGGATCTTGTCTGAGTGTTTTAAGGGTCCTGGACCAGGATCCCAAACTACATTAGGAAGCCAGACTAGACCCCAACAATTTTTTTTTATTTTGGTATAAATGTGAGGATAGGATGCTTCACTCCAGGAGGAATTCTGCTGACAAATTAGTGATCTTTGATAGTAAAACTTTATTTAATAGCACAGTTCAACCATAACTCTAACAAATGAAGCAGCTTAACTATTACCCATTGAAAAATATTTAAATGAAACTCTAATTTCTAACTTATCCCTGTTTCTTGTGTTCCAAATAGCCAATGTTCTGAACATTCTTCTCACAGACTCAAAAAACACTTTAAATACAATTAGCAACCATAAATATAGTTGCTATAATGAGTGTAAACAGCCTTGAAGCTTTCAGAAAGATTTTGTGGGGGGAGCAGCTTGCAGACCTCTGTCTTTAAACAAACGCCAGCAAGAACTCAAATCTGTTTAGTTTCTTCTTTGGGTGCAAAATCATCTTTCTTTGATGACCTATCCCTATATGTCAGGGTATGTGCAATGCTTTTTAGATATGATTGTTGATACATGGTTATTCTCAACCTCTTCTCCAAATTCCTTCCAACTATCCAATACTTCTTATTGAAAAACGGAAAATGCTAGAAAAATATTTCAATTTCTAAATTTCCAGCATCCGTAGTATTTTGCTTTTATTATCCCATTCTTAAGGCTTGGCTTCTTTTAATAAATTATCTTCTAATTATTTTGCAGCACTAAAATTTTCCAGTCATAAGGGCTTCTACTTCTAACAATATTCCTAAGTTGTTCTGTAGATCTTGTTCTATGGCATAGCCTGATTAAGCAAAAGCCTCGACTTTCCCTCCTATCTCTCTCTAGGCTATGTGATGACCTGGATTGGGGAGGGGGGGATAATAATCGGAGGCTATTGAAGCTCGCGAGTGGTCGGCACGCTGGCACTGCCCACTAGGGACCCTGGCAGTGTCCACAAGGTAGCCTGGCACTGCCCATTGGGCACCATAACTGTGCTAGGGACAGTGCCAATGGGATGGAGCTGGAGTGGAGTGGAGCCAGGACAGGGGCAGGAGAAGCGAGGAGCTCTACAAAGGTGGGAGGGAACCCTGCAGGGATGGGAGAGCATTGCCGGGGGGGCGATCGGCAGGAGCTCTGTGGGGGGGGGGGATGGCAAAGGGAGCTCTGTGTGTGGGGGGGGGGGGGGGGGGAAGAATGGCGATGTCCATGGAGGGGAATCCCGATGTCCATGGGGTGGATGGGGGGAGGGGTGGTAGGAAATCTTTCAGTACTGGGAGATCAGGGCACATGCACAACGGTGCCCCTAGAGCTCAGTAGCCAGCTTCACCAGTGAAGCAGCCAGCTTCCCCCACAAGTGCAATAAGATTACATTTCTAAACTCGCCCAAAAACGAGACTGAAACACTCCATTTTCTCATTCATTCAGTACTCGAATCTTTTCACAAAATCCACCCATCTCTTTTTGAGAATTTAACTCCAGTTAACTTCAGGAGCCTATCCACGTGCAACACTTTAGCACAATCTAACAATTTGAAAGTCAGCATTGAAGAACGTGAAATGGTCCCGAACATTACTGATTGCATTCTATGATTCCTATTTGACTCCACCAGATAGGACAACTTTGGAGGGATTGCAAAAATGGCCTATCATCCCACACAATAAATTCTCCACCCAACAGCTGAAGTACTCATGAAAATCTATGTCAAAATGTATTGACATACAAATACTACAAAGTTACAAAGAACATCTCAGTATCTAGTAACTCTAATTCTGCATCCGAGGATTATCAGAACTCAAGACACTCAAAATATTATGGGCATGATCTTACCAGCTCACAGCGCCCATTGATCAGTGTGGTGAGCCAGGAAGATAGCCTGAGGTCAAAACTCCGATTCGATTGCCATCTTCCCGTCAAGAACTACGAAGTGTTTCACAGTAACTTCATTGCAATATGAATGTAAGCCTACTTGTGACTAATAAATAAACTTTACTTTACCATAAGATTGCCTGGATATCCTTATAATTATCAAGTCCAGGATGGTTGCTTCACCCCTTCTGGATGCTTCCCACCTCGTTGACGAGGTGTCACCAGGACCAGAAAATCACTACTGCTTTGCGCGGAAACCAGGCGTCATGGCCATGTTGGCAGAATCAGAGGCCATTGCAGCCCTGGGTAGACGGGGACATGGCCAGGCAGTGCCTAATGGGCAGCACCTGCCTGGTAGTGCCCAACTGGCACTTGGCAGTGCCTGGTTGGGCACTGTAAGTGTACTGGGGCCTGAGTGGGGGTAGGGGCTACACACTCTGACGGGTGGCTATGCAATCTAACGGGGGGGTGGGGGGTTATGCACAGGGGCCGATGTGTGGGGGGAAATGATAGAGAGGATCACAGTGGGGGGCGGGGGGGGGGCATATCAGGGGTATACACCAGGGAATCCATTAGGAGGGCCCTGATGCCCCGATGGCAATGGCCCATGTCGGTGTGAGGGGTGATAATGCTGCCAATGAAGGGGGAGTGGGTGCACTGTCCATGGGGGGAGGCGGGTAGGAGGTGGTATGTGCGAAATGGCGCCTCAGCGCTTGACATCGGCTTCACTGGCATGTGTAGGCTCTGCCCCCCCCCCCCCGCCCCCTACCCCCCCCTCTCCCCCCCCCCCCCCCCCCCCCTCACCTCCCCCTGATCCAGTGCAATTCTCCCAGCTGTCAAGAAAATTGAGACAGTGCCAGAAGATTGCAGTGCTAAGTTCACCGCAAAGACTGGCGTGGAGAACTCCCATTTTCTCATCGTTACAATACTTAGAATTCTTTTGGTGAAATTCCGCCCTATTTTATTTTTTCTTCAGCATGTTTCTTTAATGAGGGAAGTTTACATTGACCTGTAAGCACAAAATCCAGTGGCTGATCATAGTGAGGTCAGAAACTTTACAAAAGACAGCTCTTTAAATTTTAACAATTGCTTCCTGCGAAACATTCAAGGGCAATGGGGGTCAACCCCATCAATATTCTGATAGGTTGCATGTCCCTACAGGAATTCCTGACATGCTAAATGCATGAAAATTATCCCTACTATGTCAGCGGAAATAACTATTTGAAATTGGGTCTGATAAAAGAAATGGCAATTGCTGATCAAACAGCAAAGGGGAATAGTTTATAGGTGGCCTCATATGTAGAAAAATACAGAAACAGATCAAGGCATTCATTAATGCAAGGTAATATCCGCTTGATTTGCCCACAATGGTACTATTACTTTTGTACTTGATTGAGGACGGCTGACATTTTAACTGCTTGAAATAATGCAAAACGCATTCATTATTCAACTCACCACATTTGATCAAAAATGATGACTCTCTTGCCAGCAGGTATAATTGGACCACTTTGCAAAAAACATGGACAGCTGGATGCACTAACACATGTGTTGGTATCGTCTAGAAAAGTATCTGGTGGGCAGTTGCAGCCATCTACTGGAACACCATTCTCAGTGCATTCGAGGACTGGATTGGACAGTGAAAAGCAGGTATGGTTGCATGCTTTAGAATCGTAACTGAAAACCTTAAGGCCATGGCAAGAAATTTCTGAAAGCAAAAGTTAAGCATAGTTCATGAATCATTCTGAAATACAGCACAATGCAAAATCTTTTTGGATTGGTTACATGGTAATTTTGAAATTATTTTAGTTGTTAACTTTGAATTACTAAAACAAATAACAAAATAATTCAAAACTTCTATGCAGATTCTCCAGCTAATCTGTTATTTGTCGTTCATAGAATCATAGAATCCCTACAGTACAGAAAGAGGCCATTCGGCCCATCGAGTCTGCACCGACCACAATCCCACCCAGGCCCTACCCCCATATCCCTACATATTTTACCCACGAATCCCTCTAACCTACGCATCTCAGGACACTAAGGGCAATTTTAGCATGGCCAATCAACCTAACCCGCACATCTTTGGACTGTGGGAGGAAACCGGAGCACCCGGAGGAAACCCACGCAGACACGAGGAGAATGTGCAAACTCCACACAGACAGTGACCCAAGCCGGGAATCGAACCCAGGTCCCTGGAGCTGTGAAGCAGCAGTGCTAACCACTGTGCTACCGTGCCGCCCTAATTCTTCAAATCTTCAAATGAACTGCCAAAAATACAGTAGATGAGTAGAAACCACTTGCAGGAATTGTTCCCTTATTGTCAAGGTATTTCTTCCAGAATTATAATAAACACAAGGATTTTAAAGCAAAGTACAGGCATCTAAAACACAGCTTCATGGCAATGAGAAACAGTTGCAGCTGGATATTGATGCAAAAATGGTAAATCTCAATCTGACTTCAAATAAAAGAGATCCAAGTGGTATCAAAACATTTGGGGAGACTACTTCACACAGCTGTGGAGTTACATTATGGGCAGAAGAACTCCAAAGTGGTGCAAAGTCAGGTTTGAAAGATGTTCTGGAATAGTCTTAAGTCTCCTGAACTCCTTATAAGCCTTCCTTACAGACTTTAATTGTTTAGAAGGGAATCCATGTTCTCTATAAACGATCTGATGTGGACCAGAGCTCTGAACACATGGTTAACCTGCAGAGCTCTCTTTGAGGGTAAGTTGTGGTTTTCAGCTGCCAGTTTAACTCAGATGTTACTGCCTGTTTCTCATTTAACAGTTCCAGATCTCACTACAGTAGCATATCTTTTAACCTAGTTTATAATGCATTAACTGTGAAAGTTACTCTCAACTAAGAAATTTCAGCACTATTTATTTGATTACATTCAAGAAGCTTGACAGCATCCAGAACGAAGCAGGTTACCACCTCAATACCAAGTCATATTGGCAACACTGTGTGCCATCTACAAGAAATACTGCAGCAACTCAGATTCCTTTAACAGCACCTTACAAACCCATGACCTCTACCACCTTGAAGAACAAGACCAGAAGATGCATGGAACACCACCACATGCGAGTTCCCTTTCCAGCCACACAATATTCTGACTTGGAAATATATCGCCACTCCTTCACTGTCACTTCGTCAAGATCCTGGAACTCCCTCCCTAAGAAAACTGTCGGTGTGTCTACCACATGGACTGCTGCAATTCAAGAAGGTGGCTCACCATTATATTTTCAAGAACAATCAGGAAGAAGCAATACAAGATACAAAATTGACTTGACGACAGAAGACAGAGAGTGGTTGTAGAGGATTGTTTTTCAAACTGGAGGCCTGTGACCAGCTGTGTGCCTCAAGGATCGGTGCTGGGTCCACTGTTATTTGTTATTTATATTAATGATTTGGATGAGAATTTAGGAGGCATGGTTAGTAAATTTGCAGATGGCACCAAGATTGGTGGCATAGTGGACAGTGAAGAAGGTTATCTAGGATTGCAACCGGATCTTGATCAATTAGCCCAGTGGGTTAATGAATGGCAGATGGAGTTTAATTTAGATAAATGTGAGGTGATGCATTTTGGTAGATCGAATCGGGGCTGGACCTACTCAGTTAATGGTAGGGCATTGGGGAGAGTTATAGAACAAAGAGATCTAGGAGTACAGCTTCATAGTTCCTTGAAAGTGGAGTCACAGGTGAACAGGTGGTGAAGAAGGCATTCAGCATGCTTGGTTTCATTGGTCAGAACATTGAATACAGGAGTTGGGATGTCTTGAAGTTGTACAAGACATTGGTAAGGCCACACTTGAAATACTATGTACGATCCTGGTCACCCTATTACAGAAAGGATATTATTAAACTAGAAAGAGTGCAGAAAAGATTTACTAGGATGCGACCGGGACTTGATGGTTTTGAGTTATAAGGAGAGGCTGGATAGACTAAGATTTTTTTCCCCTGGAGCATAGGAGGCTTAGGGGTGATTGTTTAGGGGTCTGTAAAATTATGAGGGGCATAGATCAGCTAGATAGTCAACATCTTTCCCAAAGGTAGGGGAATCTAAAACTAGTGGACATAGGTTTAAGGTGAGAGGGGAGAGACACAAAAGGGTCCAGAGGAGTAATTTATTTTCACACAGAGGGTGGTGAGTGTCTGAAACAAGCTACCAGAGGTAATACGAAAAGCATTTAGACAGTTACATGGGTAAGATGGATATAGATATGGGCCAAACGTGGGCAATTGGGACTAGCTTAGTGGTAAAGACTGGATGGCATGGACAGGTTGGGCTGAAGGGCCTGTTTCCATGCTGCAAACCTCTATGACTCTAAAGAATAAGTCCTGGGTTTGCCCACAGCGCTCACATCCCAAGAATTAATCAAAACTATTCTAAGCACTATTAATGGCTTTGAAATCAAAAAACAACAATTCTCATCGAACACTTACTGCATTGATTCACAAAATTTCTCCAGTCTGTCAATATCAGGCCTTTTATGGCACAAGCACGAGCATATACTCCAAGGGAATTGCACATGAAATCCTGGCTTTTCTCATAATTGCAAGTTTCAAACTTACACCTCTGAAGGAAATAAAATAACATGAAAGAGACATTTTAAAAAGGCAGAATAACATCTGAGAATTCAAACTTCTTCAAATGAAAACACATTCATTTGTGCATTTTCATCTTTATCACCTGGATGATAATCTGTTGAAGCAGATCACCTGCCCTTCACAGAACCCAGCCGATCTTCATTGTTATTTATATTAAAAATGAATTACAACTTTCAGCATTTCATCAGCACTTTCGAGCTGTGAATGAACTTATCCAACAATGAAAGCTAAAAAGTTAAAGATGATAAATACAGTGAAATAGCTCACGCGTGGAAATATCTGGGAACATTATGGGGAAAAAAACTTAAGGCTTAAGGCCTGGTTGAATTGAGGCAGGCAACATGCAAACCATTCTGCCTGTTCACCAAAATGCTAATAACTTGAAGCCCAGCTCAAAATGTGCTGCTCATTGCAGGTATAACAGGGGGCCCAGCTTTCCTGTCCTTCTTAAAGGCAGCCTGCTCCTTAGTGCACTCAGGCTACAGCAAGTAATTAAACAGTGCCAATGAGTCTTTGAGAGAAGAAAGAAACTGCAAAGGTGAAAGAAGGGGCTCCTAGATACTCTGTATCAGTGCTGGAGGGCTCAGCTCAGCAGGTCAGGATTGACAAGATGTCATATTTTTATAGGTAGCTGGAAGACCCTCAAGATATAGCACCTGAAAAGAACAGTTGATCACAGAGGTCAATTCCTGGCATCAGCAATCAGGACTTTTGCCCAATGATCAGATGCCCCACCTCATTCTCACACACTTAACGATGCTGTTAGCCTCACTCCCACTTCTCGTGGAACCACATATACCCAGCTCTACATTTATGGCAGGCACATCACCCAAACACATTGCATCACACACTTTAACATTCTTCCACCTCTTACAAGAAAGACTGCACATAACTAGTGAGAGTAGCAGAGTACTAGAAGGGGGAAAGCCTATTCGGTATTGTCCAAACACACTGGAAGAGATGGTGATCCAAGGTAGAACAGATAGTGATTGAGGCTATTGCATCTGGCATCGCGGAAATTCTTCAGGATGAAGGTGCCTTATGCACTTTTCTCAAATCTTACTTCACACACACATTTTGCACAATGTTCAGATGCAAGTAGTGTGAATATGGATCTCTTGCTTTCCAGCCCAACTCACTTCTTCCCCTCCAGTCCTCTGCTTCTGCATTTATTCTTTTAGATACCCAAGAAATGCCACCTGGGCAATAGTGCATCCTCACCATTATGGGCACGATCAGCAGCAGATGTTTGATGGAGAAGTATCCTCACTTGATCAAAATAACAGCTACCAGCTCAGGTTCCATGTGTACTTTATAGGTGGTATAAAATCAGGATCAGCACATGTTGAGTCAGCAGGCACAACTGGGCCACAGCCTGTGCATAGACATGTGCCAGCTCAAAGAAGGGCAAAGTATCAGACAAATTCTGCTGCAGGGGACTTAGGTGAGGATTTCAATATGGTGACATTCAACAGAACAATTGCACAGAAAAATCCATAGTTCGTTAAGTGAAAGAGCCTCAGTCAAAGAGCATGGAGGAGTCCAGCTGCAATTTAGCACAGAGTTCACACAGAGCTCTGTGACAAACTTTCTAACATGGAAGTGGTGGCCCTCTCCATGATAGCATTTACAGAGTGCCGTCTCAGCTTTCACTGCAGCTTGGGCAGCAGTGACCTAACATCTGAATGCCGCATTGAAATCTCAGATCGAAGTCATGAGATCCATGCTTCTTGCCATCAAAGCCCAGCTTGGTACCATGGAGGCTTAGACTGCATGGCGATGGATATTAATGGTCAAGGGGACTTGACGGGTGGAATTTTACGAGATTCTTTTCAAAGTGTCCAGCTAGTGTGAAAACAGGAGAGTTTCTGATCTGTTTTTTCGGTGAGTTTTCACTCCCAATCTTATGGATTTAGACATTGAAAATATGGGCTAGACCTTTTCAAACCACTAGAGGCAGTAGGTGGGGCTTAACTCACCAGACAGCCTGTAGCTCAGATCAGAGCCACAAACTGTGCATTAGCACAAAAAGCTAAAAAATGTAAGTTCTCTTGACAAAAACCACCCCCCCCACCCCCCCAACACCCCCTCCCTTGGGCCAGATACAGCCTCCCCCTCAGTCCACAGACATCAGGGACCATCTCTCCCACCCCCCCCACCAACATTACCGACCCCCGGGACCCCCATGCACATGGCACCCTCATCACCCCCTGATTGCTAATCCCCTGCCCCTGATCATCATAGAGGCACATTTCCTCCCACCCACCACCCCCCATCAGCACACCTGCAAGTGTTGACTTGGCTTCCCCTCCATGGTAACAAGGCAAACTGCATTAAACTCACTGAAATGCTCTAACAGGTGCTTGACACGCCCAAACTGTCTACAGCTCATCTGCTCTAACAAGGGAAAGCTCCATAAAAGCCCCAAGGATGGACAGACAGGCAGGTGGTGCTGGAAGCTTGCCTCGAGGAAGACAGCCCCCTGATTTTTCAATACAGATCTTGCCAGGATGCTGGAGGCGTTAGAGGCAAGGCAGGAGACCTTCTTACCCCCCAAGAGAAGGGATGGCAATGCAGCCTTGGGGGAGGCAGTGGCAGCATGTGTGAGTGAGGGGGCACTGGCCAGGAGGACTGGAAAGCAGTGCCAGAAGAAACTGAATGACCTAATCTGGGCAGCAAGGCTGAGTGTTAAACCTGATCTCACATCTTTCCCCTATGTGACCCCCAAATCTCCCCACTCTCAGCACCTTGCATTCTTCCAGCCCCTGAAACCCTTGCCACCCCACACTCCAGGACTCCTGCCATCAGATTTTACATGGCTCCTTCTGTCCCCACAGGAGAAGAATGCCCATAGCTGCCGAGAGAGGGTGAAGACAGGGGGTCTTGTGTCAGGGATCCAGGTCCTCACCCCCTTTGTGGAGCGGGCACAATTAGTGATAGCCAGGTCGGGCTGGAACACAGAAGTGAACACCTAATCCTCCACTCATTGGAGATATCTGAAGTAAGTTGCATGCAATCCAGATTCCTGTCCCTCCCTTGCACTTAATCTTGTGCCCTGTGTTGCAGGAAGGGACCCAGGTGGACCAGGCCAATCTGGCATCACAGTGACATCAGTGTCCCTGTTGCTCCCACCCATCCTCCCCATGACAGATCAGAAGACTCCTCAGAGGAAGGTGATAGTTGGACCTCCAAGGTCGGCACCAGTTTTGTCTCGGCTTCCACCTTGCAGTTCACCATCGCAGAGACTCTCATATCGGTGGGTCATGTTTGTGGTGAGGCATCTGGCTCACTCTCGAGTGCGCACAGCACATCTGCTGATGTACATCGAGTGGAAGAGGGAATGTCCAAGGCCTCTGGCACGTGGGGGCCTGCCAGAGGCGAAGACTCAGCTGGCCCCAGGCTACATTCTGGGCCTGTCCGATCACTTCTCCCTCAGCTGTTGGAGATGCAGCAACAGAGCCAGGGAATGCAGGAGGGGCTGACAGCAACACTGAACCGACTACAAGGCTGCTGGGAGAAGTCCCAAAGCTTTCAGGTGGACCAGCTACTGCCTGTCTTGCGTGTCCACAGTGAAAAGCCTGGGGCAGGAAATCATCACCATAAATGGCAGGGTCTAAGCGATGGCCGAGTCACAGTAGGCTACCATGGAGTCCCAGAAGGCCACAGCTGAGGGCTTCAATAGGCTTTGCCAGATTCTGCAGCCAATGGCTCAGAGGCTCGAGAGCTTTCAGGAGACCAGCGGGACACAGCGAGTTATGGCTGCAGCCCTTGAAAATGTGGCCAGGTCACAGAGAATCATTGCTGAGGGGCTGCAGAGCTTGCAGGACGACACCGAGGCACAACAGGCTATGGCAGCAGCCTTTTGAGAATGTGGCCAACTCACCAAGGGTTGTGGCTGAGGGGATGCAGAGTGCGGCCCAGTCTCAGAGGGCACTTGCTGCTGCCATTGACAGATGGCCCCTGACTCAGGGCCATCCCGAGGACTCGCCCACCACGGCAAGAACGCGGGCGATCCTCCAAGACTGGCAGGGCCAGGCGATGCTGGAGCTTCTGGAGCTCACTGCAGAAGCACCGCCGTCCCATGAAGTGATCCAGGGGTCCCCAGGAATCCTGAAAGAGGAGGAGGGAGGGCACAAGCCTGTGCCGGGGCCTTCCACCCAGCAGACTGCGGTAGTGGCTATGCCTTCTGAATTCCCGCTTCCTGACACCGGGGCATCTCAGGGACAGCGAGATGAACTCGGTGGCATGGATACATCCATGACACCTGAAAGCCAGCCAGGGCCCTCAAGGTCCAGACCCTCCAGAGGATGATCACCAAGGACATCACAGGCCAAGGGGCATGTTAGGCAGCTGACCATCTCCACCTCTGATGTACATCCTGGAGAGACACCGAAACATAGTGGTACGCCACATAAAGAAAAGTTGTAGCGGCACAAAGATGGCATGGGTAAAGGAGTACGCCAGTTAGGTGGAATATTTAGACACTTTGAAGTTTCACTTTCACTTGTCATATATTAACACTTAATTTGATGGCACTTTTATTGGCACCAATGTTACTTCATCCTACTGCTGTGACTAATGTGTCCCTGATTAGCCTCCAACAAGAATGTATTCACCCCGACCTTCGCTGGAGGGACCCTGCACATTGATGTCATTGGGGGAGGATCCTCAGCACCCCAATACTGTGAAAATCAAGGCTCACAAATCATTCACTGGCTACAGCAGGTGGCATGCAGTGGCAGCACATTACAATATCTGCCATAGCATCCCCAGAAGCAGGGAGACATTCCCTCCCACCCCCTACCCAACCTGATCCGGCCCTGCATGGGTGTTTAGTGTGCCCTTACCCCTCCCCCCCACCCAGATGTGGACTCAGGTGCCAGCGTGCATGCAGAGCTCAGGTAGGAGTCAAACTAGTTTGCACCAGCGTATCATCACAATGGTGCATAGTGAGTCATCATCATCCTTGCCACAGAAACTCGCCAACACAGCACACCCAGGCCCACTACTCTGGTGTTACAATGTTGCAGGAGATTGTAGGGATGCACGAGGTGGGAGTGGGGGGTGGGGTTGGAAAGTGTTAGAATCCACGTGCGGCAACACAGGCCTCTAGTTTCCAAAACGTGTGGTGATCAAGGCCTCCCTCGCTGCTCTCACATGCCTGACCCTTGCTGCCGCCAGCTCTCCAGCGCCTAGGTGGTGTTGGTTGTCATCATCCTTGTCCTTCCGGACAGCCTGCTCCCCAGCAACGCCCGGGTATTCGGCCTCCATCTCTTCCTCCAGGAGGTCAGCCCGCTGCTGTGCCAGGTTACGCAAGGCACAGCACTTCACCACAATGGGGGGCGATATTGGAGGACCCCGCCAGAGAGGCCCAGGCACCTGAAATGCATTTTGAAGAGTACTATGCACCGCTCCAAGGTTGACCGGGTGGCAACGTGGGCCTCACATATCAGGTCTCCGTCTCAGGCCTCCGCATAGATGTGATCAGCCAAAACTGAGGCCGGTATGGCATGACCCCCACAAGCCATCCCTGCACCCTGGGCTCCTCCTCAAAAACCTCCAGGACATCTGAGCTCCCCAATATAAAGCTGTCATGCACATTGCTGGGGTGTCTGGTACAAATATGCATGATATGCAGTTGATGCTCACACACCCACTGTATGTTGATGGAATGGGAGCCCCTTCTGTTCATGAATCTTACAGGAGTTTTCTCCAGGGCTTTCAGGCTGATGTGAGCCCCCTGCACATTTGGCATCTCTGCAATGGCTGCAAATCCTGCAGCCCGGGCTTCCTGCTGGGCCTGACCCATGTCAAATTTAATATACTGGCCAGCCAGGGCATACAGGGTATCCATGATCTCTTTCACACACTTGTGCACTGATGACTGTGAAATGCCACAAACTGACGGCCTGGAAGGACCAGTGGTGTAAAGGTTTAAAGCGGCCGTCACTTTCACCGCCACCGGGAGTGGGTGCTGCCCTGTGCCCCAAGATGGCAGGTCCTGTCTCCTGTAAAAAATGGCACAAGGGGTGCACTGTTTCCTTTTGGAGCTGTCTGCAGCACGCAATGTCCAACCTTTGCTCAAAGGACACTCTAATGTAGAACTGCCGGGGTCTCCACTCCCTCCTTCTCCTGCCCCCTGCAACCCCCCCACCCTGGGGCAAATGATGACCACATCCTGCCTCCAGCAGCTGTCTCCCTCTCCTCCTGCGAGTGTTATGGCCTGGGCCTCCTGTGCCCACAATTCTTCCTCCTCTCCTTCTCCTCCTCTCTTCCAGCAACAACCAAAAGAACAGCAAGATCAATGGGTTGCACTGCAAAAGCTATATCATCACCTGGAAGGGTGGGGGAGGGGAGTGGGGGGGGGGGGGACAGTAGGGCAGGGGAGAGATTGGGGCAAGGGGAGAGATGCAAAAGTTAGAGAACTCTGCTCGCCCCCAGCTCAGCAACACACACTCAATTCCCTCCCCACCAGCCTCCCAAAATGGCAACACAGCCCCACCAACATCCCCCTCCCCAGCCCCCCAGAATGGCAACACAGCCTTCCCCCAATTACCCTTCCTGCACACACACCCTGAACCCATGCAGTAGTGGCCCCAGATAGCACTGCTTGACAAGTTCTGAGGCTGAAGCACTGCCTCTTCTGAGAGTTTCCAGCCCACTTCCCACCACCAACATTATTTAATGCTGCCAGCACTAGGACCCAGAGTCAACACTAAGACCCGAGGTCAGCGTTCAGACCGGGGTCTGTGCTGTGAGGCTGAACTCAGACCCTGTGAGCAACAGCCCCCCACCCCCTCACACACTTGGAGACTCCCCGCCCCGACCCGAAATGCAACATGCCCACCACAAGACAGCTGCAGCATGGAGCTCTTTGAAAACAGAGACTATTTCCTTGCTCACCCTCACTGCTTCAGCGCCTGAAGCTGACTTTTATATATGAGGTGTTTTGCTCACCGGTTGCAGCTGCAGCCAACGAGGTCATTAAGGCAGATGAGGTGGGACAATTGGGAGTGAAGCTCGCTAATTACATTGTGATGAAGGCAAAAAATGCAAATTGTTGTTTCCCCCATTTTGGACGGGGTCCTGATGGGAAAAACGGGTGCCATTCCCGCTAGACGACTCACTCCCGATTTTACAATCTTTTTGCGCCGAAAAACAGGTACGATGAAGTCATAAACTTTCCCCCATCATCTTTCACAGTGGCAATTACTTGGATTGCTAGGCATTGTCCTAGGAGAGTGGCAGTCATTCTGTGGTGCTCGAGCGATCCTTGGTGAAGACAGCCGAGAAAATGTGTCATTTGGGAAAAGATTCCAAGGTGAGTTCTTCGAGAACAGAGATTGGAAACCCCTCACGTGAAAGACAAGAATTCCAGTGAGACCAGTTGGCTCACAATTAGGGGGCAGTTGATGAGAAATTCATAGAAGTTGTTTTTTGTCTGTCCAAAGTTTGTCTGTTGGTTTAAGTGTACTGTGTACTTACCTATGGACATTAGAGCATAAGATGTATTTTGTAACTTGTGACTTCCTTTCAAATCTGTACGTATCTGGAAAGGTATTGTTGTGGGTGAATGAATGGTGTATTTATAGGTTTTTTTTCTTGATTGATAAATATATTATTGTTTTGTTGCAAGTTCATCAGTAGCCTCTGTGATTCGATTCAGTACTCACCCTCCATCTTTCTAAATAAAAAATAATAGTTAGGATCTATCAACCTGGGTTCCACCCTGACATCTGACTTATACAGTAGTATCAGCTGGGATAACCCCTCTCAGATTACAGCACTCAAGCACTGAGCCTTTGGTTTTGCTGTTGCAGCTCCACCAGCCTAGATTGGTACAGTTTAAAGCCAGACCATAAGACCCAGAGAATCCTGTAAGACCTGTATGTCCTCCATGTTGCAGCAACTGGGATATCACTGCACAAGAGCACTCAAATAGGCAAAGACACTGAGCGGTTGAACAAAGGTGAACTATTCAGTATTATATATCTTATTCTAAGTATTGTTGGATTAAGTTGTGATGGAATGTTCTTTTGTGATTCCTTTAATGCCAAGACTTTGGGATACTATGATGGTGAGTAGCAGAGGGGAGGTAGGGAATTGTGAAGCAGTGGTGTGGGGATGAGATTTCAGGGAACCGAAGTCTCAGTAGCCTATCACAACAGCTCATCTGGAGAGAATACATCTCAGATGTCTCCTTCTTTTCCTCTGTCTCTTCCTCCTCCAGTTGGAGTATTGTATACAGTATATAGTAAGACAGATAGATAAGAAAATCTGCAGGAAATTCACAGAGATGTGATATTGGGGGATGTTATTACCCAAAATTCAATTGGAATAATGTTAGAGTAAAGTTAAGAAGAGAGAAGAATTTCTGAAATGCATTCAGAAATTTCTTGGCAGGTTTATGTCTTTAGTCCAACTTAAGAAGAATGCATTGCTAGATTTAATGCTGAGGGATAAGGTACATTGTGTTGTGAACCACTGTAATACTGTCTGTATATGGGATATGCCTGGGCACACCCCTGCTGCCTCAATCCGGGGCTCCGCCCTTCTCGGGGTATAAAGGTGGCTGCTCTCCGCCCCTTTTGCCTCAGTTCGGGTTAGCCATCGGTTTGGGAGTACTTCTGTTCTTTGTTAATAAAAGCCTGTTGTTTCGCAACATCGAGTCTTTGCATGAATCAATGGTGCATCACATTGCAGGCTGAATAATGTGCAAAACTAAATCATGTTGCATTTTCTCTCTTATAAGGTAATACTTTTAAGGCTCAAAAATGTTGTGATATTTCCTGGGAGCAGGTGGTATAATCACTCACTACCAGCAATAAAGCTGTTTTATAGGTTCTGAAAACTCATTAATAAGATTGCTATGTACTCCAGAATAGAAATTTCCCTTACCTCATAATAATCTGTGGGATCCACCCTACAATGACACATTCCGAAAATGCTGGATTTATTCATTAATATGGAACAATAAGACTCGGCAAATACACCTGGCAAAGAGAAATTGATATTTGTTTAATTATATTGCTATATGGACACAAATACAAATATCTATATCAACGGAGAGTCTCCTCACCAGGAAATCCCTGAATACAACTTGAGCAGAACATAGTGCATTGGTCATGTGCAATGATTAATAAGAATTAAGCAGAAATACTTTTACAAATTAAGGAAAACTCAAAAGAAAAAGGTGCAGGTATCATCCTACTCAAAAAGGAAAATCAGAACCAATGGCCCATTAACCTGACACAGTTGCTGTAAAAGGTACTTGAAGAAATCATTTAGAATTCTCTGTACAGCCATCTGGAAAGTGAAGGGTTATTATAGACATGCAACACGATAACCAAAGAAGGCCATGTCTTACCAACCTGGTTAAGGTTAAATTCTTTAAGGAGGTTACCAGGTGCATGAATGAAGATAGCCCAATAGACATTGTATACTTAGACTTTCAAAATGCTTTTGAGAAGGTGCCTCCCAATAAGCCATTTTTAAAATAGAACCCTATTTGATCAGAAAGCAAATTGTTGATTAGATATGAAATTGGTTGTGTTCTTGTAGACAAGACATTGTTAACAACACTGATGGTTTCATATGGAGGCTGATTGCAAATGTTACTCTTACAATTGTGAACAATTTATATCAAAAATCTGGATGATAGTGTTAAGAATATTGTCAACAAGTTGGGACTTTATTCCCTGGAACGTAGAAGATTGAGGGGAGATTTGATAGAGGTGTATAAGATTTTGATGGGTATAGATAGAGTGAATGCGAGCAGGCTTTTTCCGCTGAGGCTAGGGGAGAAAAAAACCAGAGGGCATGGGTTAAGGGTGAAAGGAGAAAAGTTTAAAGGGAATATTAGGGGGGGCTTCTTCACGCAGAGAGTGGTGGGAGTGTGGAATGAGCTGCCGGATAAAGTGGTAAATGCGGGGTCACTTTTAACATTTAAGAAAAACTTGGACGGGTTCATGGAGAGGAGGGGTGTGGAGGGATATGGTCCAAGTGCAGGTCAGTGGGACTAGGCATAAAATGGTTCGGCACAGACAAGAAGGGCCAAAAGGCCTGTTTCTGAGCTGTAATTTTCTATGGTTCTAAGTTCACGGATGTAACAAAGACCTGTGCAGCTGTCAGAATGGTCTTTGTACAACACTTTGGTTAGGCTCCATTTAGAATGCTGTGTACAGTTTCTGTTCCCTCAAATATTGAACAATATAAAAGTTGTGAGAATGTTTGGGCTGGTGACTAGGTTGATAAGTAGTTTACAAACCCTTAGCTATTACAAAAGGTTCAGATAGCACAGATTTATTACAAAGTCCAGATTTAAAATGAAGGAATTACATTCCTTACATGTGGATAGATCATTTGGAGTAAATGAGTTGTGTGAAACAAGGGATTTACACAAAAGCTATGTAGGTCTAGAATAAGGTTACATTAGAGAAGGATTCACTTTTTCCAAATAATTGACCTTTTGAGCAGATTTTTTTACGCTTTGTTGTGAGGTGATTTTAAATGAATATGGTAGAGGAAGAGGAATCAGAAAATAGCAGAAAGAAGCAACAATGAGGGCAGCAGACAGAGAGATATAAACAGCAGTAACATTAGAAATATCTCAAAATTGAACTGCAAAATTCAGATTGAGGAAAATAGCAAAAGTGACAACGGAGCTAGAAAATTGTAGGTACATAATATAACAATAAGATTGTGAAGAAACTATAGGTTTCCACATGGAATTATTACATGATTGAATCTACAGAGACATGATGCATGGTTAGGACTGCAGCCTCACAGCACCAGGGACCCTGATTCAATTCTAGCCTTGGATGACTGTGGAGTTTGCACATTCTCCCCATGTCTGCGTAGGTTTCCTCCAGGTGCTCTGGTTTCCTCCCACAGTCCAAAGATGTGCAGGTTAGGTGGATTGGCCATGATTAATTGCCCCTTGGTGTCCCAAGATGTGTAGATTTGAAGGATTAGAGGGGTAAATATGTGGAGTTATGGGGATAGTACACTCTATTGGAGTGTACGAACCCCGCATTTTTCTTCTTCACTATAGGGACTCAAACAACATCAGGAATGGATTCCTAATATTCCTGGTGATCAAGTATTCAGAAGGAAAAAGAGGTGAAAGAATCATAGTATTTGATTATGGACAATGTTTCAGTTCTAAATAGAATGGATATACTAGATGGTTTTAGTAAGGAATAGAAGGATATTTGCTACACTTCTGCAAGATGTTTATAGCGTTCTAAATTGTGAGAGATGGATGAGCAAATTTGATGGCAAATTTAAAAGGCGGGTAATAGAAATAGAGGAGGTATTAGGATACTTTAATTCTAATTTTACTCCTAATATAGACTGGGAAAACATAGTGCTAAGGATGTGAAAAAAAGGAATTTCTAATATGTGTTATATAATATTCCAAGAATTTCCAATTTCCAACAAGTGAATTTTCTCAATCAATATGTCTGCAGTCCAACAAGGAAGGAAACTTTGTTGGAAAGATTCTGGGAAATGAAGTATATCAATTGAAGTGTGTTACAGTAGATTATCTAGCTAACACAGTGTAACTTGGTTTAAAACTAATTGTGAAAAGATATCAGAAAACATTACAGTTAAAATGCTCAACAGGTGATGAGCTAAATTTAGTGAATTTAGAAACACCTAACAATGGAAAAGGGGATTTCAGAGCAAAGCAGTAATTCAGCAATGAAGGGCATTCAGGAAAGAGATAGTTTGGGGGAAACTATCCTTTAAAAAGGGAAAAGATGGACCATTCAAAGAACTAAAAGTTAAAATAAAACACAAAAAGTATTCTAATGACAAATATCACCAGCAAAATTCAGTTAATAACCAAGAGATGATGAAAAAGGTTAATATAGAAAGAAAAAAGTTCCAAAAAATAGCAGAAAACATTAAATTGAATTCTAAAAGCATTGTATAAACACATCAGCTGTAAGAGGTTAGCCAGAGAAATATGACATCTATTGAGGATCCAAAGGGAAATCTTCATGGAGAGGCAAATAATATATCTAAATACTAAATGAGTAATTTACATCTGTATTTACGAAAGAAGCAGATGAAGCGAAGGTCACACTAAAAGAAGAGAAGATAGTTCAGAAAAGAGCAGTGATAGAGAAGTAGGAAAAGATTAGCATTACTGAAAGATAGTAAGTCACCTCATCTACTATCCTTTAAAAAGGGAAAAGATGGACCATTCAAAGAACTAAAAGTTAAAATAAAACACAAAAAGCATTCTAATGACAAATATCACCAGCAAAATTCAGTTAATAACCAAGAGATGGTGAAAAAGGTTAATATAGAAAGAAAAAAGTTCCTGAATGCCCTGAAAGAAGCATAAGCATTATCCTGCTGGATATTGCTTACCCTGATCAGATCACTTAGCACTGTACAGGTTGGACAGGTTGTCACGTGCGGCCCTGAAAAATGCCCAGTTTACCTCAGATTACCCTGGAAGGACAGTCATTCAAAAATTGTGCAACAGGTGAAACAGCAACACAAGTGGTATTCACTACTAACAGGATACTGCCACCGAGCCTAAAAAGGCATTCTGCCTATTACACAAATGAATAATGCGGTATATGAATTTCAGTGCCAGCGTGATACTAGGTATGCAGCCTATACCTCCCAAGGACTGGTAAATCACATCAAACAGCATGTCCCATACCACTGTTTGCAAGGGTGAAGGTACAGACCATACCCAACCAGCCCATGCATACAAAACTCAAAACACTATCTAATTTTAGATGTGATTCTGCGATTGGATGACATTTGACAAATGATCCTCTGTGCTTAGAATTATGCCAAAAAACAATTTAAGATTGTCAGTCAAGATCACAGTGTGACGCATTAGATTAATAAACAGAGCCCTGTTTTTTGCAACAAGAAAATGTATCCACACTGCATCTATTTCAGCTAAACAAAATAAGTGACAGTCATTCACTGACTCAGTCCCCAGGGCAATGCTTTGGCCAACCAGGGTCAAAATGCCTGGTTTAAATTTCAAGCAGTGCTTAGCAGTTAACTGTCAGTCACCTGGTGCATCCTCCATAGCAACACCTCTAGCAATCAGAGTCCACTTGCCAACCGATAAGCACTGTAGAAGTTTTGTAGAAGGGTCGTTTAGACTTAAAATGTTAACTCTGTTTCTCTCCACAGATGTTTTCAGACCTGCTGAGTTTATCCAGCATTTTCTACTTTTTAATGTCAGATTTCCAGCCTCCACAGTATTTTGCTTTTATTTCACCACGTTAATCTTCTCATATAGCATAAATTTGTTCGAGTCCTGAACTGAAACCAGGCTAGATCCCAACAGTTTTTCTATTTTGACATAAATGTGAAAATAAGATTTTTCATTCCACTGATAAATAAGGAATCTTTTACAGTAAAACAAACTGTATTCAATCATACAGTTTAAATATAACTAACAAATGAAGCTACTTAACTATCAACAGTTCAACAATATTTTAAAAAATGAAAGAAAACAATTTTATTTTCCAGCTTACGATTGTTCCAGTTCCAAATAAGCTGCATTCATGCATACATCAAATCCACTTTAAATTAATACAGTTTGTAAACCTAGGCATACTTGCTTTAACATTTGTTAACAGTCATGGAGCTTTGAGAGGGAGATAGAGTTCCAGAAGTTAAATGCTTCTAACTTCAACCAGGCTTTGGCTACATCCTAAACTGCCATCTGCAAAAGCTTTTCTCTCTCTGCACATAAACCACATGATCCTGTCAGTCTAATCCAAAATCCCAGGAACTCAAATAAACAAACATCCATTAACTTTACTTAACATAACCACTTGCAAGGTTGAAATGAATAATTATCCTGCTCTCCCAAAATCCGAGCTGCATTCGCATTCCCCCCTCGACATACTGACTGCCTGGAGCATAAAGCTGAATTTTTAAACATTCCCCTTAAACACAAAAAACAGTGTATATGTATATATTCATCTCAATTGCACTACTTTCATCACAAACTGCTGTTTTCCCTTCATCAGTATTTTTGCGCAGTGTCCCGATGAGTGCAAAACGAGCCTCTTTTTGCAGCAATTCAAAAGTAGAAGTAGCAGAGACATTTGTCACAATCTTCAATGTATACAGTGGTGAGAGAGTTGCTAATGCTACACCACAATTCAATAAAAGGGGAGAGGGATAAACCAGGAAATACAGGCTAGGCAGCCTAATATCAGCGGTGGGAAGTTATTGGAAACAGTGAGGGATAAAATGAACTTTCACTATAAAAGATTCATCAAAATGAGCAAGTATTTGATCCACATGATCCACTTCTCTCCCTTAGCAGTCTCATCTCCTTCCAGACTAGTCAGTCTGCAGCTGTGGTCCAAACAATGTTAAGATGTTCCCACTGACAAAACTTGAAGGTCAGTTTCAAGTACTCCATCTAGCCATTGGCAAGGCTATTGCGTGTTTCTGTGATTATGCACATACTAAATGAATAAGTCCCTGGTGGGATTCTCCAATCTAGTTTTTGCCCACTCCACTGCAAGTGAGAATGGAGAATTTGGCATTCCAGCCAAAACGCCATTCACTTTTAGTGGCACCCAAGAATCCCAGTCGCAAATGAGGTTGGAGATTTTTAGCCCCTGTCTATCTTTAAGGAGCTGATTTGATTCTTGCTGAGTTTGTTGCTTTCTTGATTCCTTCATACATCCCACTAGCATCCCCAGATTCAGCAGCAGATTGTATGCTATTGCAATACTGATTAGCGCTGTTCCCGGCCGTTTGCTGAGACTTGATTCAGGCAACTCAGAGCATCTAGATTTTGTTTGCTAGGAACTTGCAGTTAGTTCCTGTGGCTGCAGTAACTGGCTCCATTGTAGTCTAACAAGCCTCAAACCGGTCAGCATTCCTTTGATTTTTTTTCCCGTATGCAGTGAGTGCATGGTTAAAGATGGTGTTATGCAGATTATCCCAATTTGACATCACACTCTGGCTCTGGACCTTGTTATCCGAAGCATCCTGAACAAGGACATTGAGGAACTCTTGGGTCCTTTCTAGATCAGTGGTATGGTGACTATTGATCCAAGGACAAATGCTTCTTCTTCAAAAGGTATAGTTTTCTTGGCTGAAGCCTGACCTTGCTACACACCAGAGGGCAGTTAGTATCACAGTCGTCACTGTGATGGCTAGGAGTGATGAGGACACTTGAGGATGCTAAATCTGTTGTTGATGAAATCTAGCTAATGCCAGTGGCATGCTCTTGGATGTTTCCAGCACAATACGTGGTACAGTTTGGTTTGGAAATAGCTGTTCATCACTGAAGTCCATATTAACAGCAAAGCCCCAGCAACTTCCGCCCATTTTTATTCAGCTTGCTGAATCTATGGTGCCCTATGCATATTACATGCCTCTCTGTTTATTTCTGTTTTCATGACAAGAAATTACAACGTTACACATAGGGTCAATAATATTCTAGACATAGTACGATGCATCAATCATTCTGCATAGTCAATAAGAAAGCATGGAGTCACTAAACTAGTTCATTTTTGGTTTGAACTGTGTAAGAAATTGAGCATGTTTTTGCTAAAACTATGGCTGGTACCCATTTCTCAATCGTGGCATAATTAGGCGCCAACACTCTATCTCTTTTTTGAAATCAAATTTGTTTTGCCCTCAATTCTCATCTAGCAACTTGAGATTCTTGTTGACGCTCTACCATCCCTGAAGCTTCTGGAGGTGATAACAAATCAAACATAGCTCTCAACTTTCCCTTTAAGATTCGTAATGCAGGTGAACTTTGGGTAGTCAGATGAGTACTGTTTCTTTAAGATAAAAAAGCTATCCACATGATGTGATAATGAACTTTGCTTTCTTGAAGCTTTTAAAAAATGTTTCCAGGACAGTATGAATCTTTCAGTTAATGGGTGATAAGGTGTGGATTTTATATGCTGAATATCATTTGACTTAATCCTCAAACTCTTGTGAAGTAAACTGTGAACCGTTATCACAAACAATATGTTCTGGTTTACCAAATCTTGCAAAGATTTTCAATGGTTCGTTCAGATGTGGTAGATCTTAAGATAACAATTTCTAACCACTTTGAATGTGAATTAATTATGACTAAGATCACGTGACACTCAAATGGACCAGCAATATCTACATGTAATCATTGCCAGGGCATTTTAGGCCACTCCAAAAGGTGTAAAGGAGACAATGGTGGTGTGTTTCTTACCTCATGGTAAGAAGTCTCACAACACCAGGTTAAAGTCCAACAGGTTTATTTGGTAGCACAAGCCACTAGCTTTCGGAGCGCTGCTCCTTCATCAGGTGAGTGGGATTTCAGTTCACAAACTAAAGACACAAACTCAATTTACAAAATAATGGTTGGAAGGCGAGTCTTTACAGGTAATCAAGTCTTAAAGGTACAGACAATGTGAGTGGAGAGAGGGTTAAGCACAGGTTAAAGAGATGTGTATTGACTCCAGCCAGAACAGTTAGTGAGATTTTGCAAGCCCAGGCAAGTCGTGGCCTCATGCACAGGGTTGACACTGTCCCTCTTTTTCTTAAATCTAAGCATCTAGACAAGGCTACCAAAATATAACTATATTCTAATTCCTTCATCTGGACTATACCAGGATATCCTTCATATCCTTTAAGAACTCTTCCATGTATACTAAGAGGAATTATTACTCGGACACGCCACAACAGACACCCACTTTGGACAATCAACTCAAGCTTTCTCAACACATATAGGGCGCAATTTTCCTGGGCCACTGGGGTGCTCAAGTAGCGCAGCGGGCCTGCAAATTTAAGCCGGGGGGGGGAAGAAATAGGATTTGCGATTGGTTGGATCGTCTTGGTCCATTTTTTGTAGCATAATCAGCCTCATCTCTTTTGCAAGTGAGGGACTCAATTGTTCGCATTCGCTAAAGTTTCTGCCCCCACCGGTAGACCAGGTATGATGGCTTTGCTGGTAGGACCAGAGGCCATTGAGGCCCCCCTGGAGGTCGGGGGCGTGCCCTTTGGACAGTGCTACCCTGGCACTGCCAGCCGGGCACCCTTGCACTGTCCACTGGACACCCTGGCAATGCCCACTGGCCAACGGGTAGTACAAAGAAGCAGGTGCTGAAGAGGTGTGGCCATACCAGGGTTGGGAGGAGGAAGGAGGGAACTCTGCAGTGGGGGGCGGTCGATGGGTGAGTGGTTGGAGGCTGCTGGTGGCCAGTACTCAGAGGCCAGCCATCAGGGATGGGGGAGGGGAGTGGAGGAAATTGGAGGCCAGCCATCGGGGATCAAGATAGATGAGAGGCCGTCCATCGGGAACCTGGCACTTGGAAATCGGTGCATGCGCACTAGCCCTCTCTGCAGTCCGATGTCAGCCTGTTAGGATTAGGCCCCACTCCCCTTACTGGTGTAAATCCCATGACAGATTCTGTGATGTATAAAGCACTGTAAATTCAATTAAGCTCGTCCAAAAAACAGGTGGGAAAAATTCCTGTATTCCTGTGGGACTCTTAGTTTTCTTTTGGAAAATCGTCCCCATAGTTTCAAACCAGGAGCCAGACGATGTATTCCAGCTATTGTTTCTTTCAATACCATACCCATCACCTTTCTAATCATGGGAAAATTTCTGGTATGTTTCTGAACTTGAGAAGTTGTCACAGGCAAAAGATCTATTAACGTAAAATAAAGAACATTACAAAAACCATTTGGTGGCATCTGCTCAATAGGTAAAGGTAAACATGATAATGTATCAGCATTAGCATGGCACTCTGATTGATGATGCTTTATATTGTAAATGTTCAAATAAGACTAGTGACCATCTGTGCAATCGGCTAGCAGTTAACAAAAGTATGCTTTTATACAGTTAAAAATAGTAATTAAGGATTGATGATCAGTCAATAATGTGAAATGACAACCATATAAATAATGATTAAACCTTTGAATGCCAAGAATTATACTCAATGCTTATTTTTCTATCTGAGCATTGTTTGATTCAGCACTAATCAGAATACACAAAGCAAAAGCCAGTTGTCATTCTCTTGAAGGCATAATATGTGACACTCTTCACGAAAGTCACACTTTCTTTCTTGATATGCAGACCATGTGCTTGAAGATGTTCCAAAGTTGCTTCTAAATTATTCAAGTGCTCTTGTTCATTGGACTCTGTAATTAGAATATAATCCAAGTAACATTCTCCACCAAATCTGATCCATCAATCTTTGGAATAGGGGTTGGTGTGAATGTTATTCCAAAAGGTAATCTTTTATAATGCAAAATACCTTTACAAGTATGGTAAGTAATGGTTGCGATTCACGAGCTACATTCATCTGTAAATATGAATGTGAATGATCAATCTTGTTGAATTTCTGCCCACCTGATAACACAGCAAACAAATCTTTAATTAAAGGATGTGGATATTGACCATAACACTCGATTTATGGCTGTTATAAATTCACCACAAATACAAACTGAACTATCTGGTTTCATGCCAGGTGCAATGGGGGTAACCCAGCCACTCATCATAACTGGCTCTAACACACTAGTGTTAACAAGACTTACTAATTATTCTTTTACCTTGGGACAAACTGCATATGGCACTGTTCTTGCTCTTGAGACTTTTTAGTTGACTATTAGGTTTTATCTTGAGTTTCACTTGAACTCTCTTCATTGAGACAACTATGTCTTTGAATACACTCTTGTATTTATCCAGAAGGTGCGCTAGATCTGTTTTCACATCATCCAAGTAATCCAGCTTTATCTTCTCCAACCATCATCTACCATTTAGAGCTGGAAAAGTAACACAGATCACATAGAGAGGCAACTCTGCTGTTTGTCCATTCACCTTTATGTTGGCCATGATGTACACTTTCAATGGCATGGTCTCTTTCATGCATGTCCTTAAAATCAGATCAACTGGTTTTAAAGGAAGATACTTTAGCTGTAGCCAGTAATAAACTCTGTCCTAATAGGTTGTACACTTAAGTTTGGAATCTCACAGAATATATGCGATTCATCCTGTATGGATAAGGCATTCAGTTGGAGTTCTCCATCATATTTCTGGACATTGCCTTCTTCACAGTACAAATTATTTTCTTCCATGTTGTAAGTTCTTTTTGTAGAATGTAACTTGTTTTTCTTCTTGAAGGTACCCAGATTCTTCTTCTGAACATTCTTCTCAGGAGAAGTTGGTTTAGCCCAACAAGCTTTTATAATGTGACCCATTGTGTTCCACTTCTGTTCAACTGACAATAAGGATACTTCAGTTACAAACAAAAGAAGAACTTCATAAAGTAAATCAAAGAAAAAGGTTTAATAAAGAAACTTCATGACATCAACTCTTCAGCCACACCCTGGGCCACACAAGCTCCCCACAATCCCTATCTGCTTTCTATTTATACCAGGTCAGTTGGTCAGCTGATCACCACATTATTTTGTCATTGGTTAGATTGTCTACCAGGTCAGCTGACCCTCACAGCATGTTACCATTGGTTAGGAAGCAAAGAGTCGGAATAAATGGGTGTTTTTCCGGTTGGAGGAAGGTAACTAGTGGCGTGCCGCAGGGATCGGTACTCGGGCCGCAACTGTTTACCATTTATATAGATGATCTGGAGGAGGGGACGGAGTGTAGGGTAACGAAGTTTGCAGACGACACAAGGATAAGTGGAAAAGTGAATCGTGTGGAGGACGGAGAAGATCTGCAGAGAGATTTGGACAGGCTGAGTGAGTGGGCGAGGATATGGCAAATGGAGTATAATGTTGAGAAATGCGAGGTTATACACTTTGGAGGAAATAATAACAAATGGGATTACTATCTCAATGGAAACAAATTAAAACATGCTACCGTGCAAAGGGACCTGGGGGTCCTTGTGCATGAGACGCAAAAGCCCAGTCTGCAGGTACAACAGGTGATCAAGAAGGCAAATGGGATGTTGGCCTATATTGCGAGGGGGATAGAATATAAAAGCAGGGATGTCTTGATGCACCTGTACAGGGCATTGGTGAGGCCGCAGCTGAAATAGTGTGTGCAGTATTGGTCCCCTTATATGAGGAAGGATATATTGGCATTGGAGGGAGTGCAGAGAAGGTTCACCAGGTTGATACCGGAGATGAGGGGTTTGGATTATGAGGAGAGGCTGAGGAGATTGGGTTTGTACTCGTTGGAGTTTAGAAGGATGAGGGGGGATCTTATGGAGACTTATAAGATAATGCGGGGGCTGGATAGGGTGGAGGCGGAGAGATTCTTTCCACTTAGTAAGGAAGTTAAAACTAGAGGACACAGCCTCAAAATAAAGGGGGGTCGGTTTAAGACAGAGTTGAGGAGGAACTTCTTCTCCCAGAGGGTGGTGAATCTCTGGAATTCTCTGCCCACTGAGGTGGTGGAGGCTACCTCGCTGAATATGTTTAAAGCGCGGATGGATGGATTCCTGATCGGTAAGGGAATTAAGGGTTATGGGGATCAGGCGGGTAAGTGGTACTGATCCACGTCAGATCAGCCATGATCTTATTGAATGGCGGGGCAGGCTCGAGGGGCTAGATGGCCTACTCCTGCTCCTATTTCTTATGTTCTTATGTTACATTATGACAGATTCCCCTTTTTTCTTTTTTTTTTCAAATTAATTTTAGATAACCATTCTCCAGTTTTCTTAACAACTTTCTAGTACCTGCACCCATTTTAGTAAAACAGTGGGATAACTTTAGGTTTGCACCAACCCAGTTGAGTTTTGAAAGCTCCTGGTTTTACTTCACTTGTTTAATCAAATCAAGGGGGGAATTTTACCATTTTGAGTCTAAGTGCCGAATCCGGGCGTAAAATAGATCCGCGCCTGGAATCCTCTTTCCAGCGCGCCCATAAGTGTTTTGCCGGCTCCGGCCCAATCTGCGCTGTGGGCGGGGCTTAGCGCTGGCGGACCGATCGGATCTCTGAACTGCGCAGTTCGAAAGATATCTGACAGAGCGCGCCCGGACGCGAAAGAAAGAAACAGCAGAAAGCGGAGAGAGCGGCTCTCTGACGATCATCCTCTGGTCGGTGGGGGGGGGGACCCAGATCATCCTCTGGTTGGGGGAGGGGGGGGGGGGGGAGGTGGGAGGGGAGGGGGTGTGACCGATCACCAGGTACACTACCAGCCACAGATTACTCTTCCCTGCAAGGACAAGAGAGCGGGAGAGAAGGCTGTGGCTGGTAGTGTACCAGTGATGGTGTATCCCTTTACAGGCCCAGCTTGGTCCTTCTCCAGTGTCTCCTCTTGGACTTGTACTGATCTTGTTGCCGGTTTTCATGCGGAGCCACTGTGGAATCAGCCTGTTCTGCTTCATCTTCTTAGCGAGGAATCGCTTCATCCTGAAGGTTTTGTGGGATGGCATGGCCGTACGTCCACTCCGGCAGGAGGGATCAGCCGCAGACAGGCAGCAGAACCCCCCCGACCAGAGGATGATACATCACACCCCATCCCTTCCGCCCCCCCCCCCCAAGAGAATGGGACGTCACACCCCCTCTCTTCCTACCGCCCCCCCCCACCCCCCAGCCAGGGGATGATTGGTCACACCCCCTCTCCTCCCACCCCCCCACTCGAGGATGAGACTCCACACCCCCTCTCCTCCCACCCTCCTCCCCGCCCCGACCAGAGGATGATCTGGGTCAGAGAGCCGTTGCAGTCTCTGACCCCGCTCTTCGGAGGCTGCAGCGGCGACTTCGGACTTTTATTTGGCAGGTCGGTTACAGCGCGGACGCTGATCGGGCCAGAAGACGGTAAAGTGGGGTTTGGCGGTAGAGTTGGGCGCGTGGTTCATTAAGTCGATTTAAATGCATGCAAATGCATTTAAATCGTCGGGCCGCCCGATTCGGGCACGGGCCGGACCTGCGCCCGAATCGGGTGTCGGTAAAGCCGCGATCTGCTCGGATTCGGGTGCAGATCGCGGTATAGGCCCAACGCCCAACTTTACCGCGATTTCACGCACAAAAACGGGCGCAAAGCTTTGGTAAAATCAGGCCCCAAGTCTCAGTCACTTTTCTGATCCACTTATAGTCAAGTGAGCATTGTCCCATAAGGACCGATTGTCCACATAACACTCATTTGGTACATTCTTTCCCAACATTGCCTTGAAGAATAACTGTTAATGTTTCAAACAGATATATCCCCACATCCACTGCCTTCTCTAACACTAGGGTTTCAGCTGCCATGGTATTTTGACCACACTTTTTATTTTCTTTGCTTCCCAGGCCAAGGGGCAACATTTTCCTTCCTTACCTACCAAGAATATTATGAATCCGGCACTGCTTGAATGTCCATCTGGTAGATTGGCATGTGAAGCATCACTAAACACAACCAATTTCATATCTTCTGGTTCTCCTAGTGCCTAATTACACATTCCTCTAATTTTAGCTTTTTTGAAGTTTTCTTTAACTGCAAAATCTCTCGGACTGAAGCACATCTCAACATATTATTTAGCTCTAAGACATTACAGTTCCCTTCTGGTCTTGTCTGTGTGCATAGCCAATTTAACTGTCCGATCATACTCCTCAACAATTGACTCCCTACTTTAAATTCCACCTTTCCTCTATTAATTACGCTCTTTTCAAATTCTTCTGTGCCACCCCATAGGAAGTCATCAACCTGCATCACGAAAATTCCAGTCAATTTTCCTTCAGACTTCCAATGGAACATTGCAGGATCTGCTTTTAATGGGACACAGCCATTTTTCAGCAATACAGACCATACTGAAAAATGCCAAACTCTTCATGTGTCACTCAATCCGTTTATGCATTTGTTCAGTTTCCGCAATTGTCCCTGTGTATTAGCTGCCTCTTTGGGTGCCTTCAAAAAAACCTTTTCGTTGAAATGTTTTGCCCTGCAGAAATGCTACTTTGATATCTATCGACTTACATTCCCAATTATTAAAGGTTAGGACAGCGAAAAAAATTTCAGAGTCACTTTCCCTGCTGTGAGTGAATCAACCATAACATCTCTCCCCTTCAAGTGTTCCTCATACTCACAGGCTACTAATCTGGCCTTTGCTTCAAAAAGTCTCATCTTGCAAAACCTTCTCTGTGCAAATCCAACGATGGGACAGAGCAGGCTGTCCTTCATCTGGGACCTCAGTGTACACCCCAAACTGTTTCCAACTGTGCAATTCTCTTTGTTTGGCCTCTCTTATTTCCATAATTTCCATTTTATTGGCAGCCACCAAAACTTCCCTATCATGGGGGCTTCTACTCCTATTATTGTCACTGGTTTGATTCCTAGCCTTCCTTGTTAAACTCTGGCTCCACTGCCATGTCTTTCCCTGTCAGGGCTACTACTGATGTGGAGATGCCGGTCTTGCATCTTTGTAGAAACTTGATGTCTGTGTTGATACGCGCGATCTTCTTGGAGATCCTCTCCACTTGGAGCCAGCAGTTTGTGGTGTCGATGGTAGTCATGATGTGGAGATGCCGGATATCTAGCCGGCATCTCCACATCGACACTGCAAACTGCCGGCTCCAAGTGGACAGGATCTCCAAGAAGATCGCGCATATCGACACAGACATCAGGGCTACTACTCTCAGACCTCTGTTAAAATAACTTTGGTTGCAGATTTGTGACTTTTTCCTGGGTTCACAACTGCTCACTGACACATGCTCAGAATTTAAATTTTGCTTTTTTGGCTTCCATCTTTCCAACCCTCCCAATCGATAGCTTTCACTTTTTGTCCTTGCTGTTGGATGTTGGGCCAGTATTTATACGTTACAGAGGTTCTTCCTGCTGTTCCAATTATAGTGGCATCCCCCCACTCACTTGTCCCTTTGGGTATGAACGATACCACTGTGCCCACTTTGGGTAACTGAACCTTTGAAGTAACGGCTTCCTCCCCTGCCTCACTGTTACTTAGCTGATCATCAGATTCCCACTCATGTTTGGCTGTCTGATCATCATAGTTGCTCAAGATATGCGTTATGTGAGGTACAAGGTGCTTCTTGTATTTCTACAACTTGTTCAGATGTTCCAAATTCATACTCAATTCCCACTACTCTCGAAGAGTGGGCTCGCACTGTCACGTTAAGTGTTGTAGTATAACTAACTACCTTGCCATCCATCCCTATCATTTTACTCGGCCTTTTCCATTCTTTTAGACCCTCTCTTTTAGAGTAGACCATATCACCTTTTTCAAAATGTACCCCTGACATTCTTATGCATTGTCTTACGGTTGTATCTGCTCTGAAATCTCAACTTCAATGAAGGCCTTTCTCCCTGCATGCATGGCATTCAGATGTGCAGAAAAAATAGAGCTAATGCTGGAGGGGTGTCTGTCAACATTGATGGTAACTTTGGGTTCCTGCCATATACCAATTGGTACGGACTACAGGCCCCCCACCATTTGTAATGAATTTTTCACATGCACTGCCCACGCTAATGCAATCTGCAATTTACAGCCTCGTTGATTGTCCAAAACTTTATGCAGCATATCATCTACTACTGAATTATTCTGTTCATATAGATCATTACTGAATGGGCTTTCTGCTGCAAAGTGCATCAGCACAATATTTACATTTCCACACATATCTTGGAACTCATCATTCACAAATTCGCCCCCATTGTCCGTCAGGAATTTAGACGGTGTCCCAACCCTGTTCCAATCCAGTAAGTCATAAATTCTGTTCACAATAGTCTTTTTATCTTTGCTATAAATCATCATAGTCACTTGAAACAACATCCATATCTGGTATTGTAGTAACAAGGGTCCACATTTCTACTTCTGCCTTCCATTGCTGGGATAGTTCGGCGTCCAAAAAGACAGAGGGACAATCAAACAAAGCAAGTTTCTTTTACCTTCTGCCATGGTTGTGTTCTGAGTCTGTAGCACTTCTTCAGGCCTTACAAAACAAACACCAAGCTACGATGGGTTTTCCTCTGCTATCAATGTTCATTTGGCAGTAAGGATACTTCAGTTGCAAGCAATAAAAGAACTAACTTTACAAAGTAAATCAAAGAAAAAGGTTTAAAAAGAAACTTTATTACACCAACTCTCCGGCCGCGCCCTGGGCCACACAAGATCCCAATGCCCACCTGCTTTCTATTTATACTGAGTCAGCTGACCACCGCATCATTTTGCCATTGGTTACATTATAATAACTTCTTGCCTTTACCATTTTTGTTCCAGCATTCACTCAGTGACTGGCCCATTTTGGCACATCTGTGACTTGCTTGTTGCTGTTTTGACTTCTAATGGCAGTTCCCATCTTATGGATCTTCATTCCTGCACCAAATTGTAAAGCCTGTTTAGCAGCCAGTTCCAGTGACACTGCAATTTTTATTGCTGTCTTTAAAGTCAGAGCATGTGCAGTAAGCAATCTTCTTTGGGTAGCCTCATTGTGGAGATAACAAACTAGACAATCTTGAAAGCGATCTTCTAATGACTCATGAAACCCACAAATTTGTGCTAGCCTTTTTAAGGCTGCCACAAATTGAGGAATGCTTTCGTCATCCACTTGATTCCTTCGGTGGAACCATTCCGCGATGATCAGTGGCTTTGGAGAGTAATGTTCTTCAGGGATTTTTGTGAAGTCATCGTAAGTTTTTGCACCTGACTTTACTGAAGGAACCAAGGTAAATTGAAACTTTTAGTTCCTATTATACAAGCAACTCGTTTGCAATTTTATTTACTTGTACAAAGTACAGAAAATGTTCAGCACAAGAACTCCTTGATTCATTATCTTCATTGAAAGGACCCATGGTGCTTAATTGACCTGCCATCTCTCTTGCAGGCACTGGGACATTGAGACTCCTCAGTATGTATTATTAATATCTTTCCAGTGCTTCTCTTTTGCCCTTGAGACCATTCACTTGATGTATTATTTTTTCCAAATGGATCCAGCCATACAGCAGAGCTTCCTTTTTTTTAAAAAATGCCAGAAAGTGCCTGAAACTCAACCTTTTCTAATGGGAAAAATCCCTTCTTTTAAAACCACACAGAGAGTTTTCACCCGTTTTCAACTGCATAGTGAATCTCCTGCTCTGCCACTACACATTGCAACACATGCACAGATGCTGCAACTTAGAGGAGTCTTCCCTTTTTTTCTGGTAAGAAACACAATATTCTTTCCTTTTTTTTCTTGCTTGGTCTTCCTTCACTGGCAGTTCAATCTTTAATCCTGTTGTTAACTTTCTCCACTCTCTAATATTCGAAATGTGAGGACCCATAATGTTTTGTTTTTACTTAGGGTTTTTTCTCGATGATCTTGACGAAACAAAATCCCATCCTCATCGCCACTTTTCTTTTTGCAATGTCCGAAGTATATTAGGATTTGTGGATTCTAACCAAAAATAGTAAGATGTGATTTACACATGTAGATTCCAATAAGAACAGGTTTATTGCCTGTGCAGAGCAGAAAATGGAACTAAGGCAGGAATACCCCAATGACATCACCATCAAATCATGTGACCAGCTTTTAAAGCAATCATGCAATCACTCAAATATATAACACTTATTAAAATCAATCCCACTGTCCAAGCATTTCGTTAGTGGTTTTGTGTCAAATTATGAGAGGTTAATTGGACATTCTACTACATTAAAGGTAATGTATATCTGCAAGTTGTTCTTAAATACCATGTTGCACTTTCTGAAAGATGTCATGGCTGCTGAAAATGGAAATGAGAGTCAGATGCTACAAGGATAAAAACTGAGTTTTTGAGCAAAGCTAAGAGAAACGGTGGCTTGTATACATTTAAGATCACTACTAGAACAATGAAGGGAGATGTCATAAGAATGTTTTAGTACAGAGAGTTGATCAGTCACGTAATACTCTACTTAGAACATTGGTGAAAGCAGAAAACATAATGGATTTTCAAGAACAAGTACATAAATATTTGATTTTTTTAAAAGAATCTGAATTCAACTTCCTGGATCGATCTTTGAAAGAATCAGCATGCTGAATCTCTGCTACAAAATTCTAGACTTGCATAATACTTGATTTAACCTCACTATGTGGGAAAAACTAAACCACATTGAGCCATTTTATGGGGATAAGATAGCCCATTAATCTATGATCAGCTGTCCTTTTCCTGCTTCATATTCATTTCAAATGATTTTTTATTTAAACTAATACTTATTAAACTAATTGTTAATTCCTTTCAAAATCAGAATGTGCCATCCCTCATCTGGCCACCAATTCCTTCTGTTTGTAAGAGATTAACATAAAGGAACATTGTGTTTGTTTTCACTTTGTTGACCTACCAATCACAGACAAACCTTTCCATGATAGCACTGATTGGACTATCACACAATTCTTACGAAAACAAAGTTGCATCTTCACAGTGAAGACACCCTCCTTCGGGTATTGTGGTCCTACCACCAAAATAAATGGTACAAACAAAGGACAGACTTAATAGCCCAAAATTCAACTCTGGTCCAATGGCTGTTTAGAACCACACCGAGGCATACAGAATGAACTGTGAACATAGAGAAGTTATTTGACAGTTATGGCTATGTTGAACACCAGAAGTAAATAGTTATGCGATATGCACAACTAAAAGATAACAGCACAGCTCTATAAGCCTACCATATTGAGTCAAAAAGGTGATAGACAATCAAGAAATGGACATGAAGTATCAAAAATATCCCATTCTCAATCTTGCTGATTTCATAACATGAGTACAAGAACAAGGCTGAAATGTTTGGGTGTGTTTTCAACTAAAAGAGCCAAATAGATTATCTACTCAGAATCATATCGAGGTGCCATAATCACTGATGCCGACCAGTTTGCTCCAGATGACATTAAGAAGTAACTGAAAACAATGGCCATAAATAAGGGGAATGCCCTTTACAAAAAAGGTTACTTTAAGGTGACAAATTAAACATTACCAACCTCTTCCTAAACAACAATGAAGTGATGGAAGGAGTGAGCCATTCTGCCATCAAATTAAATTTATATCAATAATAATAGCTCACCATGCTCAGTTTGAGTTCTGTCAGAACCATATGGTTGATACCTTGTCAGAGCCTTGATCCATACATGGATATGAAAGGCAAAGTTAACAGCAGCACCCTTAATTTCAAGGCAATCTTTCATTGAGCATGGAGCCAATGCGTGCCAGAAAAATTGATTTCAGGAGGGGTCAAAAGCAAATCTTCCAGTGCATTTAATCATACCAGACACATAGGAAAATTATGATCATTGGATTCAGATCAATACTGCTAGAGTTTTTTCAGGCCAGTGTGTTCAGCAGAACCACTTCCAGTTATTTCATTAGTGATCTTCTATCCATTATAAGACCAGGAATAGGCAACATATTAATTAATTCTACCAGCCACCTGCAAGTTTCCCTCCAAGTCACACACCATCTTGACTTAGATATATATCATCGTCCAAAATCCTGAAACTCCCACCCTAATAATACTGGATGCACCAAGAAGACAGCACATCCTTCAGAGCAAAACCTTCATAAAGGCAAATAGGGATGGGCAATAAATGCTAGTCTACCTAACCAGTTTTGTTCACACAACGTGAAAAAATAAATAAAACAAACATGAAACAGATCAATCATCTCCTCGTAATCTTTAATGTATCATTTCAGACACTCCCTCAACTATTAAGAATCTGAACATTATTCAGGACAGAGCTCTTTGTTTGATCAGCACCCATGCCACTGAATTCAATAGCTATCCCCACACACCAGTGCAGTGAGGCTATAGCACATTTGGTTTGCAAAGTGTATTGCAGGAACACGCCAAGCTTACTTTAACAGCATTTTCCACTACTGTCAGCTCTATCACCAGGAAAAACAAAAGGAACATGAGAACATCAAGTTCATAGAATCATAGAAACCCTACAGTGCAGAAGGAGGCCATTCGGCCCATCGAGTCTGCACCGACCACAATCTCACCCAGGCCCTACCCCCACATATTTACCCGCTAATCCCTCTCACTTACGCATCTCCAAGTCAGCCATCCTCCCAAGCATACTTTGTCACTTCTTCACATTTGCTCGCTCCCTATCCAGGAATTCCCTAAACTTGTAGGAGCACATCGCTATTTGAACAGCAATGGTTCAAAGGGAAGGCACAGGATCACCTTCTCAAGGCAACTAGGGATAGGTAATTAATGCAGCCAATCAGTGTTCCCCAAACCCTGAAAACTAATTTAAAAATATGAACTATACACTACTGGACCATGAATGTAACCTCTTGTAATACTAAGTTGATGCATTGGTGTGAAAATGTTTCAAAAAAGTTCAAATCTACTAAATTCTTAATGCCCTGACCATTTATAACTAGAAGCTTACCAATTTTCCTTTAGTTTTTTGGAAAAATTTCAAGGAATTTTTTCATAGAATCATTGAATCCTTACAGTGCAGTAGGTCATTCAGGCTTGCAGCGACAACAATCCCACCCAGGCCCTATCCCCGTAACCTCACCTATTTACCCTGCTAGTTCCCTCATACTAAGTGGCAATTTAGCATGGCCAATCAACCAATCAACACATCTTTGGAGTTTGGGAGGAAACCAGAGCACTCAGGGGAAACCCAAGCAAACAGGGAGAATATGCAGATTCCACACAGACAATGACCCAAAGCCAGAATTAATACCAGGTCCCTGGCGCTGTGAGGCAGTAGTGCTAACCACTGTGCCATCGTATCACTTTAATAGATTCATTAAAATTAAAAGGAAAGGAGCAATGAGGTTGATGATGCACCATGCTTTTTATCATGCTTATGGAGGATGGAGCTTAGGAGTTAATAATGTTCAGATCTCCACAGTTAGGCAATTCAGAATAATGTAAATCTCCAAAACTAGTCATGGTGACTGTGTTCATCCCTTGAACTGCAAAATAGGTATTAGTTACAGCTAAAAATCCACAATATTGGGCAATGGCAGTAAACACGTCAACATAGGGTGTGTGTTTTAATTTTCTCATATTAATATTTGCTACTTACTATTTGACTGGCTTAATGAGCATGGGTCGCAATCTTTATCTTGAGCAGATTGACAGCGTTCAATAACTCTCCAGGAATCTACAAAACTACTGGCCGTTCCTTCCTGAATTCCCATACTGCTCCTGAAATCATTTTGAGAGACACTATCAAAATTGCCACAGAGTCCTGAAAGAGAATGAAATTCATAATAGCAAGAATTAATATAATAAACAGATCACAACTTTTACAGTGGTAAACAAATAAAGGAGTTTGCATTCTACCAACTTATTTTCCTACTTTAAACAACTGCATTTGGTGTACTTCAGGATGTGGCTAAAAATTATTCCTGCATTTTTCCCCAGTGGTGTGTAAATGGTGTGCTATCAACTTGTAAATATTACAAGGTCTCAGTTTCTATTCCTGCCTGGTGTTAAACCATCTGATCTAAACCTGATTAGTTCTTTGGTGCCAATAGTGTGTTCTCATTTCCCTTAAATTAAGGAAATCATTTATTAGCTCGTCCTCTCCTTCCAGTTGCTATCTAGAGTGCTGAAAAATGTGTTGCATAACAATGAAATTATTCCCATTTGGTCAATTAGGTTTATTCTCTACACAGCCACTTTCCAGGTTACTTGATCTAACACTATTAACTCAAGAACTTAAGACTAGGAGCAGAAGTAGACCATTAGGCCCTTTGAGCCTACTTCACTATTCAACACAAACGGGTGATCATCAGCCTTCATGCCACTTTCCTACCTGCTCAACGTCCCTTGATTCCGAGCGACCAAAAATTTGTCGGTCTCAGCCTTAAGTATATTCAACAATGGAGCACCCATAATCTTCTGGGGTAGAGAATTCCAAGCATCCTTGTGGCACTCCATTGGTCACAGACTGTCAACTTGAAAATGCTCCATTTATGCCCACTTTTTGCCTCTTGTCCGTTAACTAATTCTCCATCCATGCTAATACATTCCAGCCTTGGGTGACTGTGTGGAGTTTGCATGTTCTCCCCGTGTCTGCGTGGGCTTCGTTCGGGTGCTCCAGTGACCGATGTGCAGGTTAGGTTGATTGGCCATGCTAAATTTCCGCTTAGTATAGGTTAGGGGGATTAGCTGGGTAAATACATGGGATTAATGGGATTGTGCCTGGATAAGATGTTCTGTCAGAGAGTCGGTGCTGACTCAATAGGCCGAATGGCCTTCTTCTGCCCTGCAGAGATTCTATAAAAACTGACAACTTATACAGGGGAACCTCTGAGAATTTGTTCCTGTCTCTTACGAAAGGCAACTGGTTCAGTTACCACTAATGGCAGTGGAGGGCTCGGGCCCGAGCCTTATGGGGTGAAACTGGTTGAGACAAATCCACCTGGGTAAACATTTTCCAGCTAGAACATAGTTGCCTTTCGTAAGAGACAGGAACAAATTCTCAGAGGTTCCCCTGTATAAGTTGTCAGTTTTTACAGAATCTCTGCAGGGCAGAAGAAGGCCATTCGGCCTATTGAGTCAGCACCGACTCTCTGACAGAACATCTTATCCAGGCACAATCCCATTAATCCCATGTATTTACCCAGCTAATCCCCCTAACCTATACTAAGCGGAAATTTAGCATGGCCAATCAACCTAACCTGCGCATCGGTCAATGGAGCACCCGAACGAAGCCCTGTTCAAATAACCAGAAGTTTTCCAAGAAGGGCTGGGAACCACAAAAGAAGCTACGTTTGGTGGCCCAGAATGGAAGCTGACACAACGGCTCTTGTGGATTGGTGGCAGCAATGCCAGCAAGGACAAAAATGAATGAGGGCAGGGTGTTGCTATGGGGGCAGTTATTTTTGTTAGGTGGCCCTCCATGTCCAAAGGATGCTCTGTTAGGAGCACCCACATGCATCACCCCAACCCCAGGCCACAGGAACGTTGTGATGGTTTACCAGATAACTCTCTCTACATGCCTAAGGGCCCATCTGTCACTAGTAAAATGCCATCAGGGCGGAGTGGGGGAGGCAGAGGCCCTTAACTGGCATCTGAGTGTTAAAAATGGTTTTGGAGAAGAAGGGTGTTGTGTATATATGTTATATATAAATAATGCAGATACTAGCAATCTGAAATTAAAGGGCATTATCCATGTTCCCTGTCACAGGTGGAGGTCTTGACAATGTGAACACAACAGACATGCAATCCTTTGTTTTCCCACTGGACTTTTCAGCCCCTTCCTACCTCTAAACCCACTCCTGCTGACCCATAAAATTCAGTCTATTAAGTTCACATTATGCTCTATGTTATATGCAGTTCTAGAACTTGACCATATGGCTATGACTGAGAGATTAAGCGACAGTGTTTACACACAAATGTATGAATTAGGAGCAGAAGTAGGCCATTCAGCTCCTGGAGCCTGCTCTGCCATTCAATAAAATCTTGGTTGATGTGACTGTGGCCTGAAGGCCACTTATTTAAGTTTAAAACATTCGTCTTAGATTCACACCTCTCTCCGTCAAACTGAATGTGAAATTCAATCATATTATGATTGCTACTACCTAGGAGTTCATTGATGAATTGCACATTATCAGATTTAATATAGCTTGTTCTCTGGTTGGTGCTAGAACATGTTGCTTAAGAAACTTACCTGAAAATATTCTTATAAATTTTTCATCCAGTCTAACCTGTGCCAATCTGATTTCTCCAATCTATATGTAGATTAAAATCACCCATGATTATCGCCACACCTTTCTCACAAGTCCCCATTATTTCTTCCTGTATACCCTGTCCTACAGCGTGGTTATTGTTCGGGGCCTATAAACTACTCCCACACGTGACTTTGTAGTTTTACTATTTCCCATCTGATTCCCCAAACTGATTCTACATCTTCATCTCAAAAACTAAGCTCATCTTCCTCTATTGTACCCATGATATCCTTTAATAACAAAGCAATTGTTCCACCTTTTCCCAGCTCTCTGTCCATCTTTTATGTTAAGTATCTCCGAACATTCAGGTCCGAGTCTTTGCTACCTGGAGACTTTGCAACAGGAGGCAGTTACACCTTTTAGAATAGGGTCTTCTGATTTGGTTGTGGTCAAGGACAAAAGGGTGTGACGGAGGGTGAGACAAGTATGGAAACTCAGGATGTTTGTTTTTATTTATTGAGTCATAGAGATGTACAGCATGAAAGTAGACCCTTCGGCCCAATTCGTCCATGCAGTTCTTAAACTGAACTAGTTCCATTTGCCTGCATTTGGCCCATATCCTTTCCCAACCATGTACCTGACCAAATGTTTTTTTAAATGTTGTAATTGTATCCACCTCTACCACCTCCTCTGGCAGCCCATTCCATATACATGCCACCATGTGTGTGAAAGATTTGTCCCTCAGGTCCCTTTTATATCTTTCCCTTCTCACCTTAAATTTATGTCCTTTAGTTTTGGACTCCACTACCCTGGGGAAAAGACCTAGACTATTTACCTTAGGTTCAGGCTCATGGGATACAAGGAGAAGTGGTTAGATGGGTGGAGAACTGGCTTGGCCATAGGAGACAGAGGGTAGTGGTCGAAGGGTCTTTTTCCGGCTGGAGGTCTGTGACCAGTGGTGTTCCGCAGGGCTCTGTACTGGGACCTCTGCTATTTGTGATATATATAAATGATTTGGAAGAAGGTGTAACTGGTGTAATCAGCAAGTTTGCGGATGACACGAAGATGGCTGGAATTGCGGATAGCGAAGAGCATTGTCGGGCAATACAGCAGGATATAGATAGGCTGGAAAATTGGGCGGAGAGGTGGCAGATGGAGTTTAATCCGGATAAATGCGAAGTGATGCATTTTGGAAGAAATAATGTAGGGAGGAGTCATACAATAAATGGCAGAGTCATCAGGAGTATAGAAACACAGAGGGACCTAGGTGTGCAAGTCCACAAATCCTTGAAGGTGGCAACACAGGTGGAGAAGGTGGTGAAGAAGGCATATGGTATGCTTGCCTTTATAGGACGGGGTATAGAGTATAAAAGCTGGAGTCTGATGATGCAGCTGTATAGAACGCTGGTTAGGCCACATTTGGAGTACTGCGTCCAGTTCTGGTCGCCGCACTACCAGAAGGACGTGGAGGCATTGGAGAGAGTGCAGAGAAGGTTTACCAGGATGTTGCCTGGTATGGAGGGTCTTAGCTATGAGGAGAGATTGGGTAGACTGAGGTTGTTCTCCTTGGAAAGACGGAGAATGAGGGGAGATCTAATAGAGGTATACAAGATTATGAAGGGTATAGATAGGGTGAACAGTGGGAAGCTTTTTCCCAGGTCGGAGGTGACGATCACGAGGGGTCACGGGTTCAAGCTGAGAGGGGCGAGGTATAACTCAGACATCAGAGGGACGTTTTTTACACAGAGGGTGGTGGGGGCCTGGAATGCGCTGCCAAGTAGGGTGGTGGAGGCAGGCACGCTGACATCGTTTAAGACTTACCTGGATAGTCACATGAGCAGCCTGGGAATGGAGGGATACAAACGATTGGTCTAGTTGGACCAAGGAGTGGCACAGGCTTGGAGGGCCGAAGGGCCTGTTTCCTGTGCTGTACTGTTTCCTGTGCTCTACTGTTCTTTGTTCTTATCTATGCTCCTTGTGATTTTATAAACCTCGATAAAGTCAACCCTCATCCTCCTACGATCCAGAGAAAAAGTCCCAGCCTATCCAACCTCACCTTATAATTCAACCCTTCCAACCCTAGTAACATCCTTGTAAATCATTTTTGCACCCTTTCCAGTTTAATAACATCCTTCCGATAGCAGTGCGACCAGAATTGTATCAGTACTCCAAATGTGGCTTACCAATGTCTTGTACAGCTGTAACATAACATCCCAATTCCTGTACTCAGTGTTCTGACCGATGAAGACAAGTGTGCCAAACACTTTTTCAAGACCCTGTCTACCTGTGATGCCACTTTCAAGGTACTATCCAGCTGCACCCCTAGATCTCTCTGTTTGACAACATCCCAGAGCCTTAGCATTTACTGTGCAAGTCCTGCTCTAGTTTTTCTTACCAAAATGCAACACTTCACATTTATCTGAATCAAACTCCATCTGCAATTCCTCGGCCCACTGACCCAGTTGATCAAGATTCCGCTGTAGACAACCTTCTTCACTGTCCACTACACTACCAACTTTGGTATAATCCGCAACTATGCCTCCTATACTCTCATCCAACTCATTTATATAAATGACAAACAACAGTGGACCCAGCACCAATCTCTGCGGCACACCACTGGTCACAGGCCTCCAGTCTGAAAAACAACCGTCTACCACTATCCTCTGTCTCCTGCTGGCAAGCTAATTTTATATCCAACTGGCTGATTCTCACTGGTTCCCCTGTGATCCAACCTTACTGACCAATCTAACATGCAGTACCTTGTCAAAGGCCTTGCTAAAGTCCATGTAGATAACATCGTGGGACAGAAATCCGCACAGAACTGATTAACATATTGAAATCTGAATTTCAATATGATTAGCGGGCCCGGGACGGTAGTCTTCGAGCTCCAGGTCCACTAGCATCTCCTCCCCCCAATCCCCACTGGGAGAGGTTCCCACCAGCGGGATTTACAACTGCTCCCCTCTAATGGGGAACAGGCATCCTCACCAGGGTTGCCCCTTGGGCAGTGTCAACCTGGCAGTGTTGCCGTGTACCTTCGCACTGCCCACCGGGCACACTGGCACTGCCCACCAGGCACCTTGGCAATGCCAATGGGGTGGGGCATACTGGGGGTGGGGTATACTGGGGGGCACCAGCTGCCACTCTGCCCTGGGATTAGTGGGAGAGGGAGTGAGGAGGACGATCAGGACTGCCCATAAAGGAGGGGAGATCAGAGCTGGCCTGGTTAGGGCCGGGGGTGGGGGGGGGGGGGGGGGGTCTGGTAGGTCAGCGATTGAGGGAGGGTGTGTGGTCAAGAGGGCCAGTGATCGGGAGGGGGAGGCCAGCAATCTGGGTTGGTGGGTTCGGGACTAAACAGAGGCCAATGACTGGTGATGGGGGGAGGGGGGAGAGGGGGGATCGGCACTGCGCACGTGCCGATCTCCCCACTGAGAGATCGGCACATGCGCAGTGCCCACTCAGCACTATGCTTCCGGCCTCTCCAGTGGGATGAGTCCCCCCGCCAGTTTCTGGTGTGAAACTTTCTAAGGCACACTATGATGCACAGAGTGTCAAAGATTCATTCAGGTAAGTACACCAAAAAACAAGCAGGAAATTCTCCCGTTTTCCTGCCCATTGCGCACTTATTTTTTGGGGGGGAGAAGCCCGGCCTTTATGCTGTCCCATTAACAGAAACCAACTGCTCTGCACCCTCTCACCGCATCATATTTCTGCCCATCACCCACAAAGCCTCCACTTCCCAACTTAGGCAACATTTTAAACACTACAGAGGTGATTCTCCCAGCTTGTTGAACTGCTCCAGTAGTGCAGATGGCCATTTTGTGGGATTCTCGCTGGATGTCACAGCCTCTACGCATCTCCCAGCCTAAAGATTTTGCTGTCATCAGCTCTGCGGTGCAAATCAGCTTGGAGCTGATTATCATATGGAAATGTCATGGAAATTAACATTTCCACTTGCTTAGAAGGCCCGGAACGGAATTTTCCCGCTGGCGTCTCCAACCCCACCGGGAGTGGTTCCCTCCAGCGGTGTTTATGACTGCTCCCCATTGACAGGGAACAGGTGACCTGACCCCGCTGGAGGGAAGAGAGGCAATTGAGGCTCCACCAGGAGGTCGGGGTAAGGGTGGTGCCGCTTTGGCAGTGCCAGCCTGGCACCTTGGCAATGCCAATGGGTCAAACTGGCACTGCCCAAGAAGCACCTTGGCACTGCCCTACTGGGGGTGGAGTTTACTGAGGGGGTATTCATTTGGGTTGGGGGCTGGTCATCAAGATCAGAGGGGAGCTGTGACTGTCCAGGAATGGGCGCTGGAGGGGTCGGGGAGATCGGGGCTGGTGGGTGGGGGTAAATAGGAGCTAGCCTGGGGAGGTCCAGGAGGCCAGTGATTGGGAGAGGGGATGGTGCTCAGAAGGCCAGTGCTGGGGTGTGGTGGGGCGAGCTAGCGATCTGGAGGTCATCAATTTGGGGGGGGGGAGAGGGGCATTGATCTCCACTCTGACAGATTGGCACATGTGCAGTGGCCCACTCAGTGCTATGCTGCCGGCTTCTCGGGCAGGAAAAGGCCCCATCCATCACTTTTCAGAGGGAATCCTGCTAGGGCACTCTGTGATGCACAGAGTGTCGGAGATTCATTTTGGAAATCGCACCAAAAAAAATAGGCGGGATTTATTCCCGTTTTCCCGCATGTTGGGAACTTAGAAATGTTTTGGTAGAATTCCGGCCTACATTCCTACTAAGCAGCATTTCTACTTTGTGTACGTGCTTTCCTCCCATTGGACAGAATTCCTTCCCCTGCCCCGCCCCAATGCCCCTTACTCCTCCCCTCCCACCCAACTCCACCGACTAAGCAGCGTCATCTCTTATGACAGCTTCTTAGCACATCTACCTGTGCCTCCCACAACCCCGTTCAGCAAAGTTTTTGTACTTTGCCTCTGCCTTCATCCAGATCTGAGCTCCAGGGAAGGCCCATTCTCCAGTCACCATTTCTATTCAGAGTTGACAGCCTCATTAGGCTGACAGATTTAACTGTCACAAATTAAGCATTTGTCTTAAAATATTCATAACATGCAACAGCATAATTTACAGATTCATGCACAAATAGTTCAGCAAAGCAAATTAATGCTCCTTACCGTGAGTGGTTGTAGCAAAGCTTTCATCAACAATGATGTACAACTGTAAAAATGGATGGGTTTGAACTTGCATCTCCAGGCCAAAATTTGATTTTACCTGAATGTAGCTGGAAGACTGCCTGTAAATTGCAATGTTCCCTAAAAAAATAAAATTGATCATATATTCAACAAATTCATTGTTAAATGAATATCATAAGGCTGGATCAAAATTAATGTACAGAATTGAAACAGGATCACTTATATTTCACTCAATAGAAAGTACTGTCAATTTATTCCTTTATTGCTATCATGAGTATTTTGCAAAAGAGACTGGTGCTATTTCAGTGCAACTTTGAAATTCTTTCATGCAATAAAGTGCCCAACATTTTCTGGAGCAACTTACTTTCAGCAAAGAAAAGTCAACTGTCCCAGTCATTCAAATGTTTTCTTTCTTTGCTCTTTGATTAGCGAAAGCGAGAAAATACTGAAAATGTAGAGTTGCCCCAGCAACCATCATGTAAGTGAAAAAAACATCATAAAACTAAGAGGATGACCTGGTATTTTCATAATTTTCAGTCCATTAAAGTGCAGAATAAAAAAACCTGGATCTGTGTTTAAATATATATAGATATATATACACACACAAATAATTCTTTCTTTTGTTCTAATTTCTGGAGAAGAGAAACACCAGCTTTGAAATGATATCTGCCGACCAAGTAAACAAATAAAATAAATAGAGCAAACAGAGAAAGTGAACATAAAGAATACTCATGACATTCATAACACACTGAAGGGTGTTGTGTCGACAATACTTTTAATGCTTGCTTGCATTGTTCTGAACTCTGAACATCAGTGCTGTTGCTGAGACCATTATAAATTCACCAAAAAATCAAACTCTAAACTCAACCGCACAACAAATGAGTTCTTCAAAATCAGTCAACTGGTAGTTCCTCTGCTAAACTGATTATTTTAAGGAGTCCCATAACTGATGATTCAGTTAATTGCTGTCCCACTAACCATGCAGTCTTTCTTCAGAGAGCGTACAATCCCTTTCTCTTCTCTCTGATGCACATTCTGTACATACTTCTCTCAACTCCCACCTTTCCTGTGGTTGTGTCCTTGTGTCACTGTTATGAGGTGACAGTAAAGTTTTTCTACTTTGTGCTTTGTTATTAGAATCACTAAACTTTCAACCCATCTTTAACTACAGGGGTTGCAAGGCCTTATTAAAAATGCACATACACACATAAACAAACCTAAATTATGTTGATCTTTTTGTCACATTATCCAGACACCCACACTCCCAAGGCTCATATACAGCCCTAAATGAAACTGAAACAATGTTTACCTTTCTTAACACAAATTTATACATACCGATTCAACTTAGAATGATACATTGTTCATAACAACACTTGCAGAGGAATGCTTCTTTGTTAATTAACCTGGTACAGTTTGCACAACACAAATGCCAACAGCAACAATAAGAACTGATAAAAGATTCCGTACTGCAGAAACTTTGGAAACCATTATTGAAGGATGGCATGATTCGATTCAGCATGTCCACAGACACATGAGACCATTTTGGACTCACTGGGACGAGCTAGACAGTGCATATCAATCCACCTTCTGTTACCCATCCTACTCTCTCAGAAACCACATAAGATACCATTGAGAGATCTGGGCATACTAGCAAATTACCTCTATACTTTAGAGATTCATCTGTTCATACACAGGTGTGATGGAAACTAAACATAAACATATATTGCAAATAGCTAAACTTCTTTGGAAATGGAGAGATATATTTCAAAAGGAAGATATTGCAATGTGCCTTCAAAGGATTGTAGCATGATATCATTAAAAAGTATGTCATGTGAAAAGTGTTTGAGTTTCACTTTAAGCAGAGTGTGTGCACATACACCACACACAGCTCTGCTGCCTTCAATATTTATACCTGTGTAAACGTTCCCATGTGTTTAGTTTCAATAAATGAATGTAAAATGTGTTTCCACAATCCCTGATGAGCAATGTGCCTTTATACTGAACGTGTTAAAAATCAGATACATGCTGCAAGAACTTCTGTGAAGCAGCTGTGAAAACACATAAAGTAGAATAATAGGCGAAGACAGCAACTTTGGTGACCAGAAGGGAGTCTCAAGTGGCAGCAGGGTGTAATGGCCAGAAAGTTCTGGCCTGAGTGTCACCTGGTCAGTTACAATGAGTGAGATACACCATAGTCAAATAGCTGCGAAAGTCCTGCAACATGTATCATTATAAAAATATCGGCTGGAATGTTCCAGCCATTCATACCCCGCCACTGCTGCAAGCGAGGGTGGAGAATTTGGCGCCCAGCCAAATCTCTGTTCACTGCAGCGGGACCAGATAATCCCACTGGCATGAGCAGCTGGAAAATGCCACCCACCATGTTTAATGGAGGCACGAAATTCCCACTGGCTGAAGAGTCAGCAAAAGACGTGTACTGCCTGCATTCAGAAAGGCCTTCCAAATTGAGTGCCAGTCAGAGCAGATAGGCATCAGACGTCACTGATAGGGGTAGTCTATAGGCCACCAAATAATAACGCCTTGGTGGGCAGGCAATAAACAAAGAAATAACTGATGCATGTAAAAATGGTATGGCAATTATCATGGGGGATTTTAATCTACATGTCGATTGATCAAATAAGGTCAGTCAAGGCAGCCTTGAGGATGAGTTCATAGAATGTATCTGCAATAATTTCTTCGAACAGTATGTAATGGAACCTACAAGGGAACAAGCAATCCTAGATCTGGTTCTACGTAATGAGACGGGAATAATTAATGATCTCACAGTTAGGGATCCTCTCGGAAGAAGTGATCACAGTATGATTGAATTTAAAATACAGATGGAGGTTGAGAAGGTAAAATCCATTACTTGTGTCTTGTGCTTAAACAAAGGAGACTACAATGGGCTGAGGGAGGAGTTGGCTAAGGTAGACTGGGAGCAAAACTTAATGGTGGGACAGCTGAGGAACAGTGGAGGACTTTCAAAGCAATTTTTCACAGTGCTCAGCAAAACTATATATAAGTAAAAAGGAAGGACTGTAGGAAAAGGGATAATCAGCCATAGATATCTAAGAAAACAAAGGAGGGTATCAAATTGAAAGAAGATGCATACAAAGTGGCAAAGATTAGTGGAAAACTAGATTGGGAAATCTTTAAAGGTCAACAGAAAGCGAAAACAGCTGTAAAGAAAAGTAAGATAGAGTATGAGAGTAAACTAGTTCAGAATATAAAAACAGATAGGAAACGTTTCTACAAATATATAAAATGAAAAGAGTGGCGAAGGTAAACATTAGCCCTTTAGGGGGTGAGAAGGGGGATTTAATAATGGGAAAAGAAGAAATGGCTGAGGCATTGAATGGATATTTTGTGTCGGTCTTCACAGTGGAAGACACAAATAACATGCCAAAAATTGATGACAAGAAGGCTATGGCAGGTGAGAACCTAGAAACTATCATTATCACCAAAGAGATAGTGTTGGAGAAGCTAATGGAGCTAAAGGTAGACAAGAAACCTGGCCCTGATGGAATGCATCCCAGGGTACGGAAAGAGATGGTTGGGGGAAATGGCAAATGCGCTCGTGGTAATTGACCAAAATTCGCTGGACTCTGGGGTGGTTCCCGCAGATTGGGGAACAGCAAATGTGACGCCACTGTTTAAAAAAGGTAGACAAAAGGTGGGTAACAATGGGCGGTTAGCTTAACTTCTCTAGTGGGGAAAATGCTTGAATATATCACCAAGGAAGAAATAGAGAGATATCTAGATAGAAATTGTCCCATTGAGCAGACGCAACACGGGTTCATGAAAGGCAGGTCATGTTTAACATTAAGTGCGCAGTGGACAATGGGGAACCAGTGGATGTGGTGTGTTTGGATTTCCAGAAGGCATTTGACAAGGCTGCTGCATAAGATAAAGGTGCACGGCGTTGCAGGTAATGTATTAGCATGGATAGAGGATTGGTTAACTAAAAGAAAGCCAAGAGTGGGGTAAATGGGTGTTTTTCTGGTTGGCGATCAGTGACTAGTGATGTGCCTCAGGGATCAGTGTTGGGGTCGCAATTGTTACAATTTACATAGATGATTTGGAGTTGGGGACCAAGTGTAGTGTGTCAAAGTTCACAGATGGCACTAAGATGAGTGATGCAGCAAAGTGTGCAGAGGACACAAAGTCTGCAGAGGGTTATAGATAGTTTAAGTGAGTGGGCAAGGATCTGGCAAGTACAATGTTGGTAAATATGAAGTCATCCATTTTGGTAGGGATAACAACAAATTGGACTATTATTTAAATGATAAAGAATTGCAGCATGCTGCTGTGCAGAGAGACCTGGGTATCCTTGTGCATGAATCGCAAAAAGTTGGTTTGCAGGTGCAGCACGTAATTAAGAAGGCAAATGGAATTTTGTCCTTCATTGCTAGAGGGGTGGAGTTTAAAGACAGCGAGGTTATGTTGCAGCTGTATAAGGTACTGGTGAGGCCACACCTAGAATACTGTGTACAGTTTTGGTCTCCTTACTTGAGAAAGGATATACTGGCACTGGAGGGGGTGCAGAGGAGATTCATTAGGTTGATTCCGGAGTTGACAGGGTTGGTTATGAGGAGAGATTGAGTAGACTGAGAATATACTCATTGGAATTTAGAAGGATGAGGGGGGGATCTTATACAAACATAAAAAATTATGAAAGGAACAGATAAGATAGAAGCAGGGAGGTTGTTTCCACTGGTGGGTGAAACTAGAACTAGGGGGCATAGCCTCAAAACAAGGGGGCGCAGATTTATGACTGAGTTGAGGAGGAACTTCTTCACCCAAAGGGTTGTGAACCTGAGGAATTCCCTGCGCAGTGAAACAGTTGAGGCTACCTCGTTGAATGTTTTTAAGGCAAAGATAGATAGATTTTTGAACAGTAAAGGAATTAAGGGTTATAATGAGCGGGCGGGTAAGTGGGGCTGAGAACACAAAAAGATCAGCCATGATCTTATTGAATGGCGGAGCTAGATGGCCTGCTCCTGTGCTTCTTATTTCTGCATTAATTAACAAGCTATGTTAAACATAACAACTGGTCCCTTAATTATATTTTGTGTCTGAGCATATATCTGAATGAAATATGGAAACTGATTGAAAGTCAAAACAAGTATTTATCCTCTCTGAGTTGTATTTTTCTCAGTCATTGCATCCAATGCATAGAAAAATGGGCTTTATCCAAAATTAGATCCCCATAATCAATTTAGTAGATGTGCACAAAATGAAGTTCAATAAGATTTCAAAGAGTTTAAACACAAAGATTACTTTACCATCTTCATAGGGTAACTTCATGATTTTATTGTTGACTTCTACTGTGTCTTGCATTGAAATTATGATTTTTGTCTGTGGAAAAGAATAAAACAATCAGATAACATTAATTGGGAAACTACCTTCAATTGATATATCTGAAAGCAACTGAATGTTGTCACCAAGTAAGTTATCACAGGACAAACTGAATGCCAAGTTAACACTTCTCCTAATTGTTCAGCTATACGTCATCAATATACATTACCAAAGTCAAGCCAGATAAAACTACAGACATATTAAAATGATCAGACACAAAATGCTCAACTTGTCTTACAGATGTGAAACTGGTATTCTGACTGCTAAAGAAACTGCTGAGTTCAATTTTCAAGAAAATGAAAAACATATAATTTCTAGGTAACCAATCTGCAACGACAGTTTTACTTCTAAATGGCAAGCTGAAAATCCAACTCATAAAATGAACAGAGCAAAAGAATAAAGCTATTTTATTAATTACACAAATGAGATTTAAGGATGAGTATTATTGTATGTCAGCTGTTACAAAAGTATACATGCAGCAAAATACTGCAGATGCTAAAAATCTGAATCAAAAACAGTAAAAACTGTCATCACTCAGCAGGTCAAACAGCATTTTGCACTTGAAATTGTTCATCATAGCAGAACAAGGATTCCCACTCCTGCCTGAATCATCCACCGCTCCATTTGAACTACAGAATCATTAAATATTTTCTGTGATTATCTTATGCTCTCGAAGTACAACAACAGCTCATTTCACAATAAATGAAAACGATTGTCACAGCTATAGTGCATGTTTACATCACCTGTGAATACAGGAAGTTATTGTATTGTAGATATTCAAACAGATGGAGGAGTTTGATCATTGGTCTCCAAGCGTCACTAAAACTTTTGAATGATCAGAAAGAACTACGGAATGATCATTTACCAACTATCGGTGGTTAAAAGATTGTCATCAGAATTCTACCGCCCCGCGTGCCACGGAACTGAAGTGGGCAAGGGGCAGACAGTGGACAGTGGCAGACACTCGAGCGAGACCATAAAATCCCACCTTGTATGTTGGAACACTCAGCTCTTTTTAAAAATTAAGTTCTAAACTTACATAGTTGGTTACAATCAAGTCAAATTTCAAGGTTCCTGTCCTGTGAGTGACAATCTGCAATTATCTACAAATCTGATAAACGTCACTGTATCATTTTCAAATATATAGCTGACCTGGGGTTTATCAATCAGAACATTTGGTAAAATGACTATTTAGTGCAAAAGAAAGCTTCACTGAATAAATTAGGAATTTTTATATTTGTATCAAAATGGAAGAAGTTAGAACAACACTGAAAGGAACAGAAAATGGCAAATCAGTGGGACCAAATGAGATACCAGCAGAAGTATGAACTTGCTTCAATGAATATGGAGTCCATATCCTGAACAAGCTATCCAACTGTGTTATGTACTAACATGGATTGACGATTGGCTGTCAGACAGAAGGCAGAGAGTTCTTTCTCAGAATGGCAACCGGTGACAAGTGGTGTCCCGCGGGGTTCAGTGTTGGGGCCACAGCAGTTCTCTTTATATATTAACGATCTAGATGACGGGACTGGGGGCATTCTGGCCAAGTTTGCCGATGATACAAAGATAGGTGGAGGGGCAGGTAGTATTGAGGAGGTGGGGAGGCTGCAGAAAGATTTAGACAGTTTAGGAGAGTGGTCCAAGAAGTGGCTGATGAAATTCAACGTGGGCAAGTGCGAGGTCTTGCACTTTGGAAAAAAGAATAGAGGCATGGACTATTTTCTAAATGGTGACAAAATTCATAATGCTAAAGTGCAAAGGGACTTGGGAGTCCTAGTCCAGGATTCTCTAAAGGTAAACTTGCAGGTTGAGTCCGTAATTAAGAAAGCAAATGTAATGTTGTCATTTATCTCAAGAGGCTTGGAATACAAAAGCAGGGATGTACTTCTGAGGCTTTATAAAGCACTGGTTAGGCCCCATTTGGAATACTGTGAGCAATTTTGGGCCCCACACCTCAGGAAGGACATACTGGCACTGGAGCGGGTCCAGCGGAGATTCACACGGATGATCCCAGGAATGGTAGGCCTGACATACGATGAACGTCTGAGGATCGTGGGATTATATTCATTGGAGTTTAGGAGGTTGAGGGGAGATCTAATAGAAACTTACAAGATAATGAACGGCTTAGATAGGATGGACGTAGGGAAGTTGTTTCCATTAGCAGGGGAGACTAGGACGCGGGGGCACAGCCTTAGAATAAAAGGGAGTCACTTTAGAACAGAGATGAGGAGAAATTTCTTCAGCCAGAGAGTGGTAGGTCTGTGGAATTCATTGCCACAGAGGGCTGTGGAGGCCGAGACGTTGAGCGTCTTCAAGACAGAAATTGATAAATTCTTGATTTCTCGAGGAATTAAGGGCTATGGGGAGAGAGCGGGTAAATGGAGTTGAAATCAACCATGATTGAATGGTGGAGTGGACTCGATGGGCCGAATGGCCTTACTTCCGCTCCTATGTCTTATGATCTTATGGTCTTATGGTTATCCCAAGGTCATGGAGGCAAATCATTTTGGTCCCAACATTCAAGATTTCAAAAAAATGTTGAAGGAGGAAAGTAATGGAAATCTATGGTCAGTTTAGATAATGCGCAGAAGTACCACTGACGACATTTTCATTTTTAGACAAATGATGGAGAAATATCATGAGATTTGTATTCATCGATTTAGGAAGGCTTATGACTGGATGCCTAAGTAGCAAGTCTGGAAATGTACTAAAATCCGTGGAATCCCTGAGAAGTCATGAGGTGGAGATGCTGGCACTGGACTGGGGTGCGCACAGCAAGAAGTCTCACAACACTAGGTTAAAGTTCAACAGGTTTATTTGGAATCATGAGCTTTCAGAGCGCTGCTCCTTCATCAGGTATATATGATGTGGAGATGCCGGCATTGGACTGGGATAGGCACAGTAAGTAGTCTCACAACACCAGGTTAAAGTCCAACAGGTTTATTTGGTAGCATGAGCTTTCGGAGCACTACCGGCTCAAAGTGGAGAGGATCTCCAAGCAGATCGCGCATATGTACACAGACATCAAGTTTCTACAAAGATGCAAGAAAGCAGACAAGACATCAAAAGAACTACAGATCACGCACCCACTCAGGTCAATCTATAAGACTACGCTGAGAGACTTTGCCGTCGCACTTCTCTCATACTCAACCATCTGCAGCAGACACCATAACCTGGAAACCAAGCTAGAGTCCATATTCTCAACTTGCACTCAGGACACAGAGCAGCTGCGAGACACTGCCAAGCAGACGAGACAATGGAACTACGCCACCTACACGCACACCAAGAACAGGAAACGTGAGAAACTTGGCATCACTTCCAGCAGCAACCAAGCCTCCCCCTGTACCACAGTAGAAAACAGTACCACTGCAGGAAGTCCATTGTCAACTTGTCGGACTACACCCTTCAACCAGACAAAATCGAAGTTCTCAGCTGAGGGCTCAATTTCTGCCCCACCACCAAAATGGACCCCATCAGTCTCAAAGCGGACTCAGAGGAATTCATCAGGCAAATGAGGCTCTGAGAATTTTTCCACAATCCAGCAACTGAAGAGGAAAGAGTCGAATTGGACTCCTCCGGAAGGCCGCTGCGCTCGGCTCGACATGTATGTCCAAGCCGTCAGGAGGTGCGTCAATGCCAGATTCATCAGCCGCACTCACAAGACAGCCCCGAACATCACCCAAGCACAACGCAACTCCATCCGCGCTCTCAAGATCAACCTCAATATTGTCATCAAACCAGCAGACAAAGGAGGGGCCATTGTCATACTGAACAGAACGGATTACTGGAAAGAAGTGTACCGACAATTGAACAACGAGGAACACTACAGACAGTTACCCGCAGATCCAACCAAAGAACACACCCGTCAACTCAAAAGACTGATCAAAACCTTTGATCCGGACCTTCAGAGCACCCTCCCTGCTCTCATCCCACTTACTCCCCACGTTGGAGATCTCTACTGCCTCCCGAAGATACACAAGGCCAACACACCCGGCCGTCCCATCGTATCAGGCAATGGGACCCTGTGTGAGAACCTCTCTGGCTACGTCGAAGGCATCCTGAAAACCATTGTACAAAGAACTCCCAGCTTCTGTTGCGACACTACGGACTTCTTACAGAAATTCAGCACCCATGGAGCAGTTGAACCAGGTTTCTCCTCGTCACAGTGGATGTCTCGATACTCTACACCAGCAACCCCCACGACGACGGCATTGCTGCAACTGCCTCAGTACTCAATGCTGACAGCTGCCAATCTCCAGACGCAAGTCTACAACTCATTTGCTTCATCCTGGACCACAATGTCTTCACCTTCAACAACCAGTTCTTCATCCAGAGACATGGAACAGCCATGGGGACCAAAGTCACACCTCAATATGCCAACATCTTCATGCACAGGTTCAAACGAGACCTCTTCACCGCACAGGAACTTCAACCAACGCTATACACTAGATACATCGATGACATTTTCTTCCTTTGGGCTCATGGCAAACAATCACTGAAAACAATTATATGATGACATCAAAAAGTTCCATCCCACCATCAGACTCACCATGGACTACTCTCCAGAATTGTTTGCATTCTTGGACACACACATCTCCATTAAGGATGGTCACCTCAGCACTTCACTGTACCGCAAGCCCACAGATAACCTCACGATGCTCCACTTCTCCAGCTTCCACCCTAAACACATTAAAGAAGCGATCCCCTACAGACAAGCCCTCCGTATACACAGGATCTGCTCAGATGAGGAGGATCGCAACTAAGGCCGACAGACGCTGAAAGACGCCCTCGTAAGAACAGGATTTGCCGCTCGACTCAACGATCAACAGTTCCAATGTGCCATAGCGAAAAACCGCAACAACCTCCTCAGAAGACAAACATGGGACACGGCAGACAGAGTACCTTTCGCCGTCCAATACTTCCCCGGAGTGGAGAAGCTACGAGATCTTCTCCAGAGCCTTCAACATGTTATCGATGAAGACGAACATCTCGCCAAGGCCATCCCCACACCCCCACTTCTTGCCTGCAAATAACTGCGCAACCTCAAACAGACCATTGTCTGCAGCAAACTACCCAGCCTTCAGGAGAACAGTGACGATGACACCACACAGCCCTGCCACAGCAACCTCTGCAAAATGTGCCGGATCATCGATACGGATGCATCATCTCATGTGAGAACACCATCCACCAGGTACACAGTATATACTCTTGCAACTCGACCAATGTTGTCTCCCTGATACGCTGCAGGAAAGGACGTCCAGAGGAATGGTACATTGGGGAGACCATGCAGACGCTACAATAATGGATGAATGGACACTGCTCGACAATCACCAGGCAGGAGTGTTCTCTTCCTGTTGGGGAACACTTCAGCAGTCAAGGACATTCTGCCTCTGATCTTCGGGTAAGCGTTCTTCAAGGCGGCCTTCAAGACACACGACAGCGCAGAATCGCTGAGCAGAAACTGATAGCCAAGTTCGGCACACATGAGGACAGCCTCAACCGGGATCTTGGGTTCATGTCACACTATCTGTAAACCCCATGACTTGCCTGGGCTTGCAAAATCTCACTAACTGTCCTGGCTGGAGACAATACACATCTCTTTAACTTGTGCTTAATCCTCTCTCCACTCACATTGTCTGTACCTTTAAAGACTTGATTACCTGCATTCCAACCATTATCTTGTAATTGAGTTTGTGTCTATATATGCCCTGTTTGTGAAACAAATTCTGCACTCACCTGATAAAGGAGCAGTGCTCTGAAAGCTCGTGCTACCAAATAAACCTGTTGGAGATTAACCTGGTGTTGTGAGACTGCTTACAGGTATATATGACTATTAGAAGACAGGGAGTGCCAGATAAGAGTAAGCTTCAGTGTGAGGGATAGCGAGAGTTTTGAAATCAAAGTTGGACTGCACCAAAGATCATTATTGAGCCCTTTCTCTTCCTGATTTTCATGGATTTTCTAATTGAACAAATGAGACAAGAAGAGTTATGTTCAATGATGTCTGTAGACGATATTGAGTTATATAGTGGAGATGATGAGAAGATGACCGAATATTTGAAAAAGTGGAGCAAAGGACTAGAAGAAAGGGGTATGAAGATCAATAGAGACAAATTATAGGCCATCAGTTTGAGCAAAGGGAAAAGGATCAAAGTGAAGGAGTAAACATTATGGGTGGTTATTTGAAGAAGGTGAGTATTTTCAAGTACTTGGGCAGAAGATTATAAATTTGGAAATGGAATCAAACAATGGATTCTCTCTGGATGGAACAGTGAGGCGATAGAGAATACCGTTGAAACTGAAAGGAAGAACTTATAAGAGAGTTTTGAGACTAGCTTTATTATAATAGCGAAGAAACTCAGGCAATATCAATAAGAGAGGAACAAGGGCTGGAAACTAATGACTTGTGAATGCGGAGATTGATGTGTGAAGTAATTAAAAAGGACAGCAGCATCTCAGGAGGACAGTGAGGATTATGAAAGTTTCAAAGAAAGTAGTCAAGAAGAGATTGAAATGGTATGGTCATCTGTTTCACATAGAGAGAGAGAGAGAGGAAATGTGAGGTGAGTGATGGAGTTGAGACTACAGGAAGGAGGAGAAGAGGAAGGCCTAAGACCAAATGGAAAGATGTGATGGCGAGAGACTTAAATGCAGTGGGACTGGGAGAGCAATAGATGGGTAACAGGCAGAGATGGAGAAGGATAATCAACCAGTATTATGACAACCCCAAGTAAAATGAGTGAAGCTGAAAGAAGAAGGGAGATTTCCAAATTATCTGGTTATGTTAAAAATTGTATTTATTTGAGAATGACGTATTCTGTAGAGCTTTGGACCCAGAATTTCATACCTCTGTCCATGTAGGAACAGAGGTGGGTGAGGTTTAATGATGGTGGGTGGGGCCTGATTGTGGATCACTGCCCCCATTGCTGTCACCACATGCAGCCCCTTTGCCCTTGCAGGCTTCATTATGGAGGCTGAGCATTTTACACCCATCCTCTCCCCCCACCCCTCCCTCTCCCCGCCACGCAATTTTGATAGCATCAGGCAAACTTCTAAAAGGGCTGAAAGAGACATCGTTCACCGCATCTCAGAGAAATCGTAGGCCATGGGAGAGTCCTAAACTAGAGTTGGGAACTTTTGACAGGTAAGTTCAAAAGGTGTTGACAACTTTGTGTAATGTAATGCTGCATGACAAGTTACAAATGATTTTAATACAGTGATTAATGATATAGGGCTTTTTTCTCAAAAGATAAATGACCATTAAATTGATCTGCGTTGAAAAGTGTTCACATGCATTTATTATATTATCCAGTAGAATAAAGTGACCATCTGCATTGTTATTCGGATTTTACTGTGGTCCCCTGTGACTTCAACTTTTCTTTGACTGCCAGCTCAGACATCTGTTCCCCTGTTAAGCTTGAACAGATGCCTTAAGTCTTTGATTGACAGCTCAGACATCAATTTCCCTATTTCAAATGTTGAAGAAGTGACTGAGCTCTTTTAAAGACTTCAACAATGTTAATGTTTCCACCTCTGTAGGTTTATACAACTGTGAAATGGGTCCTAATTGTGTTCAAACCCCAATAAATGGATTCTACTCAGCAGGAGTTTTTGACAGTCTTACTGGATTTCTGGAAAAAGGGGGAGGGAGTGTGAGGGGAACAGGTGAGCCAGTGCGCATGAGGGAGCTTGGGGTCTAAAACATATGGAGGCTGGGTGCACATGAGACATGCGTTTTATATGTGAATGTCCATTTACTGAATTAGACTGCATAAGACATTCTGATGATTCACAATTGGTTTATTGTGCTACTAGGACCAGAGTTTTCTGCTCCCATTGGGCAGTTTTGGCAACAAGAGCAACAAATATCACAAGGTCAAAGTTGCATTTCACATCAACGTAAAAGCAGGAAGCGATCGTCCCCTCCCTCCCCATCAGTCGAGGGCTGTGTTTCCCACCATTCAATGCTGGGAACCTAATTGTAATAAATTAACACCTCATTATAGGGCACATGTACTGGAATCATGCAACCATATCAAATGATGTGTCCATGGTGGCATGATGTCAGAACAGTGTGAAGCATGACCAGTTTCAGAAGGTGTGCACCTAGCGAGCAGTGCTCCCAGGAAAGCTTGAAGGTGACGGAGGGTCATGCCAGGGTAATGCCAGCTGGATGCCAGGGTGCTTTTGGGGGTGCATCTAGGCGAAGACTGATTCCTGGTTTGTTTGCTGTGAACTGGGGCGGCCTTTAAAAATGGTGCCTGGATCATCAATTCACTGATGGCAGGGTGGGCTTGGAACCTCTGCCTGCCTTCTTTTTCTGCTAACTCCCACGCTATATAATGGAAAATTACATCATTGCAGTCAGTGGTCTCATTGCTGCTTTTCCCATCTGATATCAGCCTCTGCAGACATCAGAGAAAACCTCACCCTAAAGTTCAGTAAAAATACTAGTTTTCGCTCTTCCTGCTTGGACTTCCCCCTGTCCAGAAGAAACTTCCGTCTGGTGAAAAACCTAGCTCTTAATTAAAAGCTTCAACGAGCATCATCTGCTCACAATTTACTCTGATACATGAACTGGTTTATTCTTAAAGGATCCTGTATTTCTAACATTGTCAACATGGAATGATGAGAAGGGGTCATATGGGTGAGATCATGGGGGAAGGTGGGGAGCATTCAGTAGGTCTCACATGCAGCTATTGACCTCGGTCAATGTCCCAGAAAACCAAGGCAGGCTACCAACCTTCCCGCCTCTGCATCTGCCGCCCATCCTAGGTTCTTTCTCTGCCCTGCTTCAGGAGGCGGCAGCACCAATTCTAGCCTGCCTCTGCGGCTGCATGATGAAAATAGCATGGGCGGGCACTACATGGCAGTAGTTGGAATCAGGAAATGGCCCAACTTATGATTTTCGATTTGAAGATAAAAATCCCGGTCTATGTACTTAAATCCTTACCAGCAATTTGTCTTGAAATATAATGTAATTTTAAGTGTCAGAATTGTAATCACTTTGGTAGCATTACCAGTTAATAAATCCATCTGCATATATTAATAAACAAAATTATTAGGTATATGCATGAATTTTAAGAGGCATTTGATAAGATGCATTGGAAGCTTGTTGATAACAATGAGGTACATGGTATTAATAGGATTGCAATAACTGGATAGAAAGTTAATCGAAAGAGTATACGGCCCTTACCTGATTGGTAGCATAGATTATACTTGTTAGCTGTGTTTCTGAATATCTAACACCGCATTTATCAAATACTGCTTCAATAGTGCCATCGCCTAGCATCTTAACACTCTGCAGCACAAAAGAAAAAAAACATCAATTTGTAAGTCATGATCAGATGAACAAAATTATTTAAATTGAGGTTTCCTCTCCAACATATGTTCATTATAAGCTATCATATAGAAAAATTATTCATGAAATTAACTTAAATATTTCTACTATAAACCCTTTGCAGCTTATTTATTACATTGCCTTCAATAATTTGTTATAGTGCTTTTATACCATTGGAATTACAGAATTGATTCAGATAAGTGATGCCATTGAGAGGGCCAATGGAAATTGCTGCTGCATTTTCATCTGGTGCTAGTAAACATAGCAAACCAAAACAGGTGGAGGAAGTTAGGAAGACAGAACAGACCAGTTCTCAATGTTCCTCTACCCTCCAACTGCAATTTAGGTGCAACTGAAATAGGAGAACTGTCCTTTGAATTGATGATCGTTGGAAAATCTTGGTTGATCTTTCTCACCAAATTCCTCACTCAAGCGCTTATCATCAGGGCTCACTGACTTTTCTACTTTTGGAGGATAATTGTCATTCGTCTTGCGGGGCGGCACGGTAGCACAGTGGTTAGCACTGCTGCTTCACAGCTCCAGGGACCTGGGTTCGATTCCCAGCTTGGGTCACTGTCTGTGTGGAGTTTGCACATTCTCCTCGTGTCTGCGTGGGTTTCCTCTGGGTGCTCCGGTTTCCTCCCACAGTCCAAAGATGTGTGGGTTAGGTTGATTGGCCATGGGAAAAAATTGCCCCTTAGTGTCCTGAGATGCGTAGGTTAGAGGGATTAGCGGGTAAATATGTAGGGATGTGGGGGTAGGGCCTGGGTGGGATTGTGGTTGGTGCAGACTCGATGGGCCAGATGGCCTCTTCCTGCACTGTAGGGTTTCTATGATACTATGGCAGATCAGCTGCCCATTTACACTTCACCTACATTTTTCATTTTGATGTGTAGAAAGGATGGTCAATCTCTATTTGCCCATTTTCTGCCTGGTAGTAAAAGTGAAACTCACCTTGAGCCTAATTTTTAAACACCTTTCTCTAATTTCAACCTTGAATCTACTGGTTCCATTGCCCTCATTGTATATTCCTCCGAACGTTCTTTCAGTTAAAAACTAAGTATTTATTAAGTACATCTGGTCCATTTCATAAATCGCAAGCATACAAACTGTATCTTCATTTCCAAGTTGTCCCATCCTCTAATTAAATAATATGCTTAGCAACACAACTGCTATTTTTATTCAGTTTTATTTCATGGTCCCTCAGCCTGTTAAATAGTTAATCATCATCATGGTCAACCAAGACAAAGTTCTCTGTCCCTCCAATATTGGACAGGTTCCTCTACCTGGATCACTGCGTTCAGCTCTGAGCACCACAGTTCAGAAAGGATATTCTGGCTTTGGAGGGTATGTAGCACAGATCAACTGGAACTATACTAGGTTAGAAGGTTAAATTATGTGGACAAGTTGCATAAACATGGCTTGTATTTTTGAGTATCGATTGAGGGATGGTCTTAAGGTGACTAAAATGTTAAAAAGATTTCATCGGTTAGATGCAGATAAGCTATATATTCTAATGGAGGAATCCAAAGTGTGGGTACATAACCTTGAACTATAGTCAAGTAAAATCAAGAAGCACTTTTCCACATAAAGGGATCTGGAATTCATTCCCCAAAAGGCTGTGGATGTTTTGGAAGTAGAATAATAGATTTTTGTTAGGTTTTTGAAATTTTGAAGGATTTGGAGCCGAGATTACGATCTAATTGAATGGCAAAACAAACACAAGGTATTATTTTTAATGGCTTATTTCTGCTTCTATGCTACCAATCTGGCTTTGTGTGTCCATACTGTAACAAGACAGGATCCTGTCAACTCTGAAAATAACCAAGATTAACTCACTTTATTTTATTATACTCAAAATTTACTGAGCAGTCAAATGTCAATAGCAGAATGGTTAGTACTGCTGTCTCCCAGTGCCAGGGACGTGGGTACAATTCCAGCCTTGGGTGACTGTGTAGAGTTTGCAGATACTCCCTTTGCCTGTGTGGGTTTCCTCCAGTTTCCTCCCAAAGTCCAAGGATGTGCTGGTTAAGTAGATTGGCCATGGTAAATTGCCCCTTAGTGTCCCAAGATGTGTAGGTTAGATAGATTAGCCATGATAAATATGTGGGATTATGGGGAAAAGGGGGGAAGACAGGGCGGGGGTAAGATACTCTGTCAGAGAGTCGGTGCAGATTTGATGGGCCAAATGGCCTCCTTCTGCACTGTAGGGATTCTATGATTCTACATTGGTATGTATCTTGAGTTACAAATATTAATAACATTATTTATATAATGTTAATATAATGCTATTAATATATAAACAATATCAATTAATATTAATGTTAATTACCAAATGGACTGTAGGAGTTTAAGAAAGTAGCTCATCATCATCTTCTGAAGGCAGTTAGGGTTGTGCAATAAATGCTGGCCTAACCAGTGATGCCCACATCCCATGAATGAATTTTTTTTAAAATCAGATTTTCCCCTTGGTCCTCCTCACTGCTTCTGTTCAGGAATCTAAATAGAATGTTTGTGATTGAAGAAATTGCTACTACCTGGAAGATTTCAATCGGGTCTGCAACTAGTCTTAATTTTTTCTTTGGTTAAATTCAAAATATTCTGAGTCACAAGTGACAGTCAAATCTTGAAACAAGGATCAAATACCACCATCCACTGAAAGCAAGAGGAAGGGGAGAAGTGAGAGTACTTTTTTAAGGAAATAAATACTCAAAGGGATTATGATTATGGTTTTGAGTAAAATACCCAGTAGGTGAATTTCCATGAGGGTTCACCTGTTCAGCTGTAATGACCTTGGAGTTTTTGCCATTTTTCCAATGTTTCCCTGGCTTTTTTTGCTGAAGTTACTATAAACTAGCTCCATTTAACTATTTGTTAAAAATTATAATTCCAAAGATTCCAAGGTAGAAAGGTTTCCTCATTTCATTCCTAAATGGTCAACCGCTTATTCTGAGGCTGTGAACCTGTAAGCTAAACGCCTCAGCCAGGGAAAAAATTCTCTTGATCTAACTTGTCAATAGAGAATATACTTCAACCCAAAAGCATATTAAATTATAATTTTATCGAACCTTAATGTTCTGAAGTAAGAGGGAAAAAATACAACATTTGGAAGCTCAAAGAAATAAGGGCTGCAAACACAAATGGCACAGTTTTTCTCTCCACAAATGCTAACTTAATGTATAGTTCCAGTATTTTAATTTAATTTTTGACTGATCCAACTGTGTCACAAAATGGTAGGATGCTATTATGGGAACAGCGCAAGCCTGATCACAACATTCAGAGGCAGCTCTGCATCTATTTAGCGAGCTCGGAACGCAATCAAACGTGCTTGCTAATGTTTCTGATCCCACTGTCAAAGGTCCACACAAGCGGAGATCACATATGGATCACGTATGGTCCCCCATCAACTGGGATCAAGTGTGATGGCCTCGCTGGTAGGACCAGAGGCCATTGAGGCCCCGCAGAAGGTTGGGGGTGGGGGGGTGCCCCTTGGACAGTGCCAGCCTGCCACCCTTGCACTGCCCACTGGGCAGCCTGGCATTGTCCACTGGGCCACCCTGGCAGTGCCCAGTGGACAGTGCCAAAGGGGCGGGCCAAATGCGCACGTTACCCAGATCGGGTGGGGGGGAAGGAGGGGAGAGAATCTCTGCATGTGGGATGGGGTTGATGGTGGAATCGGGGCTGGAGGTTAGGTCCGGCCATCAGGAGGCCGGCCATTGGGATGGGGTGGTGGGGGCCTGTTGCTTGTCAATTGATCTCCCAGTATACTGAGAGATCCACGCATGCTCACTGGCCCCCTCAGCATGCTGATGCCGGCTTTTCGAGCGAGATTATCTCCCCCTCACCCCCATAGCCACCAGCGTAAATTCTCTGACAGCCTCTGAGGTGCATAGACTGCCGGAAATTCGTTAAACGAAGTTCGCCGAAAAAACAGATGGGAAAAACTCCTGTATTCCCACCCATTGGGCACTTAGTTTTTTTTGGAAAATCTTGCCAAATATCAGCGGGGTTTCATAACAATGGTATTGTTCGAAAAATAAAATCTTACTTTGACAAGCAGGTAGGTGCAGGCTCCATGGAATCGGTACTGCTTTGAATCAAACGTGGTGACGAATGAACCCCCTTCAATAGAACATCGGCCTGGACATGGCAGATTGTTGCAATTCCATTTACCCAAAAAGCATTTGCTGTACAAATAATAATAGAATTCAATTCATATAATTCACAAGAAATGATAATTTTGTTATTGTGGTTCATGCTCTGCTTAATTATCAATGTAGATTGATCCTTATGATTCACACCGTATATCTACTGGAGAAGTACTGATTATTAAGATGCAAATCAACACCTTTCCCCACTGGAACTCCATGAGAATATATTTACACCAACTGATATAATGGGCCAATTTTGCTGAGCTAATAACAGCAGGTGAGCAATTCTTGCCTTGATTAAAGTATCAGTTGCCAGCGCCTCACAGAAAGGAAGAGATACCCCTTAAATTATGAATTATCATAAGTTGCTGGTCAATTCGTGCCACTCTACAGTTACCTTTGCCAAAACTGCACCCCGCTCATAACCTTCTCATGATTTTCACGAACTTGCTACATCTGCACATCGATCTCTCATTAAATGAAACATAACAACAGAAGAAATAAGAGGTGCAGGAGGCCATTTGGTCCATCAAGACTGCTCTGTCATTCAGTAAGGTCATGGGTGATCTTTTATTCCAACTCCACCTTCCCACACTATTCCCATATCACATAGCACTTAAAAATCTATTCAGCTTTGTATTGAACATACTAAAGCACTGAACATTCAGAGCCCTCAGGGTCAACAATTCCAAAGATCCACACACCTCTTTGAGGAAGAAATTTCTCATTTCACACCTAAATGGTCAACCCCTTATTCTGAGCTGTGAACCTGTGAGCTAGGCACCTCAGCCAGGGAAACATTTGCCTGGATCTACCCTTAAGTCCCTCAAGAACTTTGTTTCAATTAACTCTCATTCTTCTAAACTCCTGGACCTGATGACAGTGACTCAGAACACATCCATGCTGATTCTGGTAAACCTGATGTCATGTTGCACTCTAATGAACATTGATCGGCATAAGGCTGGACTTCCACCACTTACTTGGGAGCAAAGTCTGCCTTGGAGAACTGCTGGCCAATTAAATTGGCAGGCAGCTTTCCAATCCCTCAAGCAACAGTGCTGCAGTGGCCAGAAGAAGCATGATGTGGAGATGCCGGCGTTGGACTGGGGTAAACACAGTAAGAATTTTAACAACACCAGGTTAAAGTCCAACAGGTTTATTTGGTAGCAAAAACGGGCATTCAGCCTCTGATCTTCAGGTAAATGTTCTCCAAGGCGGCCTTCACGACACACAACAGCGCAGAGTCGCTGAGCAGAAACTGATAGCCAAGTTCCGCACACATGAGGACGGCCTAAACCAGGATGTTGGGTTTCTGTCACACTATCATTAACCCCCACACTTTGCCTCTTGGACTTGCAGAATCTCACTGGCTGTCCTGTCTGGAGACAATACACATCTCTTTAACCTGTGCTTAATGCTCCCTCCACTCACATTGTCTGTATCTTTAAGACCTGGTTGGCTGTAGAGATTCACATTCTAATCAGTATTCTGTAACTTGATTTTGTGTCTCTGTGCCCTGTTTGAGAGCAGATTTCCACTCCATCTGACGAAGGGGCAGCGCTCCGAAAGCTAATGGCATTTGCTACCAAATAAACCTGTTGGACTTTAACCTGGTGTTGTTAAAACTCTTACAGAAGAAGCATTGCAGAGAGCAGCCTGATATCACGTTACAGGATTCAAAGGCCAGGTAAGTGGCTGGGTCACAGGCAAAGAGGGTAGCAAATGTCTAGGGGGATCGCAATAGTGATCGGGGTCTTGGGAATAGGCCTGGTGGGGTGGGAAGTCTGGTGGACACCAGGCTTTAAAGGGAGAGCACCTCCAGTCAAAATAGGGTTTCTTCCTTCCCACCCAAGGAAAAAGTTATTTTTTCCCTCCCCACCTACATTCGGGATTCCTCTCATATCCTGCGTCATTTTGACAGCTTCCAGTTCGCACACCCTAACAGCCTCCTTTCACCGTGGATGTGCAATCTCTCTACACCTCCATCCCGCACCAGGACGGCCTGAGAGCTCTTTGCTTCTTTCTTGAAAAGAGGCCTGAACAATTCCCATCCACCACCACTCTCCTCTGCCTGGCTGAACTCGTTCTATCGCTCAACAACTTCTCCTTTAACTCAACCCACTTTCTCCAAGGCCAAAGCAGTAGCAATGGGTACCTACATGGGCCCTCGCTACGCTTGACTTTTTATGGGGTATGTGGAACATTCCTTGTTCCAGGCCTACCCAGGTCCCCTCCCACAACTCCTTTACCGGAACATCAGTGACTATTTTGGTGCCACTTCATGCTCTCATCCAGACCTCGAAAAATTCATCAACATCGCTTCCAGTTTCCACCCCTCCATCGCCTACACCTGGTCCATCTCAGACAATTCCTTTCCCTTCCTTGACCTTTCTATTTCCAATTCCGGCAATAGACTATCTACCAATATCCATTACAAGCCCACTGACTCCCACAGCTATCGGGACTACAGCTCTTCACACCCCACATCATGTAAGGACTCCATCCCTTTCTCTCAGCTCCTTCGCCTCCGTTGCATTCGTTCCGTTGATGCTACTTTCCAAAGTGGTGTTTCTAATCCTGCATCCGCTGTCATTTGTTTCTATCTTTTATTGAAAAAGTTATTTTATTTTTGCGTTTCCTCCTCTGAGCAGTCAGCCACCCACTAGCCTAAAAAACTGAGGTTAAAGGGAAAAGGCCATTAAAGTGGACTTTAAGTGGCCACTTAAGGCCATTAACTGGGGCAAGAGCAGACTGTCCATCCAAGGCCCTGCCTGTCACAATGAAATATCAGTTCCAAGGCAAGGCAGGCAGGAATCCGGAGGGAATCCTTTCCAAGCAATTTATGGACCCCACACCCATCTCACAACATTAGAGGTGAGTAGCATAATATGATACCCCAATGATTATAGGCCTATTCAGTTCAATCTATCCTTGTTGCACGATCTCCACATCCTGAGAACCAGTCTCAGGAACTTTCACCATGTGTATTTTCAAGCAAGCATGTCCTTCCACAGATAAGGAGATCCAAACTGTACAAAGTACTCTAAGTGTGGCCTCACCAATACCTAGTATAATGGATACAAAATTGGCTTCTTGAAGCCAGAGGGTGGTTGTAGAGGGTTGTTTTTCAAACTGGGAGCCCGTGACCAGTGGTGTCCCTCAGGGATCAATGCTGGGTCCACTGTTATTTGTCATTTATATTAATGATTTGGATGAGAATATAGGAGGCATGGTTCGTAAGTTTGCAGATGACACCAAGATTGGTGGCATAGTGGACAGTGAAGAAAGTTATCTGCAATTGAAATGAGAAAATGGCTGAGGCATTGAACAGGTATTTTGTGTCGGTCTTCACAGTGGAAGACACAAATAACATGCCAAAAATTGATGACAGGAAGGCTATAGCAGGTGAGAACCTAGAAACTATCATTATCACAAAAGAGGTAGTGTTGGGCTAGTTAATGGGGCTAAAGGTAGACAAGTCTCCTGGTCCTGATGGAATGCATCCCAGGGTACTAAAAGAGATGGCGGGAGAAATAGCAAATGCACTAGTGGTAATTTACCAAAATTCACTGGACTCTGGGGTGGAACTCGGAGATTGGAAAACAGCAAATGTGACACCACTGTTTAAAAAAGGAAGTAGACAAAAGGCAGGTAATTATAATCCGGTTAGCTTAACTTCTGTAGTAGGGAAAATGCTTGAATCTATCTTCAAGGAAGAAATAGCGAGACATCTGGACATAAATTGTCCCATTGGTAAGATGCAGCATGGGTTCATGAAGGGCAGGTCATGTTTGACTAAGTTGGTGGAATTCTTTCAGAACATTACATGCACAGTAGACAATGGGGAACCTGTGGATGTGGTGTATCTGGATTTCCAGAAGGCATTTGACAAGGTGCCGTACCAAAGACTGCTACATAAGATAAAGGTGCACAGTGTTACGGGTAATGTGTTAGCATGGATAGAGGATTGGTTAACTAACAGAAAGCAAAGAGTAGGGGTAAATGGGTGTTTTTCTGGTTGGCGATCAGTGACTAGTGGTGTGTCTCAGAGATCAGTGTTGGGACCGCAATTGTTTACGATTTACATAGATGATTTGGAGTTGGGGACCAAGTGTAGTGTGTCAAAATTCGCAGATGACACTAAGATGGGTGGAAGAGCAAAGTGTGCAAAGGACGCTGAAAGTCTACAAAGGGATATAGATAATCTAAGTGAGTGGGCGAGGGTCTGGCAGATGGAGTACAATGTTGGCAAATGTGAGGTCATCCATTTTGGTAGGAATAACAGCAAAATGGACAATTATTTAAATGGTAAAAAATTGCAACATGCTGCTGTGCAGAGGGACCTGGGTGTCCTTGTGCAGGAATCTCAAGGAGTTGGTTTGCAGGTGCAGCAGGTAATTAAGAAGGCAAATAGAATTTTGTCCTTCACTGCGAGAGGGATGGAGTTTAAAAACAGTGAGATTATGTTGCAGCTGTATAAGATGCTGGTGAGGCCACACCTGGAGCACTGAGTACAGTTTTGGTCTCCTTACTTGAGAAAGGATATACTGGCACTGGAGGGGGTGCAGAGGAGATTCACTAGGTTGATTCCGGAGTTGAGAGGGTTGGCTTATGAGGAGAGACTGAGTAGACTGAGACTATACTTTTTGGAATTCAGAAGAATGAAGAGAGATCTTATAGAAACATATAAGATTATGAAGGGAATAGATAAGATAGAAGCAGGGAAGTTGTTTCCACTGGTGGGTGAAACTAGAACTAGGGGGCATAGCCTCAAAATAAGGGGAAGCAGATTTAGGACTGAGTTGAGGAGGAATTTCTTCACACAAAGGGTTGTGAATCTGTGGAATTCCCTTCCCAGTGAAGCAGTTGAGGCTACCTCATTGAATGGTTTTAAGGCAAGGATAGATAAATTTTTGAACAGTAAAGGAATTAAGGGTTATGGTGAGCAGGTGGGTAAGTGGAGCTGAGTCCACAAAAAGATCAGCCATGATCTTATTGAATGGCGGAGCAGGCTCGAGGGGCCAGATGGCCTACTCCTGCTCCTAGTTCTTATGTTCTTATGTTCTTAATTGCAACGGGATCTTGATCAATTGGGCCTGTGGGCTGACGAATGGCAGATGGAGTTGAATTTAGACAAATGCGAGGTGATGCATTTTGGTAGATTGAACCAGGGCAGGACTTACTCAGTTAATGGTAAGGCATTGGGGAGACTTACAGAACAATAGAGATCCAGGGGTACAGGTTTATAGCTCCTTGAAAGTGGAGTCACAGGTGGACAGAGTGGTGAAGAAGGCATTCGGCATGCTTGGTTTCATCGGTCAGAACATTGAATACAGGATTTGGGACGTCTTGTTGAAGTTGTACAAGACATTGGTAAGGCCACACTTGGAATACTGTGTGCACTTCTGGTCACCCTATTATTAAACTAGAAAGAGTGCAGAAAAGATTTACTGGGATGCTACCGGGACTTGATGGATTGAGTTATAAGGAGAGGCTGGATAGACTGGGATTTTTTTCTCTGGAGCATAGGAGGCTGAGGGGTGACCTTATAGTGGTCTATAAAATAATGAGGGGCATAGATAAGGTAGATAGTCAATATCTTTTCCCAAAGGTAGGGGAGTCTAAAACTAGAGGGCATAGGTTTAAGGTGAGAGGGGAGAGATACAAAAGGGGCAGTTGTTTTACAAGAGGGTGGTGAATGTCTGGAACAAGCTGCCAGAGGTAGTAGTAGAGGCAGGTACAATTTTGTATTTTAAAAGCATTTAGATAGTTACATGGATAAGATGGGTATAGAGGGATATGGGCCAAATACGGGCAATTGGGATTAGCTTAGGGGTTTAAAAAAAGGGCAGCATGGACAAGTTGGGCCAAAGCGCCTTTTCCGTGCTGTAAACCTCTATGGCTCTGTGACTCTATGACTCTAATTGTAGTAAGACTTCTTTACTCTTATATTCCAAACCTTTTGTAACAAAACCTAACATGCCATTTGCCTTTCTAACTTCTTTTTAATCCATTCAAAGGATGTGAGCGTCACTGGCTAGGTCAGAAAATGTGAACAAATTGAGGTCACTTCTGGGACTTATTAATTAATACGACAAGTACGTTCCAGATTTGGATCCAGATTTCACACCACCGATCAGCAACTCCACACAGAATTTTCCCCCAAAACTTCTAAATGTCATAACAGCAAGAAAATCGGAGTCCTCCACGCTGGTCTTTCCAGCGTGCTCCATGTCACAATCTTTCAAAACTTGGTGCAATGTAAGAGCCCTCATACGAATCACACCATCATGGAGCACAAGGTGTGTGACTCACCCAAAGTGGCCACGCTGTGCGCCGTTAACAGGGGGGAGCTGCATTTAAACACTAACAATGTACTCATAGTCACGCCAAGAAGATGGCACTTACAATTTACTGAGGGGGAACTGGGACAGCTACTTGGCGCCATGGAGCAGAGGAGGGACATCTTCCCCATGGGCGGTCAGCTGCCCAGGGCTCAGGCCGGCAATGCAGCTTGGAAAACAATGGAAGCTGCACTGATTGCCTATGCACTGGCATGGAGGACTGGTGACCAGTGCAGAAAGAAAATGAACAATCACTTTCGGGCAACAAGGGTGAGTGTCCATCCCATCCTGGCATCAGTCCCATCCATTGCACTTGGAATGTCCACATTGATCCACACCCTGACACCCCGCAGCCTTCCAACACCCAACTCCCGAGCATTTTCCTCCAACCCCTCTGTCACCCCCTGTCACAATACCTGCCCACCGAGGCACCGTTCTGACATACGCCACTTGATAGCCCCCACCCTGACACCCCATGTCCTTTCAGCCATCAGGCCTTTTGTGCCTTCTGGAGAAGGCGGCCCATAATCGCCAGGAGCGGGCGAAGAGTGGAGATGGGGTCCCCGAGCTGCGTATTCTCACTGCGTACAAGGAGCATGAGATGGAGCTGTCGATGGGGGCGTCAGAGGAGAGAGCACTGACTGACAGCCAAGTACGCCACAGAAGTGAGGAGCCACAAAAGCTTAATTACTAGGGTCTCTCTCAAGTAAATTGCAATCTGTCCAGGTACTTGTCCCTTGCTTGCATCGAACCATGTGTCTTGTTTTGCAGTTGAGAATCCCAATGAGGCAAGCCATCAGGAGTCAGCAGCACCCCCCACCCCCACTCTGGGGCACTTGCTGGTGCGCACCACACAGCTGCTGAAGCACATCAGGTGGAAACAGGAACATACAAGGGATTGGGCAGGCTGAAATCTCCCGGAGCCAAGGAAACAGCTGGCCCCAGTCAGGCATTGCGTAGGACCCAGGCCATCATTCCAAGGGTGGCAACTGCAGTGGAAAGCCTGAGACAGGAAATGGTCGTCAGAGGTGGCAGGGTCCAAAGCATGAGCGAGTTGCTAAGGGCCATGGCCGAGGGTCCCTGGGGCAAGCTCGAGACACAGCAGGCCATGACTGAGTGCACTAGCTGAGGGGCTCCAGAGCTTGTTCAGATTCAGTGAGCTATTGCCGAGGGTTTGCATACCATGGAGCAGACACAGTTTGACCTCCAGGACCAGCAGAGCCAGGTTACGCAGAGGCCTCTGAAGCTCATTCCAGCTGCCCCGCTGTCCCATGGACACACTGAGGAAGGAGGTGGGGCTGGAGCCCATGCTGGGGCCTTCCAACCAGGAGATCCCAGCCCTTCCAAATCCCCCTTCCTGACACCAGTGCACCTTATGGACGGGAGGCTCAACAGGATGGCACAGCCATATCCATGATACCCAAAGGTTGGCCAGGGCCCTCCAGGTTCCTGTACCCCAGGTGATACCCGCCAAAGGCACTGCAGGCCAGGGGGCATGAAACACAGCTGACCGCCTCCATCTCCAGTGTGCACGCTAGGGTTGGTGAGGGGGAGCTAACTATAGCAGGAGGCCATGTAAGGTTAAGAAGTTGCAGGGTGACCAAGAGGACATGGGTGACTAGTTAGGCTTTTGGTAATTGCCAATGAGAAAACATAAGAACATGAGAACATAAAAACTAGGAGCAGGAGTAGGCCATCTGGCCCCTCGGGCCAAAGATCGTGGCTGATCTTTTTGTGGACTCAGCTCCACTTACCCACCCACTCACCAAACCCTTAATTCCTTTACTGTTCAAAAATGTATCTATCCTTGCTTTAAAAACATTCAATGAGGTAGCCTCAACTGCTTCACTGGGCAGGGAATTCCACAGATTCACAACCCTTTGTGTGAAGAAGTTCCTCCTCAACTCAGTCCTAAATCTGGTTCCCCTTATTTTGAGGTGATGCCCCCTAGCTCTCGTTTCACCCGCCAGTGGAAACAACTTCCCTTCATAATCTTCTATGTTTCTATAAGATCGCCCCTCATTCTTCTGAATTCCAATGAGTATAGCCCCAGTCTACTCAGTCTATCCTCATAAGCCAACCCTCTCAACTCCGGAATCACCTAGTGAATCTCCTCTGCACCCCCTCCAGTGCCAGTATATCCTTTCTCAAGTAAGGAGACCAAAACTATACACAGTACTCCAGGTGTGGCCTCACCAGCACCTCATACAGCTGCAACATAATCTCGCTGTTTTTAAACTCCATCCCTCTAGCAATGAAGGACAAAATTTCATTTGCCTTCTTAATTACCTGCTGCACCTGCAAACTAACTCCTTGAGATTCCTGCACAAGGACACCCAGGTCCCTCTGCACAGCAGCATGTTGCAATTTTTTACCATTTAAATAATTGTCCATTTTGCTGTTATTCCTACCAAAATGGATGGCCTCACATTTACCAACATTGTACTCCATCTGCCAGACTCTCACCCACTCACTTAGATTATCTATATCCCTTTGTAGACATTCAGCGTCCTCTGCACACTTTGCTCTTCCACCCATCTTAGTGTCATCTGCGAATTTTGACACACTACACTTGGTCCCCAACTCCAAATCATCTATGTAAATCGTAAACAATTGCGGTCCCTGAGGCACACCGTTAGTCACTGATCGCCAACCAGAAAAACACCCATTTACCCCCACTCTTTGCTTTCTGTTAGTTAACCAATCCTCTATCCGTGCTAATACATTACCCGTAACACTTTATCCTATGTAGCAGTCTTTGGTGTGGCACCTTGTCAAATGCCTTCTGGAAATCTAGATATACCACATCCACAGGTTCCCCATTGTCCACTGCACATGTAATGTTCTGAAAGAATTCCACCAAATTAGTCAAACATGGCCTGCCCTTCATGAACCCATGCTGCATCTTACCAATGGGCCAATTTATATCCAGATGTCTCACTATTTCTTCCTTGATGATAGATTCAAGCATTTTCCCTATTACAGAAGTTGAGCTAACTGGCCTATAATTACCACTGTGAAGACCGACACAAAATACCTTTTCTCATTTCCAGTTATTACATTCCCCTCCTCGTCCTCTAAAGGACCAATGTTTACTTTAGCCACTCTTTTTCGTTTTATATATTTGTAGAAACTTTTGTTATCTGTTTTTATATTCTGAGCTAGTTTACTCTCATAATCCATCTTACCTTTCTTTATAGCTTTTTTCGTGGTTTTCTGCTGACCTTTAAAGATTTCCCAATCCTCTAGGTTCCCACTAATCTTTGCCACTTTGTATGCATTTTCTTTCCATTTGATACCCTCCTTTATTTCCTTACATATCCATGGCTGATTATCTCTTTTTCTACAGTCCTTCCTTATCACTGGTATATACTTTTGCTGAGCACTGTGAAAGATCGCTTTGAAAGTCCTCCACTGTTCCTCAATTGTCCCACCATAAAGTTTTTGCTCCCAGTGTACCTTAGCCAACTCCTCCCTCATCCCTTTATAGTCTTCTTTGTTTAAGCACGAGACACTGGTATTGGATTTTACTTTCTCACGCTCCATCTGTATTATAAATTCAACCATACTGTGATCGCTTCTTCCAAGAGGATCCCTAACTGCAAGATCATTAATTATTCCCGTCTCATTACACAGGACCAGATCTAGGATAACTTGCTCCCTTGTCGGTTTTATTACATACTGTTCAAGGAAGCTATCGCAGATACATTCTATGAACTCCTCCTCAAGGCTGCCTTGACCGACCTGGTTTGACCAATTGATATGCAGATTAAAATCCCCATGATAATTGCTGTACCATTTTTACATGCATCAGTTATTTCTTTGTTTATTTCTCGCCCCACCATGATGTCATTATTTGGTGGCCTGTAGACAACGCCGATCAGAGACTTTTTCTCCTTACTATTTCTAATTTCCACCCAAATGGATTCAACCTTTTTTACCATAGAACCTATATCATCTCTCATTATCGCCCTGATATCATCCTTAAATATCAGAGCTACACCACCTCCCATGCCTTCCTGTCGTCCTTCCGAACAGTTTGATACCCCTGAATATTCAACTCCCAGTCGTGACCATCCTGCAACCATGTCTCTGTAATGGCCACCAAATCATACTCGTTCACAATGATTTGTGCCGTTAACTCATTCATCTTGTTTCGAATGCTACGAGCATTCAGATAAAGTGCCCCTTTGCTAGTAAATATGCTGGACAACTGGAAGGATCCGGTGGCATGGAAGTTGGGGGCCACCGTAACCTTTACTGCCACTAGAAGCGCATGTCCTTCTGCCCCACGAGGTGCCTAGTCCGCAAGGACTTGGAACAGGTGCTGCACTGTCTCATTATTGAAACACAGTCTGCAGTGGCACACAGCTACCTGAATCCCATCAAATGACATGCGGGTCCTGTAGCAGCAGTGTCTTGGTCTCTGACATCCTCTGGCCCTCTCTTCGGGACAATGGGCGGGCGTGTACTGGCCCCGACCAGCAGCCCATCCTCCTGCTGCAGCCTCTAGCCTGGGCTGTCCTTACCATGGCCAGATGTCCCCCTCCTCCGCCACAGCAACCAAAACTATTTCTGCCAGCTCTACTGGTTCCAATTTGAAATTCATTATTCCTTTGGGGTGGGGGGAAAGAGAGAGAGGGAGGGAAGGAAAGGGAAAGGCGGTCAGTAAGGTTATCCAAGCCGGGCTCCTCATTTCCTCCCAGCAATCCCAGCGAGTCCAGATGCTGGCAGCATGACAGCATCCCCAGTGCCACATCTCCCCTGTACCTACCCCCCCAGCACCTTAAACCTGTGTCCTCTCGTCGCAGACATTTCCACCCTGGGAAAAAGCCTCTGAGAGTCCACCCGATCTATGCCTCTCAACATCTTATACACCTCTATTAGGTCTCCTCTCATCCTTCGTCTCTCCAAGGAGAAAAGACCGAGCTCCCTCAGCCTATCCTCATAAGGCATGCCACTCAATCCAGGCAACATCCCTGTAAATCTCCTCTGCACCCTTTCAATTTTTTCCACATCCTTCCTATAGTGAGGCGACCAGAACTGAGCACAGTATTCCAAGTGGGGTCTGACGAGGGTCTTATATAGCTGCATCATTATCCCCGGACTCCTAAACTCAATCCCTCGATTGATAAAGGCCAGCACACCATAAGCCTTCTTAACCACCTCCTCCACCTGCGGGGCCGATTTCAGAGTCCTATGGACCCGGACCCCAAGGTCCTTCTGATCCTCTACCGTACTCAGAGTCTTTCCCTTTATATTCTACTCCTTCATCCCATTTGTCCTACCAAAATGGACCACGATGCATTTATCTGGGTTGAAGTCCATCTGCCACTTGTCCGCCAGTCTTGCATCCTATCTATGATTTAGATGAGGAAACTAAATATAATATCTCAAAATTTGCAGATGACACAAAGCTGTGTGGGAGGGTGAGCCGTGAGGGGGATGCAGAGATCCTTCAGTGTTACTTGGACAAGTTGAGTGAGTGGGCAAATGAATGGCAGATGTAGTGTAATGTGGATAAATGTGAGGTAATCCACTTTCGTAGCAAAAACAGGAAGACAGATTACTGTCTGAATGGCCATACATTAGGAGAGGGGTATGACCTCGTACACCAGTCACTGAAGGTAAGCAGGCAGTAAGAAAGGCAAATGGTATGTTGGTCTTCATAGCGAGAGGATTCGAGTATAGGGGGAGGAGTGTCTTGATGCAATTATACAAGGGCTTGGTGAGGCCTGGAATATTGTGTACAGTTTTGGTCTCCACATCTGAGGGAGTGAAGAGAATATTTATCAGACTGATTCCTGGGATGGCCGGGCTGATGTACGAGAATAGATTGAGTCGGCTAGTATTGTATTTTCTGGAGTTCAGAAGAATGAGGGGGGTCTCATAGAAATCTATAAAATTCTAACAAGACTAGACAAGGTAGATGCAGAAGGATGGTCCCGATGGTGGGGGTGCCCAGAACCAGGGATCAATGTCTGAGGATACAGGGTAACCTGTTTAGGACAGAGATGAGGAATAATTTCTTCACCCAGAGAATGGTCAACCTGTGGAATTTGCTACCACTGAAAGTAGTTCATAAGGAAAGTAGAGAGAAGCAAAGAGATCTCCATGCAAACACTGGGGATGATATATTCCAGGAGAAAGCTACAGTTTTGAGGTGGGGGCGAGTCGGTAAGATCGCAAGACAGCCAAGAAATCAGGACCACGATTCTCCCATTGCGACCCGCAACTTTTCTGTCGGGTTGCAGTGGGAGAAGCGCGTCTCCAGCCTTGAACAGGGATTTGCGCATGCACTGGGAATGCATATAAATCTCCCAGAGCCGGCGAACAATCGCTGGTCAGACCACGCTGGAAACCAGCGGGAAGGCAGGTAAGTCATTGCAATCGTTTTTGCATGTATTTGAAATATGTTTATTAGCTCATTATCGGGATCTTTCAGAATCTTTGAATCTCCCATCCTGCCAGGAATACTTCATCCTGGCAGGATTCAGACTAGCTCCCCACATTCGGGGAACTAGTGGGAGACCCCGTCGGAATGAAGGGGGTGCAATCAGGGCCCACTAGGGGGTTGGGCGGCAGGGAAGACAAGCCCTCCGTATATACAGGATCTGCTCAGATGAGGAGGATTGCAACAGACACCTGCAGACGCTGAAAGATGCCCTCATAAGAACAGGATACAGCGCTCGACTCGTCGATCGACAGTTCTGACGCGTCACAGCAAAAAATCGCACTGACCTCCTCAGAAGACAAAAACGGGACACGGCGGACAGAGTACCTTTTGTCGTCCAGTACTTCCCCGGAGCGGAGAAGCTACGACATTTTCTCTGGAGCCTTCAACATGTCATCGATGAAGACGAACATCTCGCCAAGACCATCCCCACACTCCCACTACTTGCCTTCAAACAACCACGCAACCTCAAACAGACCATTGTTCGCAACAAACTACCCAGCCTTCACGAGAACAGTGCCCACGACATCACACAACCAATTGCATAATTTACTGTGTGTAAAACAGTCATGGAACTGGACAACATAATATGAGAAAGTATATAAGGATGTCAAAGATGCTTTGCAGAAGCCTGAAGTATTGGTTCATTTTAGGCTGAAGCTGCCCCTATTGTTTGCTTGCGACACTTCAGCTTCTGAACTAGGGGCAGTAGTTTCACATGTTATGCCTTAAGAAAAACAACCAATAGCTTTTGCTTTGCGCACTCTGGCTAGTGTTGAATCTAACTACACTCAGCCAGCAAAAGAAGCATTGAGTATAATTTCTGGCATACAAACGTTTCATCAGTATTTATATGGTCGTCGTTTCACGTTATTGACTGATCATTGACTCTTAAGCTCATGTTTCGGCCATATAAAGGCATACCTTTATTAGCTGCCAGCCAATTGCAAAGTTGGTCACTGATCTTACCTGCAACCTCAAACATTATCAAGTATCGTCAATCAGAGTGCAATGCTAACGCTGATACATCATCGTGCTTACCATTACCTATTAAGGAGATGCCACCAGCTAGCTTTGCTAGTATTGCTAGTATTCCTTATTTTTCACTAGTAGATCATTTGCCTGTGACAGCTTCTCATGTTCAGAAACATACTAGAAATTATCCCGTGATGGTGAAGGTGATGGATGTGGTATTGAAAGGAGCAATAGCAGAAATGCGTCATCCGCATCTGGAATTGAAATCATATCTGTCAAGAAGGCATAAGTTGACCAGGTGGGTGGCTATTGTGGGGAATCAAAGTAACCATTCCTCCTTGTTTGTGTGGAAAAGTTTTTGAACAACTACATGAAGGTCATCCTGGTATAGAGTCATAGAATCATAGAGGTGTACAGCATGGAAACAGGCCCTTTGGCCCAACCTGTCCACGCCGCCTTTTTTTTTAAAACCCCTAAGCTAATCCCAATTGCCTGCATTTGGCCCATATCCCTCTATACCCATCTTATCCATGTAACTATCTAAATGCTTTTTAAAAGACAAAATTGTACCTTCCTCTACTACTACCTCTGGCAACTTGTTCCAGACACTCACCACCCTTTGTGTGAAACAATTGCTCTTCTGGACACTTTTGTATCTCTCCCCTCTCACCTTAAACCTATGCCATCTAGTTTTAGACTCCCCTACCTTTGGGAAAAGATATTGACTATCTAGCTGATCTATGCCCCTCATTATTTTATAGACCTCTATAAGGTCACCCCTCAGCCTCCTACGCTCCAGAGAAAAAAGTACCAGACTGTCCAGCTTCTCCTTATAACTCAATCCATCAAGTCCCGGTAGCATCCTCGTAAATCTTTTCTGCACTCTTTCTAGTTTAATAATATCCTTTCTATAATAGGGTGACCAGAAGTGCACACAGTATTCCAAGTGTGGCCTTACCAATGTCTTGTACAACTTCAACAAGACGTCCCAAATCCTGTATTCAATGTTCTGACAGATGAAAGCAAGCATGCTGAATGCCTTCTTCACCACTCTGTCCAACTGTGACTCCACTTTCAAGGAGCTATGAACATGTACTCCTAGATCTCTTTGTTCTGTAACTCTCCCCAAAGCCCTACCATTAACTGAGTAAGTCCTGCCCTGGTTCAATCTACCAAAATGCATCACTTCGCATTTGTCTAAATTAAACTCCATTTGCCATTCGTCAGCCCACTAGTCCAAATGAAGGAATTAACACGTAGCTATTTTTAGTGGCCAGGTCTGGATGCTCAGATTGAAGAAAAAGTGGGACAATGTCAATCATGTGCACGAATAAGAAACACACCACAGTTGTTTCCTTTACTCCCTTAGGTGCGGCCTAAAATGCCCATGGCAATGATTGCAAGTAGATTTTACTGATCCATTTGAGGAACAGGCCCTTCGGACCTGTTGTGCCGAACATGACGCCAATTTAAACTAATTCCTTCTGCCTGCCCCTGGTCCATATCCCTCTGTTCGTTGCATATTCATGTGCTTATCTAAAAGCCTCTTCAAACGTCCCTGCCGTATCTGCCCCTACCACCACTCCTGGCAGCGCGTTCCAGACACCTACCACTCTCTGTGTAAAAACATTTGCACCTCTCACCTTAAAGTGCATGCTTCCAAGTATTAGACATTTCAACTCTGGGAAAAAGATTCTGACTCAACCCTATCTATGCCTCTCATAATTTTATAGACGTCTATCAGGTCTCCCCTCAGCCTCCGCCGCTAGAGAAAACAACCCTAGTTTGTCCAGCCTCATCTTGTAGCTCATACCCTCTAATCCAGGCAGCATCCTGGTAAACCTCAATTCTCAAACCAAGCAACCAAGTCACCTTGGATCCCATGCATTTTAATCTTCTGGATGAGCTTACCATGACGGACCTTGTTGAAAACCCTGCCAAAATCCATGTAGACAACATCCACTGCTCTACCCTCGATCACCTTTGTTTCGGGGCGCAAGGCTGATTATGCAAAAAAAATACCCCGAGAAATTCACAACCAGCCGGCCGCCAGGTGGGAATTCTAATTTCTGACTCTTGCTTATATTTCCCTCCCCGCTACGCTACTCGACCAGCGTAACGGGGCGGGAAAACCATGCCATTATTTTTACATGCTTCAGGGTGGTGGAACTAAAATGTATTGGAAAAAACAAAGACACCATGTCAATACATGCACAACAAACACAGCTAAAAGACAAACATTTTCTCCAACTATTCATGAGGATGTCTGGAGAGGTTATAAGATTATTTTAAGCAAATAGTCCAAAATGTATCAAGCACTACAGCAGCACTCGTAGATTGATTTGAACATGTAACTTGATTTTGTCAAATTCCATGATACTGTATTGTTCCAGGTGGCTGGTATTGGTAGAGTGAGTCCAGAGGGTACTCACATTCCGATAACAACTGAAAAGTGAACCATCAATAGTTCCCAAATTTTTATACCATTAAGAAAATAGATGTAAACGACTGTTTTTCCAAAATATAAAATGAAGAGCAAGTATTGATAAATGTAAACATTTTAGCTTTACCAGATTTTGCATGGTGAATTCACTGAACCGCCAGGAGCATAGACTTGGCCATTTAGAACACAAGGGCAGCGACTTAGAGGTACACACATGTCCTTAGCAGAAATGTCATCAAGAACAGTTCCTGTGAAAAGAAGAAATTTATCCTGTGGATCACCACTGAACAGAAATTGAACTAGAGCAGCCATATAAATTCCAGAGTCAGGAGAAAAGTTTAGAAGTTGAGGATTCTGCTGTGAGTGATTCACCTCTTTTCACTGCCTACAAGCCTGAGATGCAGCAATGCTCAAGCTCAACATCAACCAGTCCACTTCATCACCATCTTATCCATCATCATAAACATTCACTTCACCATCCACTGGTGATCATATGATTGATGACCCCTTCCCTTACAGACTTTTCATTCAAAAAGAGTGGTGAACATATGAAAATGATTTGTAAAGAATTGTAATTGTAGAGTAAGATAGTGAAAATAAAAACCCACGAACCTTTTATAAAACATAACTTGTGATGAAAAAGTAAAAGATAATTTTAAAAATTGAAAGACTATAAAAATGATTTTTAAAAATGATGAAAAACTAAAGCAAAGGCTAACTGGGTAGAACTGGACCATACAAATTATTCCCCAATGTTTGTAAAAGAACTGAAATCTGTTAAATTTAGAGCACAATCAAATACATGTTCAACAAAACTGCTTAAAGTGCAGTGCGTACATTTATATGGATCAAGCAGAAACCTTTACTCCAGAACTATTGGTGGCCAGAATCCATCTGAGCATCAACAGAAACAAGGAGCAAAGCAAGATAAACCACTGAGTTTCAAGGATATAGGGCAGGAAACAGGATCCTAGACTGAGATGCATTAACATGTCAAGTGTGATAGGGCTGCTGCAGGACCAATTATCAATGGTACTGGCAATTCTATTACAATTGGACAATAACATTCCCTCAAAACTTAGGACAGTTTATGGATACAAACTCACTTCTCAGACTTGAGGCCACACAATGCTATTGAATACAAAGGATGAATTGAGTACTCATGTTCTATTACAGACTCAATTATCAGAATGACAATCTATTATCGGAATCAAATTTGTCTGTCAATTTATTGTTCACAATTAAATAACCATATCCTTCTTTATTTCTACATGACAGCATATTCCAGAAATCCTAATTGTTATTAGAGTCAGTATGTTTACCTTCTGGGCAGAAGCAACCATATGTGCCATAGCTATCACATGTGGTCTGTGGATTTGAGCAAGTAGATAAGCAGGGAGAGCCACATTCCTGATATACCTGGTTTCCTGGGCATGGTATAGGGGCTGAAATAGAGCAAGATTCAGTCATGATTTGTTAAACATATTCATCAATTCATAGAACCATAGAATCCCAACAGTGCAGAAAGAGGCCATCTGACCCAGACTCTCCAAAAGAGCATCCCACCCAGGCCCTCCCCTCCGCTCTATCCCTGTAACTCCACACATTTACCATGGTTAATCCATCTAACCTACACATCTTTGGACTCTAAGGGGCAGTTTAACATGGCCAATCCACCTAACTGGTGCATCTTTTGACTGAGAGCAAACCGGAGCACCCGGAGAAAATGCACTCAGAATTGAACTCAGGTTCCCGGTGCTGTGAAGCAGCAGTGCCATCCACTGCACCACCACGCCACTCATTACAGCCTTTCACCATGTCTGTAATTTCAATCATTGTCAAGGCTACTTCTAATCATTTTTTTTCTCCCCCAGCTTCTGACAGTTGCTTTTCCACCTCAATACTCAGTACACCCATTTTATATTTCCTCACTCCTTCTCTGCACACTAACTCCCAACTCTCCCTCTTCAGTACAATATGGCTCCCACCTATGCTGCCTTCACTAGTGATTTCCATATGAACATCCTTTTTAGAATGCTAAAGACAATGTACATTTACTCAAGGCATCCCAGCATCATTTCATTTAACATTAGTCTTTTTCGTGTTAGTGCAAATAAGGGAAAAGGGAACCTTTGTTAAGTATTAATCACATACTGTTTAAAAATGTAAGGGCAGAGAGTGATGGACACTCAGGTAGAGCAAAGTGTAAGAGACTAGTTGCCAAGACATCATATAGCATAGTGAAAGCTAAGGATTAGCCAATCAACTTATTGCATGAGAAACAAAGATTGTAGCACAAAAGTAAAGACAGAAAGACGAGGGGTGGTATTTTACCATTTTTTGTCTAAGTGCTGGGCAGACTTGAAACTAGGAGAGTTTCAGATCCGTCTTTTGGGTGCGTTTTAAGTACTTTGCCTGTAAAATTTTGAGCAAGTCCAATTTTCGCTATAGAAGCCTGTGTGAGGGGCTTAATACATTCAAAACCCTGCAGCTCCGATCGGATCCTCCAATGGCGCATGCGCAAATAAAAATGCAGCTCCCCTGCCAGATATCTCCTAGGCCAGATAATACCTCCCCCTGGCCCCATGGTCATTGGACCCCACCCCCACGGTCATTGGACCCCACCCCCAACATTACTGACCCCCTTATACCCCCAGCCATCCAGACTGATCGCACCTCCCTCATCGATCGCAGGCAGAATGAGAGCACCCCCACCCTGCCTCACTGATGGCAGGGAGAGTGACAGCGGCCACCCCTCCCCCCCACCAATCGCAGGCAGAGTGGCAGCGCCCCTCCTTCCCCACCCCCACCCCAGACCCACATGAAATTGGCCCCCATCCCCCCATGACTCCGATGGCTATATGACACCTCCCTCTCTCTCCCCTGCCCCCAATCATCATAGAGGCACAGATTCCCCCCCACCACCACACCTGCAAGTGCTCACTTGCCTTCCCCTCAATGCTAACAAGCAAACTGTATTTAATTGCTGGAATGCTCTCTCAAACTACCTGTAGCTGATCTGTCCTAACAAGGGGCAGCTCCATAAAAACCCCCAAGGATGGACAGGCAGGCAGGCAGCGCAGGAAAAAATGGAAAATAAATCAGCATCCAGATTCATTGAGGTCGATCTCTGCTGGTTGCTGGATGCTGTAGAGACAAAGCAGGGCACCCTCTTCCCCCCAGCAGGACGCAGACCCGGGGAGGTGACGGCAAAGCGGCCTGGGACACAGTTGCAGTCTCAGTTAGTGCCATAGCTCTGGCCCCCAGAACAGCGAAGCAGTGTCGCAAAAAGGTCAATGACCTCATCTGGGCAGCAAGGGTGTGTGCTTAACCCCATCTAGCATCTTCCCCCAAATCCCCCACCCCCAGCACGTGTAAGGGAAATTGTATTAGATATTGTATGAGCTAGGTATGAAATTCAGATTCACAGGTTTTAGTAAAATGATATAGCAGATTTAGGTGAGTAGTGAGATGGGTATATAACCTAAAATAACTTCGTGTGACCTAATATAATCAAGTGTAGTCGATATGATCAAAGTGGAGAAACTAGAGAAGTAATATAGCAATCACTAATTAAGGAAAGCAGACAATAGTCACTTAAGAAAACAAGGAAGACTGCTCGGTGGTTCAACTTAATAGTGGACCATAAATCAGCAGAGAGAATGTCTTTTTCTTCTGAATGTCTTTTTCTTCTAAACACATTCGGCCTTAGCCTGCAAAACCACGATTATTATACAAACAGAAAAGTTCAGATAAGAGCAAGAGTTATAACCACCATGGTTTAAGAGACAAAGAGATATAACAGGGAGCGACCAATTGCAAAGAAAACAGATAAAGGGTCAACTAAAATTAATGGTGGCCAAAGAAAGGTCGGGCTGTAGGGTAAGATAACAACCAAGGACAGGCTGTAAAAGGGAGAGGAGGATCTTGAGATATGAGGCTTAAATGTACATAAAAGAGTGTAAGCCCAAGGGCTCTTTGGAGTGTTCCGGACGTTCCCGACTTTATCTCTTGTGCTGAGAAATAAAGTCTATTGCTTGGAAGATCGCTGCTCAGACTCTCTGTTTTAATTGATGTGAATAAATTGTCGTCCTGGGGAACCACGACAAAATTGGCGCTGCTTAGCAGGGTTGGTGAGAGATCGCCCAGAAAAGCATCTGGAAGGAGTGGCGGAGACGGTGGTCCAGCCGGAACCGAGAGGTCCCCAGCCGGCCTTCTGTCAACAAGGTAAGCAGACTTGCATGCATGTAAATCCTTGTTGTCAGAAAGGGGTTTTCTCGAGGCCCGGTGCGCCCGGCTCTCTGCTGGTCCTGGATCTCCCCAACCCAAAAAGATATCCTGCACAGGTAAAACCAAATTGTGTAAAAATTTTGAGAGACTGAGTCTGATCCGAAGAGCAGAATTTTTGCATGCAAAAGCGCGCTGCGAATACTGTATTGTCTGTGAATGGGTAAAAAGTGAGACGGGAAAAAGGCCGAAAGCTAAAGTAATGCAATTAGGTTAAGTCAAGCGGTTTGGAGCGGGTTTTTCAGGTCACGACTTGCCCAGAAGAGAGTAAGTGTGGGAAAACCTGCCAGTCCAAACCTACCCAGGACCTCGGGTAAGGGACGTCAACCGAGAGGGAGAGAGATCAGTGAGAGATCACTCTCTGACCTAATACAGTAGTCAAAAGCACAGGAGTGGATTTTAAGCACAGGAAAGGGGAGTAGCAGCTAGAATAGAGGAAGTAAAAGACCAATTTGAACAAACTGGTCTGAGAAAACAGCGTGAAGGACAGAAATAAGAGAGAGAGTCGGAATATAGGTAGGGTAATAACTAACAACTTGAAAAATTACCCTGACAAAACTGCCTGGTGACAAGATTGAAAATAACTAATCTTTGAATAATAACAAAAACGGAAGCAACACTGGATTGGAAAAAGATTACACACATAATTAACTTAGAGGAGATAAAGAATGAGTGGCCGTATGTAAATTGGGAAAGAATAGTCGATAGGAATTGGATAGACGAAATAAAATTGGAAACCCTAGAGAAATTAATAAAGGGATCTGACCGATACAGGATTCTTATACACATAGACGAGCAAGTAAAAACCTACTACCCTCTGGCCCGGGAAAGGAAGATAGTGCCGGGACAGGGGACTACGGGGAAGTGGATATCAGGACCCCGGTTAGAATTACAGATAGTGGCAAAAGAAATCCAAAGGAAAGGTAAACAGGGGACTGAGCACGGAAAAACAATACAGCAAGTAATAATCACTGTAATACCTAACTCTGACGGACTAAGTGACAAAAATTGCGACAGTGATCCAAAAAGACGAGTAATGGCGCACCAAGTTAAGACACCAGTGGAGATATTAGGGGATAAGTTCCCAGCCCTTAGGGGAGATATAGAACACGTCTCTAAAAAATGGGCCAAAAGAACAATTAAGACCAATACACAGTGGCCGGAGGAAGGCACATGGTCCATAGAGAGGTGTGAGGACCAGAAGGGAATGATAAAGAACTATAAGATTAAGGATAAATCGAGCAAAAGAAGGGAAAAGTGAGAAAAGGAGTTAGAGATATTAGCCCTATTCCAACAAGAAGGGAAAGAGAGAAGAGGGGTATGGAGGGGAGGTAGAATGCAGATGCCAGTACAACTTGAGGAAAAAGCAAAATTGGAAGATCCAAACGTAGCCCCACCCCCATACTTAGAGAAACAGAGCTCCACGGGACTGTACCCAGTTATATCAGGCACAATGAATTTTGAGGGAGAATATGACATAGAACAGATGACGAAGGAGGGAAGGGCACAAAGGGAGAGAGAAAAGAGACAAGATATAGAGAGATGGAAGGAGAAACAGAAGAGAGTAGTGAAGACGAAGGGAGGCAATCAGTGTTAAGGGTGCAAAGAAAATCAAGGCGGGAAAGGCACCCACCTGTAAAGTTTCCAGATGTGGATAGGAGAGGGAAAAGGGTATTCCCGGTGATTCTGAAGGGTGGCAGACCGCAGTATATCCCTTGGTCAGGTCAGGATTTGCCTAATTTAATTAATGAATTACCCAATATTTTGGATGGGGCTGGAAGGTGGATTGGACAGTTGGAGGCAGGGATGGTGGGAAAAAGGATGGCACTGGGCGACATCAAAGCTCTCCTGACAAAGGTGCTAGGAATGGACCAAATGGCGGAAGTAATGAGACGTGCTGGCATCCCGACCGCAGCTTATGACCCAGCGGTGGATGGGACACTAATGGACCAGTACCGCCAAGTCATCTGGCAGGCACTGCGGGATATGTACCCCAATCGAATGGATGTAAAAACCCTAAAGGGAGAGCCACTGGGTGAGGAGGAGAATGCAGCTGTGTATGTGGAGAATCAATTAAAAAGGTGGAGAAGGGACACGGAGAGGGACATTTTAATAGACCCACTGACCAACTCCATGTTCCGGGCTGCAATCCTAGAGGGCTTGCCAGCCCCAGCTAAGACAAGGCTGGAGGAAGTGGTGGGCTTGGACTCAAAAAATTACCGAGAGTTTGTGGATTATGTTGCCCATGCAGTAGAGAGACATCGCAAAGATGAAAAGAATGCAGACAAACAGCTGAAGGAGGTACAACGTAAACTCCTTCAGGCACAGTTGGAGGAGATCAAAAGCAAGGATAAACTGAAGGCAAAAGAGGATCTTGCACCCAGAAAAATAGCACCAATGATGGTGGAGCAAAAGCCAGAGAAAATACCTGAACTAATCAAAGGGGGGAGCGGAGATGGAGGCCAGCCCGTCGTAACCTATAACATTTCTGCCTTCCCACTGTCCATGAACCCAGGAGCCCATGCCTAAATTATCAAAACCCATACGCCCTGCAAAGTCAGACTGACTGGAATAGAAATGGGAAAGGACAGGGAGGTGGTAGGCCACCCTATCAGAATCAGAGAGGACAGGGACAGGTTAATCATCAGACTCCGAGACAGGGACCACTGCCTGGCCCTTCAGGTGTGTGTTGGGGGTGCGGGGAGGCAGGGCACATAAAAAGGAATTGCCCGCGGAATTTCCCCAGACAGGGAGAAAACCAGCAGCAGACAGGCCAACAACTGATCCAAGGATCGCCAAACAGCATCCCGATGTTTCAAGGGCCGGTAAACCATCAGAATTCCCCATAGGGAGGCCCAGAGAACCCCGAAATGGTAGGACAGCATGTACAGATAACAGAAACTGCAGAGCAGGAACCTATAGTTAACGTTAGAGTAGGAGGGATCGAGGTCCCCATGATGATAGACACCGGCGCCACATGTACGTGCATGCAAGCGAAATATGCGGATCACTTACCATTGTCAAACCAGTTTGTAAAAACTGTGGGGTTCTCGGGGAAAGTAACATTAGCTCGAATGACGACGCCGGTGCCTGTTACCATTGGAAATAAGACAACCCATGTACCTATTTTAGTATGTGATAAAACTCCTTTAAATCTATTGGGAAGGGATGCAATCCTAGGTTTAGGACTGAAATTAGAATGCACTGAACAAGGAATTGATTTGATGGGAATGTATCCACTTGAAATACCAGGAAAGGAAGGGGTTAATGTATATTGGTTGGGAGATATAGAGGAACAAGTTAAAAAACAGATATGGGAAGTTTGGGGAAAGCTTATAAACACTTGGGTTCCACAAGCCAAATGGCCAAGAACAGAATTACACAGTACAATGATATTTGATGAAGGGCAGGAACCTGAGATACAGGAGAAATGGGAAAGGGAGGCGGGACGAGAACAGGAAATAAAGTCAGGAAGTATTTTAATCGGACTAGAGGGAGTAGCCCTCACCATTGTTAGGAATGAATGGGTTAACAAATGGTTCTCTGTATCTGGGGCGGAGCCACATGTCACATTGAAAGTGAATCCGGGATACAGATCAAAAGACCTAGGACCAATGGTGTTGAGAGCACAAGATTTAGAATTTGTCCAGACAGACAATGTAGATATTTGGACGTCCAGCAATGGACAAATGACGAAAATAATTTTGGATGTTAAAATGCTTGGGAAACCGAAGCAGATAACAATAGGAGTGCAAATCGAGAAACAGGAACTGGAGTGGAGAGAGAGGTTAGAGCAGGATTTGAACTCCCTCCCGCAGGAGTTGTGGTCCAGACAGGACACGGATGTAGGGAGGGTCAAAAACGCTAATCCAGTTGAAGTCAGATTAAAGATAGGACGTCAGGGGCCGTATAGGCCGCAATACCCAATCAAGACAGAAGCAATTGAAGGAATTAGAGGGACAATTAAGGGATTGATAGAAGCAGGGGTATTAAAAGAAACCCGGAGCAGGTGTAATACACCGCTACTACCAGTGAAAAAGGCGGACGGAGAAAAATGGAGATTGGTGCATGACCTAAGGGCAATTAATGAGGTAGTGGAAGATATGCCAGCAGAGGTTCCAAACCCTTATACCTTGATGACAAATATACCACCTGAAAGTAGATGGTTTACTGTAGTAGACCTATGTTCGGCATTTTTTAGTGTGCCACTAGCTCAAGAAAGTCAGTATCTCTTTGCATTTACGTACGAGGGGAAACAATACACATACAACAGGATGCCCCAAGGATTTAAACATTCCCCACATGTATTCAATCAGGTGTTGAGAGCAGATTTAGAAGGAATGCAGTTGGAAGGAACACTAATACAATATGTGGATGATTTATTATTATGCACAGGAACACAAGAACAATGCAGGAAGGATAGTTTAAAACTATTGAAAAGACTAGCAGAAGGGGGCCATAAAGTTTCCAGGAAAAAGCTGCAGCTGTGCCAGAAAAAGGTAGAATACTTGGGAAGAGAAATATCAGCAGGACAGAAGGAGATAGCTTCACAGCAAATAGAAGCAGTACTAAAGGTTCCGAAACCACAGACGGTGGGACAAATGATGACATTTTTGGGAATGACAGGATTCAGTTCAGAATGGGTGGAGAGCTATGCCGAAAAAACGCAGGCACTACGAAAGATAATGAAGGAGGCAGGGTGCGGAGAACTAAAAGCCAAACTAAAATGGGATAAAGATGCGTCAGACGCATTTGAGAATATAAAGAGAGAAATGGCACAGGCACCAGCCTTGGCTTTACCGACCTATGACAAACCCTTTGACTTATTTGTGAGTAACAGAGAAGCCGGATTTGCTACAGCAATGTTAATGCAGGAAAATTGCAAGGGTAGACGAAGGCAGGCTGTAGCATATTACAGTACCAAGCTAGACGACGTAGCAATGGGATACCTGGCTATCAAGGCCTGGCAGCAGCTTGGTGGGCGTACGAAAAGGCAGCCACGGTCACAATGGGATATCCGATAAACATACATGTATACCATAAGGTAGCTGAATTGATTGAGCAAGGAAAATTTGTGCTGACACCTGCTAGGATCCATCATTATCGAATGCTAACCACATTTCCAGATATCACGATTATAAAGTGCAACAGAGTAAATCCAGCTGATTACATGCCATTACCTCATGAAGGAGAAGAACATGAATGCTTAAGAGAAGCAAAAACATTTATGAAACTGAGAAAAGATTTAAGAGCAGAGGGACTAGTGACAGAAGGGAAAAGGATACTGTATGTAGATGGCTCATGTTACAGGGATCACTTAGGAAACCACGCAGGCTATGCCATAGTTGAACAGAAAGGGGAAACACTTGAAGTCATAGAAGCAGAGAAATGTGAACAGCCCTGTTCAGCCCAACTGGCAGAACTTAAAGCATTGACCAGAGCATGTGAGCTAGCAAACGGGGAAGCATTGGAAATTTATACTGATTCGGCCTATGCCCACGGGGTCTGCCATCTGTTCGGGGCAATATGGAAGCAAAGGGGATTTATGAAAAGCGGAGGAGGACCAATACAACACGAAGGTCAAATCAGGGCTTTAATAAGGGCCATGATGGGTCCAAGGGAATTAGCCATAATTAAGTGTCAGGCGCATAAAAAGGGAGCAGACAGCATCACACAGGGAAACACCAAAGCCGACAAGGCAGCTAAAGAAGCGTCAGGATGCATTGAGGCTACGATAGCCCCAGTAGAAATAGCAAGGCCGCACCCAGGGCCAGGTACGGGGGATATCGAACCTCATATCACATTAGAAGATGTAGCACAGTTACAGGAGGAAACCTCTGTAGCTGAAAAGACAATGTGGAAAGATAGAGGAGCACTACAGGGACAACAGGACAGGATATGGAGAAATGGGGAGGGATTGGTCATAGCACCCACATCATTACTAACCGTACTAATTAGCGAAGCGCATGGAGTGGACCACTGTGCAAGAGGAGAAGTGGCTAGAAAGATCAAGAAGGAAGGATTCTGGTCACCATACCTGCAAAACTCGATTGACTACATACTAAGTCAGTGTGAGGTGTGTGCTCAGAATAACATCAGGAAGGGCATTACTGCCCTAATAGGGCATACACCCATTCCTGAAGGACCATTTAAACATCTATGCATGGACTATGTGGATATGGGAAAGGTGGTAAGAGGGAAAAGATACATGCTAGTGATTATTGATAGATTCAGCAGATGGATAGAAACAACGCCATCCAAAGATCAAGGATCTGGAACGGTGATTAACTTCCTGTCAAAAGAAATTATCCCAAGATTTGGCATACCCACGCAATTAAGTTCAGACAATGGATCTGCTTTTATAGGAAGGGCACTGAGAGAGACACTCTCGGCACTCCGAATAAAGCAGAAGTTTGGATGTGTATATCATCCTCAATTCCAAGGAATGGTGGAGAGAGCAAACGGGACCCTTAAGGCTAAAATAAGCAAAATTTGCAGTGAAACAGGGAAAAACTGGATAGATGCTCTGCCATTGGCTCTAATGCAATACAGGAGTCAGGAAAACAGAATCACACATTTGAGCCCTCATGAAATGATGACAGGAAGAGTAATGCCGGTACCCAAGATCAGGGGATCAGGAGGTCCTACGCTAGAATGTTTAGATCAAAGCACAAAAGAATATATACAACAATTAACTGTTATACATAGAACTATATCTGAACAGGAAAAAGCCAAGGAGGAGGAGAATCCGGTAACAGAACATCAGATCAAGCCTGGAGATCGAGTATACATCAGAAAGTTCCGGAGACGTTGGAACGAACCGAGACGAGAAGGACCGTTTGAAGTCACCAAAGTGTCTCCCACGGCGTTGCAAGTAGAAGGCAGTACACTGTGCTTTCACTTGAACCATTGTACCAGAACGGTACCAGGGGTGGGGGAGAGAAGGGAAATTGAAGAAGTACACAGAGTGGATAGAGGTGATAGCGAGGAAGAAATAGAAATACACGGGGAGAATCGTGGGGAGGAGGAACAGAGCCAAGGAAGAACAAAAAGAATAGAGGATGATGAAAGTAGTTCTGTACATGAGCTGGCTGATGATACAAATGCCCAGCCTGAGCCTATTAGTCAAGGTGCCGAGGGAGGTGAGGACAGGGAAGGGGCCCCATTCCCCACCTGGGAGTTGGAAACTATTTCCCTTAGGAACTTCCGTGACCCATAGAAAAGGAGAATGGGATACGGAAGACATAAGGGTGCAAAATCAGGAAGATAGAGTATTAAGACGAACAAAACGTGAACGATTAGTGAGCACAAATACTATTTGGGAAAAAGCGCAGAAAAACAAATGGTGGAAATGGGCTGAGTATACAGGTCAGAGAAACAGTGATGGGAAAGAGTGTGTAGTATGCGCATCAGAGAAACCTAACACCCAAGTAACTGATATACCATGGGGATCAGGAGACTGTAGAACCAGGAAACAAAGCTGGAGAAAGGAAAATTGCCGTCCATATACCACATATATACGGTATCATATGATAGGGAATCGGAACTACTCGTATGAGAAGATAGACTGTTCCGGATCCGCATGTGATAACCTTTGTAAAGGTGAGTCGCCGTTGTGTCAATACCACTGCATCCTGTTTGCGGGGGTAAAAAAGGGCATCTACAACTTGACCCACAGATGTCCAAAGTGGCCAAAAACGACAGTAGACGCGGTCCCAAAGGAATGGAGTGTAGAGCCCAACTTACAAATCCAAGATTGCTATTGGAAGGAAAGTAGCACAGGAAGTAGTGTGGGAAATTACACAGGAAAGTGTGAAAGGATTTGGAATATAACCGATGCTCTTAATCTGATCCTCTCAGGAGAGGGATGGGCACCCCCTCCTTATGTGTTAGACTATCAAGAAAATCAACTGGCCGATCTCTGGTGGCTTTGTGGCCCGGAGAAAGGGCTATTGGCAAAATTACCACAGAATTGGAAGGGACTATGTGCCCGAGTTATGCTTGCCCAGAGCACTGTGATACTACCGGTGGAAAGAAAAATTAAATCACAAAGAATTAAGAGGGCATATACCCCTGACCCTACGATAAAATTGGACGCAATCGGACAGCCCCGCGGCATCCCGAATGAGTTCAAAGCTAGGAACGAAATAGCTGCAGGGTTTGAATCCCTCTTTGTTTGGATCACACCCAGCAAGAATACTGAGTGGATCAATTACATCTATTATAATCAGCAGAGGTTTATTAATTATACGAATGATGCCCTGGAGGCCTTAGGAGAGCAGTTGGATGCGACCAGCAAAATGGCGTGGCAAAATCGACAGGCGTTAGATTGGCTCCTGGCAGAGAAAGGAGGGGTGTGTGTTATGTTTGGGGATCAGTGCTGCACATTTATCCCTAATAACACTAATCCAGAGGGGTCATTTACACAAGCCATGAATAAGTTAAGAAATCTTAAGAAAGAAGTGAAAGAAAATGCTGGGTTTGGGCATGAGGTATGGAGTTGGCTGGACAGAATATTAGGAAGATGGGGGGCGTGGTTTGCCAAAGCTGGAGCTGTAGCAATCGCAACAATAATCATTCTGGGATTGATATTTTGTTGTTTTTTACCCGCCCTGAGATCCTTCCTTACCAGAGTGGCAGCGCGGCAGATGGTGACGCGGGTGCTAAGCAGCTCACGCTCAAGAGAAAAAACAGAGGAATGGGAAAATCTTGAGCCGCCCCCGCTGAGTGGATTCACAATGACCTTGGTCGAAGTTGAAACTCGTCACTCTGTAAAATAACTACAATAGTGGAAGATCACCTTGTGGAAACAACAGCACCTTGCTGAAGTCCGCGCGAAACCAGGAGAACTTAGTCTGTACACAGGAATCAGTCTTTTTCCCTTCCCTAGACAAGAGTGGGAAGGTTTTTGGCTGATGACTGTCAGGGGCAGGCAATCTGGAGGAGCAACCCAAAAATCAGAACCGGGATAGACAAATTATGATAAAGTTAGAATAGGGACACTGATCCCTGACCAAAATATTCGGCTCCTCCACATCGCCTGCAAAGAGTGATTAAAATAAAATACAAATGGGATTGAGCGAGGGGATTATTTGAACTTGATAATTGGGATGAGGCTAGGGAAGCCTCAAAGGGGGGATTGTAAGGGAAATTGTATTAGATATTGTATGAGCTAGGTATGAAATTCAGATTCACAGGTTTTAGTAAAATGATATAGCAGATTTAGGTGAGTAGTGAGATGGGTATATAACCTAAAATAACTTCGTGTGACCTAATATAATCAAGTGTAGTCGATATGATCAAAGTGGAGAAACTAGAGAAGTAATATAGCAATCACTAATTAAGGAAAGCAGACAATAGTCACTTAAGAAAACAAGGAAGACTGCTCGGTGGTTCAACTTAATAGTGGACCATAAATCAGCAAAGAGAATGTCTTTTTCTTCTGAATGTCTTTTTCTTCTAAACACATTCGGCCTTAGCCTGCAAAACCACGATTATTATACAAACAGAAAAGTTCAGATAAGAGCAAGAGTTATAACCACCATGGTTTAAGAGACAAAGAGATATAACAGGGAGCGACCAATTGCAAAGAAAACAGATAAAGGGTCAACTAAAATTAATGGTGGCCAAAGAAAGGTCGGGCTGTAGGGTAAGATAACAACCAAGGACAGGCTGTAAAAGGGAGAGGAGGATCTTGAGATATGAGGCTTAAATGTACATAAAAGAGTGTAAGCCCAAGGGCTCTTTGGAGTGTTCCGGACGTTCCCGACTTTATCTCTTGTGCTGAGAAATAAAGTCTATTGCTTGGAAGATCGCTGCTCAGACTCTCTGTTTTAATTGATGTGAATAAATTGTCGTCCTGGGGAACCACGACACACGCTGCATGCTTCCAGCCCCTGACCCCCAAGCACCTCCTTCCTCCCCTCCCCCCCACCAAGAGTATCACTGCTCTTGCCCTCTGAGGGCCACCCCCTGATACTCTGCAGGAGTCATGCCACCATTTCTTTCTTGGCTCCTTCTGTCCCCACAGGAGAAGAATGCCCAGAACACTCATGAGAGGGTGAAGAAAGAGGGTGGTGAGCCTGACCTCTGGGTCTTCACCACCTTTGTGGAGCGAGTGCTGGACCTGTCCAGAGAGGACATCTGAGCAACAGCATGGTCGAGAAGTGAGCACCTGTCAATCCTCCACTCAATTTGAGTCAATTACTAAGGGGCAAAGGTTTAAGGTGCGAGGGGCAAGGTTTAAAGGAGATGTACGAGGCAGTTCTTTTTCACAGAGGGTGCTGGGTGCCTGGAACTCGCTGCCGGGGGAGGTCGTGGAACTAGGTATTATAATGACTTTTAAGGGGCATCTTGAAAAATACATGAATGGGATGGGAATAGAGGCACATGGTCCCTGGAAGGATAGGGGGTTACCATTCAGATGGGCAGCATGGTCGCTGCAAGCTTGGAGGGCTAAAGGGCATGTTACTGTAATGTAATCTTCTTTGTGATTTGTTCTATGTTCAAAGGAGAAATGTCAAGCAACTTTCTGGCATCCCAGATTCCTATCCCTCCCTTGCACTTAACCTTGCGTCCTGTGTTGCTGGAGCAGATCCGGACGCAGCAGGGCCATTTGGAATTGAGGCCCCCACTACAGCTCCCGTCCATCCTGAGATTGACAGTTCCAAAACTCCAAGAGGAAGCAGATGAAGGGACTTCCAAGGGTGACACTGTTTTGGCGTCAGCTTCCAACTTACAACTCACCATCCCAGACACTCTCATATCGGTAAGTCCAGTTAGTGGTGAGGCTTCTGGGCCACTCTCTGGTGAGCACGACACATCTGATAATGTACATCAGGTGAAGGAGGGAACGTCCGAGGTCTCTGGCACGCGGGGGCCAGCTGGACGTGAGGACTCAGCTGGCCCCAGTCTACATGCTGGTCCTCTGAGATCACTTCTCCCTCAGCTGCTGGAGATGAAGCAACAGAGCCGAGGAGGCAGGAGGGGCTGAAAGCCACACTGGACCAACTGCAAGGCTGTTGGGAGGAGTCCCAAAGTTTTCAAGTGGACCAGCTATTGCCTGTCTTGCATGATTCCCAGGCCAACACAGCCAGGTTGGCGGCCGCAGTGGAAAACCTGGTAATCCTCACCACCAAAGGTTTTCAAAGCTTGCAGAGGGATTTGGACCAACAAGAAAAATGGGCTGAAAAATGGCAAATGGAATTTAATGCAGACAAGTGTGAGATATTGCACTTTGGAAGGACAAACCAAAGAAGAACGTACAGGGTAAATGGTAGGACTCTGAAGAGTGCAGTTGAACAGAGGGATCTGGGAATGCAGGTACAGAATTCCCTAAAAGTGATGTCACAGGTGGATAGGGTCGTAAAGAGTGCCTTTGGTACATTGGCCTTTATAAATCGGAGTATCGAGTATAAAAGTTGGAGTGTTATGGTAAGGTTATATAAGGCATTGGTGAGGCCGAATTTAGAGTATTGTGTACAGTTTTGGTCACCTAGTTACAGGAAGGATGTAAATAAGGTTGAAAGAGTGCAGAGAAGGTTCACAAGGATGTTGCCGGGACTTGAGAAGCTGAGTTACAGAGAGAGATTGAATAGGTTGGGACTTTATTCCCTGGAGCGTAGAAGAATGAGGGGAGATTTGATAGAGGTGTATAAGATTTTGATGGGTATAGATAGAGTGAATGCAAGCAGGCTTTTTCCACTGAGGCTAGGGGAGAAAAAAACCAGAGGGCATGGGTTAAGGGTGAAAGGAGAAAAGTTTAAAGAGAATATTAGAGGGGGCTTCTTCACGCAGAGAGTGGTGGGAGTGTGGAATGAGCTGCCTGATAAAGTGGTAAACTTTTAACATTTAAGAAAAACTTGGACGGGTTCATGGATGAGAGGGGTGTGGAAGGATATGGTCCAAGTGCAGGTCAGTGGGACTAGACAAAAAATGGTTCAGCACAGACAAGAAGGGCCAAAAGGCCTGTTTCTGAGCTGTAATTTTCTATCGTTTCCAAGCAATGGCCAAGTCACAGCAGGCCAAAGCAGAGTCCCGCGGCTGAGACACAGTCGGCCACACCTCAGGGACTGAACAGGCTTCTCGATGTTTTGCGGACTATGGCTGAAAGGCTCGAGAGCTTGCATGAGACCCAGCAGGACAGTGCTGAGACACAGCATGTTACGGCAGCAGCCCTTGAGAACGTGGCCCAGTCGCAGAGGGACATGGCTGAGGGGCTGCAGAGCATGGCCCAGTCTCAGAGGGCACTTCCTGCTGCCATTGACAGGTGGCCCCTGACTCAGGTAGCCATCGCAGGGGGCTCGACCACCATGGGTGGTCCTCAAGGACTGGCAGGGCCAGGTAATGCCGGAGCTTCTGGAGCTCACTGCAAAAGCACCGCCGTCCTATGGAGTGACCCAGGGGCCCACAGGAACCCCAAGGGAGGAGGAAGGGCTCGAGCCCATGCCAGGGCCTTCCAGCCAGGAGACTGTGGCTGTGGCTACACCTTTTGACTCCCCCCTTCCTGACACCGGAGCATCTCAGGGGCAGCGGGATGAACAGATACGTCCCAGACATCTGAAGACAGCCAGGACCCTCAAGGTCCAGGCCCTCCAGAAGGCACCCCCCAAGCACACCACAAGCCATGGGGCGAGGTAGACAGCTAAACCCCTCCGATGTACATTCTGGGGAGACACCATGAGGTAGGTGTAGACATGTAAGGTTAGGAAGTTGTAGTTGCACTAAGATGGCACGGGTGAAGGGGCTACAATAGTCAGATAGATTCTTAAGCAACTTAACATTTTCTGTTCACAAGTTTTTGTTAGCACTTATTATTTAGACACTTTTATTGTAATCAATAAATGTTTTTACACTACCCATCTATGGCTAATTTGTCTCAGATGTGTCTCGAACAGGAATGCTGTCACCCTGACAGTCTCCGGAGGGATCCTTCATTTGATATCATTTGGGGAGGCCCCTCAATGCTGTGTTCACTGATAAAACAAAACCATTGGTTTCCCAGAACCCACGAGCGATTCCTTCCTCACCCCCACCCCACCTGCCCTGGGGCCTGGTATGGAGGTTTACAGATCCCTTACCCACGACACAGATGTGGGCCCAGTGCCAGCATGCATGTGGAACTCAGGTCGGAGTCAGATTAGTTTGCATCAGGGCATCATCATAATGGTGCTCAGCGAGTCGTCATCACCCTCCTGCCTGTCAAAAAGACTCGCTAACACAGCGTACCCAGGCCCACCACTCTGATGTTACAATGTTGCAGGAGATTGTGTGACTTTAGGAGCGGGGGGATCATGATGGAACCCACGGGCAGAAACACAGGCCTCTAGATGGCAAAGTGCTGGTGATCAGGGTCTCCCTCACCGTCCTCGCATGCCTGATCCTTGCTGTCATCCCTCCAGCGCCCAGGTGGCATTGTCCTCCTCTTCCTCCTGCTGGACCGCCTCCTCGCAGCGATACCCAGCTGGTCGGCCTCCTTGCCCTCCTCCTTCTCCAAAAGGTCTCTTCTCTGCTGCACCAGGTTGTGTAGAGCACAGCACACTACGACAATGTGGGAAGAAATCAGGAGCTGTGTTGTAGGACCCTGCCAGAGCAGTCCAGGCAACGGAACTGTATTTTCACGAGCCCTATGCATCTCTCCACTATAGAGCAGGTGGCAACGTGGGCCTCATTGTACCAGGTCTCCGCCTCAGTCTTAGGTCTCCGCACAGGCGTCATCAGGCTGAAGCGGGTACCCCATGTCACCCGCGAGCCATTCCTGCAGCCTGGGCTCCTCCTCAAAGGCCTCCAGTATGTCAGCTCCTCAGAATAACCCTGCTGGGGTGTCTGGCGCAAATGTGCACGATGTTCATCTTGTGGTCACAAACCAATTGCACATTTAGGGAGTGGAAGCCCTTTCTGTTGATGAATTGACATGGATTCTGAAGTGGAGCCTTGAGGGCGACATGGGTTCAGTCGAGAACTCCCTGCACATGAGGTATCCTCGCAATGGCCACAAATCCTGCAGCCCAGACTTCCTGCTGGGCCTGGTCCAGGTCAAATTTGACATACTGGCCAGCCTGGGCATACAGGGCATCCGTGACCTCCTTGACATAGATGTGGACAGCTGACTGGGAAACGCCACATACACCTCTGCTGGGGGTCTGGAAGAAGCCACTGGCATAAAAGTTCAAAGCGGCCATCAATTTGACAGCCAAAAAAAGTGGGTAACCCCCCCCCCCTCCATCTCCCGCCACCACCACCACCCGCCAAGGTGCCAGGTCCTGCAACGAATGGCACAGGTGTTGCACTGTCTCCTTTCAGAGCTAGAGTCGTCGGCAGCACACGGTGTCCAACATTTGTTCAAACAAAACTTGTGGGCGGAACTACCGGGGTCTCCGTTCCCTCCTTCTCCTATGCCTCCCCTCTGGGTGAATGGCAGCCACTTCCTGCCTCTCGTGGCCATCTCCCTCTACTCCTGCAAGTGGTAAGGCCTGGGCCTACTCTGCCCATAATTCATCCTCCTGCTCCTCCTCCTCAGCTCCAGCAGCAACCAAGAGAACAACAAGATCAATGGGTTGTATCGCAAAAGCCATCTCGTTAATCTGAAGTGAGGAGGGGGGGGGGGAGATTTGTAGAAGGGGGAGACAGATGGAGAGGTTAATGAACGCTGCTTTCCCCTAGCCCAGCAACACATATTGCCCATACTGCCCATCCCCCCCTCCCCCCACCACAGGCCCCCCAGCAACACAGTGCCCCCCCCCTATTCCCCACCCGCAGGCTCCTCAGCATGACAGCCCCCACATCGCCCACCAACACAGCCCTCCCATCTCCTAGCAACACAGATCCCCCCCATCCTCCCCCATTAACACACACCCAGAACTCATGCAGTAGTGAGCACAGACACTTCTGTTTGAAAAGTCCTGAGGCTGCAGCACTGCCATTTCAAAGGGCTTCCAGGACATCCCCCACCTGGAAGAATGCTGCGTGCACTAGGACCCAGCAGCAACCCCAAGACCCGAGGTCAGTGCTGAGACTCAGGTCTGTGCTGCAAATCGGATACCCTGCTGAGCAACAGCCCCCAGCCCCACACACACTCGCAGAGCCATCCTGACCTGAAATGCAACATGGCCGCCACAAAACGACCCTCGGTGAGCATCACGGTGCTGTCCAGTGGAAGAAGGCACTCACCTCCTCACTAACCCTCACTGTTGGAGCGCTAGAATCGGACTTTTATGGAGCATGTCTGTTGCAGACCGATGCAGATTGGGCGAACGTGGTGGTAAAGGCAGATGTGCTGGTAAAGTGGGGCGTGCAGCTCGCTAATTGGATTAAGATGCATGCAAATTTATTTAATTGGTGCCGCACCTGTTTTGGGTGGGATCCCGATCGCGCCGATTTTTTGGTCTTGGTAAAGTGGGAACTGGAACGAAAATGGGCACAGATCGCGCTCATCATCTCACTCCCAACTTTACCAAATTTTTGCGCCCAAAAACGGGCGCAACATGATACCGCCCTACAAGTCAGTTAGACACCTAAAAATAGGTGTGCTAAATTTGCAACTACATATTACAGTTTGTAATAGGACATATTCCCCTCCAAGTGAAGACATTCTTAGAGTGGTCAGCAACTACTCCATGGAGTGGATGGCCTGTGGGTCTGCAGCTAGTTTCTCCACATATTGGCAACACATGAAGAATGGTTTCTTAGCGTCATAGAGGTTTACAGCATGGAAACAGGCCCTTCGGCCCAACATGTCCATGCCGCCCTTTTTTTTAAAACCCGTAAGCTAATCCCAATTGCCTGCATTTGGCCCATATCCCTCTATACCCATCTTACCCATGTAACTATCTAAATGCTTTTTAAAAGACAAAATTGTACCGCCTCTCCTACTACCTCTGGCAGCTTGTTCCAGACACTCACCACCCTCTGTGTGAAACAATTGCCCCTCTGGACACTTTTGTATCTCTCCCCTCTCAAATTAAACCTATGCCCTCTAGTTTTAGGCTCCCCTACCTTTGGGAAAAGATATTGACTATCTAGCTGATCTATGCCTCTCATTATTTTATAGACCTCTATAAGGTCACCCCTCAGCCTCCTGCGCTCCAGAGAAAAAAGTCCCAGTCTATCCAGCCTCTCCTTATCACCCAAACCATCAAGTCCCGGTAGCATCCTAGTAAATCTTTTCTGCACTCTTTCTAGTTTAATAATATCCTTTCGATAATAGGGTGACCAGAAGTGCACACAGTATTCCAAGTGTGGCCTTACCAATGTCTTGTACAACTTCAACAAGACGTCCCAACTCCTGTATTCAATGTTCTGACCGATGAAACCAAGCATGCCGAATGCCTTCTTCACCACTCTGTCCACCTGTGATTCCACTTTCAAGGAGCTATGAACATCTACCCCTAGATCTCTTTGTTCTGTAACTCTCCCCAAAGCTCTACCATTAACTGAGTAAGTCCTGCCCTGGTTCAATCTACCAAAATGCATCACTTCGCATTTGTCTAAATTAAACTCCATCTGCCATTCATCAACCCACTGACCCAATTGATCAAGATCCCGTTGCAATTGCAGATGACTTTCTTCACTGTCCACTATGCCACCAATATCAGTGTCATCTGCAAACTTACTAACCATGCCCCCTATATTCTCATCCAAATCATTAATATAAATGACAAATAACAGTGGACCCAGCACTGATCCCTGAGGCACACTGCAGGTTTTGAAGGTCACAAGTGCTCTCATCCTATAGGTATGCAGACAGTGTAGAGCCAAAAATGATTACTGTAAGCTTGACAACGAGGTTGAACAGGTATTTTGTGTCGGTCTTCACAGTGGAAGACACAAATAACATGCCAAAAATTGATGACAAGAAGGCTATTGCAGGTGAGGACCTAGAAACTATCACTATCACAAATGAGGTAGTGTTGGGCAAGCTAATGGGGCTACAGATAGACGAGTCTCCCCACCCTGATGGAATGCATTCCAGAGTACTAAAAGAGATGGCGGGAGAAATAGCAAATGCACTCGTGGTAATTTACCAAAATTCGCTGGACTCTTGAGTGGTTCCCACAGATTGGAAAACAGCAAATCTGACACCACTGTTTTAAAAAGGAGGTAGACAAAAGCCGGGTAACTATGGGTGCTTAGCTTAACTTCTGTAGTAGGGAGAATGCTTGAATCTATCATCAAGGAAGAAATAGTGAGACATCTGGATATAAATTGTCCCATTGGAAAACGCAGCATGGGTTCATAAAGGGCAGGTCACGTTTGACTAATTTGGTGGAATTCTTTGAGAACATTACATGGGGAACCTGTAGATGTGGTATATCTGGATTTCCAGAAGGCATTTCACAAGTTGCTGCACCAAAGACTGCTGCATATGATAAAGGTGCACAGTGTTACGGGTAATGTATTAGCATGGATAGAGGATTGGTTAACTAACAGAAAGCAAAGAGTAGGGGTAAATGGATGTTTTTCTGGTTGGCAATCAGTGACTAGTAGTGTGCCTCGGGGATCAGTGTTGGGGCTGCAATTGTTTACGATTTACATAGATGATTTGGAGTTGGGGACCAAGTGCAGTGTGTCAAAATTCACAGATGACACTAATATGAGTGGCAGAGCAAAGTGTGCAGAGGACGCTGAAAGTCTGCAAAGGGACATCGTCTAAGTGAGTGGACAAGGGTCTGACAGATGGAATACAATGTTGGTAAATGTAAGGTCATCCATTTTGGTCGGAATAACAGCAAAATGGACTATTATTTAAATGGTGAAAAATTGCAGCATGCTGCTGTGCAGAGGGACCTGGGTGTCCTTGTGCATGAATCACAAAAAGTTGGTTTGCAGGTGTAGCAGGTAATTAAGAAGGCAAATGGAATTTTGTCCTTCATTGTTAGAGGGATGGAGTTTAAAAACAGCGAGGTTATGTTGCAGCTGTATAAGGTGCTGGTGAGGCCATACCTGGAGTGCTGTGTACAGTTTTGGTCTCCTTACTTGAGAAAGGATATACCGGCACTGGAGGGGATGCACAGGAGATTCACTAGGTTGATTCCGGAGTTGAGAGGATTGGCTTATGAGGAGAGACTGTGTAGACTGGGGCTATACTCATTGGAATTCAGAAGAACGAGGGGAGATCTTATAGAAACATATAAGATTATGAAGGGAATAGATAAGATAGAAGCAGGGAACTTGTTTCCACTGGCAGGTGAAACTAGAATTAGGGGCATGTCCTCAAAATAAGGAGGAGCAGATTTAGGACTGAGTTGAGGAGGAACTTCTTCACACAAAGGGTTGTGAATCTGTGGAATTTCCTGCCCAGTGAAGCAGTTGAGGCTACCTCATTGAATGGTTTTAAGGCAAGGATAGATAAATTTCTGAACAGTAAAGGAATTAAAGTAAAGTGAAATTTATTTATTAGTCACAAGTAGTCTTACATTAACACTGTAATGAAGTTACTGTGAAAATCCCCGAGTCGCCACACACCGGCACCTGTTCAGGTACACTAAGGAAGAATTTGGCATGGCCAATTCACCTAACCTGCACACCTTTGAACTGTGGGAGGAAAGCAGAGCACCTGGAGGAAACCCATGCAGACACGGGGAGAATGTGCAAACTTCACACACAGTAAGGAGTCTGACAACACCAGGTTAAAGTCCAACAGGTTTATTTGGTAGTAAACGCCAGTAGCTTTCGGAGCACTGCTCCTTCGTCAGGTGAGTGGGAGATTTTCACCTGACGAAGGAGCAGCGCTCCAAAAGCTGGTGGCATTTGCTACCAAATAAACCTGTTGGACTTTAACCTGGTGTTGTTAGACTCCTTACTGTGTTTACCCCAGTCCAACGCCGGCATCTCCACATCAAAACTTCACACAGACAGTGACCCAAGCCAGGAATTGAACGCGGGTCCCTGGTGCTGTGAGGCAGCAGTGCTAACCATTCTGCCACTGTGCTGTGCCGCCACATAAGGGTTATGGTGAGCGGGCAGGTAAATGGAGCTAAGTCGACGAAAAGATTTTATTGAATGGCGAAGTAGGCTTGAGAGGCCAGATGGCCTACTCCTGCTCCTAGTTCTTATGTTCTTATGTAGATTAAAAGCAAATTATTGCAAATGTCGCAACCTGAAAAAAAACAGAAAATGCTGTAAAATCTCAGCAGATCTGACAGCAACTGTGGAGAGAGAACAGAAATAATGTTTCGAGTCTGGATGGCTTTCTTCAGAGCTGAAGATAACTTGAAGTAGGATGAGATTTATACTCTTGTATAACAAGGGAACGGGGTAGCGGGGGTGGTGGTTTGGAGCCGTGGGAACTGGATAGAGGGCCAGCGACAGGTGGAGGCAAGGGGAAAATTGACAAAGATGTCATGGACAAAAGGACAACTGTGTTGTATAGTCTGCATGTCAGCAAACCATTTAATATAGTGCGGCAGAACAGTTATATATGATCTAATATCTTTATTAGACACTGTAATGCAGCTTAGCATTAAAAAAAAACAATGTGATTTTTTTCATGGATGAAGCTTTTTTACTCATTCATTGATGTGGGCACTGCTGGCAAAGCCAGTCTTTTTTGTTTAATTGCCTTCAGGAAGCTGGTGGTGAGTGGCATTCTTGAACTGTTGCAATCAATCTGCTGTAGGTATACCCAGTTCTATTGGGAAGGAGATTCAGGATTCTGACTTGGAGTGGAACTTGTGTTTCCATGCGTCTGCTGCCCTTGTGCTTTTAGGTTGTTGCTGTCATGGGTTTAGAAGATTCTGTTGAAGAAGTCTTGGCTAACTTGCAGCAGTTCATTTGTAGGTGATACACACTGCTAGTTTTCTTTCATGTGAGCTGCCAAGAACATGTCCCATTCTGTTTATATACATTATAACTAGCTCCTATACAATTCAACTGGATCCTCTTCATTACATCATTACATTGGCGGCACGGTAGCACAGTGGGGCGGCACAGTAGCACAGTGGTTAGCACTGCTGCTTCACAGCTCCAGGGTCCCAGGTTCGATTCCCAGCTCGGGTCACTGTCTGTGTGGAGTTTGCACATTCTCCTCGTGTCTGCGTGGGTTTCCTCCGGGTGCTCCGGTTTCCTCCCACAGTCCAAAGATGTGCGGGTTAGGTTGATTGGCCAGGTTAAAAATTGCTCCTTAGAGACCTGAGATGCGTAGGTTAGAGGGAATAGCAGGTAAATATGTGGGGGTAGGGCCTGGGTGGGATTGTGGTTGGTGCAGACTCGATGGGCCGAATGGCCTCCTTCTGCACTAAAGGGTTTCTATGATTCTATGATCTAAGCTCAAGCGAAATTGGCATAATTTGATTTCTTCAAAGTAGGGTTATTTTTCTCAGTCACTTGTTGTTTCTCTCACTGTTGCTGGGTCAAAATCCTAGAACTCCCTCCATTAAAGCTCTGTGAGTGTACTTACATCACATGGACAGCAGGATTTTGAGAGGGCAGCTCACCATCACCTTCAAGGGCAATTAGGAATGGGCAAGGAATGCTGACCTGTCGTCAGCAAGCTCAGGGGTGTGAGTTAATGTGACGGTGCATGGTACAATACAAATAGAAGTGACCTAAGGATGAATGTATGCCTAAGAGCAAGTTCCTCCATATACAATCAAATTACAATGAAATTGAAACAGGTGACAAAATATATTAAAAATACATTTCCACAGAATTCAAGCAATAAGATAAGTCATCCTACTTACGACAGAAAGAGATATTTCTCCAATTGGTGACCGGTTCCAGTAACCGAGAACATTGTCGAGAATATTCAGACAAAGTCTGACAACTGCATTGTGTGTCACCTTTGATAGTGCACTTGTACAAATCTCGTTGACATTCCGTTACATAATTTGTCTTTGGTAATTTACAGAGAGGCGCCACTTTATTTAACATACAGGAACAATCAGGCACCTAAAAAAATTCAACAGGTTAGTTTCATGATGAAAATACGAACTATGGAAATTTTTGCCAAGCAAAAAAGTGATTTAAGAAAATGTTCAGATAAGTGAATAAGTAACATATATGTAGACAGATTTTGCTTTATTCGGGGAAGCAATGTTATCCAAGGAAAAGGGAGCAAAGACCTGTTATATCAGATCTCTGCTAGGATTCTTTGTGCTTCTCTTGCGGGATAACTGCCATTTTAAAGATGGAACGAAGATGTACTCCCAACATCACACCTTGCTTTACAATGAGTCCATTCATTTAACACACAGCAGAGCTGCATCTATAAAAGGTCAATCCGAGCTTCAGTTTACATAACATACTTACATAATTAATGTAATTTTCCTCTGATTTTGCAGGGTTCAAAGGGTGACATGTTTCTGAAGGATCGTCTACTTGATATTTACTGACGAACTTGAGAAGTGAAATTGTCTTGCCTAAACAAAGATCATATATATATTTTATTTAAAAATATGTGATCCTGATAACAGAAAAACTGATATAAATTCTACAAATGATGATTCTTATACATTTAAAGTATCCAAGTAACAATAGTGCAAATTGTTTCAGTTAAAATCACAAACCTATTTAAGAGATTTAATTACTCCACAAAAAAGAAATAAATGTATTATTTTTATACCCACCCTGTATCTTCAAGCCTCCTTCACTGCGTATCGTGTTTCAATTCCACTAGCATGAACTTTTCTGTGGTCTCTACCTGTACAACCTTACATCTGATTTCCCTTCCATGCTACTGCCTAGCCGCTTCACACTGAACTCAATGGGGGCAAATTTCCTGGCCCGTGCACTACTTGAACAGCGCAGTGGCCCGGAAGATATGAGTGGGAGCCGAAAATCGGAATTTGCGCCAGGCGACCAGCCCTCTGGGCATCTCCCAGGATATGTTTTTAGAGACCTGGCTTGGGGCCAGCTGAATCCTTGCCTCCGGCAGCTTTCCGCGTGCCCGAACCCTCAGACATTCCCGCCTCCACCCAATGTGCATCAACTGTTGGAAAATGCGCACCAGTAAGTAACCCAGAAGCCTCACCACTATCTGCTCTCGGGGCACTTCTTCTTTGTGCTATCTTCTTGGCGTGACTGCCTATGTGTCCATACTTACAGCTTATATAGAACTCTGCTTTGTTAAAGGGGGGTAAGAAGTCTCACAACACAAGGTTAAAGTCCAACAGGTTTATTTGGTAGCACAAGCCACAAGCTTTCAGAGCGCTGCTCCGAAAGCTTGTGGCTTGTGCTACCAAATAAACCAGTTGGACTTTAACCTGGTGTTGTGAGACTTCTTACTGTGCTTACCAGTCCAATGCTGGCATCTCCACATCATTGTTAAAGGGATCCAGGTGCAGTCAGTTCGGGCCATTCATGTGGATGTTGGATCAATTTCAGGTAGAATACTGTACAAGCTGCCTGGTTTCAATGGGAGGGGAGGAACTGATGGGCCTAACTCTGCAAGGACTGTGTCCGGGGGGAGATGCAATGCTGATGGGCCTCACTCTGTAAGGGGGAATACTCGTAGGGAAGGGGAGGTGGCTGGCAGACAGTGCAGTGTGGACAAATGGGAGCCTTGAGGCCAGCGCAGTGTGCGAGAACAGGAGGGCCTGGCAGTACAGCCAGTGTGTTGGAATGGGGCCATGAGGCCAGTATAGTGTGTGAGGGCAGTCGGAGGGGGGGGGGGCATTGATGCCCGGGTCCGGATCTCCCAGCATACTTGCCCAAAGAATGGGGGGAAAAACTCCCGTTTTCTGCCCACTGGGCACTTAGCATTTTTTGGGAGAATGGGCCCCAATCAGCAATTACTAGTCCACACAGTATGAATTTCAAACCAGGCCAAGATTCAAATGCAAAGATTCAAACACAATTCCACATTATAAATTTCACTATACCACGCGAATAATGGCCTAATCTTTATCAATCAACATTAACAGTAAAAATACACACTACCAAAAACATAGGACTTTGGAACAGGCATCGGCCATTCAGCCCTCCAAAGTCTACTCCAGCATTCAATAAGATCATGGCTGATCTGGTTGTGATCTCATTAACACTTTCCAGTCTGCCCCCCATGGCCCTCGACTCTCAAGCCTATCAAAATCTCACCGACTCTTGATTGAATAAATTCAATGACAGCCCCTACTCCTCCACTGCATTCTGGGAAAGAGAATTCCACAGAGAAAGAATTCATCTTCATACTTCCATCTGTCTGTTTGGAGGCAAGTAGTGGAGGTATGGGGATGGCCTTGGCAAGATGTTCGTCTTCATTGATGACATGCGTTGTGAGGCTTCTTACTGTGCCTACCCCAGTCCAACACCAGCATCTCCACAGCTTCTCTGTAAACTACACACTGTTTTTTGTTCTCTCTCTCTTTCTCTCCAAACTACAAGCTGCTCTATAGCCTCTCTCTCCAAACCGCAGGTTGCTTTTCGGGATCTCTCTCTCCCTCTCTCTTTCTGCAAAGTGCACTATGCCATTTGGGCTCTCTCTCTTGCTCTCTCCAAACTATACAGTGCTGCTTGGATTCTCTGGGCGGCACGGTAGCACAATGGTTAGCACTGCTGCCTCACAGCGCCAGGTTCAATTCCCAGCTTGGGTCACTGTCTGTATGGAGTTTGCACATTCTTCCCATGTCTGCATGGGTTTCCACCGGATGCTCCGATTTCCTCCCACAGTCTAAAAGGCGTGCTGGTTAGGTGCATTGGCCATGCTAAATTCGCTCTCAGTGTACCCGAACAGGCACCGGAGTGTGTCGACTGGGGATTTTTCATAGTAACTTCATTGCAAGGTTAATGTAAGCCTCCTTGTGACACTAATAAATAAACTTTAAACTCTCTCTCCAAAATGCACAGAGTCTTTTGGGCTCTCTCTCTTGTGACAATACTGTGCCTTTAAGAAATGAATTTTATATCATGTTTCGAGTGAAGTGTGTTTTTAAAAGATAGCTCTGTTAAAAAAATGCGGACAGACTACAACCAGCAGCCCATATGCTGAGCATTGCAGAAGGATAATTGCTCCTAATTATTGGAGTGTTTGTTTTAATTTGAGTTTATGCATTTTTGTTATTCCTGGGGTTGGTCCCTAGGGTTTCAGAGTTGGGTTTGATTACATTGATTGACAAGAAAAAAATTATGTGAATGGGTGGAGAGAAAAAAAACAGGCAGTTGCTCTTTGAATTTGATCAGAGAAGTAGCACTTTTCCTCTCCATTTTTTTCTGGAAATTGAAGTCTAGAACCTGCTACAAAATAGATATCTCTCTCCAGAGTTCTGCAAAAGGCAAGAGGTGCTTTCTCCCTCTCTATTTCTGCAGTTCTGCTGTGTGAAAACAGGTCTCTCTTTGGAGTTCTGCTGTTTGTGAAGATAGATCTTTCTCCGAAGGCTGGGTCACTGTCTGTGAGTCAGAAGACAGGTGTCTCTCCATATCTCTGTCCAGAGGGGTTAAAATGCTGGAGAACTGGCAAATCATGTAAGCCTGTGTGTTTTGCTAACTGATTCTGAAGAGGGATTTACATCTATTGGGATATTGCTGAAATTGGAATGAATAAAGATAGCTAGCAGCTAATAATTATATTTTGCCATATTTAAGTATTTTGATGAGTAAAAGTTATGCTTTTTTGTTATATCTTAATTGTGTTGTTAAAAGTTTGTTTTAATAAAAGCTTCCTAGTGGGTCAATGAAGCCACACCTGGAGTCAAACACCTTATGCTTACACTAATGCCGAAATAGGTTAACTTCATAATATACCTTGGAATTTCTAATTTGGTCCCCAACAAAACTAGGGGCTTTTGCGGGATTAAAATCTATAATTCCTTGTCTGCTTTAGGATTACTGAACTCAAAGCCAGTGACTGTTGAGTATTTTTCAGGTGTTCTTTTCAGATGCTGCATTCGTTTTTTTTTAAATAGGGAGTGCCTTGTGGAATAATGGTTCTTTCAATGGCTAAAGTTTTCCTGGGTGTGGAAGAAGTCACTCTGGGAGGTTTACAAAAGGTGGTTAAAGCAAAGCTTTTGGAATTGGCAAAGAAGCAGCAGTTGACATTACCTGAAGGGGCGAGGATGGCGGAAATAATTGCAGTGATCGCTCATCATTTAAAATTTCCAGAAACACAGTCAAATTAATTGGAAATGGCTGAATTCAATGACAAATGAAGCAGCTTGAATTGGAGGCAATGGCAAGGGAGAAAGCAAAAGAGAGGCTATTGCTGCAGAAAAAGGAGAAATAGCCCCAGCAGAACAAAATGAAAGAAAATGAATAGCCCTGGCAGACATTTTGAATTGCAATTGAAAGAAGAGAATTTGAAATTCAGAAACTGGAACTGAAAAGTGAACATCTAATTAAAATGGCAGAGGAAAAGGTAAAAGTTGGGAGTAGTGATGAGGACTCACTAGCTCTATCTACCAATTTTGTTTGAATCAACAATACCCACATGATCTGTGGCCATTTTAATTGTTTAGCTACTTTCTCAACTGAAATGAAAAAGGCTTCCACATCCTTCTCATCAAACCTTGATAGTGCTTGGACATATATAAATAGATCCTCACCAGTTGCATTACTATCTAGGGATTATGATGAGGTGGAAAAAAAAATCTTAAGTGCATATGAACTAGTGCCAGAAGCCTACAAAGGTTTACATATCTAAGGAAGGAACCAGGTCAAATATACAAAGAATTTGAAAGGATCAAACAAAGTAACTTTGACAGGTGGATAAGGGCATTGAAAATAGACTAGACATATGACGCTCTTAGGGAAACAGTTATTTTGGAGGAGCTTAAAAATTCACTTCCCAAAGTAGTGAGAACTCATGTGTAAGTGCAGAGGGTTAAAAGTGCAAGGTCAGCAGCAGAAATGGCAGATGATTACGAGTTGGTTCATAAATCAAATTTTGGCTTTCAACATCAATTTCAACCTGTGAGGGACAGAAACCAGGGAAAAGAGAAATCTTCAGGTGGTAATGGCAAAGGAGATCTCTCTGGAGATAGGAAAGATAGTTTACTTCAGGGTAAGAAGGAAACGCACGAGGGTGGAAGAGAAATAAAAAGCCTCAGATGTTTTCATTGTAATAAATTAGGACACACAAAGTCGCAGTGTTGCTGACTTAAGAAAAGCACTGGGAAGACCGATATGGTAAATCAGGTGGAGGATGAAGCGGATATCATGGGACGGCATGGTTGCACTGTGGTTAGCACTGCTGCCTCACAGCGCCAGGGACCCAGATTCAATTCTGGCCTCTGGTGACTGTCTGTGTGAAGTTTGCTCTCTTTGTGTCTGCTTGGAGCTGCTCCTGTTTCCTCCCACAGTGCAAAGATATGAATTAGGTTGAATGAGCATGCTAAATTGACCCTTAGTATCAGGGGGGGTCTAGCAGGGTAATACGTGGGGTTAAGGGGATAGGGCCTCGGGGGAGGGGGGGATTGTGATAGGTGCTGCAGGTTTGATGGGCCAAATGGCCTCCTTCCGCACTGTAGGGATTCTGTGATTCTATGATCTTTAGTTCAGGAAAGTTGGCAAAATTATAACAGGAAGATGTAGAGATAAAGCATACACAGAAGAATCTGAGTGTATACCAGAATGTTATTAACTAAAAAAGATGTCTTAATGAGGAAGTGGAAACCTTTACATAATCAAGTGGATGAAAAATGGAGAGAAGCGCATCAAGGTGTATTATCAGTAGGTTATAGAAAGGAGTAGCACATGAGGTAGCAGTACAAGATCATTTAGGAGTACGGAAAACTCGAACAAAAATACATGAACATTTTTATTGGTGTGGACTGCATAAAGATATGGTTGAACTTTGTCAGATATGTCATACATCAGGTAATAAAAAAATGTCAAGAGGTAATAAGCACCCTTAATACCCATTCCGGAATTTGAAAAAAAAATTATTTATTATTGTCACAAGTAGGCTTACATTAACACTGAAAATAAGTTACTGTGAAAATCCCCTAGTCGCCTGTTTGGCTACACTGAGGGAGAATTTAGGAAGGCTAATGCACCTAACCAGTACGTCTTTCGGACTGTGGGAGGAAACCGGAGCACCCGGAGGAAACCCACACAGACACAGGGAGAATGTGCAAACTCCACACAGGCAGTGACCCAAGCTGGGAATCGAATCCAGGTCCTTGGCGCTGTGAGGCAGCAGTGCTAACCACCGTGCCGCTCTTGTGCTACCATGTCACTCTGAGAAACCTTTTACGAGGGTCTTAATTGTTTGTGTAAGACACCTACCTGAAACAAAAAGTGGGAATCAGTATTTGTTAACCATACTATGGATGTGTCTACTAGATTTTTGGAGGCCATTCCATTATGTAATATTACAGCTAAAAGAATGATAGTCATAGAGTCATGGAGGTTTTATAGCATGGAAACACGCCCTTCGGCCCAACTTGTCCATGCTGCCCGTTTTTTTAAACCCCTAAGCTAATCCCAATTGCCTGCATTTGGCCCATATCCCTCTACACCCATCTTACCCATGTAACTGTCTAAATGCTTCTTAAAAGACAAAATTGTACCCGCCTCTACTACTACCTCTGGCAGCTTGTTCCAGGCACTCTGGGGACATTCCAGAGCTAATTTACATTCATGACAATGAAATTAAGCTCAGACTTGGAATCAAAGCAGCATTAGGAACTGAAGGAGATATTTGAAAAAAGGAAGCTGCTGAACAATAGCAGCATGTCGAGAATAGAAGGAGGAGAGAGAATGTGTTTGCCGATGCATTATCATGACTCTGATGAAAGAAGAAGGAACGTTCAATGGTGGAAGCAAAGGACTGAACTGGACTATATTACTGTTATATTTGAATGTTTATAGTGTGAAACTAGAGTTTAAAAAAAATAAGGCCACCTTTGAATATTGATGGTTCATTTTCTTTTAAGGGGGGAGGTATAATGATACTGTGCCTTTAAGAAACTTATTTAATATCATGTTTCTGGAGAAGGGTGTATTTATAAACAATGCCAAATTGTCGACAACTGGCAACCTATATGCTGAGCATGCAGAAGGATAATTGTCCCTAATTATTGGAGTGATATTTTAATCTTAGCTAATGATTTTTTGTTATTCTTGGGGTTGTCCCCTGGGGTTTCAGAATTAGGTTTGATTAGGTTGATTGATAAGAAGAAAATCATGTGAATTGGAGGAGCGAGGCTTACAGAGAGAAAAAAGCAGGCAGTTGCTCTTTGAATTTGATCAGAGCAGTAGCTCTTTTTCTCTCTATCTCTTTCTGGAAATTGGAGTCCAGGACCTCTACAAAATAGGTATCTTTCCCCAGAGGTCTGCAAAAGGCAAGAAATGTTTTCTCTCGCTGGAGTTCTGCTATGTGAAGACAACTTTCTCTGGAGGCTGCCGTCTGAGAGTCAGAAGACAGATGTCTCTTTCTATCTCTGTCCAGAGGCGTTAAAAGGCTGGAGGACCAGCAACTCATGTATGCTTGTGTGTTTTGCTAACTTATTCTGAAGAGGGGTTTACATCTATTGGGATATTACTTAAATTGGAAAGGATAGAGATAGCTAGCAGCTAAGAATTATACCTTGTCATGTTTAAGTATTGCAATTGGCAAAGGTTATGCTAATTATTTTTGTTATATTTTAACTGTGTTGTTAAATAAAGTTTGTTTTAATAAGAGCTTCCTAGTGGGCCAATAGAATCAAACCTGGAGTCAAACATCTTATGCTCACATTAAAGCCAAAAACAAAAATATTTGGGGTCTAGACTTACTTTATATTATACCTTGGTGTTTTTAAATTTAGTCCCTAACACATTCTCTCTCCAAACTGCATGCTGCTTTTTGGGTGCTCTCTCTCTCTCTCTGTCTCTCTATTTCCAAATTAAACACTGCTTTTTGAGTTCTCTCTCTCTCTCCAAACTGTACACTTCTATTTGAGGTCCCTCTCCATCTTGAAACAACATGCTGCTTTTTGGGCTTTCTGTCTCTTTCTCCAAACCACACGCTACTTTATTGGCTCTCTCTTGCTCTCTCCAGACTGCATGCTGTTTTCTGGGCTCTCTCTCCCACTCTGCTAACTGCACTCTGCTTACTGGGCTCATTCTCTCTCCCTCTCTCAAAACTACACATTGCTTATTGGGCTCTTGCTCTCCCTCCAAACTGTACTCTGATTTTTGGGCTCCCTGTCTCTCTCTTTCTCCAAATTACACACTGTTTGTTGGGCTCTCTCTCCAAATCACAAGCTGTTGCATGGGCTCTCTCTATCTCTCAAAACGGGACATTTTCTTTTGGGCTCTCTCTCTCTCTCCCACCCTCCCTCCAAACTACACAGCACTTTTGGGTCTCTCTCTCTCTCAAAACTACAAGCTGCTTTATGGTATCTGTCTCTCTCCAAACTGCAGGTTGGTTTTTGTACTCTCTTCCTCCAAACAGCATGCTGCTTTTTGGGCTCTCTCTCGCTCTCCAAACCGCACTCTTTTTGCAGCTCTCTCAATCTCTCCAAACTGCACACTGTTTTTTCAGCTCTCTCACTCTCTCTCTCTCCAAACTGCACACTAACCTTTGGGTGCTCTCTTTCATTATATTCAAACAGCACACTACTTTTTGGACTCACTTTCTCTCTCTCTTCAAATGCATGTTGCTCTTTGTCTTTTCTCTCTCTACCACTGTCTCCAAACTGTGTTGCTCTATCCCTGAACATCAGCTGTCCTACGGCTCCACCTCTGTTTCTATTTTCTAATCTGTCTGGACAAACAATTTATTTTGAAAACCTCTTTTGAACCTTCCCTTTACACAGAATAATCCCAGCTTTTCCAATTTATCTACAAAAGCTCATCTCTGGGATGGAAACATTGAATTTGCAGAGTGCAAAAGCAGAAATTCTCAGTAAGGCACTGTAAATTCTGATCCAGAAGCTGGATCTTTGTGGATGAATTTATACCTTACAAATGGGACATATACAACTGAATACAGTTGCTACACCCTCTTGAAAATAAATTACTAAATATGCATGAATCCAAAGAAGTCGCTACTTGAAACACAGACAGTTTCTCTTAAGTTTTCACATTCTTGCTAAAATGCAGTGCCAAGAATTGGACAAAATACTCCCATTGAGGCTGTTTCTTCTAAAGGTTCATCAAAACTTCTTTTGTACTCCATCCTTCGATTTATAAAGCACAAGATTCCATATTACTTTATAATCACTTTCTCAAACTGCTCTGGTTATCCAATTAGTTTATATCTTTATTGAGCATCACCTGGCACTCTGTTGAAGATTTATTTTAATTATACATAATTTGACAGTTGTATTTGATTCAAGATGTTGAATTTTTAAAATATGTGGCCCAACAGATACAAGTACATATTTTTTCTTACAATCATTTAAATGCAGACACTGACACGAGATATAAACTATAAATGATCATATGAAAGAGGAAAAGCATAAACAGTTCAAAGTTGAAACGATAACGACTCAGATTTTTCATCACAAAACAAAATATCACATTAACTTTATGCCAATGACATGTTAAAATATACACTTACCTCGTAGCTTAAACTCATTTAGCTGAGGATGTCCATTAAAATCTCCACAAAGGCCACATGTTTTGTCCCTGTATTCATCTCCAAGTTCAACCTTCAACCAAAAAGATCAATCAATACAGTACAATGTGCATTTAAACATACATCATATCGTCTGCCCTGGCACTTTATTACTCAGACTGCGAAGACTTTAGAAATCACAATCATCCAGAGCAATTTTCAATTATGAAGGAAACTGCAGTCATTTTGCTTCAATGTAATACCATTGTACCAATACAAAAGCAAATTATGTTACAAGTAGGTTGAGCTGCTCATACAGATTCAAGTTAAGAGTTGGTGAAAAATTATCTAAGGATTGAAAGTATTCTGCAATAACTTTGCAGGTGGTTAAACTGGTTATCATTTAAAATAGGCAGCGGTCACAACATGTGAATTCTGCCCACAACAGGCATGTGCTGTTCACTGGCTACATGCATCAGAAGGGGACCCAATATCGTTACTAATTGGTACCAGTTAAAGCTATCCTGCATCTTTAAATGAGAAGGTGCTGCAAGTCATTCTACAAGTGAATCTGACCTGGCAAAGAATTACGTATGACTGACTGTCATGCTCACCAGAAAGTATGGTAAATTTAAACATGGAATGTACTTGAATGGGAGCTTCTGGAACTATCTTGATTTGTATAAAAAGAGATACTGACAAACTATCAACATGACTGCAAGAATCCGATGACCTTTATAAATTCAACACAGACTAACAAGCTTCTGGAAAGTCCCAAATGGAACCATAATGGATGGAGAGTCTCCAACGTGCACTCTTTGGTGGAATTCGCAGCTGCTATTGTCAAAGCTTACTCCAAAATACAAGTCAATGGATTCCGAGACATCAGGGTTACAATGGACAGTACACAAGGAGGACATTTGGCCCATCAAACCTGCACTGACAATAATCCCATCCAGGCCCTATCCCTGTAACCCCTCGTATTTACCCTACCTGACACTAAGGGACAATTTAACCTGCACATCGTTGGACTCTGGGAGGAAACCAATGCATCCAAAGGAAACCCAAGCAGACATGGGGAGAATGTGCAAACTCCACACAGTTACCCAAGGCTGGAAATGAACCCAGGTCCCTGGTGCTGTGGGACAGCAGTGCTTGCCACTGTGTCGCCTACTGACAAGAAGGAGAAAACCATGCAGTCAATATCAAGAATATAGTCCCAACGATTTGGATGCAGTTCCATAAGAATTTAATTATCTCACATGAGGGGCCACGGTCAGCGAATGCATTTTGAAATACCATACCTCATCAACAGCACCACTAACCTCAGCTTCAGCTGAATTCATCATAACCCTATCACTCAACCACCAACAATCTCGATCAACACACATCTGACATGTGCCTCACCTCATCCTATCACACAGCACTTCTCTCAGCTTTCAGGCACTGGCAGTTATTCCACCATGGCAGGCTTTTTTTTTCCACAGTTCAAAGATGTGGGAGTTAGGTGGATTGGCCATGCTCAATTGCCCCTTAGTATCAGAGGGATTAGCAGGGTAAATATGTGAGGTTACAGGGATAGGGCCTCGGTGGGATTGTTGTCAGTGCAGGCTCGATGGGCCGAATGACTTCCTTCTGTATGTAGAGGCTCCTTCTGTATTGTAGGGATTCTCTGACTCTATGATCATTTCTTCCAGCACTCAATAGCATTACCATTGCTGATTCCCACTATCAACATCCTCAGGGTTACCATTGACCAGAAGCTGAATTGAACTAGCCATATACTATGGCTGCAAGAGCAGGTCAAAGGCTAGGAATCATGCAACGAGTAGCTCATCTTCTGACTTCCCAAACCCTGACCACAAGGCACAAGGTAGGAGTGTAATGGAATACTTTCCACTTGCCTGGATGAGTAAAGCTTCAACAATATTCAAGAAGCTCCACCCACCCTACTGCACGACCACCTAGAAGGGCAAGAGTTGCAGATATCTGGGAACACCATCACCTGGAGGTTTCCCTCCAAGTCACTCACCATCGTGACTTGAAAATATATTGCCATTCCTTCACTGTTACTGGGCCAAAATCCTGGAATTCCCTCCCTAACAACATTGTAGATGTACCTATACATCATGGACTGCAGTGGTTCAAGAAGGCAACTCACCACCACCACATTCTCCAGGGCAACTAGGGATGAGCATTAAATACTGGCCGAGCCAATGACACCCACATCCTGTGAATGAATTTTTAAAAAATCAACAACTTGCTGACTGGTGAAAAAACATAATAATAGTTAGGAAATAGATGGAGTTTAAACAATTGATATTTGTTTGCTTGTGGGTATTAGAAATAAGGCAAATGTTTAAGCTTAACTTGTGCTTCTTTATTTGTATGATAAGAAAGGGTTAATGGCTGGGATATTCCAAACCCATTCGAGTTGGGGGGTTTGGTGCTGAGAGCAAAAAATATTGCAAGAAAGCCAAAGTCACGTTTCATGTCAACATAAAAGCAGGAAGCGATCATCCCCTACCCTGTCAATGCTGGGAAGTTCCCAGCTATTCAGAAACCTCATTGTAATGATTTAGCATCTCATTATCTAGCCCATACTCCAGAGCCATTCTCCCGTGTCAAATAACGTGTCCACAGCAGCATAATGTCAGAACAATATAAAGCTTGTTTGCTCTCAGAATGCGTGAACCTGGCAAGCAGTACTTCCAGGGGAGCTCAGGAAGAGGGTCATTCCAGGATAATGACAAGGGCGCCAGGGTAATGCCAGGGGGTTCTCGGGCAAAGCCAGGGACTGCTGGGCTGCCAGGGTGAGGTCAGCACAATGCTAGACTGATGTCAAGGGGTGCACCTGAGTGAAGATTGTTTCCTATTTTGCTCGCTATGCGCTGGGGTGGTCTTTAAAAATTGGACCCAAATTGTTGATTTGCTTAGTTGATGGCAGGACGGGCAAATCAAAGGCTGCGTCAGCGATGCAACCTGAAACCTGTGCCTGCCTTCTTTTTCTTCAAATTCCCCCACTATATGACAGAAACAGCCGTCATCGCTGCTGGCTGCCTTAACGTGGAGATGCCGGCGTTGGACTGGGGTAAACACAGTAAGAAGTTTAACAACACCAGGTTAAAGTCCAACAGGTTTATTTGGTAGCAAAAGCCACACAAGCTTTCGAGGCTCTGAGCCCCTTCTTCAGGTGAGTGGGAATTCTGTTCACAAACAGAACTTATAAGACACAGACTCAATTTACATGAATAATGGTTGGAATGCGAATACTTACAACTAATCCAGTCTTTAAGAAACAAAACAATGGGAGTGGAGAGAGCATCAAGACAGGCTAAAAAGATGTGTATTGTCTCCAGACAAGACAGCCAGTGAAACTCTGCAGGTCCACGCAACTGTGGGAGTTACAAATAGTGTGACATAAATTCTGATTCTAGGATCGCATGATAAAGACTCAGGAGGAAAAAAGCAGAAATATTTACTATTGTCACACTATTTGTAACTCCCACAGTTGCGTGGACCTGCAGAGTTTCACTGGCTGTCTTGTCTGGAGACAATACACATCTTTTTAGCCTGTCTTGATGCTCTCTCCACTCCCATTGTTTTGTTTCTTAAAGACTGGATTAGTTGTAAGTATTCGCATTCCAACCATTATTCATGTAAATTGAGTCTGTGTCTTATAAGTTCTGTTTGTGAACAGAATTCCCACTCACCTGAAGAAGGGGCTCAGAGCCTCGAAAGCTTGTGTGGCTTTTGCTACCAAATAAACCTGTTGGACTTTAACCTGGTGTTGTTAAACTTCTTACTGTGGCTGCCTTAACACCACTTTTCCCAGCCAACATCTGTCTTTGTCAACATCGGAAAGAATCCTACTAATTTCAGCTTTGATTCATGTTAAACAAAGGTGCCTGCAAGTTTCATTTTAAACTTTGCCTGCATTGTAATTTAAGTTTTACAGTGTAAAAGCAGTAACAGGGTGATGTAGGGGATTAGAATAGGCTAATAAAAGATATAACCATAGATTTAGGAACACTAACACGATACTAACTTTAGAATGAATGATCTTGGACTATGGGAACGTAAACCAGGGCTGTTGCCATAGGAGACAGCTCTGTATGATTAACAAATATTTCTCATTTAAAACATGTATTTTGAATTTATAAAATGGATGTATTTTGCTTTTGATTACATTTTGTGAAACTTCAGTCAGTGACAAAATGCAGCAGGTCCTGGTGGGAGAGGGAAGAAACAATAGGTCCACTGAAAAGCAGTAATGTTATCAACAATGGTCGAGAACAAGATGGCTACCAATATTAGCCTTATGAATAGGGTCATACAACTCCGAGTGATAGCGCAGGTGGCGAACAGATATAAAGAATTTTTCAGGGTCAGACGAGAGTCACATGGGTTTAATTCGATGGGAATCGTCCTCCCATTTCATGTCCAGCATCTCATGTTATGAGACAACAGGGGGAGGGTATTGTCTATAAATAATAACAAATGAAATCCCATTGGGTCATGATGTGTATTGTTATTGACTGGAGTTAATGACAGGATGATTATTGACTGATTTGTATTAATGATTATTGGATTATGTCTACCAGAAAGGTGGGCCATATGATTTGGTAAATGTATAATTGCCTTCATAGGGCACACTGTTCTTCAGACTGATATTGGGCTGCCCGCATTCTTTACCTTAAGTACAGAGCTTCCCCATATCATTCTCCCATTTGATCAGTTGGTTAAATAAAGTCGCGTCTTCAACATGAGTAGACTGTATTTTGAGTCTTTGTATTTAGCTTTAGGAGCTATACATTAGCCTCAAGAGGAAACCCCCGTCTACAATTTGACGCTGCGGAGCAGGATGACGTCGCTGGCTTCAGGTGGCAGGACAAGACTCCTAAGTGGGGGTGAGTATGTTTTGTTTTTATATTGACCATCCCAATTAGTTAGAAGAGTCCCTATCAGACTGTCAGGACCGTGAGTTGACTCATCTGAATCACTGCGAGGGGTTGTGGAGCACAGTGATACTGAAGGATTAACTGAAGGGTTAAAACCGCGCTTGAAGAGAGGGGAGCATGGACGTACACACACCCCTGCCCTGTACAGCTGATCCAGAGAGGCGGTCGGTCGGAGAAGATGTGAGGAGTTTGGGGTGCTTAATACGGAGGGCCGGGGGTGAAGACCCTGGATCAGTCCGGGGAGCAGAGACAGAGAGCCGTGCACCTCATCAGGTGATGAGACTCAAAAGGTTGGCACAACAGTGAGATTGTGTTCAGGGGTGTTGAAAAATAAAGAATGTGAGAGGTCCCCAAGGAGTGGAAGGGGGGGAGGGGCGAGAGAGTAGTGAGCGTTCCAGGTGGGCTTAGAGAGGGACTCAAGGGGTTAACGGATACAAGATCTGGCAGTCTGTGGACAGAGGACAGAGGAGAGAGTCAGGGCACCCTCCGCTGGTGAGAAACCTGTATTGCAGTGGAGGGAGAGCTAGAGCGCCCTCCTCTGATCAGAAGAGTGGTACTGCAGAGTGGGGGTGTCAAAGTACCCTCCTGTGGTCTCTTGTAGCAATGATGTGGAGGTGCCGGCATTGGACTCATGGCTACCATCGACACCGCAAACTGCCGGCTCCAAGTGGAGAGGATCTCTAAGAAGGTCGCGCATATCGACACAGACATCAAGTTTCTACACCAACCATTATTTTGTAAATTGAGTTTGTGTGTTTATATGCCCTGTTTGTGAACTGAAATCCCACTCACCTGATGAAGGAGCAGCACTCCGAAAGCTAGTGGCCTGTGCCACCAAATAAACCTGTTGGACTTTAACCTGGTGTTGTGAGACTTCTTACTCTTGTAGCAAAACAGGCAGCAGCTAGTGAAACAGGTTAGACTTTGGCAGCAAGCAATTCTGATGGGAAGGATTTGGAGTGGGGAACAGTTTGATACAGCTAGTGGTAACAAGTCATGGGAAATTAATAAAGAAAATGATTGAGAAGGGTTATGAACCAGCAGCATCTGACACAGAACAGAAAGCATGGTGAAAAGGGCAGATGAAAAACAAGGCAGAGATAGCGGCTGCTATATTAGCAACTCTCTTGAAAAATTGCCTTTAGGAAAGGGCTAGTGATAAGCAGACAGCAGCAGAAAAGGCAGCACAGGTAGAAAGCAAAAGCACATCAGTAGCGAGAATAGTTGAACGGTTATATCCCCCACTCCCAGGAGAGTCAGATGAAGATGATGCAGATATAGAGTTCCTCAGAAGGGGGAGCAGCGGAGGATGGCAGTGATCCTCTTTCTACAGTACAGTAATTCCAACTGTACCGGTAGCCCCAGTCCCAGGGAGCAATTCAGCACAAGTAGCAGAGTTGTTAGCTTTGACCAATGCTTTAGAATGGGGTAAAGGAAAACGAGTAAATGTGTTCACAGACAGCCGATACACCTTTGGCGTGGTCCACGACTAAATGACAGCTTGGGGAAGAAGGGGATTTGTAACATTTAGTGGGGGACATATCCAGCATGAACATCTGATCAGGAATTTACTTCAGGCAGCTCAGTCCCTTAGAAGCTACAGTGATAAAAGTACAGGCCTACAAGCGGACTTCCATCCAGACCCAAGATGGAAACAGTAGAGGTGATAAGGCAGCTAAAAACCTGTTCGAACAGAATTTGGAAGGAATCCAAACAGTAAGTGTGGCATCAGCACAAGCCAGGGAAGTGACAGACATTGATGTGAAACAGATATGGGAACAGGTGTCAGAGGAAGAGAAGCAGGAATGGGAAAAACGTGGAGGACAGAGACGATAAGATAGTGTATGGAGGAGGGAAGACAAAATAATAGCACCAGAATATGACAAAGTTTATTGGAGGCATATCATGGATAGGCGCACACAGGTAGAGACCGCATGTACAATCTGATAAGAAAATGGTGGCGGTGGAAGAATATGGAGAGATGTGGCAAGATATTGTCAAAGGTGCCTGCAGTCCGCCCTAGTGGAGCCAAGTCGTCCTTACAAGGTCAAGATGGGGGAATCAACAATGACCTAAAGGACCATGGGAAAATTTACAGATGGATTTTACAGCATCCTTACACAGAGTGCAAGGAAAGACTTATTGCCCGATAATTATTGATCAGTTTACTCAGTGGGTAGAGGCATTTCCATGCAACGAGGCTACAACCAAAACAGTGGCTTTGATATTGGCAAATGAGATAATAACCAGGTGGGGTATGCCTCTTCAGTTAGATTAAGATCAGGGAACCACTTTACAGGGAAAGTTTTAAGAGAAGACTGTAGAATATTGGGAATAAAACGAAGATTTCACATACCATACCACCCCCAGAGTTCAGGAATGGTAGAATGGATGAACAGGATGTCAAAGAACAGTCGAGCCAAGGCTATTTTGCAGGAAGGAAACAATTGGGTACGGTCCTTGTCTGCAATATTGTTACAACAGAGAGCTACTCCTTCGAGGAACAGGGTTAAACAAAAACAAACAAAAACAAAGAAACAAAGAACAATACAGCACAGGAACAGGCCCTTCGGCCCTCCAAGCCTGCACCGATCATGTGTTCCTAACTAGACCATCCGTTTGTATCCCTCTATTCCCAGTCTGTTCATGTGGCTATCTAGATAAGTCTTAAATGATCCTAGCGTGTCTGCCTCAACCACCTTGCTTGGTAGTGCATTCCAGGCCCCCACCACCCTCTGTGTAAAATACGTCCCCCGCATATCTGTATTGAACCTTGCCCCCCCCTTACCTTGAACTTGTGACCCCTTGTGTTTGTCATTTCTGACCTGGGAAAAAGCTTCCAACTGTTCACCCTATCTATGCCCTTCATAATTTTATAAACTTCTACTAGGTCACCCCTCAACCCCCGTCTTTCCAGGGAGAACAACCCTAGTTTACTCAATCTCACCTCGTAACACCCTTCAAACCAGGCAACATCCTGGTAAACCCTCTCTGCACTCTCTCCAAAGCCTCCACGTCCTTCTGGTAGTGTGGTGACCAGAACTGGATGCAGTATTCCAGATGTGGCCTAACCAACGTTCTATATAACTGTAACATCATATGCCAACTTTTATACTTTATGCCCCGTCCAATAAAGGCAAGCATGCCATATACCTTCTTCACCACCTTTTCCACCTGTGCTGCCACCTTTAAGGATCTGTGGACTTGCACACCCAGATCCCTCTGTGTGTCTATACTCCTGATGGTTCTGCCATTTATTGTATAGCTCCCCCTTACATTAGATCTACCGAAATGCATCACTTCGCATTTATCTGGATTAAATTCCATCTGCCATTTCTCCGCCCAATTTTCCAGCCTATCTATATATATCTATATAAGGTTAACCCCATTTGAACCGATGACAGGAAGAGCAATGGGCCTCCCAGAGGATGAGGGAGAATTTGAAATCAGCCAAGATGCAGTGTTTCAGTGCATGAGAGATTTAATTGATCATTTACATTCTCTTAAAAGACAGGTGGTTACCCTACCGCAGCAGAGACAGGACAAAACTAGAAGAGGAGAATGCTCCGAAACGACCTACACCAGGGGATAAGATAATGGTGAAACTTATGACAGACAGAAAAGGGCTGGGGGTCAAGTGGGAAGGCCCTCATGATACAATCATTGCAGGATAAACATGTACCCTCACTGATGAGAAGCCCAGCCCGTGGTGGCGACAGTGGACTCAGTTGAAATCTTATCTCAATGAGTAATCCCAAAGTGGTAAGTATCAACAGACCACCCCAGTGGATTTATAATCCTCCTGAACAGGGGGTGATAATGGCTCTCGTAGAAGCTTTATTAATCACTGGATTAGTTTGGATTTATAGATTAGCAACCAGACTGAGTCAGATATGGCGCAAGATAATCGGGGGGAGCATTAGAGGGGAAGAGATAGAGGTGATTGAATTGGTAATGTACTAACTTAATGCCATGAGGCATCCTGCTTACATTTTATAGAACTCAGAGCATGCTCGAAGAAAGAAGACAATTAACCATCTCAACCTAAGAGCGCTCCATCAGCAAGATAGCGGAACTTCACCCAAAACAGATGACAAGATGACATTCTGTGTAGTGTGACTGTGATGTGAAATATAATTGAATTTTGTTCGTTCAACATTGACCAATGATTGAAACCTATGTAAAGGGAGAATTATGGCAACTGTTATAATGAATGTATCTTTTTCCCATTACGGAATATGCAAATAGTGGCTCAGACGGGACCAGCATCTAAGATCATTCAGCATCTTCCTTGGGAAACACAGGTTAATTCTTATCTCTATATGGCATACGCCTATGCTCACATATTCCAATATATACAGAGGAAGGAATACTTTTACATTCAGTGCCGTTATAATGGGCAAACTTAATTGTGTGAGATCAGATTATTCAGCCTTTCAGAGATAGAGCACCGAAATCAGGTTTTTTCAGAAACTGTGACAGAGCAGATTTTTACCAAAACAGATCTTGTACAGATGGGCCAGGCTACACGAACAGGTATTCCCCTGTTTTTAATACATCCAGTCCAACACCTAGCCTTATTTTACAGGAAGCAGACTCGAAACCAAAAGGGATACTGTGTTTCGAGAAGAAAAAAGGGTCCTGGAACGTACTTGGGCACAAGCAGGTGTCAATATACGGTAAATACAACCAGCCGAATATGTATGAGTTCACCTCACAATGGTAGATCTTGCAACATTCCATATTGTCTCAAAGGAGAGCACCCATACCCAACCCTTGATGGCACTTATTGGATTTGTGGGAATAGGGCATTTCCAAGGCTCCAAAAGGGATGGAAGGGGGCATGTTACCTTGGATATGTGGTCCAATATGTCTATCATACATACAGCCTCCCCACTGAGAGAAGTTGATGAGTTCTAGTGGGACTTGACCACTTCTTTGGTATAATGGTACCCCCATATGCGTATTCAAGGCTTACAATCAAGATTGATGCTATTGTCTTGGTGTTGGAATGGGTAGCCAATGACACAGCTATGGCCCTCGCTGCAATCAGTGATGAGATGATTGCAATGTGCACTGTTGTGCTGCAGAGTCATATGGCGTTAGACTTCATCTTGGCAACTAAGGGTGGAACAGGTGCTCTTATTGGATCAAAGTGTTGCACTTATATGCCTAACACCACGGAAAACATAAACAATTTGGTCTCTCACATTCGAAAAGAGATGGAGAAGCTCAAGCATCCACAACCATTTACCGAATGGCTAGTTTTCAGGCTGGTTGGGCTCCTTAGGGCTGGCGATCTTACAAAGAGCCATACTCGTCTTCATCATGATTCTAGTAATAGTGGATATGCTCAAATGCTGCTGTGCCCAACTGGTTAAGACCACAGGAGGTGCAGCATCAGTGACAGCATGCAGAGTAAGGAAGAAGAGAATCAGAAAGTTGAAACACTTAATAAGGACTAAGATTAGTTACTTAGATACATCCATTTAGTGGCCTTAGTTGATCCTTGACCAATGGCCAAGAAGGGCAACTAATATAGAGGGCTAGAATAGGCTAATAAAACATATAACCATAGATTTAGGAACACTAAGACGATACTAACTTTAGAATGAATGATCTTCGACTATGGGAAGGTAAACCAGGGCTGTCGCTATAGGAGACAGCTCTGTATGATTAACAAATATTTCTCATTTAAAACATGTATTTTGAATTTATAAAATGGATGTGTTTTGCTTTTGGTTACATTTTGCGGAACTTCTGTCAGTGATAAAATACAGCAGGTCCTGGTGGGAGAGGGAAGAAACAATAGGTCCACTGAAAAGCAGTAATGCGATCAGTAGTGGTCAGGAACAAGAATGCTACCAATGCTAGCCTTATGAATAGGGTCATACAACTCCAAGTGATAGCGCAGGTGGCGAACAGATATAAATAATTTTTCAGGGTCAGATGAGAGTCACATGGGTTCAATTCGGTGGGAATCGTCCTCCCGTTTCATATCCAGCATCTCAGGTTATGAGACAACAGGAGGAAGGTATTATCTATAATTAATAACAAATGAAATCCCATGAGGTCATGATGTGTATTGTTATTGGCTGGAGTTAATGACAGGATGATTATTGACTGATTTGTATTAATGATTATTGGATTATGTCTACCGGAATGGTGGGCCATATGATTTGGTGAATGTATAATTGCCTTCACGGGGCAGACTGTTCTTCAGACTGATATTGGGTTGTCCGCATTCTTTACCTTGAGTACAGGGCTTCCTCATATCATCGTTTAAGTCATGTCTTAAAAATCAGTACACTGCAATTTGAGTCTCTGTATTAGCTTAAGTTTGAGCAATACATGGCCTCGAGAATAAACTCCTGTCTACACGGGGTAAAAAAAATGAAGCTGTTGCTTATCAGTCAGAGGTTCACACTGAAAAGTAGAGGCACATGAGTTTTCAGCTTGAACCAGGTAACCCAGAGGCAAGATGCATTCCACAAAAACTGCCAGTTTCAGTCCCTCTGCAAGATGAAGCCAAGTATTGAGAGTAAAAGGAGTGTGTGGCAACCCAGGCACCCAATCCTCCAAGGACCATATTCCCCACCTGTGACAAGAGACTGTCGGTCATGCATTAGACTGCTCAGTTGTCTGAGACCTAATTTTTCATGTGGAAGAAAGTCAACTTCGATTGCAAGGAACTGCTCAAGAAGCGGTGACACATTAACACAACCTGTGAAACAATAACCAAAAGAGAAAATGCTGGAAAATCTCAGCAGGTCTGGCTGCATCTATAAGGAGCAAAAAGAGCTGACGTTGAATCCAGATGACCCTATGTCAAAGCTAAAAGGCATAGAAAGTGGGAGATATTTATACTGGGAATGAAAGATGAGTCATAGCCACAAAACAAGGAGAAAGGCTAAGAGGTGCTAGTGGTAGTCCTTAGAGAGAATAGAAGTTGTGAAGGGCCAAATGGCAGAGAAGCTGAAATCAGAGGGCAAGCTATGACAGATCAAGATGTGGCGAGAAGGGGGAGATGGATGGGAGAGAGGTAAAATTGAGAAAAAGGGGGAAAAGGGAAGCAAAGAGGGAAAAATGGTAAGAAAAGGGGGGATTAAAAAGGAGGGAAAGCTTGGGGGAAAATAAAAAATAAAGAAAAACAATAAAGAAATAAAAGGTTGAGAACAGTTAAAAATTAAATATATTGAAAACAAAGGGGTCGAGTTGGGGTAGAGCTAATCATCTGAAGTTGTTGAATTCGATGTTGAGGTTGTAAAGCTGTAAAGTGCCTAGCTGGAAGATGAGATATGTTCCTTCAGTTTGCGTTGAGCATGGCCAAGGACAGACATGTGGACATGGGAGCAGGATTGTGTGTTAAAATGGCAAGCAACCGGAAGGTCAGGATCCTGATTGCACACCAACCGAAGGTGCTCAGCAAAGCGATCGTCCAGTTGCCAGAACACCACTGTTTCACAGTGGTGTTCTGTTGGCATGGCTAGGTACCTGAGAGATTGAGTAGGAGTCTGAATGCATGTGGCAATCTAGGGCAGTGGAATAACAAAAGGAAGTTGAAATCCTGTGTATGGATCCTGGGTGAAGGCACACAAGTGAAAGCCTTCTGTTGGAGAAGATTCCAAAGTGGAATTCGGAAACCCTTGTGGAGTTCAGATCCCACTAATGTTGCATTGGTTACCCTGCCATCTGTCTGCTTGAAAGGTTCTGTGGTTTATTTTTGACATTCCATCTTAGGCTCCACTAATAGTAACAAGCACCAGGTCTGCCAGCTGTTGCTCAAATGAAGGGATCTTGACAGGTATACACATGGGTACTTCACACAGCATAAACCCTGTAGTGTTCCCTACAATGGGCACATACCACATGAAAGTCAGAAGGATGCTTTTCTATCATCTATCTGAACTGCACACAATGTCTGGAAGCTAGTTTGCATCATATGTCCAGGTGGGCAGGCTTATACTGCAAGGGTTTCGCAATGAATACCTCACAGCCACCCTCATGCACTATGTGAGCGCCAGAGCACTGAGCTCAGTCTGCCACATATGGCCTGTGGTATCAGAGGTCCATATCTCAGGGGGCTGACCATCCAGAGAGGCAGCTTTGTTCCTCACACCAGCGACCATGCAACTGCACTGGGGGTGCAGAAGGCATCATATTGCATCATATGAAGGAAGGGGTCAGCCATATGGGAGACCATTGGCGACCATGAGGGAGCATGGACAGTGCCGTGGCCACCGAGGTAATGATGTAGTAATGAACAGCAGCCAACTGAGGTGGCACATGGCAGTGGGGATGGTGCAAGGCTGTCAGCTTACAGAATCATGAGGACACGGAGGCTGGGAGAGATTCAGGAGCCCGGGGTGGAAAAACGTATAGACTGTCTCTCCCTCTCTCCTTTTCTACCCTCTTCAGAGGAACCATGAATGTTGAGATTGAACCAGCAAAGCTGGCAACAGTCCTTGCTGCAGCTGTGGCGGCTGACAGATGTCACCGCCTGCAGCAAGGCCAATCCAGGCTGGAGGCCACACCAAGACAACAGGAGGCCGCTGGTCAAGGTCAGGATCTGGCTGCTCATCGGCCTGAGGAGGGGGCCAGAAGACAGTGGAGAAGGAGACCTCGGCTGTACAGGACTTGCATGTCCTATAATGAGCTGCCGGACACCATGTACCGCCGGACACTCCACCTGAGCATGTGCAGCATGTGTGCCACATCCTCGAGGACCTGGCACCTCATGGAGGACACCCACTCCCAGTGGCCATGAAGCCATTGAATCTTTCGACGGATCATGATCACGGATCCCTGTTTGTCCGGGCAGCCCACTACATCCATTTTGACTGGCTGCAGGCTTTGCCACATCACCGGTATACCCAAGGTGCAAGGGACTATGGAAGCATGCATGTCGCTTTGTGAGCCCAATGGCATCAAGGAGTGCCCTTCATCAACTGCAAGGGATTCCACTTCCTTAATGTCCAAATTGTGTGTGACCATCTGCTTAATATCATGCACTTGTGTGCATGCTATCCGGGAAGCACGCATGACAGCTACATCCTGGGCACTCAATATCCACAGGTCTTCGAGGACCACCCCAGGCTGCCGGGATAGCTCATGGGGGACAAGGACTACTCACTGAGGTCATGGCAGATGATGGCAGTACGGAGGCCTGACCAAGGCGGAGACCTGCTATAATGAGGCCTACGCTGTCACCTGATCCGGCTCTGCAGTGCAGCCCTCAGAGGGTCTACAGCATCATGGTAATCTGCTGTACGCTCCATAACCTGACACAGCAACAGGGCGACAATCTGAAGGAGGAGGACCAGGCAGATTCCTGAGGAGGCGGCGGACCAGAAATGTGTGGAGGACAAGGACAAAGAGGACCTGGAGGACAGGGGACCAGAGGCAGCAAGGGTCCGGTGTGTCAGGAGTAACAGGGAGGCCCTTATTGCCACAAGGTTCTTCAATTGGAGGCATGATGTCCAGTGGCTCAAACCCCCATCTGTCCCCACCCCACGGAAGGCCTTCTACCACCTCTTGCAGAAACAGTGTTTACCCTTCCAGATGCCTCATCCACCCTTCCATCCAGAACCCTTGTCCATACTCCTCGACATAGCATGCCCCCTTCACTGGTCCAAGAGTCTAATTTAATATCACATTAGGGTGATGGGCCAGGGTTGGCCATGTCAGCGAGTGACTTGTCCAGGCAGAAGGGTGATGATGACTTGCTGCGAGGTAAGCTGTGATGCTGCTCTGGTGTTGCCAAAGTCTATAACGCATGCCTGTCTTTGACTGCACACGTGAGGGTCGGGGGTACCACCATTCCGTCCAATGCTTGGGAGTTGGGGGGGGCGGGGCGGGGGGGGGAGCGGGGTGTTCGGGGGCGGGGCGGGGGGGGGAGCGGGGTGTTCGGGTTAAGTGAGTGATAAAGCTACCATACCAGGCTGTTAGACCATGTGGGTCTCCACATGGTCCATCAGCCTGGGACTGCTCGGGGGGCGGTGGTAGGGGATAATCCAGGGAACACACCAGTGAGTCGCATGTCAATTGTAAGGGAATTATTGGAGAAAGCTCTGAAAGACAGCATTAATCTCCACTTGGGAAAGTATAGGCTGCTGAGGGATAATGAGCATGGCTTTGTCAGAGGGAGGTCATGCCTAACAAAGTTGATAAGAATGTTTTGAAAAAGTGATCGAGCGTGTGGATGAGGGAAATGTAGTTCATATGGATTTCAGTAAAGGCTCTGACAAGATCCCATGTGGATAACTGATTAAGAAGGTTGAAACTCAGGGAATTTAGGGCAACAGGAAGAGGTGGATCCAAAACTGACTCAGTAACAGGACACAAAGGGTGGTGGTAGAAGGCTGTTTGAATGACTGGAGTCATGATGTGGAGATGCCGGCGTTGGACTGGGGTAAACACAGTAAGAAGTTTAACAACACCAGGTTAAAGTCCAACAGGTTTATTTGGTAGCAAAAGCCACACAAGCTTTCGAAGCTCTAAGCCCCTTCTTCAGGTGAGTGACTGGAGGCCAGTGCCCAGTGGTGTACAAAGAACAAAGAATAAAAAGAACAAAGAAAATTACAGCACAGGAACAGGCCCTTCGGCCCTCCAAACCTGCACCGACCATGCTGCCCGACTGCACCGACCATGCTGCCCGACTGCACCGACCATGCTGCCCGACACAATGTTCAGTGCCAAGTCCCTTATTGTTTGTTATATAAATGATACAGATGATAATGTTGGGGGGAATGGAAAGTAAGTTTGTAGATGACACCGGGATTGGTAGGGTTATTAATAGTGACGGTGGAAATTGAAGGTTACAGGAAAATATAGCTGGGTTGGTCAGATGGGCAGAGCAGTGGCAGATGGTATGTGATACTGATAAGTGCATGGTTATGCATTTTGCAAGAAGTAACAAGCCGGTATTTAACGAATGGTAGGATACCAGAAAGCTCAGAGGAACAGATGGACCTTGGAGTACTTATTCACAGACCCCTGAAGGCAACAGAGCAGGCGAATAGGACAGTCACAAAGGCATATAGAACATTTATTGTTTGCAGTCATGGCACAGAGTATAGAACATAGAACAGTACAGCACAGAACAGGCCCTTCGGCCCACGATGTTGTGCCGAGCTTTATCTGAAACCAAGATCAAGCTATCCCACTACCTATCATCCTGGTGTGCTCCATGTGCCTATCCAATAACTGCTTAAATGTTCCTAAAGTGTCTGACTCCACTATCACTGCAGGCAGTCCATTCCGCACCCCAACCACTCTCTGCGTAAAGAACCTACCTCTGATATCCTTCCTATATCTCCCACCACGAACCCTATAGTTATACCCCCTTGTAATAGCTCCATCCACCCGAGTAAATAGTCTTTGAACGTTCACTCTATCTATCCTCTTCATCATTTTATAAACCTCTATTAAGTCTCCCCTCAGCCTCCTCCGCTCCAGAGAGAACAGCCCTAGCTCCCTCAACCTTTCCTCATAAGACCTACCCTCCAAACCAGGCAGCATCCTGGTAAATCTCCTCTGCACTCTTTCCAGCGCTTCCACATCCTTCCTATAGTGAGGTGACCAGAACTGCACACAATATTCCAAATGTGGTCTCACCAAGGTCCTGTACAGTTGCAGCATAACCCCACGGCTCTTAAACTCCAACCCCCTGTTAATAAAAGCTATAGGCCTTCTTCACAGCTCTATCCACTTGAGTGGCAACCTTTAGAGATCTGTGGATATGGACCCCAAGATCTCTCTGTTCCTCCACAGTCTTCAGAACCCTACCTTTGACCCTGTAATCCACATTTAAATTAGTCCTACCAAAATGAATCACCTCACATTTATCAGGGTTAAACTCCATTTGCCATTTTTCAGCCCAGCTTTGCATCCTATCAATGCCTCTTTGCAGCCAACAACAGCCCTCCACCTCATCCACTACTCCACCAATCTTGGTGTCATCAGCAAATTTACTGATCCACCCTTCAGCCCCCTCCTCTAAATCATTAATAAAAATCACAAAGAGCAGAGGACCAAGCACTGATCCCTGTGGCACTCCGCTAGCAACCTGCCTCCAGTCTGAAAATTTTCCATCCACCACCACCCTCTGTCTTCGATCAGATAGCCAGTCACCTATCCAATCGGCCAACTTTCCTTCTATCCCACACCTCCTCACTTTCATCATAAGCCGACCATGGGGGACCTTATCAAACGCCTTACTAAAATCCATGTATATGACGTCAACTGCCCTACCTTCATCAACAGACTTAGTTACCTCCTCAAAAAATTCAATCAAATTTGTGAGGCACGACTTGCCCTTCACGAATCCGTGCTGACTATCCCGGATTAATCCGCATCTTTCTAAATGGTCGTAAATCCCATCCCCAAGGACCTTTTCCATCAATTTACCAACCACCGAAGTAAGACTAACCGGTCTATAATTACCAGGGTCATTTCTATTCCCTTTCTTAAACAGAGGAACAACATTCGCCATTCTCCAGTCCTCTGGCACTATCCCCGTGGACAGCGAGGACCCAAAGATCAAAGCCAAAGGCTCTGCAATCTCATCCCTTGCCTCCCAAAGAATCCTAGGATATATTTCATCAGGCCCAGGGGACTTATCGACCTTCAGTTTATTCAAAACTGCCAGGACATCCTCCCTCCGAACATCTATTTCCTCCAGCCTATTAGCCTGTAACACCTTCTCTTCCTCAAAAACATGGCCCCTCTCCTTGGTAAAGGAGCAAGAAAGTTATGTTGGAGCTGTAAATGTTTTTGATTTGATTAATGTCACAAGTATTATTATTCGGTGAAAAGTATTGTTTCTTGCCTGCTTTACAGACAAAGCATGCCATACATAGAGAAGGAAAGGAGAGGGTGCAGTTGATTAGGCCACAGTTGAGATACTGTGCCGGGTTATGGTCACTGCACTATAAAAAGGATGTGATTGCACTAGAGCGGGTACAGAGGAGATTCATCAAGATGTTGCCTGGGATGAAGCATTCAAGTTATATCAAAAGACTGGATCGGCTTGGATTGTTTTCTTTGGAACAGAGAAGGCTAAGGGGGGACATGATTGAAGCATATAAGATTATGAGGTGTATGTGCATGGTGAATATATCCCCCTCAACTGTTCCCCATGGTTTGGGGTCAATCATGGAGGGGGGAATAGTTTTAAGGTGTAGGGCAAGAGATTCAGGTGGATTTGAGAAAAAAACTGTCACGCAGTGGGTGGTGAGAATCTGGAATGTACTGCTTGGGGAGGTAGTGGAGGCAAGAAAACTTACAACCTTTCAAAAGTATGTGGATGAGTTCTTGAAATACCATGTCACGCAGGGAAATGGTCCAAGTGCTGGAAAATGGGATCAGCACTACTTCAGTGGTAGTTAATGCAGATGCAGACTCGATGGACTGAAGGGTCTTTCCCATGCTGTGCGAGGCTCTATGACTCTATGGGTACAGATAGGGTACAAAACCGCCTGTGGTAGGCTGTTCAATATTCCTTAACCGTGATTATTTACAGTGCATATTACCTTATCCTTAACTACAGTGTCTGTCTTCACCCATGCCCTTTTGTTGACCCGACAACATCTTAATCTTACAAGGTTTGGCGCTACGTCTGGGTGACTTCCCCAGGACGCATATCATAGGTAGAGGCGATCTGCTGTGTTCCATGCCCCGTGGCCTTTGATGCCCTTGGCAGGTATCCTCTGGGGATCCCCGGCCGACCTCGGGTGTCACGGATGCAGCTGTACCACTCTGTTCAGCCCCCTGCTGCCTGTGAGATGCACCAGTGTCAGAAAGGGGGCATTCGGAAACTGGAGACTGCTGGAGTCTCCTGGGAGGTAGGTCCTGGGATGGCCTCTAGCACTTCCTCCTCCTTTGGGCTGCACTTGGGCCCCTCGGACCCTCCATGGGACAGAGAGGGCAGCTGGGATGAGCCTCAGAAGCCTTCACATCACCTGCCACGACCAGTCCTGCAGATCCAACATTGTCTGTACCATGGTTTACGAGCCCTCAGCAATAGTCCTGAGTCTGGACCAAGCTCTGGAGCCCCTCTGCAATTGCCCGCTGTATTTCAAGCAAGCCCGCAAAGCCCTCAGCCATGGTCCTCAGCAACTCGGCCATACTTTGGACCCTACCACCCATGGCTACCATTTCCTGCCCCAGGCTTTCCACTGTGGTCACCACTATTACAGTGTTGGCCTGAATGCCACACAATGCCAGCACCAGCTCTTGTGCCTGAAGGCTGAGGGACTCCTCCAACTGGCCTTGCAGTTGCCAGAATATTGCAGACACCCTCTCCTGCAGTTCCTGGCTCTGCCTCTGCATCTCCAGCAGCTTTGTGAGAACTGTTTCCAGCAGCCTGGCATCTGGCTGGGAGCTAGCTGTTTCCTGGGATCCAGCAGACCTCTGCCTGCCCGATCCCTCAGACGTTCCCACCTCTACTTGATGTGCATTAATGGCTGTGTGGTGCTCATCAGAAAGTGAGCCTGAAGTCTGTCTGCTAATTTCACCCACCGAGCTATGTGTCTCTATGCTGGTGGATGGTGCGAGCGATGCCTGTTTGATGCTTTCCTCGGAGCTCTCCTCCGAGATGCTGGCGGGTGTCACAGGAGAGGCACCAACTCCTGATGGCCTGGCTTCATCGGCTGTTGCTCCTGCAACAAAAGGCTCGGGTCACTGTCTGTGTGGAGTTTACACATTCTCCTCGTGTCTGCGTGGGTTTCCTCCGGGTGCTCCGGTTTCCTCCCACAGTCCAAAGATGTGCGGGTTAGGTTGATTGGCCAGGTTAAAAAATTGCCCCTTAGAGTCCTGGGATGTGTAGGTTAGAGGGATTAGCGGGTAAAATGTGTGGGGGTGGGGCCTGGGTGGGACTGTGGTCGGTGCAGACTCGATGGGCCGAATGGCCTCCTTCTGCACTGTAGGGTTTCTATGTTTCTATGTTTCTACATGGTTCAGTGCAAGGGAGGGACAAGTATCTGAGCAGCTTGTAATGTAATTGAGAAAGGTCATATGAATGAAGGTCACCTCTGTGGCGCATACTGACCTCAGGCACTCGCAACTCTCTCAGGTGCCTCCCCTGAGAGCTCCATCGTGGGCTTCTCGATGGGGGTCGGGGGCGCAACTCGGGAATTCCCCACTGTAGCCGGAGGGCCAACTGCAACAATGATTACGGCAACAATAACAACAGCAATATTAGTTGTAAGTGCACTTGTGACAATGAGAGTTAAGCATGCTGGGAACTTTGGTCAAGTTATAATTAAACACAGATTCTGGTTAGAAGGCTACAGTGAGTCCTGACAAGACCTGTGAGCTGCGAAATGACAGTCCCTGTGTTACCAAATATGGATAGTTGTTTGGACTATGCTAGACATGTCGGAGCCATTGTTACCATTGTGGTGAACCATCGTTGGTTCCCACTGGATAGTACTGAGCCAGGGGCTGGCCAGTACTACAAGGATGTACATATGTTACTGTTGGGTTGTGCTATTGTTGCTGTTGGGGTTAGGGTGGGGTTGTTACACCTTTGTACTGTAGTGTTGTGGCACATCCCAGTTGGGCTCCGCCTCCTGGGAGAGGTATAAAAGTCCCTGCTCTGGCCGGGACCCCTTCAGTCTGGGATAGTGTATATAAGTTCTGGGAGCTTCATTACAGTAAATAAAAGCCTTTCATTTACTGAGCTTCAGGCCTCGTGTTTGAGTAGCGCATCAATTTTATTTACTATCGTTAAACTCTCGTCGAAAAGAAAAAAAAAAGAGAGAGTATGGAGCAAATTCTGAAGCCGGAACGTCTTACGCTAGATCCACGTGCGGTGGGCGCTTCTAACACCTTCAACCACTGGCTGAAGTGTTTTGAAGACTACCTGGCAGCCTCCGCAGCGGTCACCACAGATGATGACAGACTTCAGGTCCTCCATGCGAGGGTAAGCGACACTGTCTACCTCGCGATCCGTGCGGCCACCGATTATACTAAGGCCCTCGAGCTTCTGAAGAAGCGCTATATCAAACCACCCAATGAGATACACGCTCGTTACCTCCTCGCCACTCGACGACGGCAGTCTGGCGAAATGATGGAGGACTATGCCAATGAGCTCCTACAGCTAGCCAGGGGCTGTAACTGCAAAGCTGTGTCGGCTGAGCAGAGCATGTACGACCTCGCCCGAGATGCGTTTGTGGCCGGGGTCGGATCGTCGTACATTCGACTTAAACTGTTGGAGAAGGGTAACCTTAACCTTACCCAGGCCATCGAGTTAGCAGAGATGCTCGAGACAGCCTCCAAAAGCTTAGTATTAAATCCGGAGGACCATGTGGAGACAACGTGGCAGGAGCAGTCACCAATCCCTCCTCGTCCCTCGGGTTCGAAATGCTGCGTAATGGCGTGCTCACACTTGGGCCAGACGACGGCAGCAGCCCCGGGCGGCCCGCGGTGCGATTTCTGTGGAGGAGCGAAGCATACTCGGCAACGGTGTCCTGCTAAAGCTGTGTTGTGCACCGCATGCGGTAAAAAAGGGCACTATTCAAAAGTGTGCCGATCCAAACCCAGGAACGGCAGTGCGGCCTGCGATTCTTCAGAGCTCGGGTCTTCGTCGTCGAAGTCATCGCGGGGTTCGTCCACATGCGAGACCAGGACGACACCATTATGGTCGACGGAGTCGGAGGAGTATGACCACCAGGGGTCGCTGAGTTTGGCGCCCTCACCCACGTGCGACTCATGGGAGCGGCCATGTTGGTCGACACTGACCACGAACGACCAGCAGAGGTCCTCCTCATCGATTTCAGCTGCCTGCAGTGACGCTCATGAACCAACGGTGGCGTCGATCATCCTGGACCAGGCCAAGCCTCATAGACTTGACAAATCTATGATGAATATCCAGGTAAATGACCACGTGATTTATTGTCTGTTTGACAGCGGGAGCACTGAGAGCTTTATCCACTCAGACACTGTGAAGCGGTGTGGACTCCAGATTCAACCTGCCAAACAGACAATCTCTATGGCATCAAGGTCCCGGTCTGTTGCCGTGCTAGGGAGTTGCGTGGTAACCTTGAAGGTGCAAGGCACAGTTTACGAGCGTTTCAAGCTCCTTGTGCTGCCGTATCTTTGCGCGCCAATACTTCTCGGACTAAACTTCATGGTCCACTTGAGGAGTGTACTCCTACAGTACGGTGCGCCACTCCCTTCACTGGCAGTGGGAAAACAGCAGCAGCCTCCAAATTGCCCAACGCGCCCCGCCTGCAGCCTCTCGACGCTGAAGATCACCACACCCTCCTTGTTCCAGAATCTTGTGCCAGGCTGCAAGCCCATCGCGACTAAAAGTAGGCGTTACAGCGCTGAGGATCGGATCTTCATTAGATCTGAGGTTCAGCGGCTCCTCAAAGAAGGGATCATACAACCCAGTGTTAGTCCGTGGAGAGCGCAGGTCGTGGTGGTCAAGAGCGGGAACAAACCCCGGATGGTCATTGACTACAGTCAGACCATTAACCGATATACGCAGCTGGATGCGTATCCCCTCCCGCGCATATCTGATATGGTCAATCAGATTGCGCAGTACCGGGTGTTCTCCACCATAGACCTCAAGTCTGCCTACCAGCAACTCCCCATTCGCCCAGAGGACCGACAATACATGGCTTTTGAGGCGGATGGTCGCTTGTATCACTTTCTCAGGGTTCCCTTTGGTGTCACCAATGGGGTCTCGGTCTTCCAGCGTGCTATGGACCGAATGGTGGACCAGAACGGGCTGCGGGCTACCTTCCCGTACCTGGATAATGTCACCATCTGCGGCCATGACCAGCAGGACCACGACACGAATCTCCTGAACTTCCTACGCACTGCATCTCGCCTGAACCTGACCTACAACAGGGTGAAGTGTGTGTTTTGTACGCGCCGTTTAGCCATCCTAGGGTACGTGGTGGAAAACGGGATCATTGGCCCTGATCCAGACCATATGCGCCCCCTTTCTGAACTTCCCTTACCTGCTAGTACAAAAGCACTGAGAAGATGCTTAGGCTTCTTCTCTTATTATGCGCAGTGGGTTCCCAACTACGCGGATAAAGCCCGTCCGCTCATTAAGTCCACGACTTTTCCCTTAACGCCAGAGGCCCGATTGGCCTTCGATAAATTGAAAGCCGACATCGCGAAAGCTACGATGCACGCTGTAGATGAGTCCATCCCCTTTCAGGTGGAGAGCGATGCATCTGATTTCGCCCTGGCCGCCACACTTAACCAGGCGGGCAGGCCCGTCGCATTTTTTTCCCGCACCCTCCAAAGCCCCGAAATTCGGCATTCAGCGGTGGAAAAGGAGGCCCAGGCCATTGTGGAGGCCGTCAGGCACTGGCGCCATTACGTGGCGGGAAAACGGTTCACCCTGATCACGGACCAGCGGTCCGTGGCGTTCATGTTTAACAACACGCAGAGGGGTAAGATCAAGAATGACAAGATCTTGCGGTGGAGAATTGAACTCTCCACCTATAACTACGACATCATGTACCGTCCAGGGAAACTCAATGAGCCCTCGGATGCCCTCTCGCGTGGAACATGCGCTAGTATACAGGAGGACCGTTTGCACGCCCTCCATAATGACCTGTGCCATCCTGGGGTCACTCGGCTCTACCACTTTATAAAAGCCCGCAACCTGCCTTACTCGGTGGAGGACGTCAGGTCAGTAACAAGGAGCTGTCGGGTTTGTGCGGAATGCAAGCCGCACTTTTACCGACCTGACCGGGCATATTTAGTCAAGGCCACCCGTCCCTTCGAGAGACTGAGTGTCGATTTTAAGGGCCCCCTTCCCTCAACAGATCGGAATGTGTACTTCCTCAATATCATTGACGAATACTCTCGGTTCCCTTTTGTTGTTCCCTGCTCTCATACATCCGCTGCCACGGTTATCAAGGCATTCCGTGATCTCTTTACCCTGTTCAGGTACCCCGGCTACATCCATAGCGACAGGGGCTCGTCGTTCATGAGCGATGACTTGAGGCAATTCCTGCTCTCATACGGGATTGCCTCTAGTAGGACCACAAGCTACAACCCTAGGGGTAATGGACAGGTGGAACGCGAGAATGCTACAGTCTGGAAGGCTGTCTTACTGGCTTTGAAGTCAAAAGGTCTTCCAGTCTCCCGTTGGCAAGAGGTGCTCCCTGATGCGCTCCATTCTATTCGCTCCCCCCTGTGAACGGCAACCAATGCTACTCCCCACGAGAGGATGTTCTCATTCCCTCGGAAGTCTTCCTCGGGGACCTCATTACCGTCTTGGTTGACGTACTCAGGACCCGTCCTCCTGCGGCGACATGTAAGGGCCCGCAAGTCCGACCCGTTGGTCGAACAGGTCCATCTCCTCCACGCCAACCCTCAGTATGCCTATGTGGCATACCCTGACGGGCGAGAGGACACGGTCTCGATCCGAGACCTGGCGCCAGCAGGGGACATAGCAACCCCTGTCGCTCCCATACCCCCTGTAACAAACCCTTTATCTCTTGTTTCTTCCCCGGACACGGCATGGGCAGCATCGGGACCATTGCTTAACCATTTTACTCCCATGTACAGCTTGCCTGAGCCCAGAAGATGGTCGCCACGCAGGGCGTGGCAGGATCCCATGGACTACCGTCACCTCAGGGTCAACCGGCCTGTGAGTCCGTGGAAGAACAGCTGGACGCCGCCTTGGGGAGAACGCCACCGCAAGTGCCTACTCCGGTGTCACCGCCGGTATTGAGGAGGTCACAACGACGGTGCGGTCCCCCTGACCGTCTGAACTTATAGACTGCTGACACTTTATTCTGTTTTTTTGAACCCCGCCGGCCTTTGTTCTCAAAGGAGGGGTGAATGTGGTGAACCATCGTTGGTTCCCACTGGATAGTACTGAGCCAGGGGCTGGCCAGTACTACAAGGATGTACATATGTTACTGTTGGGTTGTGCTATTGTTGCTGTTGGGGTTAGGGTGGGGTTGTTACACCTTTGTACTGTAGTGTTGTGGCACATCCCAGTCGGGCTCGCCTCCTGGGAGAGGTATAAGAGTCCCTGCTCTGGCCGGGACCCCTTCAGTCTGGGATAGTGTATATAGGTTCTGGCAGCTTCATTACAGTAAATAAAAGCCTTTCATTTACTGAGCTTCAGGCCTCGTGTTTGAGTAGCACATCAACCATATATGGTGAGACTATGTAATTTACATGCAGCTTGGTATAAATATTTGGAAACATTGGTCGTGATCAAACATTGTGATCAGTTTCCGATGATATTATTGGCTGAGTGCCAGAGAACTTTCTGGAAGTTTGTGAAAGTGTTTCAGCCTTTGTCTTCAATGATAACTCAAGACCCACCATCGCAAGTGTGCCCTGGAGAACACCTTCGGAGAAGACAAAACAACCAGAAGTGGAGATCCACATTGGCCAGTTCACTCAAAAACCGGAGTAGTATTTGTTTTCAGTTAAAGGAAAAGAGTTAAAGGGCTGCAACTATTGTAAGTTTGAGTTTGGTACCTAAAGTGTTAAATAAACAAAAGTTTGTTTAATTGAGTTTGAGTCTACTCCTGTCGGTTGGTTTGCCATTATAAATTAAGCACCTTGAATGCAGTTTAAGTTTAAAGCCTGATAAAACCAGCCTGTCCTCCCTCACTCCCTTCTATTCTGGGCCATCTTCCTTTTGGAGACAAAAGGGGATGATTGAAAGCCTGACAGCTGGTGGGCCCAGGGAGCGGGTTGGGGGGGTGGGGGGGAACGACATGTGGCATATGTCGGCACCATGTGTCGACAGGACGGGGTTGTCACAGGGGGTGCCAGAGGGATTTGAGGACAATACTAGTGGGTCGGGTGCTGGAAGGCCAGGGATGTGAGGAAGTGGATTGCTGTGGACATTCCAGGTGTGACAAACGAGACTGATGCCAGGATGAGACAGATGGACACTCACCCTTGCAGCTGAATGAGGTCATTCATTTTCTTGCGGTATTGGGTACCAGTCCTCAGTGTCAGTCTACAGGTACTGACTGCCACAGCCATCGCATCGCAGGGTGCATTTGACTCTGTACTCCCGGGTTGCCTACCCTCTCAGGTGTACAGGGTGGCCCGCCTCTCCTCCACAGCAACCAGAAGCTGTCTGAGATCTCCCTCCATGAAGCATGAAACAGGCTGAGACTGCAGAGGGAATGCAGCTCTCCCTAGTTAACAGCTGTGCCCAGTCCAGGCAAGTCACGTGTCTGGGGACTCCATACCAGTGTGTTTCATTTGGGAGTTCTTTCAGTGCACTAAGTGTGGAACAATTGTGGTCTGGACTAACATCGGTCAGACTGGTGCTGATCACTAATTTTCTCGCCGTTGTGACACAGTTTTTAATTCCACCCTATGTTCAAACAAACCATTCACTGCTTTAATTGACCTGCACTAGCATAGTAAAATTTTATCCTCTGATATTGTGACAGAAAGTGGTTGTTTTTAATGGCTTTAGTAAGCTTGGATTAAGATATGTTATGAGGTGGAGATGCCGGCATTGGGCTGGGGTGGCCACAGTAAGAAGTCTCACAACACCAGGTTAAAGTCCAACAGGTTTATTTGGAATCACGAGCTTTCCGGATCTTTTTACTAAGATATGTTAACAAGAGTATGTGACTTTAGTTATGGCTTCTCGCTATCTGGAAGGAAATGTATATTTGTTTGTGGTGGAGTATAAACGTAAGTATATCGCCCACAAAGCAGGGTTACGCAAAGGTGGGCTGATTATTTGCGTCCTTTAGGAGGAGCGAATTTGGACCATCTCCAAAAAACGGCAGGAGGAATGGGAGGCTGGTGGTACAAGTTGAGAAATTGTAATCCTCATTGGCACAGTGATACCATGGCTTCTGGGGTATGACTCTTCTGGACATAGTTCATCATCATTTCAAAGATATCATCTAGGCTGACAACACCTAGAGTTCCTGGGATCCTGACAGATGAGAAACTTCTATGTTGTCTTCACGGCTTCTTGTTAAGTATAAATAAAATCTTGCTTAATAAATTCTACTTGATTCATAAATAATAGTTATCTGTACCTTGTAAGTCAAGCACAATTGGGGGCACTGTTAGGAATTAAAAATTCAGACCTTAGCGTTTTTTTTAAGTTAGAAGAGTTTCATATCTTGAAACCCTAAACCTTACACAGTTTGCCTAATAGTGTACATGGACTGTGTACTCATTGAGAACACTAGAGTACAAGACATTTGTAACTTGTGTTATCCTTACAAATCTGTATTTATCGATAAAATTATAGCTTGGGAGTTAAAAGTTAATTGGCAGTCCTATGGCTCGGAAACAAAAAATAAAAGTTAGGATCTATCAAGCCAGCACTCTGTAAAATCAGCTGGGATCATAATATGCCATATTTCTGGAGTTATGAGTGGTTTCAAGTCCAAAGTGGCACCTGCTCCATGTGTATACACTTCTGGCTGGGACTTGCTATTTTAGGTAGATTGTTAGCAATGGGTACTGGGAGATTCAGCTGCAAGTAACAGAGTAGGCATAGCATGACATTAGTCAGCGTGTGCGAATCTGACTGTAGCAGTGCCATTTCTGACCTGAACTCTCCAGCTAACATCATCTCTTAAATGGCAGGCAAAACAATCTCCACCAGTGCTATTTAAAGAGATCATTATCTGCTTTTAGGTCAATTGATGATTTATTTCTATTAGCTGTTGCTAAGTTATTAGAGATGTTTGTACTGCTAGTTAAAAGCTGGTGAAGGGAGTGATGAGTAGGTGGTGACGACCTTGGTTCTCACTTGAAGGAACAACTTGTTTCTAGTCATGGGCACCAGGCTTTATACCTCCATTGGCCTTCAGTATACCAGAAAGAATAAATAGAGATGACACAGCAGAGGACAAATTCTGAAGAAACTTCATCAACCTGAAATGTTAACTCTTTCTCTCTCCACAGATACTGTATTTCCAGAATTTTCTGTTTTTATTACATAGGATAATAGGTTGTTTAAAAGCGGGAAGAGAGGAGGAAGAGAAAGGCTCTCACAAGCTATATTCACTCAGAATTCTCCAAGGAGCATTTCTCTCATCTTAACCTCAGTGTGTGTGTAGTTTGTTTCATAAAGGAGGTAATCACTGAAATCTGCCACTTGTTACAACCAGAACCAAAGCCTCAAAGTAAGGCAATGATAAAATTGCCAGTGGCAATAAATATAGTCGGAGGCATAACATCTTCATATTGACCTACTTTCATTGTGGTGCAGGTGACATTCATAGCATCTTCCTGGTTGCCATTCACATAAGAAAGTTTCATAAGAAAGATATGGATTTCTGAAAGAGAAGAATGCATTGCACTCCCTCTTTCCAGGGAGAAGCAAGCAGTGTGAACATGTGCTTCACCAGGATAGCAGGATTTCCACTGGTGCAGGATGCCATTAGATGGACACACATCACTTTCTAAATTCAAAGATATACCAAAACAAATGTTAAGGAAAGGCTATGGGCCCTGACACCATCCCAGCAACATTCCTGAAGAATAATGTTCCAGAACTCGCCACACCCCTAGCCAAGCTGTCCCAGTGCAACCAAAACATCGGCATCAACCCGACAATGAACAAAATTGTCCAGGTGTGTCCTGTCCACAAAAAACAGGAGAAATCTAATCCAGCCAATCATCTTTTATGAGTGGTACGGTGGCACAGTGGTTAGCACTGCTGCCTCACAGCACCAGAGTCCCAGGTTCATTTCCAGTCTCGGGTCACTGGCTGTGTGGAGTTTGCACATTCTCCCCGTCTGTGTAAGTTTGCTCCAGATGTTCCGGTTTCCTCCCACAGTCCAAAGATGTGCGGCTTAGGTTGATTGGCCATTCTAAATTGCTCTAGTGTCAGGTGGATTAGCCGGGTAAATGTGTGGGGTTATGGGAATAGGGCCTGGGTGGGATTGTGGTTGGTACAGACTCGATGGGCCAAATGGCCTTCTTCTGTACTGTGGGGATTCTTTGATTCTATGATTCTTTCAACACATCAGTCTACTCTCAATCAGCAGCAAAGTGATGGAAGGTGTCATTGATAGCGTGATCAAGCAGCACTTACTCAGCAATAATCTGTTCTCAGATGCTCAGTTTGCATTCCACGAGGGTCACTCAACCCCTTACCTCAAGTCTTGGACAAATATGGACCAAAGAGCTTAACTCCAGAGATGAGGTGCGAGTGACTGCCCTTAACATCAAAGCAGCATTTGACTGAGTGTGGCTTCAAAGAGTCCTCGCAAAATTGAAATCAATGGAAATTCAAAGGAAAACTCTCCATCATTTGGAGTCATACCTAACACAAAGCAAGATGGTTGTGGCTGTTAGAAGTTAATCATCTCAATCCTACAATATCACTGCAGGACTTCTTCAAGATTAGTGTCCTAGGCCCAACCAACTTCAGCTACTACATCAATGATTTTTGCCCCACGTTAAGATGAGAAGCGGGGGTGTCACTGATAATTACACAGTGTTCAGTACTATCTCTGATTCCTCAGATACTAAAGCAGTTCATGCACACATGCAGCAACAACACCTGGGCAACACTGCTGCTTGGGATGATAAGTAGCAAGTAACATTTACACCATACAAGTGCTAGGCAGTGACAATCTTCATCGAGAGAATCTAGCCATCTCCACTCAGGAGTATTATCATTTCTGAATCCCTCTTCATCAATATTAAGGGACTTACCATTGACCAGAAACTTAAGTGCACCAACGATATAAATGCTGTGGCTACATCGTGAATTTTGACACCATCCAGGACAAAGCAGCTCATAGAATTGCAGAATCCCCACAGTGCAGAAAGAGGCCATTGGGCCCATCGAGGCTGCATCTACAATAATCCCACCCAGGCCCAATCCCCGTAACCCTACGCATTTACCCTGCTAATCTTCCTGACACGAAGGGGCAATTTAGCATGGCCAATCCACCTCACCTGCACATCTTTGGACTGTGGAGAAAACTGGAGCACCCGGAGGAAACTCATGCAGACACAAGGAGAACGTGCAAACTTCACACAGTCAACTGAGGCCAGAATTGAACCTGGGTCCCTGGCGCTGTGAGGTAGCAGTGCTAGCCACTGTGCCACTAAATGATGAGGAGGGTTGATTCAAGGGTCACTTGATCAGTAACCCTGCAAAACCCTACAGTAGGTATACAGAAAGCAGCTGAAGAGAAGGGGGAAGAGAAAGAAGATGGTGCTTTTAGAAGGCACATGGAGTCTGAGTTGTGTTACACGATGCCACAATACTCGTTCCAATGACTCAAGCAAAATACTATGCATTTATGGGAAAAAGAACACTGAATAAGGTGAGGAATACTGGTTTTCAGATCAGCATGTATATGCCCACCAGAAGAAATCCATAGGCTACAGATCATTTTTGGTGTTTGGCTGCTAGGTACAACAGGCATTATCAATTCAGCTGCCCACAACCTATTGACTTCAATGGAACTGAAAATTAGGACAGATGTAAAGGACAGTTGAATCTGTTGCCTGTTTTACACAAAATCACCCAATCAAAATTGCCCATGTAGTTTTAATGTAATAATGACAATAATTTTAATCCACTAATTTGAGCAAACCTTATCCATTAACACTGAACATTAAACTATTGAATCAAATGACTTCCTCCTTTACAGGAGGCATTTATTTTTAATCATACCTTGTTGCTTAAATGACCAAAACAAAAAAAATACATACCATTATATAGTTTATGAAATTCCAGACAACAACAAGATCAAAACCCTTCTGCTTCGCTGTCAGTCTTAAGCTGCCTCCAAATGACTTGATCTGTATTCCATTTAAATTATACGGTATCTGAACATAGCTGTTAAGTAAGGGAAATTGTGTATTAACAAACAAACTTTAAACAAGAATTGTTATTTTAAAGAAAACATATACCACTTCTAAACTTAAGTTCATAATTTGTAACCAATTTTCCTCAAGTTAATCAAGACCATTTGTTCATATCTTTTTTCACTTATTGATTTGAACCATAATTTAATACTTCTGGGAATATAATTGGCTTGATGACAACAAACACAGGTGCAGGTGCAGTTCTGGTTATGAGCAATTCCAACCTTAGCTTCAAGACACCAAATGCATATTCTCCTGGTGAGGAAAAGAAAGAACAGAGGGAAAAGTTGCCAAAAGGAAATCCTTGCTGCTTGTAAGATAGCTTTCAACAGAGTAACTAATTTAACTTGATTTTGGCTGCTATTCTCAAAGAGCCAAACCTACTAACTCCAAGTGGTATTTTATTTGTCTCAGACTCCAAATTATTTAAAGGTACTTGTGTACATGCAGCATATATTCAGTCAGCTGCGAGTAATAGCCCAAGCAAAGAGATTTTAAAACTCGCCCTAAAACTCTAAACTCAAAGCAGATGTCCTGAAGACAAGATAAGAACATATAGTTAGTTGGTGAACACAATATGAACTTGAAACAGAATTTTGATAAGAATTAAAATTCAACAAACATGACTCTATCAGCTGAAATTTATAATGGCAGCCAATTACATGGTAAAAACAGAGGGCAGATGTGCCTCAAACTGCACCAATTATCAAAACAGTTGATTTATTCCTGGGATTTTAATTAGAGAATTAACACAGTTGTAAAAAAAACAGTACATGCATGGTATTTGAACCACAGCTGGATCGCAATTAGTTTCCGCAATTAAGAGGTTGAACTGAGGGCCAAGCCAACAATATTGAGTCAGGCACACAAAATGCAATAATTAGTACAAATGGGTGAAAATGTAGGCTTCATATACAAGTAGATTTAATCATTCGGAATAATTCTAGTTTCCTTCAATGAAAAGATCTTCAAACATACCCGTTGTCATTGACCATTATATTTGCATTCTCAATTATGATTGAAGTGCCCCAGATGTTGATTGAGATTTTTTTAATATATCCATGGTCGCCTCTGCGAATCTGAATATTGAAGCCTCCTAAGTTTTCCGAACAGTCACTGACAAAGATATAGTTGCAAGTCGATGAAAAGTCATAAATGAAATTGTCAAAGGTTTTGAAATGTTCAGAACCCCATGTGGTACATGTCGCTTTTGTAGGAGCTGTGAAGAAACATGTTGAAAATTGTTACTGATCAGGGTATTATAAATTTCCATTCTTAAAAGGCAATGTTTTAATAACTCAGGAGAATATATCCATCTCCAAACTTCACTCCATATATTCTGAAGGTACTGACTCGTGCTAAGTGTTTGACTGGAAGCCTTCTGATATGGTACCTAATTAGCCATTCATGTCGCTTTTATGCAAGTTAGTTTCCATATATTGATTAGCCTACTTACTTTGCTAACAAGGTTAGCCACTTTGCTAGCATGTGTCAATTCAAGGACAGCATCAACTATATACAAATCAGAATCACCCCAGCTAAGAGGCAAATAGTAACCCAGCTCTGAGAGCAATAGTAATATCCCTACCATCATCCAGCTGAGGCTGAGTGTTGGACCCCAGCTAGGATCAGTGAATAAATGTATGATCCCCTGGTCAATTTGGTTCAGCAGTATTTCAGGCAGTGTCAACCTGCTGAATCACACGGAGAAGGTGAATCAGATCAGCTTTGAGCTTCAATTTTAATAAATGGTTGTCGTCTTGGTTAATTGATTAGGCAGCACAGTGGTTAGCACTGCTGCCTCACAGCGCCAGGGACTCGGGTTCAATTCCCACCTTTGGTGACTGGGTGAAGTTTGCACATTCTCCCCGTGTCTGCATGAGTTTACTCCAGGTGCTCCAATTTCCTCCCACAGCCCCCCAAAGATGTGCAGGTTAGATGCATTGGCCATGCTAAATTTCCCCTTAGTGTCCCAAGATGTATAGGTTAGGGGGATTAGCGGGGGCAAATACGTGGGGTCATGGGGATAGGGCAAGGATGAGATGCTCTGCTACAGAGGAAGTGCAGACTTAATGGGCCGAATGGCCACCTTCTGCACTGTAAGAATTCTATGATGGTGTGATTCAGATCTTTGCTGAAGTGACTCCTTCTTGCTATTTTTTCTCTGATATAAGCCCAGTGTGTAAGGCGGATTGGCCATACTAAAATTGCCCCTTAGTGTCTAAAGATGCAATATTGGTATAAAGCCTCTGACATTATCCATAGAATTCCTACAGTGCAGGAGGCGGCCATTTGGCCCATCAAGACTGCACCAACCCTCTGAAACAGAACTCTACATAAGCCCATTCCCCCCACACAGAAAACCTGCGCATTGATCATGGCAATCCACCTAACCTGCACATCTTTGAGCTATGGGAGGAAACTGAAGCACTGGGAGGAAATCCACGCAGACACAGGGAGAATGTGTAAACTCCACACAGAGAACCACCCAAGGCCAGAAACCAACCCACGTCCCTGGCATTGTGAAGCAGCAGTGCTAACAACTATGCCACCATGCCACCCCATCTAATTTATTTGTTTTACAAGGGTCTTGTCAAACGTATGACCCGTAGGCCACAATCTAGCCCATAGATTTTGATTAAAACATAGGCAAGTAGGATTGACAGATCTGCAAGGTCCTCCAATCACAAGATGTTTCTCTTCCGCATTTGCTGCTGATAAATCACAGATATGATTGGAGGAGCAGCATGACAATGCAGGTCCATAGTGTATAGTCTCTCTTGCCCTCCCAACCCTAAAGAACAGCAGTCAAGATGGCAGAACGTTCTGGGAGGCCAGGAGAGATAGCTGGGTCACTGCAACCGCACCTGCTTGGCACCCCTGTCTAGGGCAAATGGAGCTTCCAAAAGAGCAGAGTGATGAAGTGCGTCTATGCACCTTCAAAGCCATTCTGAATTCTTCCTCTTTAGTAAAATATCCAAGCCTTATGGGCAGGATTTTTCGGCTGCGCTCGTCCCAAAACCGGAAAATCCCACCTGAGGTTAACGGACCTTTTTATGGTCCGTGCACGCCCGCTACAATTCCCGAGGTGGGCAGGACGGGAAGATTCTGCAAATATCTGGGGGCAGAATGAGTGAACCTATGTGAGTGAGTGTGTCTGTATGAATCTTTGTGAGACCTTATGAGTGAGTCTGCGTGCGAATGACCGAGCAAGTTTGTCTGTGAGTGAGTGGCCTGGATTTCCATCCTCGAGGCAGATAGGGGTAGTTGGAAAGATTCCCGACTCAGCCTGTCCACCTTTTTTTTGATTTGATTTATTGTCACATGTATCAGCATACGCTGAAAAGTATTATTTATTGCGCCCTACACAGGCAAAGCATACCATTCATAGAGAAGGAAATGAGAGAGTGCAAAATGTAGTGTTACAGTCATAGCTAAGGTGTAGAGAAAGATCAACTTAATGCAAGGTAGGTGCATTCAAAAGTCTGACGGCAGCAGGGAAGAAGCTGGTCTTGAGTCGGTTGGTACGTGACCTCAGATTTCTGTATCTTTTTCCCGATGGAAGAAGGTGAAAGAGAGAATGTCCGGGGTGCCTGGGATCCTTAATTATGCTGGCTGCTTTGCCGGGACAGCAGGAATTATAAACAGAGTCAGTGGATGGGAGGCTGGTTTGCGTGATGGATTGGGCTACATTCACGACCTTTTGTAGTTTCTTGCGGTCTTGGGCAGAACAGGAGCCGTACCAAGCTGTGATACAATCAGAAAGAATGCTTTCTATGGTGCATCTGTTGGTGAGAGTCGTAGCTGACATGCCAAATTTCCTTAGTCTTCTGAGAAAGTAGAGGTGTTGGTGGGCTTTCTATAGTGTCTATAGAAAGTGTCGGCATGGGGGGACCAGGACAGGTTGTTGGTGATCTGGACACCTAAAGATTTGAAGCTCTCGACCTTTTCTACTTCTTCTCCATTGGTGTAGACAGGAGCATGTTCTCCTCTACGCTTCCTGAAGTCGATGACAATCTCCTTCGTTTTGTTGACATTGAGGGAGAGATTATTGTGGTCGCACCAATTCACCAGATTCTCTATCTCATTCCTGTACCTCAGGAGAAAGTGCACATAAAGGCAAGATTTTCACTGCTCCAGCCTGAGTGTAGGCTGGAGAGAGGCCAGCCGACTGGAAAAGAACTGCAGAGACAGTCCCTCACCCTGCCTTCGCTGACCAAATACTATCCTTGCCCCATTCTTTCCACTTCATGCCACCACCAGGGCCCTTTATGCCTCCAAGGGTAAGCTCTGCCCTTTTACTCACTTATTTCCACTATGCACCTTATACCAAGCTTAGTCTTTCTATCCTTCCATATCCTCCCACACCAATGTCAAATTATGACACTTCCATGCCCACTGACCATGGTGGCACAGTGGTTAACACTGCTGCCTCACAGCACCAGGGACCGGGGTTCAATTCTGGCCTTGCGTGACTCTGTGTGGAGTTTGCACATTATTCCCTGTCTGTGTGGGTTTCATCTGGGTGCTCCAGATTGCTCCCACGGTCCAAAGATGTGCAGATTAAAAGGATTGGCCATGTTAAATTCTGTGATTCTATGACCCACTGAACACTTTCTAGAACCAGTGAACAAATGTGTTATAAAAAAGCTTTGAAAAGAGAAGACTGCACAACAAGCTTTTTTTATTCTTTCATGGGTTGTGGGCGTTGCTGGCAAGGGCAGTATTTGTTGCCCTACCCCAACTGCCCTTGTGTGGGTCTCGAGATAGGTAAGGATGGCTGATTTCCTTCCCTGACGGACATGAGAGAACCACATGGGTTTCTAACAAACCAATATAATTTCATGGTCACTGTCATAGAAACTAGTTTTATGTTTCAGATATAGGCCGGGGTCCTCCCAATGTGTGAGAAAATGGGAATAATTCCAGCTGATTTTTTAGTGTACTGAGCAGACTGAATCTTCAACACTAAGCACTGCAGAGTGCCTCAGCATGATTCACTCTGGAAAGTGTTGGGTGGGACCTATTCCCTCCGGAGAGGCAGGCAGCATGGTACTCAACTGGCCGCTGTGCATGCGCCGATCTCCGCTCTGACAGATCGGCACATGTGCAGTGGCCCCCCCAATTGTCGATGTCCTCATCACTGCTCTTCCTAACTGCTGGCTAGTCCCACAAACCCCCCCAATTGCTGGCCTTCTGACTCCCACCCCCACCCCAATCGCTGGTCTCCCAACCCCACCTTCCCAAGCCACAGGCCTCCTGGGCTAGACCCGATGCCCCCGCCCCACCAGTGATCTCTCCCCCCACCCCTGATGACCAGCCCCAAGCCCCCTCTCCCACACTGATGGCCAGCCTCGTAAATCCCTCACTCTCTCCCTCACTGATCCTTTTACAGAGCGGCAGTGGGTTCCACCTCGCACCCCCCAATTGTCCCCCAATAGTTCCCCGTTCCCCTGGCTCTGCCCCCTTGGCACTTCCTGGTGCCCAGTGGGCAGTGCCAGGTGGGCAGTGCCAGTCTGCCCCTTGGGCAACCCCCTTGCCCCAGACCTCAATGGCCTCTGTTCCCTTCAGTGGGGTCGGGTGCCTGTTAATGAGGAGCAGTCATAAACACCGCTGGAGGGAACCACTCCTGGCGGGAAGTTTGGGGGGTAGGGAGGGGGGTGGGAATGCAAGCAGGCCCGGAAATACTGCTGTTTTCCGGCACTGACCGGATGATGCCAAAAAAAATCTTACCTTGGGAGACGCGTGGAGACTGTGCCTGCTGAGCGCTAGAGCAGCGCAGTGGGCTGGGAGAATCGCCCCCATATTTTTTCTTATTATTTCAAGGGTCACACATTTTGCTGGCTAGGCCAGCATTTATTACCCATTCCTAATTGCCTTCTTGAACTGTTATAGTACCTGTAGTGTAAGTACACCTACAGTGCTGTTGGGGAGTTCCAGGATTTTGATCCAGCCACATTGAAGGAATAGTAATATATTTCAAGTCAGGATGGTTGAGTGACTTGGCAGAGAACTTCCAGGTAGTGGTGTTCCCATCTGTCCGCTATCTTTGTCCTTCTAGATGGTAGTGATTGTGGGTTTGGATGGCGCTGTTTTAGGAGCCTTGATGAGGTCCTGCAGTGCATCTTGTAGATGGTGCATACTGCTGCCAACTTTCATCGATGTTGGAGGGAGTGAATGTTTAGAATGTCGTAGATGCAATGCCAATCAGATGGGCTGCTTTGTTGAGGATGGAGTTAAGCTTCTTGATTGTTGTTGAAGCTTCACTCATCCAGGCAATTGGAGAATATTCAATCACACTCCTGACACTCCTGCCTTGTAGATAGTAAACAGGTTTTGGGAAGTCAGGTGCTGTGCTCTTCCCCACAGGATTCCCATTCCCTGATCTGCTCTTGTAACCATATGGCTAGTGCAATTCAGTTTCTGGTCAATGACAACCCCCAGGATGTTTTTAGTGAGGGATTCAGTGATGGTAATGCTACTGAACGCCAAGGGGCGATTATTCAATTCTCTCTTGTTGGAGATGGTCACTGCACACCACAAATATTATTTGCCACTTGTCAGCCCAAGCCTGATATGGTCCAGGTCTTGTTGCATTTGAACATGGACTGCCTCAATATCTGAAAACCATGAATGGTGCTGAACATTGTCCAGTTATCAGCGAACATCCCTATTTCTGAACTAATGATGGAATTCTTGAAGCAGCTGAAGATGGTTGAGCCTAGGACATTATCCTGAAGAACTCTTGCAGTCAGGTCCAACAGCTTGAGATGACTAGTCTCCAACAATCACAACGGTTTTCTTTTATGCCAGGTATGACTGTACCAGGGTTGGGTTTTCCCGATTTCAGTTTTGCTCAGGCTCCTTGATGCCAAACTCGGTCAAAAGCAACCTTGATGTCAAGGGCAGTCACTCTTACCTCACCTCTGGAATTCAGCACTTTTGTCCATGTTTGAACCAAGGCTGTAATGAGGTCAAGAGCTGAGTGATGCTGGTGGAACCCAAACTGAGTGTCAGTGAGCAGGTTATTGCTAAACAAGTGCCGCTTGTTGATGACCCCTTCATCAGTTTACAGATGATCAAGAATAGATTGATGGGACAGTAATTGGCCAGGTTGGATTTGTCCTGCTGTTTGGGTAGATGCCAGTGTTGTAGCTGTACTGGAACAGCCTGCCTAGGGGTGGAGCAGATTCTCAAGCAGAAATCTTTGGTAGAATTGCCAGAATATTGCCAGAGTTGATTGCCTTTGCATTATCTATTGCCTTTAGCCATTTCTTGATATCATGTGGAGTGAATCAATGGATGGGAGTTTGGTTTGCGTGAGGTTGGGCTACATTCACATTGTGATTTTGGGCAGAGCAGGAGCCATATCAAGCTGTGATACAACCAGAAAGAATGCTTTCTATGATGCATCTGTAAAGGTTGGTGAGAGTCGTAGCTGACATGCCAAATTTCCTCAGTCTTCTGAGAAGGTAGAGGCGTTGGTGGGCTTTCTTAACTATGCTGTTGGCATGGGGGGACCAGGACAGGTTTGTTCGTAATCTGGACACCTAAAAACCTGAAGCTCTCGACCCTTTCTACTTCATCCCCATTGATGTAGACCTGGGAGGAGGAGTGATAAACACAGACACAAACTGGATAATCAATGATAACTTGTAACAATGACGAATTAAGTCAGCTAACATGATTAAGTCTTCATGCTGATTGGATATTATAATTAAGCAGACATGTAATGATTGTGATTGGTTTTAATATCTGTACCTTACAAATAACCTTAACCAGTTTCTATGAATGGATAGTGATAACTCCGATATCTTAATTGGTAAATGCTAATTACTTGCAATTTGAAACTATAGCTGCTAATGTATTCCAGAATTCTAGACTCTGGATAGTTACAGGTCTGATCTGTGACTTTACATTTACAATGTCCTCGCTATATAGCTTGAATTAAAAACAACCGTTTAAGAGAACTTCATGACTCATGTCTAATTACTTGAAGGGTACAAGTTAAAAGACTGAACATCAAAGCCCGCAACAGACACACTAAAAGCTTACCTCAAGAAATGCACATAGGTGTCAACACCTGTGAGACCCTTGTTCAGTAAAAACCTACCTTGGAGGCACCTCCTGATTGAAGGGACACAATTTTTCGAGAACATCCAATGGCAAGAGTAGGTCTGAAAGGGGAGCCTGAGAAAGGAATGCCAGCAATCTAGAGTCCACAGACCAATTTCACCTCTCACAGCACCTGCCAAGTGTGCGGTTAGAGATGCGGCTCTAGGATTGGGCTCATCAGCCCCACAAGGACCCACAGAATCCATAACCAGAGACACAGAATTTCTTGCGTGGACAATAATACTCGTTAGTGAGTAATCGCCAAAGAAGAAATTATAGAAAAACCTGATTTACAAAAAATCTAGTTTCACAGCACACATATTTTTTAACCAGGTTAATAATAGTATTGTTATTAATTACAAGGATTTTAGCCCCAATATTTGACCATAAAGCAGTTTAAATAACAGCAGAATTTGGAAGCATCACTATTCAAAATCTTAGTAATCAATTTGCCTTAAAAATATACCTTTCAGGAAACGTTCTCGGGTATATACTCACAATAATAAAGATGCTGTCCTTGAACAAAGGTAGACATCATGGAGTTACCGTCTATAAATCAAAAAAAATGTTTACAACATTCAATTTAGTCATTTATAACAGAAACGCAACAAATGGCAGCCATTTGGCCCAGTGAGCAATTGTTGATGTTAGTTTTCCTCAGTTGGTGCCATGAATACTGATCTTATTTCTTAGCATCCTTTTATATTCCCCTTTTTTAAAATATTTATGTAATTCACCATTGAATGGTGGTTTTGGTTCTGCCTCAATAACCATCTGTGGTAAAGAAAACAATCTTCTAATAATCCTTGTAAATACATACCTTCTAACTTCCATCTTGTTTTTGTGAATGAATAATCAAAGCTATGATCATAATTATTTTCCACTTATGACCCACAATCTAGGCCCCCTTTTTAAAATTTTACCAAGCAGTGACAAAATTATTTCAACATTTACCATCACAAAGCCTTGTCAGTCCAAGCCTGGATATTGTCCAGGCCTTGCTGCGTTTGGCCGTGGACTATTGGTTTCTGCAGTTGCAGATGGTGCTGAACATTGTACAGTCATCAACGAACATCCCCACTTCTGATCTTCCGATGGATCGAAGCAGCTGAAGGTGCTTGGGCCTAGAACACCACCCTGCAATGTCCTGGAATTGAGATGATTGACCGTCAACCACCATGACCATCTTACTTTGTGCAAGGTTGGACTACAATTAACCCCCCTGCCCCACCCCACTCCCATTTACTCCAGTATCAGGGCTCCTCGATGCTGCACTTGGTTAAATGCTGCCTTGATGTTAAGGGCAGTAACTCTCACCTCTCCTGGAATTCAGCTCTTTTTTCCATGTTTGAAACAAGGCCAAGAGCTGACCGACCCTGGCAGAATCTAAACTGAGCATCAGCGAGCAGGTTATTGCTAAACAAGTACCGCTTGATAGCATTGTTGATGCCCCATTCCATCATTTTACTTAGTGAAATGAAAGGATGGTAATTGGGCAGGTTGGATTTGACCTGTCTTTTGTGTTCATGACATTCCTGGGCAATTTTCTACATTGCCAAACAGATGTCAGTGTTGTAGCTGTACTAGAACAGCTTGATTAGGGCCACAGCAAGTTCTGGAGCTCATATCCTCAGTACTAATGATACTACAGGTACCCAGGTTCTAAGATGCTTATTTGTTTCGCTGCTTTTCAATCAGTTAATACATGAAGTCATTCTTGATACCGGGGCGGCACGGTAGCACAGTGGTTAGCACTGCTGCTTCACAGCTCCAGGGTCCCGGGTTCGATTCCCGGCTCGGGTCACTGTCTGTGTGGAGTTTGCACATTCTCCTCGTGTCTGCGTGGGTTTCCTCCGGGTGCTCCGGTTTCCTCCCACAGTCCAAAGATGTGCGGGTTAGGTTGATTGGCCAGGTTAAAAAATTGCCCCTTAGAGTCCTGGGATGTATAGGTTAGAGGGATTAGCGGGTAAAATATGTGGGGGTAGGGCCTGGGTGGGATTGTGGTCGGTGCAGACTCGCTGGGCCGAATGGCCTCCTTCTGCACTGTAGGGTTTCTATGTCACTGTCTGTGTGGAGTTTGCACATTCTCCTCGTGTCTGCGTGGGTTTCCTCCGGGTGCTCCGGTTTCCTCCCACAGTCCAAAGATGTGCGGGTTAGGTTGATTGGCCAGGTTAAAAAATTGCCCCTTAGAGTCCTGGGATGTGTAGGTTAGAGGGATTAGCGGGTAAAATATGTGGGGGTAGGGCCTGGGTGGGATTGTGGTCGGTGCAGACTCGCTGGGCCGAATGGTCTCCTTCTGCACTGTAGGGTTTCTATGATTTCTATGATACTACAGCTGGAATATTGTCAGAACCCATAGCCTTTATATTGTCTTCGGCCTTTGCAGTATCAAGTGCCTTCCACCATTTCTTGATATCACATGGAGTGAATCAAATTCAATGAAAAATGACATCTGTAATGCTGGAGACCTCCAGAGGAGATGGATCATCCACTCAGCACTTCTGGCTGAAGATTGTTGCGAATGCTTCAGCCTTATCTTTTGCACTGATGTGCTGGGCTCCTCAATCATTGAGGATGGGGATATTTGTTGAGCCTCCTCCTTCAGTGAGTTGTTTAATTGTTCAAAATCATTCACAACTGGATTTTACAAGACTACAGAGCTTAGATTTGATCCATTGCTAAGCTATTATTTGCTGCTTACGCTATTCGGTACAACAATTCTGTGTTGTACCATCACCAGATCGACTCTTCATTTTTAGGTATGCCTGGTGTTGCTCCAGACATATTTGACCTGTTGCCTTGAGACCTCATGGGGTCCAGAGCCGATGTTGAGGACTCTTCGGATAACTCCCTCCTGTTCCACCACCTCTGCTGGGTTTGTTCTGCTGGTGGGACAGGACAAACCAGGGATGGTGATGGAGCCTGGGATATTTTACATAAGTTGTGATTCTGTGACTATGACTATGTCAGGTTATCACTTGAGCAGCCTGCGAAACAGCGCTCACAATTTTGGCACAAATGTCCAGATATTAGTTAGGGCTTTGCAGGCTGGGTATGCTCTTGTCATTTCCAGTGCTTAGATTGATGTCGGGTGGTTTATCCAGTTTCATTCCTTTTCACTGTCTTTGTAGCAGTTAGATACTACTGAGCAGCTTACTTAGCCATTTAAGAGTAAACCATATTGCTGTGGGTCAGGAGTTGCATCTGGGTCAGCTCAGGTAAGGATGGCAAATCTCCTTGAGCCAGATGGTGTTTTACAACAATCATCAATGGTTTCATGGTCATCATTAAATTTTTTACTCCAGATTTTTATTGAATTTGAATTCCAACTGATTCGAAACCAGTTCCCAGAGCATGAGCCTGAGTTTCAGGATTAATCCAGTGACAATACAGCGACACCACCTTAAATATGCACATAATTGTTGCTGACTTTAAACACAATCTTGGTTATATCCAATGTCATACTGAAGACATTGCGAAGAAACCTTCTTTATTTCAGATGTTATGTTAAACTTGGTCACATTTGCCACAAAACTGCATTGAAAAATTAAAACAAATGAGCTGAAAGACCTTCACCTAGAGTCATCAATTACAACAATCTTTCGATGAATAGCAACAAATGCTCTTCCTAAAGAAATCATAAAAACAATGTAATAAGCTACCATTTAATGATATGAATGGGGCATGAAGAACAGGGAAATTTTGAGCAATTCAATTATAACATTTTCCAATGAAGATGCCACCATAATGTATTTTTATTTAGAACTGTACATGTTCTTGCCAAGAATGTATGGATATTGGAATGGAGAATAAACTGCACAGGTAGCACAGTGGCTAGCACTGCTGCTTCACAGGGACTCGCATTCGATTCCAACCTTGGGTATCTTTGTAGAGTTTGTATATTCTCCCTGTGTCTGCATGGGTTTCCTGCGAGTACTCCGGTTTTCTTCCACAGTCCAAAGATACATAAATTAGGTGGATTAGCCACAGTAAATGCACGGGGTTACAGGGAGAGGGGTATGGGCCTAGGTAAGATGCTCGTTTGCCGAGTCGGTGCAGATTCGATGGGCTGAATGGCCCCCTTCTGCACTGTAGGGATTCTATGATTCAAACAGGAGAGCAGTCTACTGAAAGTGTGTGCAGGAGCTGAAAATATGCAGTTGTTTAGGTACCAACAAGTCAATAGTGACCAGAGAAATGTCAGGGCATGACACACAACACATTGAAAGAAAGGAGATAATCTTAATACTTGGAGCCTATTATTGGGAAATGCAGAGCAGAACACTGCAGATGCTGGAATTCTGAAATAAGAACAGAAAGTACTGGAATTTCTCGCCAAGTCAGACAGTGTCTGTGGAGAGGGAAACATAGTTAATTTTTCAGGATGACAACCTTTCATCAGAACTGGGAAAAGGGAAGACAGGAGAGATTGGATGACGGAAGAGCTCTTACAGGGCTAAAGGGAATGGTGATGGGGCAAAGAAAAGAAATAAAAAGCATAGTGACCGGCACACACAGAAAGCCAAACTATTCGGCATATCCTCAAAAACCACGATCATCTTAATCACGAAGGTTCTCATCACTTTCTCAAAGGTAATATCCTGGATTCCCTCATGAAGGAGCAGAACTGTCAATGTCCACATAATTCATTCTATGATGTAGCTCCAGGAACTGAACACAGCCAATTCTAACAGGACATAATTCTGGTTGCAGTGAAGATCTACTTATGAGAACGATCCGCCCAGACAACGCTGAGGAGTTAGAACCTGCCGAGGACAAGTCACACGAAGAAAATGCTGGAAAGACGAGTCAGAATCCATGGAAGGAACAGGTTGGTTTAAAAACTTCTTTCGCAACGGAAAATAAAGAGTGCAGCAGCAAATAAACAGCGTTCTCCTGATAATGAGAGGCTAACAGTAGAGGAAAAAAACATTCTCCGCCAAAGGGCTCCATGAGAGGACCGAGGCTCCATCACACAGCACCACTCAAATATCCAGCCAAAGGGGCGCCACCGAGCGGAGATTCAGCCAATCAGAGCAACGACTGCCAGCTGGTGGGCTACACGTGCGACCTCAGCAAATACAGTTAAACACCGTTAAACGGCTCACCCCGTCCCCAGCCCCCACTGACCCCGCCCCCGGCCCGCACTGACCCCGCCCCCGGGTCCCCGCTCACCTCGTCCCCAGCCCCCACTGACCCCGCCCCCGGCCCCCACTGACCCCGCCCCCGGCCCCCACTCACCCCGCCTCCGGCCCCCACTCACCCCGCCTCCGGCCCCCACTCACCCCGCCCCCGGCCCGCACTGACCCCGCCCCCGGATCCAGCCCCGCCCCCAGGTCCCCACTCACCCCGTCCCCAGCCCCCACTGACCCCGCCCCCGGCCCCGCCCCCAGGTCCCCGCTCACCCCGTCCCCAGCCCCTACTACCCCGCCCCCTGCCCCCAAAAACCCCGCCCCCGGCCCCCACTCACCCCGCCCCCGGCCCCCACTCACCCCGCCTCCGGCCCCCACTCACCCCGCCTCCGGCCCCCACTCACCCTGCCCCCGGCCCGCACTGACCCCGCCCCTGGATCCGGCCCCACCCCCAGGTCCCCGCTCACCCCGTCCCCAGCCCCCACTGACCCCGGCCCCGCCCCCAGGTCCCCGCTCACCCCGTCCCCAGCCCCCACTACCCCGCCCCCGGCCCCCACTCACCCCGCCCCCGGCCCCCACTCACCCCGCCCCCGGCCCGCACTCACCCCGCCCCCGGACCCGGCCCCGCCCCCAGGTCCCCGCTCACCCCGTCTCCAGCCCCCACTGACCCCGCCCCCAGCCCCGCCCCCAGGTCCCCGCTCACCCCGTCCCCAGCCCCCACTACCCCGCCCCCGACCCCCACTCACCCCACCCAACACTCACCCTGCCCTGAGCCCACACTCACCCAGCCCCCACTCACCCCGCCTCCTGTCCCCACACACCCCGCCCCCCAGCCCCCACCCACCCCGCCCCCCAGCCCCCACCCACCCGCCCCCCAGCCCCCACTCACCCCGCCCGACACTCACCCCTCCCCCGGCACACACTCACCCCGCCCCCGGCACACACTCACCCCACCCCGGCACACACTCACCCTGTCCCCACTCACCCCGTCCCCAACCCCCACTCACCCCGCCTCCAGCCCCCACTCTCCCCGCCTCCAGCCCCCACTCACCCCACCCCCCAGTCCCCACTCACCCCACCCCCCAGCCCCCACTCACCCCACCCCCCACTCACCCCGCCCCCATGCCCCCACTCACCCCGCCCCCCAGCCTCCACTCACCCCGCCCCCCAGCCCCCACTCACCCCGCCCGACACTAACCCTGCCCCGAGCCCACACTCACCCAGCCCCCACTCACCCCGTCCCCAACCCCCACTCACCCCACCCCCAACCCCCACTCACCCTGAATTGCAATTCTATACACTGCACATACTGGGAAAGAATTGTGCACTTACCTTGGTCTATGATCTTACCATTGTTGAGTTTATTATGATAATAGCTTTCTGATTTACCTGCAACAAATTGAAAACATTTATATTTATTGGAAAACATCTTACTCATAAGGGAATGTTCCTGAGAGTTAACACAGTAAGAAGTTTAACAACACCAGGTTAAAGTCCAACAGGTTTATTTGGTAGCAAAAGCTACCAAATAAACCTGTTGGACTTTAACCTGGTGTTGTTAAACTTCTTACTGTGTTTACCCCAGTCCAACGCCGGCATCTCCACATCCTGAGAGTTAAGCCAGAGCTTTTAAAACTATCTTTTGCTGACCACCCATCTCCATCCAATCCACCCTCATCCTCTGTTTCTAAAAAACAATGTTGTTTCTTTCTCATCTAATACAACATAAGAAATGGGAGCAGGGGTAGACTATTTAGCCCCTTGAGTCTGCTTTCCTATTCATTAAGCTCATGGTTGATCTAATGCGGCCTTAACTCCATTTTCCTACATGCCTCGCAATATCTAATCTGTCTAACTCAGCATTGAATATATTCAGCGATCCAACCTCCACTGGTCTCTGTGGTAGAGAATTACAAAGCTCCCTCTGAGAGAAGAAACTCATTCTCACCTTAAAAGGGAGATCCCTTATTTTTTAAACTCTGCCCTCTCGCTCTAATTTCCCCATGAGCAGAAATATCCTCTCAGCATCTATCTGTCAAGCACCCTCTCCCCACCCCTGCTCAGAATCATATATGTTTCATAGATAAAGTCATAGAAATATACAGCACGGAAATGTGCCCTTCAGCCAAACTTGTCCATGCCGAACAAGTTTCCTAAACTAAATTAGTCCTGTGCCCTGCATTTGGCCTATGTCCCTCTGAACCTTTCCTATCCACGTATCTGTCCAAATGTCTTTTAAATGTTGTATTGAACCTGCCTCTACCACCTCCCCTGGCCACTCGTTCCATATACGCACCACTGTCTGTATGAAAAAGCTGCCCCTCAGGTCCCTTTTAAATCTTTCCCCTCTCACCTTAAACCAATGTTCTCTAGTTTTGGACTCCCCTACTTTGGGGAAAAGACCTTGGCTATTGGCCTTGTGGTAATATAATCAGCGCCGAGTTTAAGGCTGATTAAATTGGATACCCTAAATTAAAGAATTGGGCATATTAAAATTAAACACAGTCAAACCTTGGACAGGCCAATTGTACAAATACACAAACATATCTGGGCCTGGCCCATCAATCACCCATCAAAGATCATTGCACTCTACTGAGACCCAGCAGGAGACTATCACACCCATTGAAATGCACTGGTCTATTGTCAGAAGAGTAAGAAGTCTCACAACACCAGGTTAAAGTCCAACAAGTTTATTTGGTAGCACAATCCACAAGCTTTCAGAGCGCTGCCCCTTCATCAGGTGAATGGGAGTTCTGTTCACAAACTCCCACTCATAATTATCGGACCAGAGGGACTCAGAGAATCAGGCCTGCAGTATAGTCAACCATCTTTGCAGGTAGTATACTTGAATCTAGGGTATCCTCTTGTTTTATGTGGGTAATTTAAGGGTTAATAGTGTTATTATTAATAAACTTATTGAACCTTTACTTGTGTTTGTCCTTTGTCCATCTTGCAAATAAGGGCACCGGGATAAAACCTTGGGGTAAGCCAACTGGTTGAAAGTATCTGAGAATTACAGGTGCAACAACCTCATTCATACATCCTTATAATTCTTTTTTGCATCCTTTTCAGTTTAATAAATTTCTATAGCAGGGTGACCAGAATTGTACACTGTACTCCAAATGTGGCCTGACCAATGTCTTGAACAGTTGTAACATAATGTCCCAACTCCTGTACTCAGTGCTCTGACCGATGAAGGCAAGTGTGCCAAAGGCCTTCTTCACCACTCTGTCCACCTGTGACACCACTTTCAAAGAACTATGTACCTGCACCCTTAGGTCTCTCTGTTCAACAACATTCCCCAGGGCTGTACCATTAACTGTGTAAGTCCTACCCTGGTTTGTTTTACCAAAATGTAACATCTCGCATTTATCTGATTTAAACTCCATCTGCAATTCCTCGACCCACTGTCCCAGTTGATCAAGATCCCATTATAGTCTTAGATGACCTTCTTCACTGTCACAATTTTGGTGTAATCTCCAAACTTACTGACCATGCCTCCTATATTCTCATCCAAACCGTTTATATAAATGACAAACAACAGTGGACCAATCCCTGTGGCACACTTCTTGTCACACGCCTGAAAAACAACCCTTTACCACCACACTCTGTCTCCTACCAGCAAGCCAATATTGTATTGAATTGGCTAGTTCGCCCTGGATCCCATGTGATCTAACCTCATTGACCAGTCTACCAAGTGGTACCTTGTCGAATGCCTTGCCAAAGTCTGTGTAAACAACAGGCTGATTTTACCATTGCGAAAACGGGCGCGAAAACTTGGTAAAGTCTGGCGTGAGGCGATTGGCGCGATCCGCTCCCGCATCCGTGCAGATGCCCACTTTACCAAGGCCCGAAAATAGCATGCATTTAAATTGAATTAATGGGCTGCCCGCCCAACTTTACCAAAATTCCACCTTTACAATTGCGTTTGCCTGTCCCGATTCAGCACGAAACAGACATGCTTGGCAAAGGTCTGTTTTGGGTGCTCCAGCTTCTGAAGAGATAAGTTCAGAGCTTCCAATGGCTCTCTGACTGAGATTGGTGGGGGGGAGGGGGTGAGAGGGGAGGGATGGGGGAGGGAGGGGGGAGGCGGGCCAGATCATTCTCTGGTGAGGAGTGGGGGGTCCGATCATTTTCTGGTGGGGGGGAAGTCGGGGGGAGAGGAGGGAGGAGCGATCACTCTTTGGTGGGGGGGGGGGAGCGGGGGTGGATGTCAGATGGTTTTCTGGTGGGGGGGGAGAGGGGGGAGGCCAGATTGTTCTCTGGTCGGGGGGGGGGGGGTGCGGGGAGCGGCGGGGGCGGGGGGGGAGGCAGGCCAGATATATTTCTGGTGGAAGTAGAGGGGAGAAGGAGGAGGCCCGATCATTCTCTGGTGGGGTGGGGGAGAAGGGAGATCAGATGGATCTCTGGTGGGGGGGGGGGGGGCGGGGGGGGGCAGGGGCAGGGGGGACCGCTGCCACTCTGCGGGCGATCGGTGGTGGGGGGGTGGGGGGGTGGGGGAAGTGGGGCAGAGGGTCGCGATCGGTCTGGGTTGTGGGGGGGGGGTGGTGGTGGATAAGGGGGACAGTTATATTATGGGGGTGGGCTGATATCTGTGGGAGCCATCACTTGCTCCCACGCTCAATGTGACTGGGGTGCGTTTTTCAAAATAATTTTGAAATGCACATGTGCAGTTCAAAGCTCCACCCACAGCACGATTCAGGTTCCCGATTTTTTTTCAGGCTCAGATCTGAATTGCGCCCAGATTCAGCACTTAGAATCAAAATAGTAAAATCAGGCCCAACATCTACCACACTGCCCTCATCTATTTTCTTGGTTAACCCTTCAAAAAACTCTAACAAATTTGGAAGACACTATTTCCCATGCAAAAAGCTATGCTGACCATGCCTTATCCAAATGCATTTCCATCCTGTCTCTCAGAATCCATTCCAACAACTTACCCACCACTGACATTAGGCTCACCGGTCTGTAATTCCCTGGCTTTTCCCTGCCGCCTTTCTTAAATAACAGCACAGCTAAAGTGCACAATTACTTTCTAAAATACAGTTAATACATTTAAAATATCAAAATACACGTTTAAATCTCAATCACTTGTTCAAATCTCTTCCTGCATTCACATGTGTGTAAACTGTTCCCTTGTTAGCTTAGAGTCATCTAACTCAATGCTGGTAGTTATGTCAGTGTCTTAAATGCCTAATGGTTTATAATTCCCTCTAATCTACTATGATTTTCTTCCCAAAAATCTCCCCTCCTGGCCCTTGACTAGCCCATTAAATACATGGGTCTGAGGAAATATTCTTAAATCCCAAAGGGTGATTTGGCCTCTTGATTTCTTTCTTACATAGAAACGTAGAAAAAATAGAAGATAGGAGCAGGAGGAGGCCATTTGGCCCTTCGATCATCCAACTCAATAGCCTAATCCTGCTTTTTCTCCATAACCTTTGAACCCTTTCGCCCCAAGTGCTATATCGAGCCGCCTCTTGAATACATTCAATGTTTTGGCATCGACTTCTTCCTGTGATAATGAATTCTACAGGCTCACCACTCTTTGGGTGAAGAAATGTCTCCTCACCTCTGTCCTAAATCCTCAGATTGTGACCCCTGGTTCTGGACTCCCCCACCATCAGGAACACCCTCCCTGCATCTACCCTGTCTAGTCCTGTTAGAATTTTATAAGTCTTTATGAGATCCCCCCTCATTTGCCTGAACTCCAGCAAAAACATTCCTAACCTAGTCAATCTCTCCTCATACATCAGTCCCGTCATCCCCAGAATCAGCCTGATAAACCCTCGAGAGCAAGAACATCCTTCCTCAGTAAAGGAGACCAAACTACACACAATGCTCTCAGTGTGGCCTCACCAGGCCCTGTATAATTGCAGCAACACATTCCTGCTCCTGTACGCGAAACCTCTCACAATGAAGGCCAACACTTTACACTGATTGTCTATCACTGATGCTGTCACTCTTGTGGACTTAATTAATTGTGCACAGCTGCATTTGATCAAGTTTATAATCTCCACTAATGCTAAAATCACAATGAAAAATAATATAATTCCTTATAGGCCATTAAGTAAATGTTTGATAGTATGTATTCTCATATGCTGGAGGGGCGCTTGATATTGGAGACATTACTTTGTCCACATGAACTGCGGCTGCGCCCCTTATAGACTTCCCTGCTAAAGAACAGCAGCACTTAAACATTTGTATAATTGCAATTAACATGAAGATAACAATGAAGAAGAGCACTATCCCATGTTGTTCCTAAAGAATCCTTCCAGCCTATTGCCCAGTTCCATAGAGAAAAGGATGTTGGTTGTTTGAGTTTTTCAAGCTCCTTTTTAATGTGTGTAACCAAATTGGTTATGTTTTCTGAAGTATCAGGTATATATGTACAACACTCTGATCCAATTAGGGCACATGTTCCACCCTTAGATGCCACGATAAAGTCTAGTGCCATTCAGTTCTGTAGCACCACAGTGTGCATAGCAACCATCTCATCATTGATTTCAGTGAGGGCAGTAGCTGTATCATTGTCAACCTGTTTTAAAACTGAGATAATGGCTTCGCTCTCAATTGTCAGCCTCCTATATGAATATGGGGGCATCATTATACCAAGGAAGCTGTCTAATCCCACAAGGGCATGTCGATTTCTCCCAGAAGGGAAACGGTGGGAATGATAGATATATGGAGCCACATATCCAAGGTAACATGACCCCTTCCATCCAACAGGTAGCCATGGGTATGCCTTGTTTCCACAAATCCAATATGTACCATTGAGAGTTGGATAAGTGTTCTTCCCACTGAAACAATATAGAATATTGCAAGATTGATTATTACTGGGTGGATTCATGCATATCTGGCTGGTTAAATTCACTGAGTTGTGGCATCTGCTTGTGCCCAAGTCCCCTCCAAGGCCTTCTTTTTTCTCAACACACAATATCCCTTTGGTTTTGGTTTCATTTCATTTAAAATAAGGCTGGCTGCTGGGCTGGATGTGTTAAAGACAGGTGTGACCTGGCCCACCTGTGCAAGATCTATTTCTATAAAAATCTACTCTATCGAAAAATTTAGGAAATCCTGATGCCAATTTCCCAGATTCTCTAAGAGACTAAGAAGGCTGATCCCACACAATTTATTCTGACCATGATAGTGGTACTGATTGCAAAGGTATTCCTCCCTCAGCATGTATAGGAATGTGTGAGCAAACCCAACATTTAGATAAATTGGCAGTTCTAGCATAAGTGTATACCATGTCCAGATGAGTGTTAGTATGCAGTTCCCTATCGACTGTGTCAAAAATAGTAACTTTTCAACAACAAAAGATTAGAAAAGTTTGCAATAATTTTTCTGATGATTATCAACTCTCTTTTCTATCTCCCAGCTGCTGATCAATATTAAGAAAGTGAATCATAACACACTCAATTGCAGGCCAGTTACTTGACAATCAACCTTGGGCTTGTCTATGTTGTCTGTCATCATTGCTTGATGCTGTGACTGTTTCTGTGACTGCGCAAATCTATAAATATAAACAAAATGCCTTTCAGCACTTAAGTTGGTATCACATTAACTACATAATTTCTATTTCCTCCCTTCTAACATCCCCCTAATTTCCAGGTGCCATGATTTGACCTAATCTAATAGCTCATCTGCAAATCCAAATTATCCCTATTATCAGTAATACGGCTACAAGAACCATGATGATCCCTGTTCTATCATCTATCCACTGTTTATTAGTTAATTATCGGAACCTTTCAGGTCCTTGGCACTGGGCACAATGCCATCGGGCATTGGGCAGTGCCAAGGAGCTGGGGCCTATTGTGGGCAGGGCCTAGGAGTAATTGGTGGAGTGGGGGGGGGGGGGGTCCCGCTGCCACTCTGCGGACAGGATCAGTCTGGGATGGAGGGAGGGCAGCGATTAGGGCAGATGGGGGGGTGGTCTGCCGGGGGGGAGGGGGCTGCCTCTGGGGGGGTCTGTCCCAGGGGGTGACAGCAAGGGGGGGTCTGCCAGGGTGAGCGGGGTGGGGGGATCGCCGCTGCTGGGAGGGGGGGGGGAATGGGCTCTGCATCGGGGTGCTCGGTGAAGGAGGGGTCAGGACTAGCCCGGGAATTGTTTTAGGGGCTGCGATCGGGCCATGGGAGGGGGGTTGGAGGGGCAGCACTGCGGGGGTCCTGGGCTGGCCAGCGATCAGGCTGGTCAGCAAACGGGGAGTCTGACAGATCGGGACCACTGCGCAACTTTTTGGTGGGTCGGGGTGGGAGACACGCATCTCCGGCCTTGAACAAGGATTTGCTTATGCGCCGGGAACGCATGCGCAACACCCAGAGCCGGCGAGCAATCGCCTATCAGACCATGCTAGAAACCGGCGGGAAGGCAGGTAAGTAATTTGAATCTTTTTTCCACTGCCCCGAGTAGCAGAGCCAAATAGCCGTTCGGAGGGAAGACATAGTGAATAGCAGTATGCGCTATAATCCAGAATAGCAGAGCAAAAAAAAGAACAAAGCCGCATAGCCGTAAGACACGAGGGCGAGAGTCACGTGATATATTGATGCAGGCTGGCCCAGACACAGGGAACCTCCAATGGGGACCCAAAGGTAGTTTAATTCAAGTAATAGTAACTGAGCATGGAAAATTAATGAAGAAAATTATAGAAAAAGAATATGATTCGGAAGCCTCCGAAGTCGAGCAAAAGGCTTGGTGGGTGGGGCAAACTAAGAATAAACCAGAAATGGCAGCATTCATATTAGCAGTGATGATGAAAAACCATCTTCAGAGGGAGGCAAATTATAGTAAATAGCCGCCGTTAAGGCAGTACAGGAAGAAGCAATATGTACATCCATGGGAAGGATGGTGGTGGGATCAATGTACCCAATGCTCCCTGAAATAGGACAAAAAGGGGGAAGGGATCATGTAAGAATGGATTGGAAAAGTGCACCAGAGGAAGTTGCTCAGTATAATAATGATCCCCTTCCTATAATATGACTACCCCGTCTGCTCCCATGGCCCAGTTTGTACTATAGTGAAAACTCTCACAAATAGAGAAGTGGCCACTACCATTACACATGAGGTGCCACTGATAGCAACTGAGAAACAAATGTTCATAGATAGGTTAGGTCCATTGCATCGTGACCACCAGAATTCAACTTTTTGGGAAGTAATAGATGAATTAAGAGAAGTTCATAAGTTAAATTTAAATGATGTAAGGTTATTGGTGAAAGAGAAACTAGCTTTGCAAGTGTGGCAAATGTTTTTTGCCACCCTACAAGGTACAGAATGGATAATAGAGGAAGGTCTGTCCGCTCAGAAAAAGTATGACAGATTTAAACAGGACCTAGGGCAGGTCCTATGTCGGGGACATGCCAATTGGACAAAGGTGACTATCATTAAGCGGACTCCTAAGAAAACAGTAGAAGAAAATTCAGGGCTTATGTAGATGAGGGAGAGATAATGGACCCTTTAAGAGATGGTGAGATATTTTTGAACATGCTCATAGACGGATTCAGTCCAGTCCTAACTCGAATTATAGAAATGGGTCTCCTGGTGGGAAACACTTATCGAGAAATTATGAATTGGGCTATGAAAGCTGAATCAAATCATCAGAGGAACCTCAAGATAACCCTAGTACAGATTGACAAGACCCAGTTCAGGTCTACAAGAGATTGTTTTGTGTTTGGGAAGAAAGGGCATTATGCTAGAGATTGCCAAAGCAAACTCATAGAAAGGGATATTCGATGCAGCAATTGCCACAAGTTAGGAGTGGTGGTCAAGGGGGGAGGGGGGGTGGGGGTGGAGGGGGCAGAGAAGGACAGGGTCTCAGGCTGACAGGATTGCTCCCCGAGGCTTTGCCTCAGAATCCTGAACTTTTACAACCAGAACCACAGCCAGTAGTTCAGATGACGGCAGCTGGGACTGCAGAGGTTGTTGGTACAGAAATAACAATTAGCGCCTCTTGAAACTATAGATCAAGATCCCCAGATATATGTGGAAGCAATACTATGGGGTCAGCCTTGTACCATGCTAATGGACTCCAGGGCAATCTTATCTATAGCCAATTTACCATTGCGGGCCAGTCACCAAACAATACAATTAAAAGGGGACCTCCAGGTGCAATCCGAAGACAGTTTGATACAAGTACAGAAAATGATATAAGAATGATTAATGATAAAAGAAAATGATATAAAAATGATTCGGAATCTCCCGAAGATGAGCAAAAAGCTTGGTCGCTGCACAGATTAAAAACAGGCCATGTGTAGCAGGAGCAGGAGTTCAAACTCTCACTAACCTTGCAAATATCCTAAACGAGCCCCTTTGCTTTGCTCAAGCAGCTAGCATGAAGTGTGTGTGTGTTACAGAATTGAGAGAGAATTGAGAGAGAGAGGAACCTGCAGATATTGTGAATTAATTGGCAAAGTACAAAAACAAATTTAAGAAAATCTGAAGTTGAGCTGATAATTTGTGTAGTTTTTGTATTTCGGAAGGTGGTTGCTGTTGCATTAGATCAAGGTAAAGCCATTGTTTGTTTTTGTAGAGTATTTATTGCGGGCAGTAAATGCTATGCTTTACACTTCGGTTTAACTTCAAAAAGGCTGAGGAAGTGTTAAACCTGTTGAAATTTAAGTTTAAAAGCTGTTGAATTTACTCTTGTTTTTGGAGTTTGAACACAGTTTGGAAGAAAGAAGAATGAAGGCGACTGTCTTCCATTTGTATTTGTGTGTGTGTTTAATGAAGTACTTGTGTGCATGTTTTTGGTATGTCGTTTGCTTTAATGCTTTAATGTTTCTTTCCCCCTAATTGAGATTTTACAATAGTGGGTTTGATACAGAGTTTAAAATCAAATGGGAATTGGATTGGATTAAAGTATAAACTGAAATAAGATAAATCTTTGAAACTCCTTAATCTTGAGTGTAATCGAAACTCACGCCTACGTTAGTTTATAAAGGCAGATTTATGGGAAAACAATTAAACGTGCAAATTTTAAGTATAGGCTGGAGAGATGTAGAATAAGTGTGAAAATGTGATAGTCTTAATTTGATAGGGTTAATTAAAAGTTGGGATATTTGAAATGATTATGATAAATCTTGTTTTGGATTAATCTTGGATCAAAACTTCTTGTTAGGTTCAAATATATATTCCTGATGCAATTGGCAATGAAAAGATAATTCTAGAATTAGATTCTGAGAAAGGAATTAGTCCAGGGTTCCAAATGCTTGCCAAAAAAAAGTGATGATGTAATGATGTCCATTTGAGAACTTTACTCCAACCCTTTTGAAACTAGCAGAGGATTAATCCATTCTGTCTCAGCCAGGATGGATCTTTGTGTTTTTGTTTTGCAAGTAACTATGAATAAAACACCATTCGGGAATTTATTTATAGATTTTCAACGTAGCAAAAATTATCAGCCTGAATTAAAATCTAGTAAGAGGGGGAGAACATCCAGTGAGGAGTTACAACAGTTACAATGGTAAGGGGAGTGTGAGGCTGCACTCACCACTAATTGAACAACTTTTGGTAACAGCACCGGCCTTAGGGCTGTTCAACGATGATGGGAGTTATTACACTGCCATCGTGACCCAACAGCATTCTAGTTGGACTGTTGGTGTGGGTATTCAGAGTTAGTGAACCAATCACAAGACTGGGAGAGGTAAATCTGAACAGGGAGCACACTCTGTTGCAAATTTTGAATATGGGAAAGTTGAAAACAATATCAGATGCAAGGTGGGTTCGATGGGAAAGCCTGCTCCTACCACTAAATTGGCAGATTATTATAGTTAGGGATGAGAGAAATAACCCAGTGGGATAGTTGAACAGAGTAGGGAAGGAACAGGTATGCGATGTGAAATGAGATGTAGGGAAGTGAACAGGGTAATAGAAGAGATGTTATAGAAGGACTGATAGTTGAACAGAGTAGGAAAGAATTAAAAATATGACTCATGTCATGGATAATAAGAATGATAATTGCGATTAAAAAGAGACATTTAACACGATTCAATGAGAAGAGAGAAAAATAATAAAAACACAGTTTAAGTGGTAGCTATGGATGTAGTAACCAAGTTTTTTTTAAAGAAAGGGAGAAATAAGATGTACGCTAATGGACATTTGAAAGCCCACAACACTTTTTTTTGAATTTGGGACAATTCTGACATACAAAAATGTGTGGTTGCAGGCTACCTTAAAAATGATGCTGAGCCAAAGAACAAGCAATCAAAACAGGTTACTGCCTGGAATCAAATAGAAAGGTTTGATTTCTGTTTCAAAGCTATTATGAAGCAAACTGAGTAGAATTAAGTATTCGAGAAGATAGGGACTGGAATTTAAACAGCAAACGGGAATTGGAATATTGAGTGCAATCCACGTAATTGGAATATTTTGACTTGGCTCTGATATTGGCAAATGAAATAATACCTAAATGGGGAGTGCCCCTTTGATTAGACTCTGATCAGGGAACCCACTTCACAAGGAGAACTTGAGATGAGTCGAGCAACAGTATTCCAATATACGAGGGATTTGACAGATCACCTGCATTCTCTGAAAAACCATGTAATCATGCAACAGCCGCATAGAGACTGGGTTAAAATGATAGGAGAAAATACCCCCAAATTAACCAAACCAGGGGATAAGGTGATGGTAAAACTTATGACAGACAAAAAAGAGTTAGGGGTTTGATGGGAGGGACCCTATGAAGTGATTGTCACAGGACAAAAATATGCTCTAATTAATGAGAAGCACAGCCCGCAGTGGCAGCACTGGACATAGTTGAAACCATATCCCAATGAGTAGTCCCGTGATCATAAACGTCCACAGATGGCCCCCATGGATGAATGAACCTACAGATCAGGGGTTTATTATAACCTTCATAGCAGTAGCATTAATAACGGGGATGATTTGGATTTGTAGGTAGATCAGGCCATGAGACAAAGGAACCATGAAGATGTAAGAAGAGTAGACATAGAAATGGTGTTATTAATGTGATACTAATTAAGAGCCGAAAGATGTTCTGTTTATATCTACAGGATACAATTAACACAAAGGGCATGTGCCCGAGCATCGGTTACTCCAGGTTACCTCCCCAAGCAAGACCACAGCGGACAGATCATCTAGAGTATATTAGATTGCACGTAACTAAATGTAACATGGTTGCTATGTGAGAGTGTAATTAAACATTTTATTTACCCATTACTGGTCCGAAATCAAGAGATATAGAAAAGTTATAGAGCTTGTTGATAGTTGATTGTCAAAATGATGACCTGTGTTTCAATTCTTTTAGTGTTTAGTTTACTGACTTTAACTCAGATAGGACCAGCATCTAAGGTCATTCAGCGTTCCACTTGGAAACTGCATGTCAACACTTATCTGTTCATAGCATACACATATGCTAGAATTTCTAACCAAACCAGATATTGGGTTTGCATGCATGTCCCTACATGTGCTGGGGGGAGAGGGGGGGGGAATACCTTTGCAACCAGTGCCCCTGTCATGGTTTGAATTGACTATGTCAGACCAATGTGTCCAGTATTGCAGATTCCCTGGACATTGGATACCAGAATACCCTAGTATTTATGACAGGATAAAATTTCACAGTAGTGGGTCTTGTGCAGGTAGGCTAGGTCATATGAAGAGGTATACACCTGTCTGTATACCCTGATCAAACCCAGCACCCAGTTTTACCCTGAAGCAAATGGTACCAAAACCAAAGGGGATATTATGTATTGAGAGAAAGGAAGGCCCTGGGAGTAAATTAGGCACAAGTGAATGTTACAACACTGTGAATCAGATCAGCTGGCTGTGCATGAATCCACACAGTGATGAGCAATCTTGTAATGTCTGTTTTGCTTCAAGGGGAGCAACACCTACCCAACTCTCAATGGTACATATTGGATTTATGGGGATAGGGCATATTCTTGGCTCCCTATCAGGTGGAAGGGATTATATTACCTTGGATATGCAGTCCCATACATTTATCATTCTCCTCACTTTCCTTCTTTGATGAGACATCTATGTTCTATCATGCTAATTATGACATGATGCTCCCTGGTATGGAATCGGGAGGTTGGCACAAGAAGACAATAATCTAATCTCAATTTTGGAAAAAAATTGTTAATGATACAGCCAATGCCCTTATTGAAATCAGTGATGAGATGGTTGCCAAATGCACTGTGATACGTCAGCATTGAATGGCATTGGATTTTATCTTGGCAGCCAGGGGTGGAACATGTGCCATAATTGGACCCGAGTATTCCACGAACATACTAGATAATTCAGAGTCCATAACCAATCTAGCTGGCCATATTAAAAAAAAGATTGAGAAACTCAAGCAGGCTCAACCTTCACGCTTGGGGTTGAGCTTCAGACTAGCTAGGCTCCCTGGGACATCAATCATACAAGGGATTGTGTTCTTTTTTAATGTGATATTAGTGTTCACTGTAATTGTGTACCTGCTGAAATGTTGCTGTGCACAAGTCGTCAAGTCTACAAGGGGTGCAGCAACAATAATGGCAGTCCATGTGGAGAAAAGAGGATCCCAAATACCAAATAACCCTTTGAGACCTGGAAATATTTACTTAAAAACATCCATTTAGTGACCTAATCTTGGGCTGGCCAAAGGCTAAGACGGGAGATATGTTAGAGGGGTTTAAGATAACCTGGTACTAAAAGACTAAAAAATCAAGGTAAACTAATTTAGAGTGAATATAGTATAGAGAAAAAATACAAAGTACCTGAAATTACAAAGCTACGGTTGCATAGAAACACATATACTGGAGAATTTAAATATGTATTTTTGAAATATTCTGTACACCCTAGCTAACTACAGACTGTCCCAAGGCATAATGGGATAAAAGCTGCGTAAGACAAACCACATTCTTTGAGAACAATACAGGCACAGAATACAGTTTTTATCAGCATGGGATATAGAAAGTACAAGTTTCCCAGATAGTAGAAGAATGGAATCATTCAATTTCTGCTGATAAGTAAGGGTTCAGCAGACAGTGGGAAAAAGAATTATTGAACTCTATGACCTACATAATTGCGTTGCTAAAGAGACAGTGGGTAAAGTACCTTTGAACTCTACGGCTTACATAATTGGAGTTGCTAAGAGACAGTGAGCAGGAGCCTCCGGATTCTATGGACTAATGAATTCTCATGCTGCGAGAGAGGAGGATGTAATTGGCCAAGGTAAATAATTCACACTAATATGATTGGTCCATCCTGTTAGGATGGGCAGAGTAGATGGGCAGATGATTTCTGAAAATGTATAATTGCAGTATGTCGCGACAATGTAATTTGGAGTAATTTGAGCTGCCGCAAACTGCCCTGCTGCAGGTGCGGACCAGGCCTGGGTCAATAAAGTACGTCTTCAACCAGAATTTACTGTCCCCGTGAGTTCTTTGTATTTGTTGAGCTGTATTAATGTAGAGAAATCCCCCACATAAAACCAGCATAATAAATAGGTCTCTGAAAAACTCCTACAGCAGCTTATGATGAAGAAAACCTAACTAAAAAAAGGCATGCCTACAGATAGACTGTGCCTATAAAGGCAATCCTGTGAAGAAGAAGGAATGATGTGGAGATGCCGGCGTTGGACTGCAGTAAACACACTAAGTGTTTTAACAACACCAGGTTAAAGTCCAGCAGGTTTATTTGGTAGCTAATGGCGTTTGCTACCAAATAAACCTGTTGGACTTTAACCTGGTGTTGTTAAAACTCTTACTAAGAAGAAAGAAGCCAGCTCATCATGTAAATGTCATTTAAACCCCCACTCATGAGCTGGAAGGCATCAGATATGGTGCATGAGTTCAAAGTATTTTCAACAATGGATAGAACTGTGTTTACTGGATTAGGGAGTAAGTGAACCAGCAAAACAGGCTGTAAAAATTAGGGTGGCACTGAGCAATGAGGGTCTGCACTGGATAAACATATCAGGATTGACAGCTGAGGATCAAGCAAGCTATGGGCACTCCTGGAAGATAAACACAAAGTAAGGATCAACTTTTGGATCCATAGGTTAGAACTGATGACATACCAATAACAAGGTGAATCAATTGACCAAATTGTGGCATGGTGCTGAATCTAAGCCCAGGAGTGCACCAGCTTAGATATTAAATTGTTGGAAGGGAACTTTAAACTAGTCATCAAACCTACTCCAAAACAGGTCTTTCAAAACTACCTACAAGAGAAGGAAAATAGCACAGTCGCAACACTTACTTAATGATGGAAGGAAATTTGAATCTCACATATCTGGGCATCAACAATTGTAAGAGTTGAGCAGATACAGCAAATCATCTATTATTTCATGGGATGTGGGTGTCACTGGCAAGGCCAGCATTTGTTGCCCAGTCTTAATTGCCCTTGAAACGAGTCGTTTGCTCATCTATTTCAGAGGCAATTGAGAATCAGCCACATTGCTGTGGGTTCTGGAATTATATGTAGGGCAGAACAGGTAAGTATGGAAGATTTCATTCCCAATATGACATCAGTAAACCAGATGGTTTTTTACAACAATCAACAATATCTGTCATAATCACCGTTAATGAGAACTACTTCATATTCCAGATCTATTAATTGAATTTAAATTCTACCAGCTGCCTTGGTGGGATTTGAAACCATCCCAAGGGCATTAACCTGGGCCTCATAGTCCAGTGATATTCGCACAATGTCACAATTGCTCTGTAATTGGAATGACAAGGCTCAAAAAGACACCATACCTTGTACTTTTCTTTTTGCTCATAATTTCTTATCTAAATGTCTGTATAAAGAACATGTGTTGACAATCCCCTGCCTGTCATATTAGTGATCCCCTCAATAAATTCAATGACATTAGTCAGAAATGACCTATCCTTCCCAAATCTGTTCTGACTCTTTTTAATCATATCAAAGCCATAATTTTCTGCTCTGGATTGCAGATAGTGCTTTCAATTGTATTGTTGAAATATTGCAGCTTTGCTGTTACAGAGAAGTGGCAGGTCTTTGGGTGGGAAATGTTGAAATTAATTTTCAAATGGTTTTCAATAGGTTTCCAGTCTTTTATAAAGTATAGAAATTGGAGAATTAATTTAAACAAAATATAATTACTTATCTTTCCTGTGTCTTTAATAACCACGGTTAATTATGCATCAACATTATGGGACACAAAATAAGTGGAAAAAGCATTTATTTAAAAAAACAACTTTTCATGTTCTGGTTATCCTTTAAAAGATATTTCCAGCCGGTTATTTTGAACAAGCAATTGTGCAGACCAAAACTAAACAAATGACAACATTAAGCAGCATGGCCTTCGATTACAGTTCTGTAACTAAAATTTTTTCACTCTGTTAAATAAGGCCCATATTAAAATTACAGTAGTCTTCACATTATTAATCTAGTAGCAATAACTCTAGGTGTAGATGTCTCAGGCTCAGTGCGAAAGCATTGATTTTTTAAATAATAGTCAACTGTCAAGATGAGGTATTTTCACCAATTTTCAGATTATCAAGGCAATTAGGAGAAAATCCTAGCTTCAAAGTCACACTGAAATATCCAGAACCTTGCTGATCCTGTTCTATAACTTCATGTTTTCGTTATTGCCCACTAGTTTGTAACTTGTAAACCATTTGCAAAAAGTGTTAAATTGATGTCCAAGATTAAGCAACTATGATCCAAAAGCATTCTCAAAATAAACTTCCAAAATTGATTTCAGTATTGAGTCACTCAAAAGTATTGATAAATTGTGTTAACATCTCATTTTATACACTCTAGGAGAGTGGCAAACGTGCTGAGTTTCATATACTTTTATAAAGTTACTCCACAGTTAAAATACAAAAGCTATGAATCCAGGCCAAAAAAATTATCATTTTTGGAAATTGTCAATGAAGAATTGATAAAAACAGAAATAATTTGCGATAAAAAAATTCTGTTTTGAAAAGTTCTTTGAAACCAGTGTACACAAACAGAAATGAAGAGTTATTGATTTCCAAAGATTTGATAGAGTGAGTATGCTATAATAAATAATAAATAAATGCCATGAGCAGTTATTTCTAAAGCAAGGACTACATGAAAAAGAAAAAGGGTTTTTAAAAACAGATGGAGATGGTTCAAATTAATAAAATTGCAACATTGCGTTGCAGGCAAAAGGACTGGAGTGAATTGATATTGGATGTAAATGATGGAGAGACAGAAAATGAGAGAAGAAAACATTAGAAAAAGACAGCAAGAATGGTGTAGCTGTTAATTGCAACACGGGAACAAAACTTGCAAATAGGTCAAAAGTAGGTGCAATACCAAGAGGCTTCAACATGTAGCAAACATCAAGCAAATTACAACAGAAGCAAGATGCAATTCAATTAAATTCTTATAGAACTTACCAGGATTATTCAAAAAACTGGAAAAGATCAATATGTTCAGTAATTTCAACATTGTGAATGGCCTCGGAGCCACATGTGGACTCACTATTAAAGCTGCTCTGGCCAATGATCGATCACTGCTTGTAATACAACTTTGAAATGTTATATACAAGACAAAAGCCTAGTCACACCCTCTGAAACCAGAGATTAAATTAGCAGATAAACTATATCCTGTTTGGCGTGTTGTCCTTATTCAGAGTAACCGCATTCACTTAAAACCTTGAATTTGACAAAATTAACATTTCCCAGTTTATGACATTTCTTTCTTAAAAAATAATTTTTGAGATGTAAGCATTGTTAGCAAAGTCAGCATTGAGGGACAATCTCTCGTTATCTTTGAGAAAGTGCTGGTGGGTTTTCTCCTCAAACCACTACAATCCATGGAGTGAAAGTACACCCACAGTGCAGTTAGGTAGGGAGTTCCAGGATGTTGACTCTGTTGATGGAAGAGCAAATCTGATAACCACAACTAGTTCTGGTTATTTTATGGCTTTATTTGCTAAATTCAATGCAATTCAGGTAGTACCTGAGTGGACACTATAAATGAATTTGAATTTTATTGGTAAAATTCTCAGTATTAATAAGCAATGGGGTGAATTTCTGAGGTACTTCTCCCACTTGATTGCTGCAACTAGAGCAGATGTGAGATGGAACCAAAGTGACATGGCACAGCAGAAACCACAAAGAAATTTCACCTTTCATGAATAAGGAAGTAACAATCAGTAATGTAAGCCAGTGTGCAGACACATCAAGCAGCTCACCACTGATAGCAGCTTGTCACTAAGTGTGAACTCGGGAATTTGATTAATAAGGGAATTTTCAGGGTTAAATTAAGGGTTAATTTCTTTCTGAAATTTAGGGCCCGATTTTACCATCGGGTTGCACCCATTTTCGGGCGTAAAAACTTGGTAAAGTTGAGCATGAGGCAAGTAGCACGATCCGTGCCCGCCTCCGCGCCAGCTCCCCCTTTACCAAGGCCCGGAAATGGCCACAAACAGGACTACGCCCGAAACGGTCGCGATAGCCATTTAAATGCATTTGCATGTATTTCAATAAACTTAGTGGGCTGCACACCCAACCTAACAGGCAATTCCCCCTTTACCACCGCGTTCACCAATCCGGAGTCAGCGCCAAACAGACATGCTCCAAAGAAGTCCGGTTTAGGTGCTCCATCAGTGAGGGTTAGAGAGCAGGTAAGTGCCTGGCATCCGATGGCTCTTTGCTCCTTTCATTGAGGCCATTTTGTTTCTTGGGTCGGTGGGGGCTCTGTGAATGTGTGGGGGATGTGGGGGGTTGTTGCTCAGCAGGGTGTCCAATGTCCAATTTGCAGCATTGACCCGGATCTCAGCACTGACCACGGGTCTTGTGAATGCTGCTGGGTCCTAGTTCACTCAGCACTCTGCCAGCTGAAGGATGTGCACAAAGCCCTTACAAATTGCACTGCTAAGCCTCTCAACCTTTCAAGGAGCTGTGATTCTGGGGAGAATGTGGGTGGGGGAATAGGGGTCTGTGATTCCAGGGATCATGTGGGTGGGGGAATGGGGGGTTTGTGATTCTGGGTGCAACTGGGTGGGGGAATGGGCAGTATGGACAGTGACTGTTGCTAGGCTAGGGGTAAGCAGCATTTAACCTCTACATCTCTTCCTCTCCATCTCCAACACCACCCCCCCCCCACCCATCTCCCCCCCCCCCCCCCCACCCCCCCACCCCATAGCCCTTCAGAGTGATGAGATGGCTTTTGCGATGCAGCCGATTGATCTTGCTATTCTTTTGGTTGCTGCTGGAGCTGAGGAGGAGGAGCAGGAGGAAGAATTGCGGGCACAGGAGGCTCAGGCCTTACCATTTGCAGGAGTAGAGGGAGCCGACCACCAGAGGCAGGAGATGGTCGCCATTCGCCCAGAGGGGGGCGCAGAAGGATGGAGTGGAGACCCCGGCAGTTCCGTGCATGAGTGTCATTTTAACAGATGTCGGACACCATGTGCCGCCGACAGCTCCGCCTCCAAAAGGAGACCGTGCGACACCTATGCCACCTGTTGCAGGATCTGGCACCTCAAGGTGGGTCGGGGGGGGGGGGTTGCACCCACTCTCGGTGGCTGTCAAATTGACGGCCGCTCTGAACTTTCAGGCAACTGGCTCCTTCCAGACCCCTAGCGGAGATGTATGTGTCATTTCCCAGTCAGCCGTACACACCTGTGTCAAGCAAGTCACGGAAGCCCTGTATACCTGGGCTGGGCAGTACATCAAATTTAACCTGGACCAGGCCCAGCAGGAAGCCTGGGTTGCACAGTTCTCAGCCATTGAGGGGATGCCTAATGTACAGGGGACCATCAGCTGCATCTACGTTGCCCTCAAGGCCCCCCTACAGAATCCAAGAAGATTCATCAACAGGAAGGGGTTCCATTTCCTGAATGTCCAACTGGTGTGTGACCACAATATGAACATTATGCACGTCTGCGCGAGACACCCAGGTAGTGTGCATGAAAGCTTCATTCTCAGGAGCTCTGGCATCCCAGAGACATTTGCGGAGGAGCCCAGGCTGTGGGGGTGGCTCATGGGTGATATGGGTTACCCACTTCGGACATGGCTGATGATGTCTGTGACTGAGGTGGAGACCCACTAAAATGAGGCCCATGTAGCCACCCGCGCGATAGTGGGGAGGTGCATAGGGCTCCTCAAAATGCGATTCCAGTCCTGGACGGCTCTGGCGGGGTCCCACAATACAGCCCTCTGATCTCTTCACGCATTGTGGTAATGTGCCGTGCCTTGCACAACCTGGTTCAGCAGAAAGGTAACCTATTGGAGGAGGAGGAGGAGGATGTGGAGACGACCAGCTGGGCATCACTGAGGAGGAGGCCGCCCTGCAGGAGGAGGAGGAAGTGGAGGAGCACGCTGAGCAACACCACCCAGGCGCTGGAGGGCTGGCAGCTCGAATGAGGTATGCGAGGGCAGCGAGGGAGGCCCTGATCACCAGGCGGTTCAGTCACTAGGGACCTGTGTCTGTGCACATGGGTTCCATTCCCCGCCCCCCCCCCGAAAGTCCTTCCATCTCCTGCAACATTGTCACACCAGAGTGGTGGACCTGGGTACTCTGTGTTAGCAAGTTTCTGTGGCAGGCAGGAGGGTGATGAGGACTCACTAAGTACCATTATGATGATGCCCTGGTGCAAACTGGTCTGACTCCTACCTGAGCTCCGCATGCACACTGGTACCTGGGCCCACGTCTGTGTAGGGGGTAAGGGATCTGAAACCCCCATGCAGGGCCACAGGGCAGGTAGGATGGGGGAGGGGAGGGAATCGCTCGTGAGTTCTGGGGAATAAATGGCTTCATTTTCTCAGTGAAACGGCATTGAGGGGCCTCCCAAACTGACACCAACATGAAGGATCCCTCCGGCGACCGTCAATAGAAGAGGATTCCTGTTCGAGACAAGTCTGAGACAAGGTGGATGGTGGAAAAACCTTTAATGATTACAATATATGTGTTTAAATAATAAGTTCTAACATAAAAATGTGTGAACGGAAAACGTTAAAGTGCTTAAAAATCTATCTAACTAGAGTTCTCCTTCACCCGTGCCATCTCAGTGCAACTATAACTTCCTAGCCTCACGTGGCCTACCACTACGTTTCAGTGCCTCCCCAGAATGGACATTGGAAGTGGAGGGGGCCAGCTGTCTACCTCACCCCGTTGCCTGTGATCTGTGTAGCGGGCGTCCTTGGAGGCCCTGGACCTTGAGGGCCCTGGTTGGCTTCCAGGTGTCTGAGACATTTCCATGACACCCTCTTCATCCCACTGCCCCTGAGATGCCCCGGTGTCAGGAAGGGGGGAGTCAGAAGGTGTAGCCACAGCCACAGTCTCCTGGCTGGAAGGCCCAGCATGGGCTCGAGCCCTTCCTCCTCCCTTAGGGTTCCTGTGGGTCCCTGGGTCACTTCATCGGACAGCGGTGCTTCTGCAGTGAGCTATGGCATCACCCAGCCCTGCCAGTCCTGGAGGACCACCTGCTTCCTACCCATGGTGGTTGAGCCCCTGCGATGGCCACTTGAATCGAGGGCCACCTGTCAATGGCCACAGCAAGTGCCATCTGAGACTTGAGTCACGCTCTGCAGTCCCTCAACCATGACCCTCTGTGACTGGGCCATGATCTCAAGGACTTCTGCCGTAGCCTGCTGTGTCTCAGCGCTGTCACGCTGGGTCTCCTGCAAGCTCTTGAGCCTCTTATAGGCCAATGAGTTTGACATTTGTGATAGTGAAACTGCTAGAGAAGATTCTTAGGAATAGGACCTATACACATTTGGAACTGAATGGTCTTGTGAGCGACAGCTAGCATGGTTTTGTACATTGGAGGTCATGTCTTACTAATTTAATTGAGCTTTTTGAGGAGGTGACAAAAATGATTGGAAAGGGCTATGGATGTTGTCTACATGGACTTTAGTAAGGCCTTTAACAAGGAGCCTCATGGCAGGCTGGTGCAAAAGATTAAATCTCTCGGGATCAGTAGTGAACTAGCTAGATGGATTCAGAACTGGCTTGGCCATAGAAGACAGGGTAGTGGTGGAAGTGGTGTTTTTCTGAATGGAGGTCTGTAACTAGTGGTGTTCCGCAGTGATCAGTGCTGGGACCTCTGCTGTTTGTAATATATATAAATGACTTGGAAGAAAATGGAGCTGGTCTGATAGCAAGTTTGTGGATGATATTAAGATTGGCAGAATTGTGGATAGTGCTGAAGATTGTCAGAGAATACAGCAGAAGAAAAGATAGACTGGAAAATTGGGCAGAGAAATTGGGCAGATGGAATTTAATTTGAACAAATGCAAGGTGATGCATTTTGGTAGATCCAATTCAGGCGGGAGCTGTAAAAAGAATGGCAGAACAATTAGGAGCATAGAGATACAGGGAGATATGGGAATACAGGTCCCAGATCCTTAAAAGTGGCACCACAGGTGGAAAAGGTGGTGAAGAAAGCATATGGCATGCTTGCCTTCATTGGACGGGGCATCAAGTATAAAAGTTGGCAAATTATGTTACAGTTGTATAAAACATTGGTTCGGCCACATTTGGAATACTGTGTCCAATTCTGGTCACCACCCTACCAGAAGGAGGCTTTGGAGAGAGTGCAGAAAAGGTTTCCCAGGACGTTGCCTGGTATGGAGGGTGTTAGCTTTGAGGAGAGATTGAACAAACTGGGATTGTTCTCCCTGGAAAGACAGAGGCTGAGGGGCGACATGATAGAAGTTTATAAAATTATGAGAGGTATAGATTAGGGTGAACAGTTGGAAGCTTTTTTCCCAGGGCAGAAATGACAACCACAAGGGGGCACACGTTCAAGATAAGGGGGGAAGGTTCAGTGGAGACGTGCGGGGGAAGTTTTTTACACAGAGGATGGTGGGGGCCTGGAATGCACTACCAAGTGAGGTGGTTGAGGCAGTTACATTAGCCACATTTAAGACTTATCTTGATAGACATATGAACAAACGGGGAATAGAGGGATAAAGCGGTTGGTTTAGATAGGTAAATGTGATCAGTGCAGGCTTGGAGGACTGAAGGGCCTGTTCCTGTGCTATACCAATCTTTGTCTTTGTCTCTCAGCCATGGGCCATAGGACCTCGAGAATGCTATTCAGTCCCTCAGCTGTGGCCTGCTGTGACTCAGCTGTGGTCCTCTGGGACTCTGCTGTGATTCGGCCATCGCTTAGAACCTGACACTCATGGTGAGGATTCCCTGCCCCAGGCTTTCCATCGTGGATGCCATCCTTGCAGTGTTGGCCTGAGAACCACACAAGACAGGCAAAATCTGATCCATCTGAAAGCTTTGGGACTCCTCCCAACAGCAGTTGGTCCAGTGTGGTCATAAGCCCCTCCTGCATTCCCTGGCTCTGTTGCTGCATCTCCAGCAGCTGAGGGAGAAGTGATCTCAGAGGCCCAGCATGTAGCCTGGGGCCAGTTGAGTCCTCGCTTCTGGCAGGTCCCTGCATGCCAGAGGTCTTGGACGTTCCCTCCTCCACCTGATGTACCTCAGCAGATTTGTCGTGCTCACCGGAGAGTGACCCAGAAGCGTCAGCGCTAACTGGATCCACCGACGTGTCAGTACCTGGGATGGTGAACTGCAAGGTGGAAGCTGATGCCAAAACGGTGCCACCCTCGGAGATCCCTTCATCCTTATCCTCCAAGGACTTGTCTGAGCTGTCTGGAGCAGGATGGACTGGAGCCGCAGTGGGGGCCATGATGCCATGACGCCGAGGGTGTCCGGATCTGTCCCTGCAACGCAGGACAAGTGCAAGGGAGAGAGAGGAATCCAAGATGCAAAAAACTTGATTCACATTTATTCATTGAAATAGATCAAAGCACAAAGAAGATTAAATCACAGGAACAGGCCCTTCGGCCCACCAAGCCTGCAGCGACCAGGCTGCCCATCTGAATTGTAATCCTGTACCCTTCCGGGAACCATATGCCTCTATTCCCATCCCATTCATGTCGCTGTAAAGATGTCCCTTAAAGGTCACTCTCGTATCTGCCTCCCCGTCCTCCCCTGGCAGCGAGTTCCAGACACCCACCACCCGCTCTGTGCAAATAAGCATGCCTTGTCCATCTTCTTTAAACCTTGCCCCTCGAACCCAAAACTCATGCCCCCTAGAAGTTGTCTCAAATTGAGTGGAGGATTGACAGGTGCTCACTTCTTGACTCCAGCCCGACCATGCTGTTACTGACAGCTCGCATCTCCCCTTCCCTGGACAGCTCCAGCATCCAGTCTTTAAAAGGGTTGAAGACCCGGAGGTCTGGCTCACCACCCACTGTCTTTGCCCTCTCTCTGATGTTATGGTTGGTCTTTTCCTGTGGAGACAGTAGGAGCCATCAATGGGGGGAAAGGGGGGTGCGCTGCCACTCTGCCTGAGATCAGTGGGGGGAAGGGGGGGTCTGCTGCTACTCTGCTTGAGATTGGTGGGGGGAAGGGGGGGAGGCAGCCACAATTGGTCTGGGTGGCTGGGGGTGGGGGCTAGGGGGGTCAGTAATGTTGTGGGGATGGGGCAATGTCTGTGGGGGCCAGGGGAAGGCATTATCCGGCTCGGGGGGGGATGTGGCAGGGGAACAGCACTCTATCATTTTTTTTGCGCATGCACAATTGGAGGTTCCGATTGGAACTGCAGTGTTTTGGGTGCGTTAAGCCCCACCCACAAGCTTGTGCAGCGCGATTCAGAATTGCTGATATTTTTACAGGCAGATTGCTTATGGGGGCACCTCAAAACGGGCCTAAAAATCGGATCTGAAACATTTCCAGTTTCAAGTCTGCCCAGCACTAGAATCAAAATGGTAAAATAAGGCCATTATTCTACTTTGTGTTGAGATTTTAACTACAATTCTATGCAATTGGAATTAATTTCCCCTCATATTGCAGGAGGTCTTGTAACACAGAGAGTAGCGTCCCTACATCTGAGCCTAAAGGTCCAGGTTCAAGTCCCACCCCAGGACTTGATGGCCAAGAAAGGCATTTTCATAACGTGACCATCATATTGCAGAGACATCATTGTCTGCAGAAATAAATGTTATCTTTGAAGACACTAATACTCTGACAGCTGATATAGTTCACTTGCTACCTGTAAAGGGGTGGCATGGTGGCACAGTGGTTAGCACTGCTGCCTCACAGTGCCAGGGACCTGGGTTCGATTCCCGGCTTGGGTCACTGTCTGTGTGGAGTTTGCACATTCTCCCCATGTCTGCGTGGGTTTCCTCCGGGCGCTCCGGTTTCCTCCCACAGTCCAAAGATGTGTGAGTTAGGTGGATTGGCCATGCTAAATTGACCCTTAGTCAAGGGGACTAGCTAGGGTAAATACCTGGGGTTATGGGGATAGGGCCTGATGGGATTGTGGTCGGTGCAGACTCGATGGGCCGAATGGCCTCCTTCTGCACTATAGGATTCTATGAATCTATGTATACTCATCCCACGAGTAAAATCTTCTCTGTCTTTGCACTTGTGGACGGTTGCTTCTGCCAAACTCAGCACCCACTGCAGCATCAGTTAATCACCAATCTGGTTTGAGAATGATTGGTCTTGGCTAGCTGCCCTCCTCTCCCTCCTTCTCCTGATTCCTTCCTCACTGGAGGAGTTTTCTCCAGAATGGACAATTCCCATAGTGGCAGTCAGTTGAAACTTTACCTTACAAGACTCACTGGTAGCTGCAAGCTACCCAAGGAGCCCCCACCCCCCACCCTCCCTTTTAGATTGTTGAAAGGTTGCTCGGAAAGCTAAACCACATTATCCTAAAATATTGCTGTAATCTCTGTTACTGCAACCATCTTCTCTCCATTAAACAATTATGCTGAAGCTTTTTAAATCCTGTGCCATCCTTTCTCACCTGCCAAGATTTAAACCTGCCTGTTCAGCCCTGCACAGAACGGAAGTATAATTAGACCATGTGAAGTATGGCTTTTTAATTGGTTCAAAAGGTGATAGCTAATTAAACTTAAAACATTGGTGGGCTCCTAACTTTGGGGCCTGCGTTATCATGTAACATGGCAACTTGGCATCACAATGTTGGGTTTCCAATCTGACATGGTGATGCCTTATTTTACGGAAGGGCGGGCTACCCTCCCAATCCAGCAGTGTTAAACACTCTGTGTAACTTTTACTTCAACATGAACCAGAATCAACATAAATTAAACATCATTCAACAAGTAAATAACCAATTGATATGAACTAGAAATTATACATGGAACAGCAGATACAACAAATATGATCTCACAAGATTACAAGCATTTCCAACACTCCCACATAAATGTGGCACCACATGGAATCTCACAGTCTTTCCAATACAGCCTTCAGTGTGCCGATCTCCCGCTTTTCTTATTCGATGGGTTTGCTCCTTGAATCATTTGCAACTGTCGCTTTCTGAATTCCCCAGAGACTGTCATACCAAACTGGTGCAAACTTGCATAATCTCCTTCGCTATGTTCACAACAGCGCTGAATGCAGCTTTGGACAGAGTATGGAAGTTCGGTGACAAGAGGGAAATGTTAAATATTGTTCTAAAAATCGAATATTGTTTGTATTCGTGTTTAACATTTAACTGCAAGTATTGTTTAACGTGTAAGTCTCATCCAGGGGCCTAAGTAGGGGGAGAGAAGCTATCCACTGGCAGAGGCTAAAAGAGTTAATTAATTAAGGAAACTAGTTTGGACTGGCCTCTTCTATACCTGGGCTTAGCTCGTCCCTTTGTTCAGAGTGTGGAAGTTTGGATAGAACAGTGAGGAGGGGAAGGGGGTATTCTTGCTTTTCTAACTTTTTCATCCTGTCGGAATTGGTTTCTGCTGTTCTATAAGGAAGGAGGTGAGCTATTGGTGAGCAAGTGGTGAATATCCAGTGAGTGGTCAAGGTCTTTTTTTGAAGATTTAAACTTATGTTGCAGTTCATGATAAAGTTAATTAACATCTAAAAGAAAATAAATAATTGAATAAAATAATTGAGTAATTAGTTAAAGATCATAAGTATGGCAAGACAGATGATATGTCAAGGATGCAGCATGTGGGAGCTCATGGATACTGTGTTATCCAGGGCAAGCATGTCTGCAGTAAGTGTCTGCGGCTTGATGAACTTCGTCTCATAGTCATGGAGCTGGAGGCTGAGCTGTGGACACTGCAACACATCAGGGATGGAGAGAGTTACCCGGTTACTTTGTTTCAGGAAGTGGTCACACCCCTTAGGATAGAATCTTTTGGTTTGGAAAGTGATCAGGGACGGGAGAGTGTGACTGCAGCTGAGACAGGTCAGGGGACCCAGGGAACAGGAATGCAGGAGTGTCAGCCTCTGCAATTCGCCAAAGGTTTGAACTTCTTTCAGCTTGTTCAGATGAGAGTGGGGGCAGCAGGATAAATGAGCTGACTGACCATGGCACTATGGTATGGGAAGTCATTCAAGTGGGGGAACACATAAGAAGGTAGTGGTCGTAGGGGACAGCATAGTGAGGGAGATGACACTGTTCTCTGTAGCGAAAGTCCAGACAGCTGTGTTGCCTGCCTGGTGCCGGGGTATAGGACATTTGCTCAGGGCTGGAGAGGAACTTGCAGTGGGAGGGGGATGATCACATTGTCATGGTCTGTGTAAGTTACATGACATAGGTAGAACGAGAAAAGAGTTTCTGCATTGAGATTTTGAGGAACTAGGCACTAAATTAAACAGCAGAATCTCCAAGATTATAATCTCTGGTTTATTACCTGAGCCGCATGCAAATTGACATGGGGAATGTAAAATTAGAGAGTTGACACAAAGACTGGTGTGAGAGAGGTGGGTTTTAGTTCTTGTGGCACTGGCACTGTACTGAGGAAAGTGGGGGCAGTACCATTGGGATGTCCTGCATCTGAACTGTACTGGGGCTAATGTTCTTGCAAACTGCATAACTAGTGAAGTAGAGAAGCCTTCAAGCTAAGTAGGATGGGGAGGGTGGGTGGGGGTTAGTGGTCCTGGAGAGGGGATATGTAGGTTTACAAAGGAAAAGGATATGGCTGCATTACAAGGCAGCTATTTAGGCAATAATACACAGAGTGTAACAAGAAGGGACAGAACATTAAAAAAGCAGTACATAGGGTCAAAGGGGGAAAAATGGTAAGAAGGCAAAATTAACGGCTCTTTACCTAAATGCACATAGTATTCAGCACAAACTAAATTAATTAATGGCACAAATTGAAGGTAATGGCAATGGGCAGCATGGTAGCACAGTGGTTAGCACTGCTGCTTCACAGCTCCAGGGACCTGGGTTCGATTCCCGGCTTGGGTCACTGTCTGTGTGGAGTTTGCACATTCTCCTCGTGTCTGCGTGGGTTTCCTCCGGGTGCTCCGGTTTCCTCCCACAGTCCAAAGATGTGCGGGTTAGGTTGATTGGCCATGCTAAAATTGCCCCTTAGTGTCCTGAGATGCGTAGGTTAGAGGGATTAGCAGGTAAAATATGTAGGGATATGGGGGTAGGGCCTGGGTGGGATTGTGGTCGGTGCAGACCCGATGGGCCGAATGGCCTCTTTCTGTACTGTAGGGATTCTATGATTCTATGACCTTGTAGCCATTTACAAGGAGATCAGAACTGGGAACTAAATATTTTGGGGTATGTGACTTTTCGTAAGGACAGGCAGAAAGGAAAGGGTGGTAGGGCATTGTTAGTACAAGACGCAATAATACAACAGCAAGGAATGACCCTGGATTGGAAGTTGTCAAATCTATATGGGTGAAGGTAAGAAATAAAAAGGGGAAGAAGACACTAGTGGGAGTAGTCTATAGACACTCTAACAGTAGCCATACTGAGTACAGAGAGTAAATCAGGATGTAATAAGGGTGTGTGAAAAAGGCAGTACTTTAATCATGGGTGACTTTTATCTCCATGTGGATTGGGTAAATCAAATTGGTAGAGGTAGCCATGAGGAAGCATTCATATATTGTATTCAAGATAATATGTTGTGGATCTAACCAGGGATCAGGCTATTTTGGATCTGGTAATGTGTAATGAAGCAGGTTTAATGAACAATCTCAGAGTAAAATATCCCCTAGGAAACAGTGACCATAACATAGTAGAATTTATCGTTGGTTGATGGTTGATCAGCAAAGGCAAACATTTATGAAAATAGTTCATGACTCACAACAAAGTTGTCGGTGCAGACACGATGAGCCAAACGGCCTGTTTTGCATCGTATTATTCTATGAAAGATATACCCCAGTGAGATGAAAGATTCTAGGAAGGGGATAAATCAAGCATGGTTAACCAAGGAAGTTAAGGATAGCATTAAGCTGAAAGTGAAAACATATAATGTGGAAAGATTAGTGGTAAGCCAGAGGATTTTAAAAAGCAACAAAAAAGGACCAAAAAACAATAAAGAGGGAGAAGATAAACTGAGGGTAAACTAGCAAGTAATATAAAAATGGACGGCAAGAGCTTTTTTAAATATATGAAAAGGTAGAGAGAGGCCAAAGTGAACATAGACCTCTTGGAAAATGAGAATGGGGAAATAGTGGGGAACCAGGAAGTGGAAGAGGAGTTAAACAAATGCTGGGCATCAGTCTTCATGTGGAGGACACTAATAACATTCCAAAAATACTAAATAATCAAGAGGCATAAGGGGGAGAGGAAATAACTATCACGAGAGGAAGTACTAGGAAAGCTAATGGAGCTAAAGGCTGATTAGTCTCCTGGACCTGATAGGTTGAATCCCAAGATATTAAGGTGAGTAGCTACAGAGAAAGTGTATGCACTGGTAGTAATCCTCAAAGAATCCTTATATTCTGAAAAAGTTCCAGAGATTTGGAAAGCTGCCAATGTTATTCAAAAAGGGAGGGAAACTAAAAACAGATAACTATAGGCCAGTTAGCTTAACTTCTGCCATTGTGAAATGTCCATTAAAGTATGCAATAGCGGAGTTTTTAGGAATGCATAATATAATGAAGCAGCGTCAACATGGCTTCATGATGGGGGAATGATGCCTGATAGATTTATTAGAATTCTTTGAGGTGATAACGAGCTGGATAGATAAAGGGGAACCAGTAGATGTAATATACTTGGATTTCCAAGGTAAGGTGAGGTACCACACAAAAGATTACTTAATAAGAGTCCATGGTGTTGGGGGCGGGGGGAGGGGGGGGGGAATATTAGCATGGATAGATGATTGGGAATTGATAGAAGACAGAGAGTTGGGATAAGAGGGGAATTTTCAGGAAGGCAATCTGTAACTGGTGGGGAATGCCACAGGGATTAGTGCTGGGGTCACAAATATTTACAATATATATTAATGACCTGGATGAGGGGAGTGAATGTACTATTCATAGAATCATAGAAACCCTACAGTGCAGAAGGAGGCCATTCGGCCTATCGAGTCGGCACCGACCACAATCCCACCCAGGCCCTACCCCCACATATTTTACCCACTAATCCCTCTAACCTACGCATCTTAGGATTCTAAGGGGCAATTTTTTTTTAACCTGGCCAATCAACCTAACCCGCACATCTTTGGACTGTGGGAGGAAACCGGAGCACCCGGAGGAAACCCATGCAGACACGAGGAGAATGTGCAAACTCCACACAGACAGTGACCCGAGCCGGGACCCTGGAGCTGTGAAGCAGCAGTGCTAACCACTGCGCCACCGTGCCGCCCCAAGCTTGTGGAAGGCAAGTGGTGAGGATGACACAAAGAGTTTACAGAAGGATGTATACAGGTTAGGTGAGTGGGCAAAAAACTTGGCAGATAGAATGTAATATAGGAAAATGTAAAGTTAGGCACTTTTGTAGAGGAAGAATAAAGGAGCTGAATGTTATTTAAATGGAGAAAGACTGCAGAAAGCTACAGCACAGAGGGATTTGGGGGTCATTGTGCATAAATCACAAAATTCTAACATGCAAGTTCAGCAGGTAGTTGGGAAGCCAAATGGAATGTTGGTCTTTATTTTAAAGGGAATGGAATATAAAAATAGGGAAGTCTTGCTAAAACTATATAAGACACTAGTTAGACCATATCTGGATTACTGTGAGCAGTTTTGGTCCCCTTATCTAAGGAAAGACATACTGGCATTGGAGGCAGTCCAGAGACGGTTCACTAGGTTGATCCCAGGTATGGACAGATTTTCTTATGAGAAGAGGTTGATTGGATTTAATTAGAGTTTAGAAGATTTTGTCTACAACTCTCCTTTGTGTCAAGCAACATAGCTTTTTTTCATCCTAACTTCCTTCCTGTTGCAGCTGTTTCCGGGTAAAGGGTCACCAAGTCACACAGACCAGTATTTCTTAATATCCCAGAAAATTACAGTTAATCTCTTTATCATTGGTGCAAACTCTTTAAAGTCGTTTTCAAACAGTCTTAAGGACAATTATACACTTCCATAGACATTTTAAAGAAAGTAAAAATTTTCCATGCAGTACTTGTTCCAGGTCAAAGGTTGTCACAAATGTTCAACTAGCTTATGACCAATGGCAAAGGATACTGCAGGTCTGTGTGTTAATCTGGGAGTAGTTAGGTCTCATAGAGCCTTAGACATTCTCAGGTACCAAAGCTTACAATTGGACAGATAGATTCTGGGTGCTAAGGGACATCCACTAGGAGATCACCCATGATCCCTGTGAGAAATGCACAAAGAGGCAAAGTAGCACTGCAGTACGTACCAGCAAATTATCTTCCTCATTATAGTAGCGTGCTACACTCTCCACAAACTGGCATGACAGAGAGGGACGAAACAGGCAAATCTGGAAGAATTACCCACATTTGCCAATGAGGACTTTGTGAGGGAGAACACGAGGTCCATACCAGGCATCCCTGAACCTGCAAGGAATCAGTGACACGGTATCCACAAGACCTGACATCTTTTCAGATTGCAGTGCTTCCAATATCAATGTAGAGTGCATGGAGCATCTTCTGAATTGCCTTGTCCTCTGCGAGGTGACGCCTCAGAACATTTCAGGCCATCCTTTGTAGAGGCAATGTTACAACTCAACAGTTGATGACAATAATATCATCAAAAAGCCATGTCAGATTGAACCTTTTCATACAAATGTTCATCATCAAATCTCATGTCAAATCCATCTGAAACTGCTGATATGATTTTATAAAATGCACCAACATCCCTAACACAGTAGTTTATAGAAAGAACCACCAATGTGTGTCTAAAATGTTTTCTCAAATCTCTTCCACATCTCAGTCTTTCCCCATTGCTGTGAGCAGAGATGGAAGTCAGCTGCTGACCTCGATGCCTCTTTGTCTGTAATGAGTTTGGTGATTCGAGGCTGTGAGGGCCCCAGCATTGCGAGTGACTCCTGTTCAGTGATAGGTATCGCCTCTGTCACCATGGCGCCATAAGGTACTGATGTCACTGGCAAAGGGGTAGCTTGAGACAAGCCCTCAGACACTGGCAGCTGCTGATCATTTGCCATCATGAGGCAAACTTGTATTTATCTCTGATTAGCTGAGAGAGGCCAGGCAAGTAATTTGTCTCTTGCCATGCTGCTGGCCGAATGAGCTCAGTGCTAAGGTGTTGTTATCCAGGTCAGCAACCACTAACTAGTTCTGCTGGATGTGGCTGTCCGTAGGAGTCAGCAGGCTATCGATGGAGGGTGCCATGCATGCAAAAGGCGGAGGAGTAGAGGGGAGATCACAACACTCATGACCTGGATGGACTCCTCCATGGTCCTTACCATGGTGGGCATTCTCTCTGGTATCTCTGCTAAATCCTTAGGCACTTCCCACTGCATGTCCAGCATCGGCCACCTTATGGACGACTCCAGAGGTTTGTTATCAGCTTGGGAATCAGCACTGACCAGCACTCACGCACTCCTCTGAAAGTCAGTCTTGGTCAGTCTCAACTTCCAACATCTTATCTAGTGATCATGCGGTGTTCAACCCATGTGTCTAAAATTCTTCCCAAGTGTGTAATTCCACAGAAGTGCAAGTATCTGAGCTGGTGCATGGTGTGCAGTAAGGATGAAATGGTGCGCCATTTTAGGGCCCCTCCTTTCCTCAGAGATCAGATGGGCTCTTTGGGGATGGTGATGATCACATGTTGGAGAAAACAGAAACATTATCAATGAATCTCAACTCCAGTGATCTACCGGCAGAGATTGCAGTATCTCGATGGTGACCCTTCACCTTTAAACCCATTACAGAGACTGATGAACTCCCAGTCTTTGAGCTCTTCACTCTCTTAACCTCCACTTCCTTCTAAAGCCTCGTTATCTTTCAAACTCTCAATCATTCTCACACCACATTACACACGCCCACCACCCTCCTGCGCCCCACCACATCCCAACCCTCCCAATCTTTCCACAGCCAAGGGATCTGCAATCCTACTCATTGCCAGCTACAATTCACGCTCCTGTATCGATGTAAGAAATGCCAATCTGGAAACATTCCCACTGGTCCTCCACTTCTCTCTGACATATGGGCCCTCTTTTCAGGTAGAACCAAGTCCTCCTGATTGACTTCACAACATGAGCTACCTGACTACAGTCAATGGCATGACTCCCCACTCTGTATCTTCCTTTCAAAGACTATTCCCCAGTCACTCAAATCAAATCACGCTAGGTGAGAAGGCTCCTTGATTATGCAATGTGACTAATGGACATTGATTGAGCCATGTCCCATTCCCTTCACCTACATAGTGGAAAGCTGCAGTGGAGACAATGTAAAGCTTGCAGAATGGAAACATCATTCTATCTCTTTTGACACTGTGGACACATCTTCCAGCTGCTGAATTATTTTCCATCTTCATCCAGGCTTACCCAGTCTGTTTGAAATGTCTCCTTTTCCATCCTGCCAACCAGTGACAGTCTGAAGGAAGGCAGGCAGTAAGTCCTCATTGAACCATGGTCCCATCCGTCATTTGCCCTCCTCCATTGTTCCTGGCTGCCTTTGCAGTGAGATTGGCTACAAATGCCCCAGTGAAGGACATCTCACAGGAGCTGTTTTTTTCCCCCATGCTGTTAACTACCAACAGTGAATATAGCAGCCACAGATTAATGACTCTGGCATATGGGCCCAAATCTCCCAAACAGTGTCTGAACCATTGCATCCAATGCTGAATTGTCAGAAAACTGTACACATACCTGACTGTATTTAAAAGGGTCTGACTTTAAACACAGCATCTTGAAGAACTCACAGCACAGGAATCCATGCAGGGACTTGCAAGGATCAGCACTGAAGATACAAGTTTGTATGGTAATTTTAACTATTATTGCGTGAGTAAGTGGATGAATGGGAGTAGGTGAACTAGTGAATGGGTAGATGGGAAGGGTGGATGGGGTGGGTGACTAAGTAATTGGGTAGGTGAGTAAGGTGGGTAAGTGGGTGCATGGTAGATGGGCTCTTTGCAAATGTGCCTTGTTAAATCTTCCCCTAATTCATGTGTATCAAGTTGGGGGTTATTAGATGGCTGGGATAGTCAGGCCGGGGGTGTGGTTGGGTCAGGGGGGCAATCAAGGGACGGGGGTTTAGTCGAGGAGTCAGGACATGTGATCAGTTGTAGAGTCACCCAGGTATTAGCCTAAGTTTCAATCTGTCTAACATTTCCGAGGTAACTATCCAGCAAAGTCAGAACTGTCCAAATATCTGTTTTTAACTCAGAATCAGAGACATTTGCTGGGGGTTCCAGGGGGCATTGGAAATTTAAACATCCCCCGTAATTCTCATTAGGTCAGTGTGTCAGGACTTCCATAGGGTCTTGATGCACATCTTCAGTCTCTGATGATCCAGAGACTGGAAGATTTGGTGCCTGATGTAATCTGCATTACATTTCATGCTCCTCATAGATATCATTTTTTTCTCCAAGGCAAGTTAATTGCAACTCTCTGCCCATAGGATCATCCTTTCAAAGCTGTTTGCCCTTTAAATCTAAGGCCAGACCCTCCTTTTGGTCATAGGCTGACCCTGCTGGCACAGGGCACAATTTGCCAAGATTTTTCCTTCGCTAATTAGCCAGCAGTCCTGTCAAATGGCCTTTGATTGGCCAACTGGTGCTTAATCAGGCCAGGAACAGAACAGAGGGAGGGAGCTTGGTTTAGCATTAAATCCAGTCCTTACAATGCAGAAGGGGGGAAAAGATGAAATATGAGTGTAAGCTAGCTAGTAATATAGAAGAAGATAGGAAGAGTTCTTTTCAATATACAAAAGGTAAGAGAGAGGCAAAAATAGACATTGGACAACTGGAAAATGAGGCTGGGGAAGTAATAATAGGAAACAAAGAAATGGCAGAGGAACTGAATAGTTACTTTGCATCAGTCTTCATGGTGGAAGACACCAGTGGGATGCCAGACCTCCAGGAGAATAAGGGGGCACAGGTGAGTGTAGTGGTCTAAGGTGAAAGTTCTGGGGAAACTGAAGGTCCTGAAGGTGAATAAATCACCTGGACCGGATGGACTACACCGCAGCGTTCTAAAATAGATAACTGAGGAAATTGTGGAGGCATTGGTGGTGATCTTTCAGGCATCACTGGAGGCAGGGAGGGTCCCAGAGGACTGGAAAATAGCTAATGTAACACTGTTGTTTAAGAAGGGAAGGAGGTAGCAGACGAGAAATTATAGGCCGGTTAGCCTGACTTCGGTCATTGGCAAGACTTTAGAGTTCATTATTAAAGATGAGATCGCGGAGAACTTGGAAGTGCATGATAAAATAGGACTGAGTCAGCACGGCTTCGTCAAGGGGAGGTCATGTCTGACAAATCTGTTAAAGTTCTTTGAGGAGGTAACAAAGAAGTTAGATAAAGGAGAACCAGTGGGCATGATTTATTTAGATTTCCAGAAGGCCTTTGACAAGGTGCCGCATAGGAGGCTGTTAAAAAAGTTAAGAGCCCATGGTGTTAAGAGTAAGATCCTGGCATGGATAGAGGATTGGCTGACTGGCAGAAGACAGAGAGTGGGGATAAAGGGGTCTTTTTCAGGATGGCAGCCAGTGATTAGTGGTCTGCCTCAGGAGTTGGTGCTGGGACCACAACTTTTCACAATATATATTAACGATTTGGAAGAAGGAACTGAAGGCACTGTTGCTAAGTTTGCAGATGATACAAAGATATGTAGAGGGACAGATAGTATTGAGGAAACAGAGGGGCTGCAGAAGGACTTGGACAGGTTAGGAGAGTGGGCAAAGAAGTGGCAGATGGAATACAATGTGGAAAAGTGTGAGGTTATGCACTTTGGAAGGAGGAATGGAGGCATAGTCTATTTTCTAAATGGGGAAATGCTTAGGAAATCAGAAGCACAAAGGGACTTGGGAGTCACTGTTCAAGATTCTTTTAAGGCTAACGTGCAGGTTCGGTCGGCAGTTAGGAAGGCAAATGCAATGTTAGCATTCATGTCGAGAGGGCTAGAATACAAGAGCAGGGGTGTACTTCTGAGGCTCTGGTCAGACCCTATTTGGAGTATTGTGAGCAGTTTGGGGCCCTGTATCTAAGGAAGGATGTGCTGGCCTCCAGAGGAGGTTCGCAGGAATGATCCCTGGAATGAAGAGCCTGTCGTATGAGGAACAGTTGAATACTCTGGGTCTGTACTCGTTGGAGTTTAGAAGGATGATGGGGGATCTTATTGAAACTTACAGGATACTGTGAAGCCTGGATAGACTGGATGTGGAGAGGATGTTTCCACTAGTAGGAAAAACTAGAATCACAGGGCACAACCTCAGACTAAAGGAATGATCCTTTAAAACAGAGACAAGGAGGAATTTCTTCAGCCAGAGAGTGGTGAACCTGTGGAACTCTTTGCTGCAGAAGGCTGTGGAGGCCAGGTCATTGAGTGTCTATAAGACAGAGATAGATAGGTTTGTGATTAATAAGGGGATCAGGGGTTGTGGGGAAAAGGTAGGAGAATGGGGATGAGAAAAGTATCAGCCATGATTGAATGGCAAAGCATACTCAATGGGCCGAGTGGCCTAATTCTGCTCCTATGTCTTATGGTCTTATCGAAGGAAATGAAGTAGAAAGTAGGCCATTCAGTTCCTTAAGCCTCTTCCATCTTTCAATCAGATTATGACTGATCTTTACTTCGATTCCATTTACCTAACTTTCTTTCATATCAATTGATACCCATAACTGAACAAACATATAATGATCCAAGAATAGAGAATGCTGGAAAAACTGTTCTTAAAGTTGCTATATTTTGTTGCAATCCCTCGCAGTTACACTTTAATATCTAACACATTCCTCCTTCCTTTAATTCTGATGAAGAGTCAAAAGGACTCAAAACATTAAAACTGTTTTCTCTCCTTACAGATGCCCTGGGGACCTGGGTTCAAATCCCACAACAGCAGATGCTGAAATTTGAATTAACCCTCAATATAAAAACCCATCTGGTTCAATAATGTCCTTCAGGTAAGGAAATCTGCTGTTATTACCTGGTCTGACCTACATGTGACTCTGGAGCCGTAGCAATGTGAGTGAACTCGGTGGTGGGGGGTGGGGTCCCTTCAGATCTTTTCCAATTATTGGGCAGCATGGTAGCAGAGTGGTTAGCACTGCTGCCTCACAGTCCCAGGGACCCGGGTTCAATTCTGGCCTCGGGTCACTCTCTGTGTGGAGTTTGCACATTCCTCCCGTGTCTGCATGGGTTTCCTCTGGCTGTTCCGGTTTCTTCCCACAGTTCAAAGATCTATGAGTTAGGTTAATTAGCCATTTGAAATTGCACCTTAATGTCAGGGGGATTAAGAAGGGTAAATATATGGGGCTATGGGATTAGGGCCTGGGTGGGATTGTTGTCAGTGCAAGCTTGATGGGCCAAATAGCCTCCTTCTGCACCATAGATTCTATGATTCTATGCTGCCAGATCTGCTGAGTTTTTCTGGCATTCTCTGTTCTTCTTTCAGATTCCAGCATCTCTAATATTTTGCTCATAACATAATGTAATGATTTAGGCCTTGAAATGTAATTTGACACAACATCCATTACCCGAAATCCATTTACTATAATGATAATAAAAATGGTAGCCAAATCTGGATGGGCCTCCGACCATCCACCACCTCCCCACTGCCAGCCCCCTCTCCCCACACTCCGCTATGCAGTTCCCACATCTGCTGCTAGTGAGAGCTGGACTGATCTGACCATGTGTATTTCCATCATCATAGACTGTAGCACATGGAAACTCTGGAGGAGCAACTATGAGTTCCCTTGTTGCACTCCTTTACAATGAAGATGAACTTGTTTTCCATAAAGCATTGAGTGATTCCTTGGGCAGAATTTTCCCAAACAAATGACTGTCATTTCGGGTGAGGGAAGCCGGAGCCGGAGGAGGCTGGGGCATGAGGGGGGAGGTTCATGAAGGGGGCATGATTGCAAGTTTCCCACACTTAGTCATTTTTTTGGGTGAGTGGTAAGTTTTGCACTGGTTCTGAGAGGAATGGGGCCTAAACACATTGGTAAGCCTGGCTTCACAGAGATCCAGCTCCATCTTTAAAGGGCGCCCCAATCTCAAATGTAAATTGAAGACTTCATCCTCCCCCCACAGCTATCAAGACATTCCCCCCTCCCCCCACCTCATTGAAGGGATGTTTACCCAACTCCCTCCTCAACAAAGACGACCGACATTGGGGCTCTCTCAATGGGCCCCCTTCATGACCCCCTACTTCGTGCTCCCTTTCATGAACCCCCCTCATGCCCCAGCCCCCTCAGCCACCAGCACGCCCCCCCCATATCCCAGCCCCTTTAACTAGTTAGAATATATCAACGGGATTAGCAAAATCAACATAGATTTATGAAAAGGAAATCATGTTCGACAAAGCTCATGGATCTTTTTTAGGACATAATGAGCAGAATAGATAAGGGAGAACGAGTGGATGTGGTGTATTTGGATTTTCAGAAAGTTTTTGATAAAGTCCCACATAAGAGGTTAGTGTGCAAAATTAAAGCACGTGACTGGGGTTAATATACTGACATGGATTGAGAATTGGTTAGCAGACAGGAAACAGAATAGGAATAAATTTATTTCAGAGTGGCAGGCGGTGACTAGTGGGGTCCTTCAGGAATAAATGCTTGGGCGACGGCTATTCACAATACATCAATAATTTGGATGAGGGAATCAAGGGAATCAAATGTTATATTTCGAAGTTTGCTGACGAAAGAAAACCTGGTGGGAATGTGAGTGGTGAGGAGGATGTTAAAAGGTTGTCAAGCCGATTTAGGGGAGTTGGTGATGCAGTGGTATTGCCACTGGACTAGTAATCCATAGTGCCAGGGTAATGTTCTGGGGGCCCAGGTTCGAATCCCACCACAGCAGATGAATTCAATTGAAAATCTAGAATAATGACCGCTATTTTACCATTTTCATTCTAAGTGCTGGGCGCATTTGAAACTAGGAGAGTTTCAGATCCATTTTCTGGGCCCGTTTTGAGGCCCCCCCCCTCCCACCCCCAAACACATTCTGCCTGCAAAAATATCAGTGATTCCGAATCTCAGTGCAGAAGGCCTGTGGGCAGGGCTTAATGCACACAAAACCTTGCAACTCCGATCGGGGCCTCCAACTGCACATGCGCAGTAAAAAAAATAAATAATAGAATGCAGCTCCCCCGCCTCATCTCTCCCAGGCTGGATAATTCCTCCCCCTGGCCCCCATGAACATTGCCCCCCACCAACATTATTGACCTCCTTATCCCCCAACCTCTGCCACCCAGACTGATCATGGCCCCTCCCCCACACCCCCAGCAATCACATGCAGAGTGGCAGCAGCCCCCCCTCCACCCTACTGACCACAGGCCGAGGCCCCCCTCCCCCACCCATCTCAGGCAGAGTGATCCCCCCTCCACTCCACTCCGGACCCTCCTGCACAAGGCCCCCATCTCCTCCTGGCTCTGATGTCTGTATGACACCTCCCTCTCTCTCCCCTGTCCCCATTCATAGAAGCATAGGGCTGCACCAATTAGATAGATCTTTAAGCACCTTAACGTTTTCCATTCACACATTTTAATGTTAGAACTTATTATTTAAACACCTTTATTGGAATCATTAAATGTTTTTTCACCACCCGCCTGTGAGTAACTTGTCTCAGGTTTGCCTCGAACATGAATCTTCTTCCATTGATGATCGCCGGAGAGATGCTGCATGTTGATGTCAGTTGGGGAGGCCCCGCAACGCTGTGTCACTGAGAAAATTAGGCAATTGGTTTCCCAGAACCCATGGGTGATTCCCTCCCCCTCCCCCACCCCACCCACCCAAGGGTCCTACATGGGGGCTTCAGATCCCTTACCCACTACACAGACGTGGGCCCAGGTGCCAGCGTGCATGCGGAGCTCAGGTAGGAGTCAGACTAGTTTGCACCAGGGCACCATTATAATGGTGTTTAGCGAGTCGTCATCACCCTCCTGCCTGCCAAAGAAACTCAGCATACCCAGGCCCACCCACCCTGGTGTGACGATGTTGCAGGAGACTGAAGGACTTCGGGGCAGTGGGGAATGGAACTCACGTGCACAGGCACAGGCCTCTAGTTAGCAAAGTGCCTGGTGATCAGCGCCTCCCCAGCTGCCCTTGCATGCTTCATTCGAGCTGCCAGCCCTCCAGTGCCTGGGTGGTGTTGCTCAGCGTGCTCTTGCTCAGCATGCTCCTCCTCCTCTTCTTCCTCCTCCTGCTTGGCAGACTCCTCTCCAGCGATGCCCAGCTGGTCGGCCTCCACATCCTCCTCCTCCTCCAAAAGGTCACCTCGCTGCTGCGCCAGGTTGTGTAGGGCACAGCACACCACCATAATGCGGGAAGAAATCAGGGGCTGTGTTGTAGGGCCCCACCAGAGTGGTCCAGGCATCTGAACCGCATTTTCAGAAGCCCTGTGCATCTCTCCATTATAGAGCGGATGGCAATGTGGACCTCATTATTCCGGGTCTCTACCTCAGTCACAGGCCTCCACACCGGCATGTCCGAACTGGGTAACCCCTGTCACCCACGAGCTACCCCTGCAGCCTGGGCTCCTCCGCAAAGGCCTCCGGTATGTCCTAACCTGTCAGAATGAAGCTGTCATGCATGCTGCCAGAATGTCTTGCGCAGATGTGCATAATGTTCCTATTGTGGTCACGCACCAGTTGGACATTTATGGAGTGAAGCCCCTTTCTATTGACGAATCTTTGTGGATTTTGCAGTGGGGCCTTGAGGGTGGTGTGGGTGCAGTCGATGGCTCCCTGTACATTAGGCATCCCCGCAATGGCTGTGAACCCTGCAGCCCAGGCTTCTTGATGAGCCTGGTCCAGGTGAAATTCGATGTACTGCCCAGCCCAGGCATACAGGGCATCCGTGACGACCTTGACACAGGTTTGGACAGCTGATTGTGAAATGCCACATACGTCTCCACTGGGGTCTGGAAGGAGCCAGGGGCATAAAAGTTCAGAGCAGCCATCAATTTGACAGCCACCGAGTGTGGGTGACCCCCCTGCCCCGAGGTGCCAGGTCATGCAACAAGTGGCACAGCTGTTGCATTGTCTCCTTTAGGAGGTGGAGCCGTTGGTGGCACACGGCATCTGGCACCTGTTCAAATTACACTCATGTGCAGAACTGCCAGGATTTCCATCCCCTCCTTCTCCATCTGGCGGCCACCTCCTGCCTCTGGTGGCCGTCTCCCTCTACTCCTGTGAGTGATAAGGCCTGGGCCTCTGTGCCCGCAATTCTTCCTCCTGCTCCTCCTCAGCTCCAGCAGCAACCAAAAGAACAGCAAAATCAATCGGTTGCATCGCAAAAGCCACCTCGTCAATCTGAAGGGTTTGGGTGGGGTGGAGGGGGGGGGGCGGTGGGGGTGGTTGAAAAAGGAGAGAAACACATGGACAGGTTAAGGAACGCTGGGGGGTTGGGGTGGGGGGGGGTGGGGGGTGGGGGGGCGGGGGGCGGAGGGGGTAAGCCCGGAGGCTTCAGTCCCAGGTCCGCTCATAGGATGCAGATTTAAATTATATTATTTAAATCTGATGATGCCAGAAATCCTGGCCCCGGAGACACGCAGAGGCCGTGGCGCCCAGCAGGGAAAGGCCTCTGCTGCTGTCTCTCAGCCATTGCGCTGCTTGAGCAGTGCAGCGGACTGGGAGTATCGCCACCCCAAAGGTGTGTGAATACATTGGGGCTGAGTGTGCATCTGTAGAGAACTGAACCCCCTCCTCCCCAGTGAAACTGCTCTCTGTTAGAGGACCTCACACTAGCAGCTTCTGACAGGGAGAAAGGGATATCCCTGTTGTAGAATAAAGTGCTGCTGTGATTTAGAAGCCTGTCAGGTGACCAGGAGGTATGGAAATCATAGAATCCATAGAATCATAGGATCCCTACAAATCAGAAGGAGTCCATTCAGCCCATCGAGTCTGCACTGATCACAATCCCACCCAGGCCCTATTCCCGTAACCCCTGTTAATCCTGTTTACCCTGTTAATCCCCCTGAAACTAAGGGACGATCAACCTAACCTGCACATCTTTGGACTGTGGCAGGAAATCATAGCAATGAGAGGAAGCCCACGCAGATACAGGGAGAATGTGCAAACTCCACACAGACAGTCACCCAAGGCCGGAATTGAACCTGAGTCCCTGGCACTGTGAGGCAGCAGTGTGAACCACTCTGCTACCCTGCCGCCCATGTGACCAGGCCACTTCAAGATTTTCACTGCTGACAAGCAGGAATGAAGGTGCTTTCATGGAGCTGCCTGTAATCACCATGATGTGGAGATGCCGGCGTTGGACTGGGGTAAACACAGTAAGAAGTTTAACAACACCAGGTTAAAGTCCAACAGGTTTATTTGGTAGCAAAAGCCACACAAGCTTTCGAGGCTCTGAGCCCCTTCTTCAGGTGAGTGGGAATTCTGTTCACAAACAGAACTTATAAGACACAGACTCAATTTACATGAATAATGGTTGGAATGCGAATACTTACAACTAATCCAGTCTTTAAGAAACAAAACAATGGGAGTGGAGAGAGCATCAAGACAGGCTAAAAAGATGTGTATTGTCTCCAGACAAGACAGCCAGTGAAACTCTGCAGGTCCACGCAACTGTGGGAGTTACAAATAGTGTGACATAAATTCTGATTCTAGGATCGCATGATAAAGACTCAGGAGGAAAAAAGCAGAAATATTTATGTGAAATAGTGTGACATAAACCCAATATCCCGGTTGAGGCCGTCCTTGTGTGTGCGGAACCTGGCTATCAGTTTCTGCTCCGCGACTCTGCGCTGTCGTGTGTCGTGAAGGCCGCCTTGGAGAACGCTTACCCGAATATCAGAGGCCGAATGCCCGTGACCGCTGAAGTGCTCCCCAACAGGAAGAGAACAGTCTTGCCTGGTGATTGTCGAGCGGTGTTCATTCATCCGTTGTCGCAGCGTCTGCATAGTTTCCCCAATGTACCATGCCTCGGGACATCCTTTCTTGCAGCGTATCAGGTAGACAACGTTGGCCGAGTTGCAAGAGTATGTACCGTGTACCTGGTGGATGGTGTTCTCACGTGAGATGATGGCATCTGTGTCGATGATCCGGCACGTCTTGCAGAGGTTGCTGTGGCAGGGTTGTGTGGTGTCTTGGTCACTGTTCTCCTGAAGGCTGGGTAGTTTGCTGCGGACAATGGTCTGTTTGAGGTTGTGCGGTTGTTTGAAGGCAAGAAGTGGGGGTGTGGGGATGGCCTTGGCGAGATGTTCGTCTTCATCAATGACATGTTGAAGGCTCCGGAGGAGATGCCGTAGCTTCTCCGCTCCGGGGAAGTACTGGACAACGAAGGGTACTCTGTCCACTGTGTCCCGTGTTTGTCTTCTGAGGAGGTCGGTGCGGTTTTTCGCTGTGGCGCGTTGGAACTGTTGATCAATGAGTCTAGCGCCATATCCTGTTCTTATGAGGGCATCTTTCAGCGTCTGGAGGTGTCTGTTGCGATCCTCCTCATCCGAGCAGATCCTGTGTATACGGAGGGCTTGTCCGTAGGGGATGGCTTCTTTAACCGCACCGACTTCCTCAGAAGACAAACACGGGACACAGTGGACAGAGTACCCTTCGTTGTCCAGTACTTCCCCGGAGCGGAGAAGCTACGGCATCTCCTCCGGAGCCTTCAACATGTCATTGATGAAGACGAACATCTCGCCAAGGCCATCCCCACACCCCCACTTCTTGCCTTCAAACAACCGCACAACCTCAAACAGACCATTGTCCGCAGCAAACTACCCAGCCTTCAGGAGAACAGTGACCAAGACACCACACAACCCTGCCACAGCAACCTCTGCAAGACGTGCCGGATCATCGACACAGATGCCATCATCTCACGTGAGAACACCATCCACCAGGTACACGGTACATACTCTTGCAACTCGGCCAACGTTGTCTACCTGATACGCTGCAAGAAAGGATGTCCCGAGGCATGGTACATTGGGGAAACTATGCAGACGCTGCGACAACGGATGAATGAACACCGCTCGACAATCACCAGGCAAGACTGTTCTCTTCCTGTTGGGGAGCACTTCAGCGGTCACGGGCATTCGGCCTCTGATATTCGGGTAAGCGTTCTCCAAGGCGGCCTTCACGACACACGACAGCGCAGAGTCGCGGAGCAGAAACTGATAGCCAGGTTCCGCACACACAAGGACGGCCTCAACCGGGATATTGGGTTTATGTCACACTATTTCACATAAATATTTCTGCTTTTTTCCTCCTGAGTCTTTATCATGCGATCCTAGAATCAGAATTTATGTCACACTATTTGTAACTCCCACAGTTGCGTGGACCTGCAGAGTTTCACTGGCTGTCTTGTCTGGAGACAATACACATCTTTTTAGCCTGTCTTGATGCTCTCTCCACTCCCATTGTTTTGTTTCTTAAAGACTGGATTAGTTGTAAGTATTCGCATTCCAACCATTATTCATGTAAATTGAGTCTGTGTCTTATAAGTTCTGTTTGTGAACAGAATTCCCACTCACCTGAAGAAGGGGCTCAGAGCCTCGAAAGCTTGTGTGGCTTTTGCTACCAAATAAACCTGTTGGACTTTAACCTGGTGTTGTTAAACTTCTTACTGTGTAATCACCATGCCATGGGTGATCGTCAGGTCTGCCAGGGCTAGAAGGGGCATTACATCCATGAGACCCCCCATCTTGCACAAGAGTGGCAAGGTCAACCGCTAGCCCCCAGCCTTAGCCCAAACAACCTCCAAGACCCTGAAGGGCCCATTACTCTGCAGCCTGCCAGTGGCAGAGGGACAAAGCAAATGGCCACGTGACTTACCTTCTTGATCTCCCATGGAGCCCAAGGTGCCAGGCCAGGATGGCAATGTCAGTGCACTGTGTGTGGCCTCAAGAAGTGCCTGCCTAGGAGGTCTGAGTGAGGAGGAGGCTGAAGGGAGGCCTGAGGAGGGAGGGGGGGCTGAATGGGGTGTCTGAGGGGGAAGGGGGATGAGTAGAGGTTTGATGGGGAAGCTGAATGTGGAGATGCCGGCGTTGGACTAGGGTAAACACAGTAAGAAGTCTCACAACACCAGGTTAAAGTCCAACAGGTTTATTTGGTAGCCAAATAAACCTGTTGGACTTTAACCTAGTGTTGTGAGACTTCTTACGGGGAAGCTGAAGGACAGGGTTTGGTTGAGGCACCCTCATGTCTCGGTGGGATTTGGGGAGACCTATTATTTGAGTGGTGGGGGGAGCATGCCGCTCTTTGCTGAGGAGCTAGTGGTGCTCCCCTGGTCAGCAGGGGGATTACCATTTCATTTTTTGGGGAGAGGGCCTGTCTCCAAGCCCAGAGATTGGGGCATCCTTTAAAGATGGCGCCCCGGTCTCTGAATAGTGAGCTGGCTGGCAGGTTTCATGAGATGGTCCCATTTGCATCTTTCACGTAGGTAAATCCCACCTGACAGATGCCAGCGCCAGCAAAAATACTCTGGTTTTCCCACTGGCATGGTCATTTAAATCCAATTTGAGTGATTTGCACCCCAAAGCACCCCCACAAAGTTAGGAATATGAAAGAGAGGCACAGGAAGAATTTGGTTGTATCGCTGGGAAGCATTGCAGGGATGAATGCCAAGTCAGTTTAAGTAACCAAAGACCTCGCTTGCATACATGTGCTGCAAATTGAACAGGGACAGTAAACCCAATCAGTTGTAGTATGCTTTGTATGGATTAGTTATTTTCCCCATGGCTCATTAAACCTTAATCAAAGTAATTACAGCAGCAGAAGGACAAAAGTCCTGAAAGCACTGAACTGCTTTTGCAAACTGCTCTGTTCTGAAAATGCAATAAGAGTTTTAACAACACCAGGTTAAAACTCTTACTGTGTTCACCCCAGTCCAACGCCGGCATCTCCACATCCTGAAAATGCAATCCAAAGTTATTACCTTATCAGGTGAAACTGCACATATCACAGCTGTATTTGAAGTCAGTGCCAAAGTTTGAATAACTAATTAATACTACAGCAAACAGGTCACCGTGACAGTTTGGTCTCTGAGTTCCATAACATCAGTCCTTCTGCCAACTATACTGTTGTTACATTGTCAACCTGAGGGCATGCCCATGCTCAGAGTTTTCCATTTATTTTCTCACTGGTATGCTCTCAATCATGCATCCTTGCAATTTAGCATAACCCAATATTTTTGCCATTCCAGCAACAATCATTTTGAGAGTCATCCTTATTTACATTGGCACAGGTATCTCGATAAGGCACAGTAATTCTCCCACAGGGGTATAACAGGAAGCAATAGAATTAACATAAAATATAGTCCACAACACACACATGAATTAAATTTGTTTCGTAACGTGCCTAAAGGTACGGTCTGTTGATGTGTGCAGATAATTTATGTATTAGCACAGAATAAAATTTAGAAATTAGTGAAACTGTAGTTCCAATAAATTTTGTCGATACTACTGTCAAGCCAAATATGAAAATCTGCAGTGGAATCAGACAGGATATGATCTTGGATACCTCAGCAACTGCCATCTTTATTGTGCTTCAGTCTAGCACAGAGAAAATTAATACCAAATGGTACTGGATTGGGTTTCATACTTGAGAATTTGGAGCCAGAAATGTGTTTCCGGTATAAAAGAGACACCAAAAGTCCTCACATCAATGAAGAAACATACTTGGGGAGGTAAAAGCCCATGGAGCTTTTTACAGCCAGGGAATCAAGTCTGTGTAAAGCTAATAGTATAGTGTTGATGCTACATAAACAATATTTTCCCTTTCAATCATTCCACAATTTGCTTTTTACCCTTGTAGGCTGCTGGTTAACCTCTGGGTGTTATTTTACTTATTTGTGGTACAACTGGCATCTAATAACTTTTTTGCTGGACTGTATGGCGTTGGACTGCTTTTGTCCACCTTTGAAACAGTTCCACTGTAACCATAGTTGGTTTCATACCTTTCACAGTTCCAGTGAAAGTAGAAGTAGAGGTGTGGCTGCTGTTTGCCTATTGGGTGGGGTAACAGTGAGAAGTGAAAAATAGTTTAAAAGTATGAAGTATGCACAGCATCTCCTCCAGTGTTGCCATTTGCCATAGCTATAACTCTTCCCTGCTCATGATAAACAGCACGTGGATGTGCAGGTGAGACCGATCTCCTTTGACCATAGGAAGTGCTTTGTTACATCTTTATTAGGCAGGTGGAGAAAGTGCCTGTCGTTGTCCAATAGTTTGAATGTTGATCGTAATCATGAGATGTGTGTAGTGAGGGTCGCAAGAGTGGTGAGTGAGTGTAATGTGGGGAGTGTGGCTGCAGGTGGTAGAAGTAAAAGAGCTGAGATTTCTTACCTTAACAATTCTGTTGATGCTGCTAAACCTTTTTCTTATATTACAGCCATGTCCTGGGAATTAATCTGCTGCCATAATCTCTTCTGCAACCTCTTTCCGCTGGCAATAGAAATGTTGTCTGGAAGGATTGCTATCTCCCTCCTCCTGTCTACTATCTGAACCTGGTCACTCAAACCAGCTTCATAGGACCTGGGGCCAACTTAGGATAAAAGGATTTCAGTATCAGAGAACCAGCTTCAATTGCATGATCACCAGCTATTGGAATAGAAGATGGTCTTCCACACTTAACTTGTGAGCAACTGGTCTCATCAGCTTTTCACTGTTACTCTGCAAACCTGAAGTCTAGGAATCCATTAACTTGTGCTTTGGAGCATACATTTTATGCATCCATTGACTTTGTGTTTTGGTGTAAGCTTTGACAATAGTAGGCATGAATTCCAAAAGGAGTGCTGTCTGGGCACATCCATATAAGGGAGGACCCTCCATCCATTATGATTTCATTCCAAACTGGAAATTTGATAGTCTGTGTTGAAGTTGTAAAGCCCACTTCACTAATACTTTAAACATTAAACTGACAGGGGCATTACCAGGGGATAGTGCTGGGGCAGTACCTGGAGTAGTGTCAGGGAACAGTGCCAGGAGGTAGTGCCGGGGGGCAATGTCAGGAGGTGCTTGGTTCCAAGTAAACTATTGTGCACTTGGGTGGCCTTTAAAATGGTGCCCTGATCTTTGAAGACCTAGTTTGCTGGTGGGATAGGCTTTGATTGCGTCTGCTGCGCCAGTGTAACATCGTGGGACCCATCCCTTTATGTTTTTCAGACTAAGTTTGGGACAATATGGTGGAGAAAGCCACCATTGCTATTGGTGACTTCTATGCCACTTTTCCCACCCAGTATCAGCTTTTGCTGATAAGCAGGAAAATTCCACCAATAGAAACTGGAAATGGAATAGAATCAGGAAGCGGGGTTTGATGAAGTGTCGTCAAGGTAGCTCTGGGAGTTGGTAAATTTAGAGTGGATATTTCTTGATGGATTATCTCTAGAAATGGGGACAGAGAAGTCAATGAAGTGAATGGGAGAAAGGTAGGAGTTGGAATAAAGTCAATTATAGTTTCAAGCTCAGGGTGAGAACAGGAAATGGCATTACTGTACCAGGTCAGAAAGGGGACCCAAGTAGAAAGGGAACTCAAAGAAGGAATGTTCCACATATCCCACAAAGTGCCAGTCATAGCTAGGGTTCATGTGCTAACCTTGGCAATACCTTTTATTTGAAGGAAGTGAGTTGAGTTAAAGAAGAAGTAGTTGAATGCTAAATAAGTTCAGCCAAATGGAGGTGGTGAATAGAGACAAGTTGTGCCCTCTATGTTGCCATCACCAAAGCTTCTATGACAGCACGTCCCAGATCCCGTTCTCTGCCTCTTAAAAGGACAAGGAGAGCAGCCAAGTGGGAACACCACTATCTGCAAGTTCCCCTCAAAGTCACTCAAATTCCTAACTTGGAAACACGACTGCTGGATTAAAATCCTGAAACTCTCTGCTTACCAACACCCTGGGAGTACATTCACTGCATGGATTCCAGAAGGCAGCTTACCATCACCTCCTCGAGGACAATTAGGTATGGGCAATAAATCTTAGCTGTGGAATGCTGTGGGTTCCCTAAAACACTGACAATAGGACTTCCAACAAAGGTCTCTTCCTGCTCCTATTTTCTATGTTTCTACGTCTCCTTCTTCGCCCCCTTTTCTGTTGGAAAGAAATAATGACATTTGAAAGTCAGCTCTAATTTAAGTGGTAATAGAGTCCTGGAATCTTGTGTTCAGCCTGTTCAGGCACTCTGAATGTGTGATTACATGGGTTGGTGGTGTTGTCGTCTTTCTGTGGCCAGACACATCACTGTTAGCAACATAGGATGTTTCATCTGTGTTTCATCAGGTTCAAAATTCACTGTGTTGGCCTTGATAGGGGTCTGCATGTCTGCTGGTGCAGAGGGCTGGTGCAACAGGCCAAATGGATAAAGTGCTGTGTTATCTGTTGGTGCCGGTTCTGCTAGTTGTAGAAGGTGACCGACTGTACGTAGTGGGCACCGTCTGAGGCTACCACATAATTATTTGGTTGTGGGGCATTACTGTGTACCACTGCCATCTGGGTCATTTAGGCTTAGTTGTTATATAACTGTCCTGTCTGGAGAGAATACACATCTCTTTAACCTGGACTTAACGCTCTCTCCACTCACATTGTCTGTACCTTTAAGACTTGATTACCTGTAAAGACTCGCATTCCAACCATTATTTTGTAAATTGAGTTTGTGTCTTTATATGCCCTGTTTGTGAACAGAACTCCCATTCACCTGATGAAGGAGCAGCGCTCCGAAAGCTAGTGGCTTTTGCTATCAAATAAACCTGTTGGACTTTAGCCTGGTGTTGTGAGACGTCTGACTGTGTTTACCCCAGTCCAACGCCGGCATCTCCACATCTGGGTCATGGCCACGTGCAATCTATTCCTGTCTGTTTAAACAAGTATTAGAGGGCTGAGCCTTTGGGCATCTTGATCACAATGCATTTTGCTTCTCAATTTATGTTGCAAGAGGGCATGATTCACGTGGTTTCTAGTCTCGGCTACAGCAGAGCCTTGGCAATAGAAATTGTGGTCCTAGTGCACCTGGAAAAAAAATCACAATGCTGATAAGGGCAAGCCATGTTGCGGTAGATTTAGCAGGCGGAGGAGTGCAGCATTGTTGTCTGTGTGATCCTGTGCAATAATTTCTAGAGAAGATGCTTGGCTGAACGAACCATCTGTTCTGCCAAACTATTTGACTGTTGATATATTGGGGCACTCGTGACATTGGAATAGTGTAGGTTAGATGGGCTTTAGATTGGTTTCACTGGTCGGCGCAACATCGAGGGCCGAAGGGCCTGTACTGCGCTGTAATGTTCTATGTTCTATGTTCTATACGCAAAGTCCCATGTATGTGCAAAGTTGCAAAATTCAATAGAGAAGAATGGGCGAGAGTTGTCTGTCATGACTCTGTGAGATTCTGTATGTGAGCAACTGTCTCTTCAGCTTTATGATTACTATTCTACTTGTCATGTTTGGCAGGTGGTCAAGTTCAAACCACCCAGAATACAAATCAACTAAGCCTAAATGTTGTTTATCATTTCATTCGAATACGTCAGCTGCTGTGAAGGATCATGAGAGGTCAGGGAACTCATATAAATGTAACGGTTCCTTTGCTTGAAGCGCTTGAGTGCATTGCATGGTGTATATCTGGAGATTTCCTTTTCCATATCTGTGTGCATAGAGGGCCAGTGCAATGAGTCCTCAGTCTTGTATCTGGTTGTTTTCAATCCTGGGTCCCCGTGGTGCAGTTGTTGTCTGTCTTACCTCTGGAGGGAAGTAGGGATAACGGATCGCTGGCCACGCAGTATTTGTCCATCCTGTACAGTCAGTACATATCTGAAGTGAATAATGTGCAGAGCTCGTGAGGAATATCCCTTGAGGATCCTGGCAGCCCCTCATGATGACGATGTCCAGTTGTCTGTATGTGATGTCCAAATGTGAGGCCTGTTTGAGTTTCTGAATTTGACGAGAGGATAACACATCTATTGTCATAATGTTGATATCTTCCTCATGATCTACCTGGCCTGTAGTGGGTAGAAAGCCTCTGGAGAAGCCATCAGCCAAGTATAGCTCCTTACCATGCTTGTAGATGACATTGAGGTTGTAACGTTGCAACTTTAACATCATGCATTGCAACTGTGCAGATACAGTGTGAAAAGGCTTTTTTAAGATACTTATGAATGGCAGATGATCTCTTTCGACAGTTGCAGGATTACTATATATGGGCCGGAATTCTCCCCCAAAAAAGTGTCGAATTTGCGTGAAAATTGGAGTAATTCACACTGATTTTTTTCAGTGGGAACTGAGAGACGAATCTCCCACACTCTGTGCACTGCAGAATGCACTAGCGTGAATATCATCAAAATTCAGTGGGCAGGGCTAAATCTGTTGGAGCGGGGGCAGAATAGCGCTAAGCGGGCTACTGTGCATGCACCGGTCTATCAGTGCTGAAATCGGCGCATGCGCAGTGGCCCCACACTGCTGGCCTCCTGATCGCTGGCCAGCCCATGACACCACATTGCCGGCCCTCTGCACCCCCACAGCCTGATTGTTGCCACCCCAACCATTCCAGGGCCCCCTCCCAGTCCGTCCCAATCTCCAGGTGCCCCCCCCCCCCAACCGATTCTCCACCACCGCAGTCCTGACCACACCCCCCCGCCCGCCGCGCCACAGTCCAACCCCTCCAAGCAGGCTAATCCCCACCACCCTCCCCCCACTGGGAAGCAGGGATCACTGGCCTCCCTGCTTTCTGCACCGAGCCTGTCTGGAGATTGGCAGCGGGACCCGCTGCCCTCATCGGACCCTGCCCCCATAGGTCCCACCCCCTTGGCACTGCCCCATGCCTGATGGGCAATACGAAGGTGCCCACAGGTGTTAGCACTTAGCCCCTTGGGTAGTATCAGGGGGCACAGGCTGGCATTGCCAGGGTGCCAATGCTCAGGGAGCAGCTCCCCCACTGCCTGACCCTCTGGGGGGGCCCTGATATCCCCCCTTCACTCCAGCAGAGTCAGCGAAAGCGGGGAGCTACTGTAATCCCCGCTGGAGTGAGCCATTCTGGTGGGGGGAGATGCTAGCGGGCCTAGAGATTTTAGTCCTGGTCCCACTAATCACGTTGAAATTATATTGAAATGACCATTAAATGCTCTTTACGCCTCCCTGCCAGAAATCCGGCGCTGGCAGATGCTGGCGGAACACGAACATATACGGGAACCCCACGAATTGACCATGTGAGAATCTCCCGGCCCACTGTGCTAATTATTTAGCGCAGCGGGATGGGAGAATTGCGGCCATAAAGTCTTGAAATTTCTGACAGACGAAGTCTAGAGCAAGGAGTTCCTTTTCGATCTGTGCATAATGAGTCACAATGTCAGTGAGGGTCCTTGATGCAAAGGCCTTTGGTCTGCCTTTCTGGATGCAGACTGTGCCAAATCTGTGCTGGGAGGCGTCTGCTGATATCAGTACAGGTGCTTGAACATCAGAGTATGGCAGACCGGGGGTGCGGGGGTGGGGGGGGGGGGGGGGGGGGTATGCTGAGAGTCCTGTTTGAGTCTGTTGAAGACTGCTTCAGTGCTCCTGCCAGCACCATTCAACATCCTGGTGGAGGAGCTGACAAAGAGGCCCAGTGACCTCACTGTAACAAGGAGTGAACATAGAAAGATCATTTGTCATACCAAGGAAGCACTATAAAGTGTGCTTGTTCACAGGGATTGCCATATGTCGTACAGCCATTGTCTTGTTTCGATCAGACAGTGAGCTAGCTAACCCTGAATCTGCATTTTGCAGGGTTAATCTTTAATTGGATGTTCCTAAGACCATAAGACATGGGAGCAGAATTAGGCCACTTGGCCCATCGAGGCTGCTCCACCATTCAATCATGGCTGAGTTTTTTTCTCATTCCCATTCTCCTGTCTCTTCCCTATAACCCCTGATCCCCTTATTCATCAAGAACCTATGTATCTCTGTCTTAAATACACTCAATGACCTGGCCTCCACAGTCTTCTGTGGCAAAGAGTTCCATAGATTCACCACTCTCTGGCTGAAGAAATTCCTCCTCATCTCTGTTTTAAAGGATCGTCCCTTTAGCCTGAGGTTGTGCCCTCTGGTTCTAGTTTTTCCTACTAGTGTAAACATCCTCTCCCCATCCACTCTATCCAGGCCTCGCAGTACCCTGTAAGTTTCAATAAGATCCCCCTCATCCTTCTAAACTCCAACGAGTTAAGACCCAGAGTCCTCAACCATTCCTCATACGACAAGTTTTTCATTCTAAGGATCATTCTTGTGTTCTGATTCTGTCAAAGACAAGACAAAGACGTGCACCATGTTCTCGCAGAGTACGACTCCAAACAAGGATGGCAAACCATTGTGCAAGTTTGGTCTTCAAAGAGTTGCTCCCTGCACAGCTGGAAAACCTCACTGCCTGTGAAGATCCCATAGGTCATACGAAAAAAACAATATCAGCCTACGAGGAAAATACTGAACACTTTGAAGATTCATAGCGCTGTCATCCCATGGAGCCCATGACGACTTGCTGCTTCATGGCTACTGGTACTCAGAGCACAGACTGTTGGTGGTACTAAATTGCCTCGTCTCATGTAGTATAAAACTGATAACTTACTAATATTGTCAAAGTTGAAGAGGTTGTTGTAGGGAAAAATCCCTTGTACCAGTGCATTCAAGGAGGTCGAGTCGCAAGGCAACGTTCAAAGCGTTTTTCTTTATTGCACAATTACTGGGAACCCAGGGAGAACCAACGTAACCAGCTCCGAAACAGTGGCTTGGCCACGTTGATCTCAATCCTTTCACATCAGCTCTGGATCTTTATAGGGATCCAGATTCGAGCGGGAACATTTGATTATGCATTTTTACAATATGTATAAAGTGGTCTGTCAGGTCAGGAAGTTCTCTGGGAGGCTTGTCAATTTGCATTTGTATGGTGTGTGTTTGTGTTAATGGGACTACCTGTTCTTGTCCCGGTGTTTTAATGTGTTTCCCATTATCCCCTCTATGTGTCCCCTTATATCTATTGACCTCATTGTTTTGTGTCTGTGTTCCCTGCTTGCGAGATTAGGTGTTAATGTCATTTTGTCCTGCTGTGTGTAGGGAGATTTAATCTAATCTTTTATTCCTTTTACCCTAGTTTGTTAAGTTTCTTTGCCTGCCTTGGCCATTTTATTCCTGTAATATTTTATTGATAGTCTGGTTATGCCATATAGCCCACTCTCGGTCTTGACTCGCAGATATCCCGATCTTCCTTGGCCAAAGGCCGGTTTAAAATGCAGCTTCGCGCTGTTGCTGGGCAGAATAAGGATCTTTCGTTGGCTTTGAAATTTAAAGGTCTCTCAGCTGTGCAGAGGGGGTTTGAACGAATATCCATCCGGTGTTCCCCTCTGCATTGTAGGCACGTTATGAATGGTGCCAATATGGCTTTTGGAAAATTGCCTACTTCAAGGTCTCTATAAACGATTATCTTTTGGTCTTGGAGTTGTACAGCATAACTTCTGGACCAAGTTGAATTAGCTCAATGAAATGCTGTCATGAAGCCCTAGTAATAGCCCGGGAGTGGGGGGTGGAATCATAGAATCATAAAATCCCTACAGTGCAGAAGGAGGCCATTCGGCCAATCAAGTCTGCACCGAGTCTTCGACAGAACATCTTACCCAGGCCCTCTCCCCTGCCCTATCAAGTTTTAGAAAGCTTATTTATTATTGTCACAAGTAGGCTTACATTAAAAATGCAATGAAGTTACTGTGAAAAAACCCCTAATCGCCACACTCCAGCGCCTGGTTGGGTACACTGACGGAGAATTTAGCATGGCCAATGCACCTAATCAGTGCGTCTTTCAGACTGTGGGAGGAAACGGGAGCACCCGGAGGAAGCTCTTTGGATTCTCCTTTGCCTTATCTGCCAAAGCAATTTCATGTCCCCTTTTTGCCCTCCTGATTTCTTTCTTAACTCTACTCCGGCAACCTTTATACTCTTCAAGGGATCCACTTGATCCCAACTGCCTCTGCATGCCATATGCCTCCTTTTTCTTTTTAACCAGGGCTTCAATATCCTGAGACATCCAGGGTTCCCCACTTCTACCAGCCTTGCCCTTCACTCAAAAAGGAATGTGTTTACCCTGAACCCTGGTTAACACACTTTTGAAAGCCCCCCCACTCACCAGACATCCCTTTGTCTGCAAACAGACTACCCTAATCAACATTTGAAAGTTCTTGTCTAATACCATCAAAATTGGCCTTACCCCAATTTAGAATTTTAACTTTTGGGCCAGACCTATCATTCTTCATAGCAATCTTAAAACTAATGGAATTATGGTCACTGGTCCCAAAGTGATCCCTCACTTCTGTCACCTGCGCTTCCTTATTTCCCAAAAGGTCAAGTTTTGCCTCCTCTCTAGTTGGGCCGTCCACATACTGAATGAGAAATTCCTCCTGAATACACTCAACAAATTTCTCTCCATCCAAGCCCCTAATACGATAGCTGTCCCAGTCAATGTTGGAAAGTTAAAGTCTCCGACTATTACCACCCACCTTTCTTGGAGCTATCTGTAATCTCCTTACGTTTGCTCCTCAATTTCCCACTGACTATTTGGGGGCCTGTAGTACGATGCTATAAAAGTGATCTCTCCTTTCTTATTTCTCAGTTCTATCCATACAGACTACGTTGGCAAACCCTTGGACATATCCCCTCTCAGTACTGCGTGATGTTCTCCCTAATCAAAAATGCAACTCCCCTTCCTCTGTTACCTCCTGTTCTATCTTTCCGATAGCATCTGTATCCCGGAATATTGAGCTGCCAGTCCTGCCCCTCCCTTAGCCATGTTTCAGTAATAACGATAATATTACAGTCCCATGTATTAATCCATACCCTGAGTTCATCTGCCTTGCCTGTCAGACCTTTTGCTTTGAAATAAATGCAGTTTAATACAGAGTCCCCTTGTTCTCTGCCCTGCTTTCTCAGACCTAGACTTCACGGCTGGTATTTTATGACCTCACTCGGGCGAGACTCGTAAAATCCCGCCCAAGGCCAACAGAGAATTCCGTTCTGCAAGCCTTGCCCATCCCGGCGCTAATATTCCAGCATCATCTTATTATCTCCCTCATGTTACATTGTCATTCATGTCAGTGTTCCACCGGCAGCTCCCCCATGATGTGCACCTGGTGAACAGAACCTGCTGGACCTGCACAGATGAGTACAACCCCAAGGGGAGAGACTATCATGCCAGGGCAATAAAACTAGATCCTTCTGACCCTGTCACCTCTGACCTGTGCAATTCGATAGTTGAGGAAGGAATTGGAGACAGATACAGTTATTTTCGAACAATATGTGTAACTTTAGCTATATTTTCCTCTCAAAGCATGGCTATCAGCCAACTTGATGTGGAGATGCCGGCGTTGGACTGGGTTAAACACAGTAAGAAGTTTAACAACACCAGGTTAAAGTCCAACAGGTTTATTTGGTAGCAAAAGCCACACAAGCTTTTGGAGCCCCAAGCCCCTTCTCGAGGTGAGTGGGAATTCTGTTCACAAACAGGACATATAAAGACACAAACTCAATTTACATGAATAATGGTTGGAATGCGAATACTTACAGCTAATCAAGTCTTTAAGATACAAACAATGTGAGTGGAGAGAGCATCAAGACAGGCTAAAGAGATGTGTATTGTCTCCAGACAGGACAATACACATTTCTTTAGCCTGTCTTGATGCTCCACTCACATTGTTTGTATCTTAAAGACTTGATTAGCTATAAGTATTCGCATTCCAACCATTATTCATGTAAATTGAGTTTGTGTCTTTATATGCCCTGTTTGTGAACAGAATTCCCACTCACCTGAAGAAGGGGCTTGGGGCTCTGAAAGCTTGTGTGGCTTTTGCTACCAAATAAACCTGTTGGACTTTAACCTGGTGTTGTTAAACTTCTTACTGTATCAGCCAACTTGTCAAGAAAGTTACCCAAACAAATGCATACATGTTCATTGATGTGTTCTTAATGAATAATGATTCAGTCTCGATATGCACTCTGGATATTGTAAAGTGGTCTGTTGCTCTGCCTCAACAATACATTACCCCTGTGCAATATAAAGTTGCTGCTCACACCCAATCTCTCAATGTTAACAGCAAATTTTACAGCAACATGACATGCTTGCCTCTGTCTTTATTACATGGAAAATACATAATGTACTTTGCTAAACCAAGCAAGTGCTATTTCAGATCACTACACTGTCACTGAAGCAGAAATACAATAATACTGAACAAGAAAACATTGAACACTCAGAACATTTCAATCATTTGTTTTATTTAGTTTTTGAATCATTTCTTTTATAATGCACGCACAGTTGTAATATCTCTGTATCACGAGAAAACCTGTCAGAATCTGCAGCTGGGTTTCTGGCAGTGTTAACTCAGAAGAATGGGATATTTTTTGGCAGTTTGTGTTATTATGGTCATCCATACAATGTCATGTGAATTTGGTGGGAATGTTCAGCTCCTTTCAAAGAATATCACAACCGAGCTATTGGCCGATTACTAATGACATCTTTCTCATATATACACATATATGTACATGCAACTGCAGGTGTTTTCTCAACATGTTGAGAACCTGTGCTATCAGATTACCAGCTAGAGATCAACTGGTTATAATACCAGACACCCAAGATTATGAAGACTGACATTTCTTACATTATAATGCTGATTACAGACACAAAGCAGGGCGATGGGCAGGGCGAGCTTGTAAGATCGCGAGAGAGGTGAAAATTGGGTTCGGGGGCTTTGGGGTGATCAACTGGGTGGCGGGTGATCGGCCACAGAGGCCAACGATCTCAGGGGGGAGGTGGGTGCTATTCAGGGACTGGAGGTGACTGACAGATATCTCTGTGCTGTTGCACAGAACAGAAAGATCTGCGCATGTGTGATTGCGCCCTTTACTGTGAGTGCAGGCTATCCGGCAAGCCCCCTCCCCTGCTGGCGGAAATAGATTTAGCATTATTTTTTGCAGAGTGGCATAAGCTTGGACTTGTGGCCTCGCTGAACTAACCAATCTGAAACTCTCCTGGTTTCATGCTCATTCGGGACTTAGAATTATTTTGGTAAGTTCGCCCCCATAGAGTCGAAAGAGAGTTCAATGAGAGGGGAAAAAAATGGCAGATGGAATATAATGTAGGAAAATGTGGAGTACTTTGGTAGGAAGAATAAAGTAAATGAATATTATATAATGGAGAAAGACTGCAGAAAGCTGCAGCAGAGTAGGTGTAGGGACACTGAGATAAACAGCGCGGAGTAAGAACAGGCAAAGGGATGCCGTGGGGCTCAATGACTGGAGGTCTGGAGTGCATTTGCTTCAATGTCAGAAGTATAACAGGTAAGACATGAACTGAGAGCCTGGATTTCCACATGGAGTTATGACGTTATTGCAATTACGGAGACATGGTTAAAGGAGGGACAGGACTGGCAGCTTAACTTTCCGGGATATCGTTGTTTTAGATGGGACAGAAGGGAAACAAAAAGAATGGGGGAGTTGCATTGCTGATTAAGGAGCACATCACAGCTGTGTTGAGGGAGGACACATTGGAGGGATCTTGCAGTGAGGCATTATGGGTGGAGATCAGGGATAAGAAGGGTAAAATCACAATGTTGAGTGTGTACTATAGACCTCCCAACAGCCTGTAGGAGACGAAGATGCAGTTCTATAGTCAGATACTGAAAAGGTATGAAAAAAGCAGGGTAGTTGTGGTGGGTGACTTTAACTTCCCCCATATTGACTGGAACTCCCTTATAGCCAGGGACTCAGATGGAGAGCAATTTGTTATATGTGTCCAGGAGGGCTTTTTGATACAATATGTTGACTATCCAGCCAGGGCAGGGGCCATACTAGACTTGGTATTGGGGAATGAGCCAGGCCAGGTGATCACTGTTTCAGTGCGGGACATTTTGGGCTCAGCGACCATAATTACGATTGGCCCTCGGGTGAGGGTGCTTAATTGGATGCAAATTAGACAGAAACTGGGGAATGTGGATTGGGAGCAGCTATTTGAGGGCAAATCCACATCTGGCATGTGGGAGGCTTTTAAAGGCCAGTTGATTGAAGTACAGAACAGGTATGTCCCTGTAAAAATGAAGAATAGAAATAGCAGGATTCAGGAACCATGGATGACAAGAGAAATTGTAAGCTCAGTCAAAAGGAAAAAGAAAGCATATGATAGGTCTGGGAATCTAAAAACTGACAAAGCCCTTGAGGAGAATAGTGAAAGTAGGAAGGAACTTGGAATCGTGAAATTAGGAGGGCTAAAAGGAGCCATGAAATGTCTTTAGCAAACAGGGTCAAGGCGAATCCCAAGGCTTTTTATGCATAAATTAGGAGCAAGAGGGTAGCAAGAGAAAGAGTAGGCCCACTCAAGGACAATGGTGGGAAATTATGCGTGGAACCACAGGAAATGGATGAAATTCTTAACGAGTACTTTGTATCGGTATTTACCAAGGAGGAGGAGGACATGACGGATGTTGAAGTCAGGGATAGGTGTGTGAATGCTCTGTCAATGTATCGAAGGAGGAAGTGTTGTGTATCCTAAATTGTATTAAGGTAGACAAGTCCCCAGGTTGGATGGGATCTATCCCAGGTTACTGCGGGAGGCAAGGGGAAAATAGTTGGGGCCTTAACAGATATCGTTAACCACAGGCAAGGTTCCAGAGAACTGAAGAATAGCCAATGTTGTTCCCTTGTTTAAAAAAGGAAGCAGGGATAATCCAGGAAATTTTAGGCCGGTGAGCCTGACATCAGTAGTGGGGAAGCTTTTGGAGAAGATACTGAGGGACAGGATATATGTACATTTGGAAGAAAATGGACTAGTTAGTGACAGGCAGCATGGTTTTGTATGGGGAAGGTCATGTCTCACCAACTTGATTGAGTTTTTTTGAAGAGGTGACAAAGATAATTGATGAGGGAAGGGCTGTGGATATAGTTTATATGGACTTTAGTACAAGCTCCCACATGGCAGACTGGTACAAAAATTAAAATCACATGGGATTTGGATGGAATAGCTAGATGAATACAGAACTGGCTTGGTTACAGAAATCATAGAAACCCTACAGTGCAGAAACAGGCCATTCGGCCCATCAAGTCTGCACCGACCACAATCCCACCCAGGCCCTACTCCCATATCCCTACATATATTATCCACTAATCCCTCTAACCTACGCACACTAAGGGGCAATTTTAGCATGGCCAATCAACCTAACCCGCACATCTTTGGACTGTGGGAGGAAACCGGAGCACCCGGAGGAAACCCACGCAGACACGAGGAGAATGTGCAAACTCCACACAGACAGTGACCCAGCCGGGAATCGATCCCAGGACCCTGGAGCTGTGAAGCAGCAGTGCTAACCACTGTGCTACCGTGCTGCCAGTTGATTGAAGACAGAGAGTAGCAGTGGAAGTTCAGAATGGAGATCTGTAGCTAGTGGTATTCCGCAGGGATCAGTGCTGAGACCTCTGCTGTTTGTAGTATATATAAATGACCTGGAGGAAAATCTGGATGGTCTGATTAGTAAGTTTGCGGATGACACAAAGATTGGTGGAGTTGCTGATAGTGTCGGGAATTGTCACAGGATACAACAGGATATAGATAGATTGGAGACTTGGGCACAGAAATGGCAGATGGAGTTTAACAAGAACATAAGGACATAAGAACTAGGAGCAGGAGTAAGTCATCTGCCCCTTGTTCTACCATTCGATAAGATCATGGGAGATCTTTTCGTGGACTCAGCTCCACTTACCCGCCCGTTCACCATAACCCTTAATTCCTTTACTGTTCAAAAATGTATCTATCCTTGCCTTAAAATCATTCAATGAGGTAGCCTCAACTGCTTCACTGGGCAGGAAATTCCACAGATTCACAACTCTTTGGGTGAAGTTCCTCCTCAACTCAGTCCTAAATCTGCTCCCCCTTATTTTGAGGCTATGCCCCCTAGTTCTAGTTTCACCTGCCAGTGGAAACAACTTCCCTGTTTCTATTTTATCTATTCCCTTCATAATCTTGTATGTTTCTGTAAGATCTCCCCTCATTCTTCTGAATTCCAATGAGTATAGCCCCAATCTACTCAGTCTTTCCTCATAAGCCAACCCTCTCAACTCCGGAATCGACCTAGTGAATCTCCTCTGCACCCCCTCCAGTGCCAGTATATCCTTTCTCAAGTAAGGAGACCAAAACTGTACCCAGTACTCCAGGCATGGCCTCACCAGCACCTTATACAGCTGCAACATAACCTCGCTGTTTTTAAACTCCATCCATCTCGCAATGAAGGAACAATTCCATTTGCCTTCTTAATTACCTGCTGCACCTGCAAACCAACTTTTTGTGATTCATGCACAAGGGCACCCAGGTCCCTCTGCACAGTGGCATGATGCAATTTTTTACCATTTAAATAATAGTCCATTTTGCTGTTATTCCTACTAAAATGGATGACCTCACATTTACCAAAATTGTACTCCATCTGCCAGACCTTTGCCCACTCACTTAGGCTATCTATATCCCTTTGCAGACTTTCAGCGTCCTTTGCACACTTTGCTCTGTCACTCATCTTAGGGACATCTGCGAATTAATCCGGACAAGTAGGACGTGATGCATTTTGGAGGATCAAATTTAAGTGTGAATTATATTGTAAATAGCAGACCCTTTGGAACATTAACATCCAGAGGGATCTGGATGTGCAGGTCCAAAGTTCTCTAGAAGTGGCAACACAGGTGACCAAGGTAATTAAGAAAGCACATGGCATGCTTGCCTTCACCAGATGGGACATTGAGTACAGAAGTTGGGAAATCATGTTGCAGCTACATAAAAGCTTGGTTATGCTGCATTTGGAATATTACATGCAGTTCTAGTCACCACACTAGCGGAAGAGCCTGGAAGCTTTGGAGAGAGTGCAAAGAAGGTTCACTAGGATGTTCCCTGGTCTCGAGGGTGTTGGCTGTGAGGAGAGTTGGAATAAACTAGGATTGTTTTCACTGGAAAGTCGGGGGCTGACGGGAGATCTGATAGAGTTTTACAAAATTATGAGAGGCATAGACAAGGTGGATAGTCAGAGGCTTTTTTGAAGGGTGGAAGTGTCAATTAAAAAGGGGCACAGGCTCAAGGTGAGAGGGGGACAGTTTAAGGGAGATGTGCGGGGGAAGTTTTTCATGCAGAGTGTGGGGGGTACCTGAAACGCGCTGATAGAGGAGATGGTGGAAGCAGGCATGCCGGCAACATTTAAGAGGCATCTGGATGGGTACATAAGGAGGGAATAGAGGGATAAGGACTGAGCAAGGGCAGAAAGCTTTTTTTCAGTTTAGTTAGGGCATCATGATCGGCCTGGTCTTGGAGGGCTGAAAGGCCTGTTCCAGTGCTGTACTGTTCTTTGTTCTTGGTTCTTAGCACAAAGGGATTTGGGGATCCTCGTGCATAAATCACAAAAAGCTAACATGCAAGTTCAGCAAGTCACAGGGAAGTCAAATGGAATATTGACCTTTTTTCAAAAGGAATGGAGTATAAAATTTGGGAATTCTTGCTAAGGCACTTATTAGACTCTACCTGGAATACTGTGAACAGTTCTGTTTCTCTTATCGAACGACCATAAGACGTAGGAGCAGGATTAGGCCACTTGGCCCATCAAGTCTGCTCCGCCTTTCAAACATGGCTGATATTTTTTTCATCCCCATTGTCAAAGGCCTTTTGGAAATCTAAATATATCATGTCCACTGGTTCTCCTTTATCTAACTTCTTTGTTACCTCCTCAAAGAACTCTAACAGATTTGTCAGACATGACCTCCCCTTGACAAAGCCGTGCTGACTCAGTCCTATTTTATCATGCACTTTCAAGTACTCCGCGATCTCATCTGTAATAATGGACTCTAAAATCTTGCCAATGACTGAAGTCCGGCTAACCAGCCTATAATTCCCCATCTGCTGCCTCCCTCCCTTCTTAAACAGCACTGTTACATTAGCTACTTTCCAGTCCTCTGGGACCCTCCCTGCCTCCAGTGATTCCTGAAAGATCACCACCAATGCCTCCACAATTTCCTCAGCTATCTCTTTTAGAACCCTGGTGTGTAGTCCATTCAGTCCAGGTGATTTATCCACCTTCAGACCTTTCAGATTCCCCAGAACCTTCTCCTTAGTGATGGCCACTACACTCACCTGTGCCCCCTGACTCTCCTGGAGCCCTGGCATCCCACTGGTGTGTTCCACGATGAAGACTGATGCAAAGTAACTAAGCAGTTCCTCTGCCATTTCTTTGTTTCCAATTATTACTTTTCCAGCCTCATTTTCCAGTGGTCCAATGTCTATTTTTGCCCAGCTCTTACCTTTTATATATTAAAAAAAAACTCTTCCTATCTTCTTTTATATTACTCACTAGGTACGCTCATATTTCATCTTCACCCCCTTATTGCTTTTTTAGTTGTCCTCTGCTCGCTTTTAAAGGCTCCCCAATCCTCTGGCTTCCCACTAATCCTCGCCATTTTGTATGTTTTTCTTTTGCTTTTATGCTGTCCTTGACTTTCCTCATCAGCCATGGATGCCTCATCCTCCCCTTAGCATGTTTCCTCCTCCTTGGGATGAATTTCTGTTGTGCCTCCCGAAATAATTCTCAAAAACTCCTGCCATTGCTGTTCCACTGTCTTCCCTGCTTGGCTCCCATTCTAATCAACTCTGGTCAGATCCTTCCTCATGTCTTTGTAGTTACCTTTATTTAATTATAATACCGTTACATCTGATTCCAGCTTCTCCCTCTCAAACTGCGGGGTAAATTCTATCATAAAATAATACCACCTATGCCCACATGTCTGTCTTTGGCTTGCTGCAATGTTCTAGTGAATCTCAACGCAAACTGGAGGAACAGCATCTCATCTTCCGGCTAGGCACTTTACAGCCTTCCGGTCTCAACATAGAATTCAACAACTTCAGATGATTTGCTCTACCCCACCTCGGCCCCTTTGTTTTCATTCTGTTTTATTTAATTTTTTACTGTTCTCTACCTTTTAATTCTTTATGATCTTTCTTCATTTTTCTTCCTCCTCCCACTCTTTCCTTCCCCCTACTTCATCTCCCTTCCCTTACCTTTCTCCCCTCCCCCCCCGCTTACCCTTTTCTACACTCTACCTCTGCCCCATTCCCTCCCTCCCCCAACATCTCCATCTGTCACAGCTTACAGCTTCTCTGCTGTTTGGCCATTCACATCCTTTATTCTCTCTGTGGACAGCTATTAGCAGTCTTTTCCCCTGGTTTCTATGGCTATGACTCATTTTTCATTTCCTCCCCCTGCAGTATAAATATCTCCCACTTTCTATGTCTTTTAGCTTTGGCAAAGGGTCACTTGGATTTGAATCGTCAGCTCTTTTCTCTCCCTACAGATGCTGCTAGACCTGCTGAGATTTTCCAGCATTTTCTCTTTTGGTTTTAAATTCTATCATATTGTGGTCACTGCTCCCTAAAGGTTCCTTCAGCTTAAGTTCCCTAATCAAGTCTGCTTCATTACACATCACCAAATCCAGAATTGCTTGTTCCCTAGTAGGCTCTGTCACAAACTGCTCCAAAAAAACCATCTCTTAAACATTCCACAAATTCCTTTTCTTGGGATCCACTACCTACCTGATTTTCCCAGTCCACCTGCATATTGAAATCCCCCATGATGATTGTAATATTGTCTTTTTTATATGCCTTTTCTATCTCCTGATTTATTTCCTGCCTCACATCCTGACCACTGCTCAGAGGCCTGTATATAACTCCCATCAGGGTCTTTTTACCTTTGTGATTCCTCAACACTACCAACAGAGATTCTATGCCTTCTGATCCGATATTGCTTCTTGCTATCGATTTACCTTCATTCCTTTCTAACAATGCAACCCTGCCCCCTTTGCCCATCTGCCTATTCTTTCAGGATGTGAGGACACATATCCATGCATATTTAGATCCCAGCCCTGATCCCCTTGCAGCCATGTCTCTGTGATGCTTACAACATCATACCGGCCAATTTCGATGTGCGCAATAAGCTCATTTACCTTGTTCCATATACTGCGTGTATTTAGGTCCAACACCCTCAGTCCTGCATTGACCACCTCCCTTCTCAACTTGTCATCTTTTTTGCTCTGCCTGAGGTTAGATTCCTGCCATCTTCTATACTCTCTGTTCTATTATGTGGTCTTGAAACTTTACTAACCTCTCCTGAGCCCTCGTCTCCTTTAACTACTTGAAAGTCCTCATCATTAACCTGCACTTCTACCCTCTCCTTTAACTTTGATTTTCTAATTCTCCATACAACTGAACCCTTCTCCTCCACCCCCCCCCCCCCCCCACCCCCCCCCACCCGACTAATTTAGTTTACAGCCCTATTTACAGCCCTAGAAGGAAATATATACTGGCATTGGAGGCAGTCCAGAGAAAGTTCACTCGGTTCATCCTAGGTATGGAGGGATTTTTGTATGAGCAGAGGTTGAGTCGGTTGGGTTTGCACTCATTGGAATTTGGAAGAATGAAAGGCAACGTAATTGAGATATATAGGATTCTCAGGGACTTGACAGGGTAAATGTTGAGAGGTTATTTCCCCTTGTGGGAGAGATTAGGGACCAAAGGGCTTAATCTCAGAGTATAGGATCACCCCTTTAAGACAGAGATAGAACCATAGAACCATAGAAAATTACAGCTCAGAAACAGGCCTTTTGGCCCTTTTTGTCTGTGCCGAACCATTTTATGCCTAGTCCCACTGACCTGCACTTGGACCATATCCCTCCACACCCCTCTCATCCATGAACCCGTCCAAGTTTTTCTTAAATGTTAAAAGTGAGCAAGGGAAATGCAGCGTCGGTAAGGCATTGTGGTGTGATGCACCACATTTACCACTTTATCTGGCAGCTCATTCCACACTCCCACCACTCTCTGCGTGAAGAAGCCCCCCCTAATATTCCCTTTAAACTTTTCTCCTTTCACCCTTAACCCATGCCCTCTGGTTTTTTTCTCCCCTAGCCTCAGCGGAAAAAGCCTGCTTGCATTCACAGATGAGGAATTTCTTCTCTCAGAGGGTACTGAACCTGTAGAATTATTTTTTTGCAGTGAGCTGTAGAGGCTGCATTATTAAATATGTTCAAGGCTGAGATAGACAGATTTTTACTCAGTACGGGAATCAAGGGTTATGGGGATAAGATGAGAAAGTGGAGTTGAGGATTACCATATCAGATCAGTCATGATCTTGTTGAATGGTGGCGGGACAAACTTGATGGGCCGAGTGACCTACTTCTGTTCCTACGTCTTATGGTCTACATTTCAAAAATACTTAATTGTCAGCAAAGCACTTAGGAGCAAATGAAAAGGCAATTTAGAAATGTAAGTCTTTCTTTCATCAGTTTAATAAATGTGTGCAGTCCACTAGTAAAAGTTGGACAATGTGGTATTGCCAGTTCAGCCAAAGGGCTCCAATCACCAGATACATGAGGATGACACCAAAGATTTGTCTGAACCTAACCCATCACCAAAATCAGCAAAATTAGCCACAATAAAGGATTAATGCAATCCTCATTCTGTATTTTATACAGAGATTACTTTACTGGGATCAATAAGTGATGTGCTTCTCATTCTATACTGTACAGAGCAACAGTGTTATCATGTTTAATAGGCTTAAATGTGCTTTGTTTGCTATTAAATATGAAGACAGTCATTAGGAGTAAAGACATTTCATATAGCCCATTCTGTTCTCTGTACAGGGACTGTATCATCAGGAGTAAGATTCTATAATGTATGCATTAGCAATAAAAGGAGTATGCACTCCTCTTTCTGTATTATATTTGCTCTACCACTCCCTCACCTTCACAATTGATGCCCTGATCCTCAATAAAACATTCTGCCTCTCTCAGGTAAGACCCCAGAAGTCAAAGGGTGTTAGTTCACATGGGGTAATCTGATGTAGTCAATCAAAACCGATGTAGCCTTCCATCATCAAATCCACCCAGATTACTTCAAATGCTAAAAGGCTGCGCTCTCAAACACTAAAACCATCTGCTTCTCCAGAATAATCCCGACAGATTATGTTTCCCCATTAGTTTTTAAGCACTACTCCACCTTCAACTTCAATGACAAATGAGGAGTTGATGGTCTTTTATGTCATGAAAGCAGAGACCTTCTTTGCAGCTGCCCCTGGTGCGTCACCGACGCTGCATTTCCCTTGCTCACTAAAACACATCTCCCTGAAGGCTCATGCTGTTCTTTCCCCAGACTTTCAGTTCTCAAGGGATATTTTGTTAGTATTTTTATTGTTTTGTGTTCCTTACAAACTGTTCTTGACTGTGCACCATGTTTTTCTACATTAGACTTATTTTGGGTTTGTGTTGTTTATTAATATATTTATGTCTTTATTTAATAATAAATAGCGTCCATCTTTTAGGTGTTTTTATGTCGGCCTTTTCTATCAATAATGTGACCCAAATACTGGACTGACATCTGGAAAAAGTCACACATTTCTTTCTTGATATGCAGACCATGTATTTGAAGACATTCCAATGTTGCTTCTAAATTATTCAAGCGCTCCTGTTCATTGGACCCTGGATTTAGAATACCATCCAGGTAATGCTGTACGCCAGAGAGACCACTTAAAATCCACCAATTTTTGGAATAGGGCTGGTGTAGATGTTATTCCAAAAGATAATCTTTTATAATGAAAAAGACCTTTATGAGTGGTAAGCAATTGTTGAGATTCAGCAGCTACATGCATCTGCAAATATACTGTAAAAGATCAGTCTTGCTGAATTCCTTCCCATCTGATAACATAGCAAACACATCTTCAATTAAAGGAAGTGGATTTTGATCACAACGCTGAATTTATAGTTGTTTTAAAATCACCACAAAAATGAACTGATTATAGGGGTAGCCCAGTCACTCATTGTAGCTGGCTCTAACACATCAGTGTTAACAAGTTGTACTAGCTCTTTCTCGACCTTGGGACAAATTACATATGGCACCATTCTTGCTTTGAGACTGTTTGTTTGACTATTAGGCTTTATCTTGAGTTTTACTTGAACCCCCTTCATTGAGACAAATGTCTCTTCGAATATACTCTTGTATTTATCCCAAAGGTGCTGTAGATCTGTTTTGGCATTGACCAGTCTTCAGCATTCCAGTTAAGCTTAATCTTCTCCAACCATGATCTCCCAAATAGAGCTGGAAAATTACCACAGACCACATGGAGAGGCAATTCTGCTGTTTGTCCACTCAACTCTACATTGACCATGATGTCACCTTTTAACAGCACAATCTCTTCTGTGTATCATCTTAAAATCACATCAGCTGGTTTAAAGGAAGATGCTTTACCTTTTGTTGATATGTAGTCTCAGGAAGTAAAGATACAGCAGCACCAATCTCAACCCCCATCCTAATAGGTTGGTCCACTTAACTTCAGAATCACCCAGAATCTATGTGATTCACTCTGTATGATAAGATGTTCAGTTGGAGTTCTTCATCATATATCTGGACATTCTGTACTTCACAGTCACAATCCTGTTCTTTCATGTTGTAAATTTTTTTTGTAGAATGCAACTTGTTCTTTTTCTTGAAGGTGCCCAAATCCTTCTTCTGAATATTCTTCTTGGGGAAAGCTGATCAAGCCCAACAAGCTTTTGCAATGTGACCCATTTTGCTACAATTCTTGCATTGACTACCTTATTACAGCATTCACTCACTGAATGGCCCCTTTTGGCACATCTGTGACATGCTTGTTGCCGTTTTGATTTCTTATGCGCAGTTCCCATGATGTGGATCTTCATTCGTGCAACAAATTGTGAAGCATCCTAAGTAGCCAGTTCCATCGACACTTGAATTTCTACTACTGTTTTTAAAGTCAAAGCATGTTCAGTAAGCAACCTTCTTTGGATAGCCTTATTTTGGAGTCAGGCAATCTCGAAGAGTATATTCTAATGACTCACCAAGCTCACAATGTTATGCCAGCAGTGAAATCTGAACCATTCCATGTTGACCAATGGCTTTGTAGAGTAATGCTCTTCAAGGATCTTTGTCACGTGATTGTAAGTTTTGGTTCCTGGCTTTGCTGAATGAACCAAGTTCCGGAGCAAATTGTAGGTTTTACTTCCTATTGTACTGAGGAAAGCTGATACGGGCAACTTGTTTGCAATTTTATTCGTTTGTTCAAAATACTGAAAATGCTCTGCATGATTCATTTTCTTCATTGAAAGGCCCCATTTGTCTTGTAGGTACTATTGACTCAAGAGGGCTCAGTATATATATATATATATATATATATAGTTACTGTCTTCCCAGTTCTCCCCTTTTTACCCTGGAGACCATTGATTTGATGTATTTGTTTAATGGACCCAGCTGTACAGCAAAGCGTCCCTCTTTTCAAATATGCCAGATACTGCCTGGCATCTTGCCCTTCTCTGATCGGAAAAAGCCCTCTTTTAAAATCACACAGAGAACTTTTTTTTTTACTTGGTCTTGCTGCATTGGCACTTTAATCTTTAATCCTGTTGTTGATTTTCCCCGGCCTTCTAACATTCGAAGTGTGAGGGCCCACAATGATTTCCTTTCCTCTACTTAGAATCTTTTCTCAATGTTCTCAATGAAACAAAATTCCAACTCATTGCCAACTTTCTTTTTGTGTAATGTCCTAATTATGTTAGGGGTTGTGAGTTTTAAGCAAAAAGTAGAGCTGTGGTTTGCATATGTACTTTCAAACTAACAAGGTTTATTGAAAGAAATGTTCTCTGCACTGCAGAGTACAAACTGAAAGTAAAACAGCAATAGTGGCAAAACCCTAATGCTATCACCATCAAACCATGTGATCAGCTCTTAAAGCAACCCTTTGAAATATATAAACACTTTCTCTCACTTTCTTACAGTAGTTTTCCTCTCCATTCCTCACTGATCCAATTCCTCCCGCTTACACTCTAACATTCCCTTCTCTCTCCTCCACTTGCTGTCTATTTCTCTCTCTCTCTTCATTGTTTATACATTATCCCATATCATCAGTCTACTTCTTATTCTCCCTCCTTCATTCAATCAGTCCTCCCATCTCAGTGATTGCCTCTAACTCTCTTCTCCCTCACTTTTTTCTTTTCATGCTCCCACTTCCTCCATTTTCACACATTTAATTAACTAGTATCATAGTTATTATCCTAGACTAGCGAATTGATGTTGTGAGCTCAGTCTCATCATGAAACTGAAATCGATAATCTAATCATTTGTGGGATGGTAACACAAACAATAACCACACAGTTATCTTCCTAATGTTTATGAGAAGAGAATTTATTGTTATTCCAGCTTGTTCGCTCCACATGTGACATTATGTGGGTGATGTCACATAAAAGATTGTTACTTTCTCACTTCCTTCCTTCTGCAATTCAATTTGTTGCTCACTCCCATTTCCTCCATTATACCCTACCATATTTTTAGAATCATTTTATTTATTCCTGGACTGTCTCCCCTTCCATCTCGTCTCATCTCATTCCCTCAGTCTTCTACTCTAATATTCTCCCTTCCCCATTTGAGATCCACCAGTATTTATCTAAATTATTCTCTCTCTCTTATAATTAGTTGGACTGATATTAAAACCTTCTGGTAACTACGGAAACTGACAGAAAAAGTGACCACACCTCCTGGGCATATTGTTACTGTCTTGATTCATATTTTTCTATATATTTCACAAGGAGTCTGACAGAGATGAGGGCAAATGCTTGTGGTTTGCTTTTACAATGAGATTTTAAATTGCACTCCCTCAAAACTCAGCATCACCTTTATTATTTGTACGACTCCTATTGAGACCCATTCAAAACTCATTCACTTAAACATAATTGAAATCAGGCTCTGTTACAAAGTTCTATTATAAAGTTCTTAGTTTTTTTCCCCATTATATTCTTCTTTGGCTGCTTCTATTAAAAGATTTATCTGATTTGGTTTTGCATTTACACTCTCCTGTTTCATTTCAACATCTGACATGCTTTAAATCTTCTCTTCCATTATAGTGCATAAAAGAAGTATGCAATTTTCTTGCTTGCTTAGGTATGTGTACAGTTCCAGGCAGTTTGTTTTTTCCCAGTATCAAGTACAATTTTTCCATGTCTTCCTTTGCATTCAGCAACTAGTAGGATTGAGTGGGTCAGAAGCTTCTGGTTGGCAGTAAGCTGAGTAAGCACTATGTGCCACTTTGTAGCTGAATTATATAGCCTGCGCCGTGAGGTCTAGGTGTCACCTTGCACCACTGCTCCCCAGCCATGCATCACTTGGTTAATCTTTTGAGCTTTGTTTCTAAAGGTACATATTTCAAGGAGGCAGTTTGATTGTAAGCCTTAAGAAAATCCTCTTATATGGAGTATTTCTTGGCAAGTGGATAGCTTTATTCTGCCTGTGTGTGAGGGCACATACTGTATTTATAAACAGCCTTGTATGATATGAGTGAGACTGTCAGCTAAAGGCAAGCTACAACTATAACAGGGTAGATAAATTAAGGATTAAGTTAGAAGGTAAAAGGATAAGTACCAAAAGATGATTGAATGTGAATTAAAAAAAAGAACAAGGAACTGACACTGTATATGAGAAGCCAAGCCCAGCATTTCCCTCCCTTCTCCAGCCTCTTCTTCAAACCCTTTTTGCAGGTAATGTGTATTATGGGTGGATTTGAAGCTGAAATCTTTGCAGAAGCTAGTTTCCCTGATACTCAAATGCTGAGAGAGAAAAAGTACAAGAGACAACATGAGAGAATGGGTCAAATCTTGCCAGAGTAGGTCACCTTGTGGCATGTGGCATATGTTAACCTATTTCCTGCATCTTTTAGCTTGAAAATGCTTTGCACCGTAACTTGAGTAGGAGACAATAACAGCATTCTGAAGGACATCTTGGACCTTAATCAAAGATAGGACCAGCAGTGATCTCCTTATGAAATGCAAAGGTTGTGAAAGGGACAGAGATTGAAAAGGAGGGTGAATTATAGTCTGTTTTGTATCTACATACATTTTTCTCCTTTTGGGGAATAATGGAAGTGTTGGAAGGATTCATTAGCTGAATATCAACTTGTTGAACTACATCATGAACACTCCTGTGGCCAACAGTCCTGAAGAGGGATTTGAACCCAAAGCTTCTGGTTCAGAGTAAAGGGCACTCACTACCCACTGAACCACAAAAAATAGAATGGGAGAATTAGAGTCAAATCAGTAACAAAAAAGGGAAATATAGTAAGCAAAAGAAAGTTGGATTGAAAGAGAGAGAAAAACAAAGAAAACAAAAGAAATATAAGGAGAAATGTTAAATTTAACATTTGACATTTTAAAAATATCTTAACAATAACTTGTCTGCAGGAATAAGAATATACACTTTAAATTTATGAATTGGAGAAAATGATTAACAATTGTAAGGAAAAAGAAAGAACTTTAAGACATCTCACATCCAGTAAAGAATTTTTGAAGTATAGTCACTGATGTGACATAGAATCATAGAATGGTTACAGCACAGAGGAGGCCATTCAGCCCATCATATCCATGTGGCTCTCTGCAACAATAACTTGTTAGTCCCTCACCCATTTTCTTAAACTCCTGAAAACATTTTCCTTCAGATACAAAATCAAATCTCTTTTTTTAAACCATAATTGAATCCCCTTCCTCCATCACACTCTCTGGCAGCACATTCCAGAAACGAATCATATCACTGTGTAAAAAGAAGATCCTCCTCGTGTTGCCTTTGCTACTTTTGTCATTAACTTTAAATCTGTGTCCTTGGCTTCTTCGACCCTTCTGATAATGGAAACAGTTCCTCCTTATCCATTCTGCCTCGATCTGTCTTGATTTTAAAGACCTCTGACAAATTCAGGCAGAATTCTCCCAAAAAGCGACAAAGTGTCATAATAGTGAGAATAACAGAGTGATCTACGCTGGTCTATCAGGCGTGTGCCACACCACAATCTTCCCACACTCAGTCGCTTTTTTGGAGAGTTGGAAGTTTGGTGTCTAAACACACTGGTGAGCCCATTTTCAGAGAACTTGGGTGCCGTTTCACAAGGGTGCCCCTGGTCTCTCAGTACACTGGGAGACCTCCCCTACCTCCCCTCACTAACGTTGGGACCCCCCCCCCCCATCTGTGGCATGTTCCCCCTTCCCCTCGCTGACACAAGTCATCAGCATCGGTGCTCTCCCGATGGGTCCCCCTGCCATACCTCCCCATCATGCATCATGACCCTTGACATGATCCAACCCTGCATGATCCTCCCACGTAGCCCCCCCCCCGCCCCATATAGCTCCCACTCCATTGGCACTGCCCCAGCACTGCTGGGATGCCTGGTGGGCACTATCAGGGTGCCTGGTGGGTATTGCCAGGTGAGGGCACTGCCTGCTCGGCACCATGCAGCTATGCTCCCGACCACTCGGGGCTTCAATGGTCTCTGAGCCCCCAGTATGGCCATTGCATCAGGTCTCCACCAGTGGAGACCAGTAGTGATTCTTGCCATTCTTACGCTGCTCCCAAAGGCCGGAAGATCCTGTGTACTGGGATTCAAATGGGCTCTGCATATTTAAATACTACTTTAAATATGCTTATCAGCTTGCACCCTTTCTGGGCACGATCCGGTTCGTGACATTAGAATGGACCAGGAGGATCATAAACTGTTTTGTGCTGGGCACATAGCCAATTTTTAGGCCCGCACACTATTCTCTGCGATCAGCGTGACCTGTGCCAGGTGCAACAAGGTCGGAGAATCACCCCTCTCCTCTCAATCTTTTCTGCTCCAAGAAGAATGACCCTGGTTTGTCCAGATTATCTAACTGAAGTCTCTACTAAATCTTTTTTGCATCCCCTCCGTTAGGGCAGCACGGTGGCACAGTGGTTAGCACTGCTGTCTCACAGGGCCAGGGACCTGGATTCAATTCTGTCTGTGTGGAGTTTGCACATTCTCCCCGTATCAGCGTGGTTTTCCTTCGGTTGCTCTGGTTTCCTCCCACTCTCCAAAGATGTGCAGGTTAGATGGATTGGCCATACTATATTGACCCTTAGGTTAGATAGATTAGACATGAGAAAGATGTGGGGTTACAGGGATTGGGCGAGGGAAAGGGCCTGGGTAAGATACTCTGTCAGAGAGTCGGTGCAGACTCAATGGGCCGAATGGCCTACTCTGCACAGTAGGGATTCTATGATTCTATGATTTAAAGTGTGAAGCCCAAAATTAGACATAATACGCAAGTTGTTGCTGAACCAGTGTGTTATAAATTTCACCATAACTTCTGATTTTGAACTCTATGCCTCTATTTATAAAGCCTAGGGTCTAATTTGCCTTTTTAATCATGCTTTCATTCTGTCCTGGTGCCTTCAGTGATTTGTGCACATAAACCCCCAGGTCTCTCTGTTCCTGCACACCTTTGGAATTGTGCTCTTTATATTGCCTATTAACATAAGCCACAATTCTCTGACCGTTCAGGCTGGTGGAATCATCTGGTTCCGCTGATGACGCACTCCCGCTATGGGCTTCCCAATGGTGTTCAGTGCAATCAATGAGAAATCCCATTGACAGTGGTGAAACCACAAGGTCCTACCACCAGCGAGTGGTCCCGGCCATAAATGAAAACAGACTATCTGAGCATTGCTGCTACCATGAGCTTTTTGTAATGAACACTTTCTTTCAAAACAAACCACAAAGTATCCAGAAAACATCCAAGATTAAGGCATTAGCAACAGCTGGAAGTGATCATCACCAGACATGGCTCTCTGAACACTATTCAATCAGTTCAATTTCAATTTGTCTCTTTCCATTCATAAAGAAAATTAAATATAAAAGAATGAAATAAAAGATGGAAAATTACCCTCCGAACAAAATCTAATTTTGATTAAATATATTTTTAAAACTATTCCAGTAAGTTAAAATGATCAGTCATTGAACTTCATCATGCGTGCATATACTCATCCATTCATCATCTCCAGATCAAAGTTCTGACAGAGATGGCCGCATCCAAGTTCAAGAACTGATTTGTTCTGATAGCATCTGAGGGATTGTAGGCTTTTCCCTAAACACATTTAACAGCCTTGGTGTGTTCCTGCAATGCATTTTATACAGTGGCACAGTGGTTAGCATTGTTCATGATTTGCACTGTTTATGGCACCATGAATTTTGTCCAGATTCTTCAGAGACAGATTTCATCAAGAAAGATTTGTTCACCAAATAATTCATCCTGCTTGGTTCAACAATCTCTGTACTCTAGTCTATTATTCTCCAGTCTATTTTCCAAACACAATAGTATCAGGTGAGACATCCAATGTGCACTCTCAACCACAGTCACATAGAAGAGTTTCATGACTAGGATGATGGTGAGGTGGTAGCGGAGCAGCATTGTTACTGGACTAGACTTTCTATGGTGCATCTGCATTGTCCAGAGAGCCAGGGTAATGCTCTGGGGACCCAGGTTCAAATCCCACCTACAAATCTGGAATCAAAAGGTGGCCATGAATCAATTGTCATAAAACCCCAAATTCTCCACTAGTGACTTTCAGGGAAAGAAATCTGCTGTCCTTACCTGGTCTGGCCTTCATGTGATCCAGACCCACAGCACTATGGTTGACAGCACGGTGGCACAGTGGTTAACACTGCTGCCTCACAGCGCCAAGGACCCGGGTTCAATTCCGGCCTCAGGTCGCTGTCTGTGTGGAGTTTGCAATTCTGCTCATGTCTGTATGGGTTTCCTCCAGGTGCTCCAGTTTCTTCCCACAGTCCAAAATTGTGCAGGTTAGGTGGATTGGCCATGATAAATTGACCCTAAAGTCAGGGGTAAATATGTGGGGTTACGGGAATAAGGCCTGGGTGGGATTGTTGTCAGTGCAGACCTGATGAGCCGAATGGCTTCCTTCTGCACTGTAGGGATTCTCTGATTCTCTTAAATGTCCTTTGAAATGGCCGAGCAGAGCAATAAATGCTGGCCGAGCCAGCGACAAAGCTACAAAGATAAAAGGAATTAAAAGGTTGGACCGTTCGGCATCGACCGAGGCACCAGAACTGACAACAGCAAACCCAGCTCTGTCAACCCTGCAAAGTCCTCTTTACCAGCACCTGGGAGCTTCTGCCAAAATTGGGAGGGCTGTCTCACAGTCTAGTCAAGCAACTGCCTGAACTAATCATACTCACGGAGGCATACCTTACAGAAAATATCCCAGACACCATGTCCTGTGTCACCAGCAGGACAGACACAACAGGGGTGGCGGTGGCACAATGATATACAATTGGGAGGAAGTTGCCCTGGGAACACTCAAATTAACTCTGGACCTCATGAAGTCCCATGTCATCAGGTGTAACATGGACAAGGAAACAGGGAAGAAGCTGTTCTTAAGTCAGTTGGTATGTGACCCTCAGACTTTTGGATCTTTTTCCCAGAAGAAAGTGGAAGAGAGATTGTCCGGGGTCCTTAATTATGCTGACTGCTTTTCCGAGGCAGCGGGAAGTGTAGATAGAGTCAATGGATGAGAGGCTGGTTTGCATGGTGGATTGGGCTACATTCACGACCTTTTGAATTTCTTGCAGTCTTGGGCAGAGCAGGAGCCATAGCAAGCGGTGATACAACCAGAAAGAATGCTTTCCATGGTGCATCTGTAAACGTTGGTGAGAGTAGTAGCTGACATGCCAAATTTCCTTAATCTTCTGAGAAAGTAGAGCCATTGGTATGCTTTCTTAACTATGATGTCGGCATGGGGGGACCAGAACAGGTTGTTGGTAATCTGGACACCAAAAAACTTGAAGCTCTCCTCCATTTTGTGTCCATTGATGTAGACAGGGGCATGTTCTCCATTACGCTTTCTGAAGTCGATGACAATCTTTCGTTTTGTTGATATTGAGGGAGAAATTATTGTCATTGCACTAGTTCACTATCTCATTCCTGTACTCTGTCAAGTCATTGTTCGAGACCCGACCCACTATGGTGATGTCATCAGCAAACTTGAAAATTGAGTTGGAGGGGAATTTGGCCACATAGTCATTGGTGCATAAGGAGTGTAGTAAGGGTTGAGGACACAGCCTTGTGGGGCACTGGTGTTGAAGATAATCGTGGAGGTTTTGGTGCCTATCCTTACTGATTGTGATCTGTGGGTGAGGAAGTTCAGGATCCAGTCGCAGAGGGAGGAGCCGAGGCCCAGGCCACGGAGTTTAGAGATGTGTTTCGTAAGAATAATGGTGTTGAAGGCTGAGCTGTAGTCAACCAATAGGAGTCTGACACAGGTGCCTTTGTTGTCTAGGTGCTCCAGGGTTGAGTGCAGGGCCAGGGCCCCTACTGCTGGGAATGCTTAGGATGAGTGCTTGAAGTTCCACGGCAGGAAAGGTTCTGGCACAGGTGCTGGGAACTGGGAATGGTATGTTGGTGGGCCAAAGGACCTTTATAGCACTGCATGATGCTCTGAGTCTCTATGGATGTGGTCAGGATCAGCCCAAAGGTGTCTGCCCCATGGTGTGCGAACCCTCAGCGATGGCCCTCAGAGACTGGCACAGTAAGTCATCTCACAACACCAGGTTAAAGTCCAACAGGTTTATCTGGAATCACAAGCTTTCGGAGCTTTGCCCCTTCATCAGGTGAGTGAAGAGTTCAGTTCACAAACAGGCATATATAGACACAAACTTAATTACAAGATAATGGTTGGAATGCGAGTCTTATCAGGTAATCAAGTTTTTATAGATGCGGACAATGTGAGCGGAGAGAGGGTTAAGCACAGGTTAAAGAGATGTGAATTGTCTCCAGCCAGGACAGTTAGTGAGATTTTGCAAGCCCAGGCAAGTCGTGGGGGTTACAGATAGTGTGACATGAACCCAAGATGGTTGAAGCCGTCCTCATGTGTGCGGAACTTGGCTATCAGTTTCTGCGACTGTAAAGACTTGATTACCTGTTAAGATTCGCATTCCAACCATTATCTTGTAATTGGGTTTGTGTCTTTATATGCCCTGTTTGTGAACTGAACTCTTCACTCATCTGATGAAGGGGCAACGCTCTGAAAGCTTGTGATTCCAAATAAACCCATTGGACTTTAACCTGGTGTTGTGAGACTGCTTACTGTGCCTACCCTAGTCCAACGCCGCCATCTCCACCTCAGAGACTGGGCCAGCTTTGAAGCCCCTCAGCGGCAGCAGTTGTTGACTGGGCCAAGGTCTGGAGCCCCTTAGCATTAGCCCTGTGAGACTGAGCCAAGCTCTCGAGGCCTCAGCTACGGTCCGCTGTGTCTCCAGGATGCCTTGGACCTGCCATTGTTACGATCTAGGTCAGAAACTCCAAGGTGTTTTGTGAAGTTAGCCTAGACCCTAAGTTTTACAATTGATTTTGGCATTAGTGAGCATAAGCTGTTTCACTCCAGGTATGATTGAAGTAACCCACTTGGAAGCTTTTATCAGGCAAAGTTTATTTGAGAACACAGTTAGAATATAACAGAAATAAGTAGCATAACTTCTATCAATTAAAATACTTAGACATGGCAAAGTACAATCCTTAACAGCTAGCTACTTCTGTTGTTCCAATTTAAAGCAATATCCCCTAAATATGTACACTTCTTCAGAATTAGCACAAAAACAAGTATGCTCACATGATGCTAGATTTTCAGATTTTTCACAATTCTGGGCAAATTCCAGGCAGCAATTTTCAGAGCAGGATATATCCTCAAAACAGCAAAACCTCAGAGGAGCAAACCCAGGCTCTGGTAGTTCCCAGTCTCCAGGCCGCAGAGATAGAAAAGGATACCTCTCTCTCTACAGCTTCCAAAGCAGCAACTCTCATCCAGCAGAATCTCCAAAAAAGAGATTTATCACCTGGCAGATTCCAGTCTCCAACTTCAGAGAGGGGAAAAGAGAAAGACTTCTTTCTCTTAACTCAAAAGCAACATCTGAAAACCGAAACTAAAACTGAAATGCTCTGTGAAAAATAGCTGTCCCCAGTCATCACCTGAACTGTCAATTATTCCAAAGAAAGTTCTACTCTGCAATCCCTGGGCAATATTAAAACCACAGAACACTGCATTAGTTCAGATTAAAACAACCATGATGTCAATTATGCTACTTTAGTAACAATAAAGAAATAAAAGCAAATTACTGCGGATGCTGGAATCCAAAACCAAAAGAGAAAATGCTGGAAATCTCAGCAGGTCTGGCAACATCTGTAAGGAGAAAAAAGAGCTGACATTTCAAGTTCAGATAATCCTTTGTCAAAGCTAAAAGCTGTAGAAAATGGGAGATATTTATACTATAGGTGAAGGGAACGAAAGATGAGTCATAGCCACAAAAACAAGGGAAAGGCTGCTAATAGAAACATAGAAGATAGGCGCAGGAGGAGGCCATTTGGTCCTTCGAGCCTGCTCCGCCATTCATTATGATCTTGGCTGATCATCCAACTCAATAGCCTAATCCTGCTTTTTCCCCATAACCTTTGGTCCCATTCGACCTCAGTGCTATATCCAGTTGCCTCTTGAATATATTCAATGTTTTGGCATCAACTGCTTCCTGTGGTAATGAATTCCACAGGCTCACCACTCTTTGGGTGAAGAAATGTCTCGTCACCCCTGTCCTAAATGGTCGACCCTGAATCCTCAGACTATGACGCCTGGCTCTGGACTCCCCCACCAATCCCTGTGGCACCCCACTAGTTACTGCCTGCCAATTTGAAAAGCACCCATTAATTCCTAATCTTTGTTTCCTCTCTGCCAACCAGTTTTCTATCCATCTCAATACACTTCCCCTAATCTCATGCGGGAATATCCTCCCTGCATCTACCCTCTAGTCATGTTAGGATTTTAAAAGTCTCTGTGAGATCCCCTCTCATTCGTCCAGTGAAAACAATCCTTACCTAGTCAATCTCTCCTCATAATCAGTCCCGCCGTCCCCGGAATCAGCCTGACAAACCTTCGCTGCACTCCCTCGAGAGCAAGAACATCCTTCCTCAGAAAAGAAGACCAAAACTGCACACAATACTCGAGGTGTGGCCTCACCAAGGCCCTGTATAATTGCAATAACACATCTCTGCTCCTGTACTCAAAGCTTCTCACAATGAAGACCAACCTGCCATTTGCCTTCTTTGCCGCCTACTGCACCTGCATGCTTACCTTCAGTGACTGGTGCACAAGGACACCCAGGTCCCACTGCGCACTCCCCACTCTCAATTTACAGCCATTCAGGTAGTAATCTGCCTTCTTGTTTTTGCTTCCAAAGGCAATAACCTCACATTTATCCAAATTATACTACATCTGCAATTGATTTGCCCACTCACACAATGTGTCCAGATCATTCTGAAGGTTCTCCGCATCCTCATCACAGTTCACCCTCCCACCCAACTTGGTATCATCTGCAAACTTTGAGATGTTAGATTTTGTTCCCTCATCCAAATCATTAATATATATTGTGAATAGCTGGGGTTCCTGCACCGATCCATGTTACTACCCACTTGTTACTGCCTGCCAATTTGAAAAGCACCCATTAATTTCTATACTTTATTTCCTCCCTGCCAACCAGTTTTCTATCCATCTCAATACACTTCCCCAATCCCATGTGCTTTAAGGTTGCACGATAATCTCTTATGCGAGACTTTGTCAAACACTTTCTGAAAGTGGCAGTCAATAGAGAGAATAGAAGGTGTGAATGGCCAAATGGCAGAGAAGCTGAAATCAGAGGGCAAGCTGTGACAGATGAAGATGTGGGGGGAGGGGGGAGATGGGTGGGAGAGAGGTAAAATTGAGACAAAGGGGGAAAGGGGAAGCAAAGGGTGAGAAAAGGTAAGGAAAGGGGCGATAAAATTGGGGAAAAGAGTGGGGAAAAAATAAAGAAAGACAATAAAGAAATAAAAGGTGGAGAACAGTTAAAAACTAAATAAAATTAAAACATAGGGGTTGAGGTAGGGTAGAGGTAACCATCTGATGTTGTTGAATTCGATGTTGAGACTGGAAGGCTGTAATGTGCCTAGCTGAAAAATGAGATGCTGTTCCTCCAGTTTGCATTGAGCTTCACTAGAACACTGCAGCAGGCCAAGGATAGACATGTAGGCAGAGGAGCAGAATCATGTGTTAAAATGACAAGCAATGGCAAGGTCAAGGTCCTGATTGCGCACAGACTGAAGGTGCTCAATAAAGAAAACTGGCTAAAGACAACACGGTGCCGACAAAATCCCAGGGATTGCAAAAACATACTGAAGAGATACATTTCTTAAAGGCACAGTATCGTCACACCACCCATGGCAACCATTTTCTGCCCCAGCCTTTCCACTGTGTACCACCTTTGCAATGTTCACCTGGGTACCGTGCAATGCCGGCACCACCTCCTGTGACAGAAGTGTGTTGGACTCCACCAAGCAGCCTCACAATTGCTGTTTTTGATAGCCCCTCCTGCAGTCCTCAGCTCTGCTGATGCATCTCTGTAGCTTGAGATGACGTATCCCAGCTTGGGGCCAGCTGATTCCATGCTTCTGGCAGACCTCTGCGTGCCCAAAGAATCAGACGTTCCTGCTTCCACCAGATGTGCATCTATGGCTGTGTTGTGTGCACCAGTAAGTGACCGATAAGCGTCACTGCTAACATGTGTCACCATGGTGATAGCATCTGTGCTGGTGGATTGTCTGGTGGATATCTGTGTCAAGTGAATTGTGCTGGCCTCAGAGGATTCCTCGGGGACTGCCTCTGAGGTGTCATCGCTCTTGTAAGCCAGCGTTACAGTGGGAACAGCGGAGGGGTGACGTTGTCAGGCACCCGTCCATTGTCAATCTACCTGACATCACCGCCCTTCTGCACAATGGCGACTCTTGAGCTTGGCAGCCGGTTTCACCGGCGAGGTTAGGCTCCCCACTCCTGCTGGTGAGGATTGCGCTGTGGCTCATTTTTTGCATTAAGTGCCATAAGATTGCATTTTTAAACTCACCAAAAAATGAGTCTGAAACTTACCTGTTTTCTTGCTCGTTCAGCACTTAATTTTTTGCAAAATTCCATCTTTAAAATTTGTTTGGAAAGATTGCACCCCAAGTATTAGCCTGGTGAGCCTTCTCGAAATTCTTGCAATGCATTTACAGCCTTCCTTAAATAAAGTGACCAATACTGTATAAATTACTCCAAATATAGTCTCACTAGTGCTCTGTATAACCTCCCTTCTTTTGTATTCAGTTCTCCTTGCAATAAATGACAACATTCTATTAACTTTCTTAATTACTTGCTGTACCTGCATCCTAGCCTTCTGCAATTCATGCACTAAGATACCCAGATCCCCGTGCATCTCAAAGCTCTACAATCTCTCACCATTTTAGATAATATACATTTCTGTTATTTTTCCTGTCAAAGTGGACATTTTCACATTATACTCCATTTGCCAGATCTTTGCTCACTCACTTAACCAATCTACATATTTTTGTAACCATTCTTATGTTGACTTCACAACTTACTTTCCTATCTTTGTGTTAATGTGTGTGAGGCATGTTAAGAGGTTATGCTCACTGAACCATATGAAGACTCTAGCCAACCTTGGTCCAAAATCACACCTTACCTTTTTCATGTCCTTGGCACTGAGTTCATCATCATTTCAGCCCAGGCAGATCATTTCAGAGAATGGTCTGTAATTTATTGTTAAGCCATTTCAGGATGTGTGTGAGAAGTGGAATATTGATCACAAGTAATTTCCTCATTACCCTAAGATCTAATGACCTTATTGAATGAATGATTCTCATGATGAAATCCCTGATTCGCAAATGTAGACAGACCAAGCAAGATCTACAGATTACACATGACACCTAATTGCAAGCACTCCATCACCAGCAGAAGTCACGTTTGGCAGACCAGTGCATATCAATTTACCTATTTTTATTCATTCTGCTCTCTCAAAAACATGAGAGTTACTTTTAAAGCTACAAGCTCACCAACATGGATAATAAAAATGCAGATATAGAACTGCCAGGTTAATAGTTGAGACAACAAGTTCACATACAAGATCTCACAGAAGGTATGTGGTAACTAGCCAAGGTGACAAAGATTTGTTCAGAACTAAGGCCCAATGAAGTTGTTACACACAAAGGTGCAACCAAGGACAAATCAGATCAATTCCATCTCCTCAACCACCATACACCCCTATTGCATCTATCTAGGGGAAGATCCAAATGAACCAGGAACAATATCCAAGAGTGACGGTCCCACGATCACTGGGAGAAACTGAAAAAAACTCCAGTTGAGGTTCCCTTCACAAGATTTGGGTGTATGAGCTTTTATGCTTTACAACCACATAGATTCCTCACTTCCACGCAATTATGCAGTGGTAACTAAACAAGAACGTGTATTGTAAATAGTTTTACAATTTTGGGAGGTGTTGCAATATGCCTTTAATGATGTGAGCATGTCTGTATGTGTCACTAGAAAGAAAATTGTTGTATATGCCTTCAAAGGGTGGGAGCATGCCATTCTAGTATAAAGCTGGTTGACAGAGTAGGGGTTAATGTAGGACTGGAGAACAGTACCATCCAGAGTATGATGTATAAAGTCACATATTAGTAGACTGTGGTGTAGTGTCTTACAAGGAGCCAGCATGGAGCTCGCACTCATGCAGGGGGCAGTATCTAGGATATGTACTTTGTTATGGGTTAACAATAAATAGTTCATGTTTAAACATAAGCGTCTTAAGACCTCTTTCTGAGAGACCAAACAAACCTTTTCAACATGGAGACAGCTAAATGAACCGACCCAGAACCTCCAAGTAGCTGGAGAAGTTCCCCGGAATCCCAAGGTATGAAAAGCTCAGAGAAATGCTCCTCAACTGCAGATTGCTGAAAAATAGAAATTAAACTCACAATTGGACATTGTCCAAATGGAAAGCTCCATTCCAGATGTAGAAGTGGAAGGACACTGGCAGAGTACGTGGAGGTCCATTACTAGACCCGATCAAAAAAGGCAGGATCCGGTAACCAGGCCTGATTGCAAAAGAAAGTCACAGCAAATTTCAGAAAAAAGAAAAAAGAAGAATCCACGATAAAGATAAAGATGAAGAGAAGACTTGGGTCAAGGTAGAGTCCAAGAGACAAGCCAAATCACAAGAAGAGTAAGCAAAATATAAGAAAAAGCTGTATTTACCTTTTAAAATAGGAGGCAGTCTCAGTTTCAGCACATCCAGGAAGCAGCTGGAGAAAAGCTGCAATGCCAGTTGGCATCATAGCATGAGGTAAACCCTTCAGAGTTTAAAAAAAATCTTTCAGTTGAGTCCCTAGCTTCTTTTTAAAAGTTCCTGCAGAGTTTACAAATCATAAGGTCTGCAATTGAAACATGAGCCCACCAAACCCGACAAAGCATGGGAAAATCAGAAGAGAAGAAAAAGGCAGCTATGGAGCCATATTGGTGAGAGAAATAAATGGTTCCTGCACAGGCACTCTGAAAAGGGCAATGACATTCCAAGAAGCAACTACAAAAACATCTTAAAAATGGCAATGGATTTTATCAGACCCGTTTTAGCTCAGGCAAAGGTTAAACCAGACCCAAGGTTAGGAGTCTCAGAGAAGAAAATTTAAAAATGACAAGAATACATTAAGATTAAGTAAGGAATCAGAAGAAATATAAGTTAATAAGTTTCTATACTTCTTTTGGTATATGTGCGATGAAGTAATCATAAAAGAAATAGATGAACCCTCAACCATATTTGGTGAGATATTAAAAGGCTTTGGCAAGTATTTTAAACTCCAAGTTGTTTAAAGAGCAGATCTCAAAAGGAAGTGGAATACACCCAATAAAACACCAAATGGGTGAGGAGACCCCAGAGTGAGGGAGACAGAGACTTCTGAGAGAAGGAGATAGAAGACTCCAGGTCGAGGCAGGCAGGAGACCCGACCAAGGGAGACAGGAGACCATTTGGGCCAGGGAGATAGCAGATGACTGAGTGAGGGAGAAAGAAGACCTCAAGTTGAGGAAGACATGAGACTCCAGGCCGAAGGAGACTGGAGACCTTTGAATGAGGGAGACAGAAGACCCTAGGCTGAGGGAGACAATACTGAAGCAAAACACAACATGGGCACAGACCATGTCAGCACAATGAGGTGCATAAGCTGAAGAGTTTAGTGCAGAAGGAAGAAAAGGCTAAGAAGCAACTGAAAGACTTAAAAATAGAACTCTTTGAAACTGTTGACACAGTACCCAACTGCAACAGCAGGTGGGAGTGCCCTGTGAGCAAATAGCGGTGAATGAAAAAAAGCTAAAGCTAATGCAAAAAAAACAAAAACTTTTTTTAAAAATGAAGCTATTCAACAAGAAAATGTTTGTGTCAAAGCTCAACTGGAAGGTTTGAAATGCAAGATTCAGGCTGAATTTACCAAGCATTGGATTGTTCACCCACTAATAGGGAACATGAGTTGGGATTACACCATTGTGAGACAGTTTACTTTTATCCTACTGATAGTAAGTGTTGTTGCAATAGTAATCCTGCTCAATATGAGAGGAACCACTGATTCAAACATTTGGTGTAGGTGCTTGGCTGAGGAGCCAATGGTGCAAAACTACCATTTGTGGGATTATGACTGAATACCTCTAAATCAAAATCCTCCCTAAACACCCTTTCTAGTCCCTACTAATCCTTTCTAGGTTCAGTAAATTATTAAGGCAAATCTTTTCTTAACTTAGCTACATTATTGAAGCCATTGCATAATTTAACATATACGAAATGGGGTCTAGGGACTGAACAAGAGAAGTTAAGAAAGCATACAAAGATATCAAAGATGCTTTGCAGCAGTTTGAAGTTCTGGTTCATTTTAATCCAGAGCTACCATTCCTGCTTGATCGTGATGCTTCACCTTTCGGAATAGAGGCAGTAGTTTCATATATTATGCCTTTGGGAGAAGAATGACCAACAGCTTTTGGTTCACGTACTCTGACTAGTGCTGAATCTAACTATGCTCAGCTAGAAAAAGAAGCATTGAGTATAAATTTTGGTGTACGAAGGAGTCATCATTATTTGTATGGTCATCATTTCACACTATTGACAGATCATCGACCCTTTAGGCCATATAGAGGCATACCTTCATCAGTTACTAGCCAATTGCCAGGGTGGTCACTGATCTTATCTGCACACTCCTATGATATAAAGCATCATCAATCAGAGTGCAATGCTAATGCTGATGCATTAGCAATCTTAATTTTACCTATTGAGCAGATGCCACCAACTAGTTTTGCCAATATTTTTTATTTTTTGCTAGAAGATCTTTTGCCTGTGACAGCTTCTCAATGGCAGGGGTAAACCAGAAGTGATCCTGGGATAAGTAAAGTGATGGATATGGTATTGAAAGGAACTATAGTTGGAAAACATTGTACGCATCCTAATTTGAAACCAAGAAAGCATAAGTTGACCGTCCAAGGTCAGTATTTATCGTGGGGAATCCGAGTGATCATTCTTCCTTGTCTGTGTGGAAGAGTTCTTGAACAACAACACGATGGTCATCCTGGTATAGTCTGGATGAAGAAATTAGCATGTATTTATTTTATTGGCCGGGTCTGGGTGCTCGGATGGAAGAAAAAGTGGGACAATGTCAATCGTGCACACGAATATGAAATACACTACTGTTGTCTCCATTACTCTCTTGGGAGTGACCTAAAATACCATGACAATGATTGCATATAGATTTTGGTGGTTGATTTATGTGTTACATGTTGTTCGTCATAATTGATGCACACTCAAAGTGGCCAGAAGTTATCATGAAATCTATATCTGAACAAACGATCAAAAAAGTTGACAAAATCTTTGTAAGATTTGGTAAACTGGAACAGATTGCTAGTGATAAAGGTTCACAGGTTTACTTCACAAGAGTTTGAGGATTAACTCAAAGTAAATGGTGTTCAGTATATAAAATCCATACCTTATCATCCATCAGCCAATGGATTAGCTTAAAGATTTGTACAATCCTTGAAATATTCTTTAAAAACTTTGAGAGCAAGGTTCGTTATCACGCAGTGAATAGCTACCAAAAGAGAAAATGGTGGAAAATCTCAACAAATCTGGCAGCATCTGTAAGGAGAGAAAAGAGCTGACATTTCAAGTCCAGATGACCCTTTGTTAAAGATTATGAATAGCTTTTTGGGATCTTACAGAAACACTACCCATGGGACTACCCAAAGTTCACCTTCATTACTACTCTTAAAGAGAAAGCTGAGAACGATGTTTGATTTGTTATTATCTCCCAGAAACTTCAGAGATAGTAGAGCATCAACAACAATCTCAAGTTGCTAGACGAGAAGTGAGGGCAAAGCAATGCTCATTTTAACAAGGAGATTGAGTGTTAGCATGTAATTATGTCACAAGTGAGAAACGGGTACCTGCCATCGTTTTCGCAAAAACAAGTCCAATTTCTTATTTGTTTCAAACTGAAGATTAATTAGTTTGGAGATGCCATACTGACCAATTGTTGTGATCTTGAAATGATGTACCTGAATTATGTCCAGAAGTACCAACTTTTTTATTCCTTGTGTTGTGAATACCACAGAAGACTTAATTGAATCTGAATTGCCTGATAGTGGTGTCTATGCTGCTATACCAAGCAGAATGATGCAGAATTAGTTCCAAGAGATGAAGTGTCTATTCAAGTTCCAATTTCCAGGGCCAAGGACAGCCAAATTCCAGAACCAAAGAGGAATACAAGTCTTCCTTTTTGACTTTCTTATTGATGGTGTATAATGATTAATGGTGCACTGTACTTTGGCTTGAGTATTATTGATCCAATGTATGACATCGTAGTAATTTGTTGTCACGACCACAGAAGTAAAGGGGGGTGGGAAAATTATATTTTCAAGTGGTTGCATGATTACTTTAAGAGGTCACATGATTAGATCATGAGGTCATTGGGGTGCTTCACAGGCTTCTTAGTTTCATTTTCTGTTCTATCCAGAGAACATTTCTGGCGATACACCTGTTGTGTGCTTCTTTGAATTTGCGTGTACAAACCACATATTTTTCTTTTCGTGTAAAATCCACACCTCTAACATGGAAGACTACAATTATATTTTAGTATATGTATGATATTATGAATGGTGATAGAAGCTGTAAAGAAAATCTCCATATGTTTATTCACTGAAGGAAACCATCATTGTGAACCAGGAAACTACAAAATATTTCTCTGAACCGTCTGACCAATTGTTTGAAAGTTCAACAAACACAAGGGAGTTATAAAACATTTGCTACCTGTGGTGGACCTCAGTTGTGCCTTTGTCCTATATGGACCACCGTTGTGTGTGTTTGTCATACCTGGACACATCCCCTTCCAGTTTGGTTCCTCCCCTCAGCACCTAGTATAAAGGTGGCTGTCTCCTCCCCCTTGTTCAGTCCAGGTCGGTTAATTGTTGGGATCTGCTCCTGATTCTGTTGTGAATAAAAGCCTACACTTATATTGGCATATCGGTAGTCTTTCGCCTTATTGATAGTGCATCAATTTTATTCACAACAGTTACTAGTATGGAGCAGTTTCTAAAACCCGACAAGTTAGCTTTAGACCCTCAAGAGGTTGGAGCCTCTGATAAATTTGATCATTGGTTGGACTGCTTCGAAGCATTCGTCGACACCGCTACGGCCATCGACACCGACGCTGCTAAACTCCACGTGCTCCGCGCCCGGGTAAGCGAAACTGTCTATGGAATCTTCCGGGACGCTGCTACTTACGCGGACGCTATCGAACTCCTAAAAGGGCAGTTCCGAAAGAGCCCTAACGTGGTTTACGCCAGACACCTCCTAACTACCCGCAAACAGCAGCCAGGAGAATCGTGCGCCCAATTTCTGCGCGCCCTGCGAGTCCTCGCCCGAGCATGCGACTGTAAGGCTGTTTCAGCAGCTCAGAACATGGAGGATCTGATCCGCGACGCCTACGTTGCGGGCATTGAGTCTACATACATCCAGCAGCGTCTGCTGGAACAAGATGACCTAGACCTCCGGAAAACGGCCACGATGGCTGAAACGTTAGAGGCAGCCTCCCATAATCTCGGGTCTTACCTTGGATCCCGTTCCACCGACGGCTCCACTGCGACGGCTGCTCCAGCAGGGCCCAAATGTTACTTTTGTGGCCTCCCTAAGCACCCTCGGCGTCACTGCCCGGCAAAGGACGCGATTTGCTCCGGATGCGGTAAGCTAGGCCACTTTGTTAAAGTCTGCAGAGCAAAGCCGCTTCTGAAGACTCGTGGAGCCATGTGTGCTCCGAGGGCGCGGCCATCTTTGATGCAGGCGGCGGCTGCGCGCGAATCGCCATCTTGGATGCGGTCACCGGAAGTGCGGGAATCGCCATCTTTGATGCGGTCACCGGAAGTGCGGGAGTCGCCATCTTTGAGACTGGCATCAAGGCAAGCTGAGCAGGAAGCTTCATCCGTGACGTCATCAGACGGCGACGAAGATGGATTCTTCTTTAATTCAACAGTGGCATCGATTTGCCTGGGCCAGTCGCAGCCACATCAACTCTCCAAGTCCATAATGGAGATCAAGGTAAATGGTTATGCAGAAAACTGCCTGTTTGACTGTGGGAGCACGGAAAGTTTTATACACCCTCGCACAGTGCGTCAATATGCCCTTCCCGTGCGACCCTGGAGCCAGACCATCTCCATGGCCTCGAATTCTCACTCAGTGGAGGTCCTCGGGTGCTGCTTGGTGACGCTGACGGTACAGGGCACAGTCTACGAGCGTTTTCGGCTCCTCGTGCTGCCGCGACTCTGCGCAGCTGTACTGCTGGGGTTAGATTTCCTCAGCCATCATAGAAGCGTCATCCTGCAGTACGATGGCCCTTATCCCCCGCTCTCCGTCTGCAAGGCGCCGTCACGGCAGCGCCCCTCGCGCACCACCTGCAGTCTCTCGACCCTCAAGATCACCCCCCCCCCGTTATTTGATAACCTCACCCCGGATTGTAGGCCTATAGCCACCAAGAGTAGGCGCTATAGTGTGGATGACCGGGCCTTCATTCGGTCCGAGGTACAACGTTTGCTCCAGGAAGGGATTATCCAGGCCAGTACCAGCCCCTGGAGGGCGCAAGTGGTCGTAGTTAAATCGGGGGAGAAACACCGCATGGTGATTGACTACAGCCAGACCATAAACAGGTATACCCAACTAGATGCATATCCTCTTCCCCGTATCGCGGACATAGTCAACCACATCGCGCACTATAGGGTTTTTTCAACGATCGATTTGAAATCGGCTTACCACCAGCTCCCTATCCGCTCGGAGGATCGCCCATACACTGCCTTTGAGGCGGATGGCCGCCTCTACCAGTTCCTCCGAGTCCCCTTTGGTGTCACCAATGGGGTCTCAGTCTTCCAACGGGCCATGGATCAAATGGTGGACCAGCACGGACTACGGGCCACTTTCCCGTATCTGGATAACGTCACCATCTGCGGCCATGACCTGCAGGACCATGATGCCAACCTACAAAAATTCCTTCGTACGGCCACTCTCCTGAACCTCACATACAATGAGGCGAAGTGTGTTTTCCGGACACGCCGCCTCGCCATCCTTGGGTACGTGATAGAAAATGGTGTCCTTGGCCCCGACCCAGCCCGTATGCGTCCCCTTATGCAGCTTCCCCTCCCTACTACCCTCAAAGCACTGAGGAGATGCCTGGGGTTCTTCTCCTATTATGCCCAGTGGGTTCCCCGTTACGCAGATAAAGCCCGTCCGCTCCTAAAATCGACCTCTTTTCCCCTGGCGGAGGAGGCCTGTCGGGCCTTCGATGACATCAAAGTGGACATCGCGAAGGCCGTGATGCACGCGGTGGACGAATCCATCCCATTCCAAGTGGAAAGTGATGCGTCTGACTTTGCCCTAGCTGCCACCCTTAACCAGAGGGGCCGTCCGGTGGCCTTCTTTTCCCGGACCTTACAAGGCCCTGAGATTCGACACTCCTCGGTCGAGAAGGAGGCCCAGGCCATCGTGGAAGCCGTCCGGCACTGGCGCCATTATCTCGCGGGCCAACGATTCACCTTAATTACGGACCAGCGGTCAGTTGCCTTCCTGTTTAACACCAGGCAAAAGGGCAAGATTAAGAATGACAAGATCTTGCGGTGGAGGATTGAGCTCTCCACCTACAGATATGACATCATGTACCGGCCTGGGAAGCTCAATGAGCCCCCAGACGCCCTGTCCCGTGGATCATGTGCCAGTGCCCAACTAGACCAGCTACAGTCCCTCCATAACGACCTCTGTCACCCGGGTGTCACCAGATTTTTCCATTTTGTCAAGTCCCGTAACCTGCCCTTCTCCCTTGAGGAAGTCCGGACGATTACCAGGCAATGCAGGGTCTGCGCTGAGTGCAAACCGCAGTTCTACCGGCCAGGTAGGGCGCACCTTGTAAAGGCCACTCGCGCGTTCGAGCGCCTTAGCGTTGATTTTAAAGGCCTCCTCCCCTCCTCTAACCGCAATGTTTATTTCCTGAATATCATTGACGAATACTCACGTTTCCCTTTTGCCTTCCCCTGCTCGGACATGACCACGGCTACAGTGATTCAGACCCTGAACAAGCTCTTCACCCTGTTCGGCTTCCCAGCCTATATTCATAGCGACCGTGGGTCCTCTTTCATGAGTGACGAGCTGAGGCAGTACCTGCTCACCAAAGGCGTTGCCTCCAGCCGCACCACTAGCTATAACCCCAGGGGCAATGGTCAAGTAGAGCGGGAGAACGCAACCGTCTGGAAGGCCGTTCTATTAGCATTACGGTCTAGGGGCCTTCCAGTCAGCCGTTGGCAAGACGTCCTTCCGGACGCATTACATTCCATTAGGTCACTCTTGTGCACAGCGACCAATACGACCCCTCACGAGCGGATGTTTTCATTTCCCAGGAAGTCCTCCTCGGGTACTTCGCTCCCGGATTGGCTGATGTCCCCGGGACCCGTCCTGCTTCGGAAGCATGTCCGGACCCATAAGGCAGATCCCTTGGTCGAGGAGGTCCAACTGCTCCATGCTAATCCCCAATATGCTTATGTAGCGTACCCTGATGGGCGGGAGGACACGGTTTCTGTCCGTGACTTGGCACCCGCGGGTGCCCCGGAGGTCACCACGTCCTTCCGCCCCACGGTCCCTGGTGTCGTCCATTCGGAGACTGCTACGCCTCTTCCTCCCTCAGTCCCTGTCCCCAATGTAGTGTGCCCAGAGCCTGTTGCAGCCCCCCACCCCCCAGCTCCGGTTCCCACTGTTCCCCATACGCCACCAGGGCCACAGCCCATTCCTCTCGCCCCTATGTACAGCTCGCTTGAGTCGCCGGAGCCGTCGCCACGCAGTACCCGACGACTGGACGGGACGACGGATCGGTCCGCTTCACACCACCCAGCGCCTTCTCTCGACGCTCACTGTACGGAGCCTGGGCCGACATCGCTCCCTGCTCGGACGACTCTGCGACCTGCACTACGACAATCGCGACGACGGATCAAGCCACCGGTTCGTCTGGACTTGTGATATTGTTTCCGCTTCACCCCCGTGTTGTTTTTTTAAAAGGAAGGGGTGAATGTGGTGGACCTCAGTTGTGCCTTTGTCCTATATGGACCACCGTTGTGTGTGTTTGTCATACCTGGACACATCCCCTTCCAGTTTGGTTCCTCCCCTCAGCACCTAGTATAAAGGTGGCTGTCTCCTCCCCCTTGTTCAGTCCAGGTCGGTTAATTGTTGGGATCTGCTCCTGATTCTGTTGTGAATAAAAGCCTACACTTATATTGGCATATCGGTAGTCTTTCGCCTTATTGATAGTGCATCACTACCTACTCCAATTTAACAATTAGGATTAAGTGATTCCCCCTTTGACTCAACTTCCAGTGATGTAAAAGAACTTGGGAAGCCAAAGTAACCAGATAAATTATATACTCTACAATCCAACAGTAAATGGAGTATATTGTCATATAGCCTCAGCTTCTCAATGAATCATTCTGGCTAAAGTCCAGCTTTGTAGGAAACACAGAAGATCACTGAGAGTTAGTCTGAATACCTGTTAGCTAAGATAATTCATCTGAGCTTTCAATTAAATGACATAAAACATATGGATACTTCTAGAGTTTATTCTAAATCATCCTCCAATCATTCACAAGATAAATTAAGATTTTCAACACATAGTACAGAAAATCAATGTTGAGATATAATTTCTGTCTGTCACCATATCAAGTAAGTTGTGTAAAAATGCAAGTTTTATTCTCAAATTTGTTAAAGTCAAAGTAAATAAACAGAAAAAGAATACACTGTCAGTAATCCAAAATATGTTAGTGAAAATGTAAACATTCGAAATGATGCAGCCCAGTTAGGAAATGCAGTTTTTCTTCTGAGGAATGATAGTTCATCACTAGTTAATTGTTTACTTCTTATATTGGTAGAACTATGAACTGGTAACTTCTCACAAACAGAAATGGCAACCATTTTATTGACTGTGATACACTCTCAAGAATATGATCGTCGAATTCTGTAAAGGAAAATAGGAAAATGTTGACAAAACTTGTGTGCATCTTTTACTCCAAGCCATAATTACCGCATCATTAACTGTACCTTTCACGTTTGACTGATCCTAGAGGGAAGAGCTGCTCAGTTGTTGCATGCAAATGCTTCAGGCACCAGGAGGAACTGAGAGTGAAGAAAATATCCTCAATCACTTATGACTCGCACATGGGGACAGCACCAGCAAACCTGATAGTAGCCTTATAAATACTGTGGCAGTGAGCAGATCAGAAGCTTGAAATTCTGCATTGTGTAACATACCTCCTGAGTCTCTGAAACACGTTTACCATCAACAGTGATCTCAACAATCTACGAATTTTTCACTTGCCTAGATGTGTGCACTCTGACAGCACTCAAAAAGCTCAACACCATATTTGTCATTTTAACCATGCACTCCCTCCACCATTAGCACATAATAAAGGCAACATGTATCATCTACAAGATGCACTGCATCAACTTGGCAAGCCTCCTTCGACAACACCTTACAAAACCACAACCTAGAAGAATCAGGATGCCAGCTAAAGGTTCCCCTCCAAGACACACACCACCCTGACTTGGAAATACATCACTGATTTTTCACTACTGCAACAAAATCCGAGAACTCCCTCCCTAATAGTGCTATGCAGAGGTTCAAGATAGCTCCCCACCACTTTCTCAATGGTAACTAGGGATTAGTAATAACTGCTAGTCTTGCCAGTGCCACCCTAAACACATGAAGGTCCACAGGGTGAGACTATCAACACAGGCTGGATACCTGAGGTTTGCCACAGCACAGTCACGTAAGTATTGTTTCATACAGAATCAAAAGCTATTAAGCCAAGGATGCTGATTGCTCCTCTATAAATTTTCTCCAACTACCAGCCTTCTCATGAGATTCCTCAATTTCATACCCTCACTTACCAGCCTTCCCACAATATCCCTCAATCTCTTCACTCTATCTACCTGCTTTCTCACCACCTCCCTCAGTCTCTTTGTCTAATTTATCACCCTCTTCACCATATTCCTCAATCCTTTCTCTTGTTTACCAACCTTCTTGCAACATCTATCAGCCTGTTAACCCCACTTATCAAGCTTCTCACCATATCCTTTAGTCCCAGCCACCTGGCTTTTCACCATATCTCTCAATCCATTAATTTCTGAGGACATATGTGAGGCTAATTGCTGTTGCTGCCACCTGGAAGCGTAGCTTACTTTGAAAGTAATGAAGCCATGGAGGTAAAATGTCTTGGACCTCGTACTGCCAAAGTTATGGAGGCTTCTGCCCCTCACTCAAATATACCATCTCCGAACAACCACCTCCACTTCTCCAGCCCTCACCTGCTCAATTTTTGTCAGAGTTAAAATTGTGAATTATTCTACTTAAATAAAAATAAATTAGACACAAGAGGAAAGGAAGTCTGAGGTAAGATAATGAACAACAAGAGTCTCCTGTGTAGGTACGGAGATCTGACTGAAGGAACTGGAAGCAGCTGAAATTCAATTGTCGAAACACTTACCATTTTGGGTCACGTACATTCATCAGTAACCTGCATCTGCAAGAAATGTCAGAAGAGTGGGTATAATGTTTCTAATTATAAAGTGCACATTTAAAAAAATTAAAGAACATACGAACATTCAAATTAGGAGCAGGGGTAGGCCACTTAGCTCCTTGAGTCTGCTCCTCTATTCATTAAGATTATGGCTGATCTCATTTTAAGCTCAACTTCATATTTCTGTTTAATTCCGATACCTTTCACCTCTTTGCTTATCATGAATCTATCTGCTTCTGCCTTAAAGATATTCAAAGCTTCTGCATCAACCACCTCTTGAAGAAGAGTTCCAAAGTCTCTAACAGAAAAAATCCCCACCTCTGTCTTAAATGGATGACTCCTTATTTTTAAACAGTTACCCAACTTCTAGATTCCCCAACAAGAGGAAACATCTGCTCCATATCCACCGTGTCAAATCACCTCAGGATTTTATATTTTTCAATCAAATCACCTCTTATTCTTCTAAACTCCAAACTAGAAATACAATATATCTTCTTAAGAGTTTTTGCTGCACCTCTGCTGAAATTTTGGCAGATGAACAAGAGTAGATCTGAGGAAATTGTCATCATTTGTTTTTGTTGAGAGGAATATTGGTCAGGGTGCTTAGAGAACTTCCAAATTATTCTTCTTTGAATAATCCCATTGAATCTAAAGCCTTCATCCAAACAACGTCATAGTTTAAGATTGTATCGGAAAGATTTTATTTTCATCAACTCAGCACTCCTTCAGTTCTCAGATTTCCTTGAAGTTGGAGAAAAATGTGATGTCAGTTTGTGTTATATTTTTTGTTCTTTTCAGGATTTAATTTCTTCTCACTTTTTAAAATTTCCTTTGGACTTCCATTGTACATATCTCCTTGACTTGTGTGTGTGCAGAGGAGGTAAAAATGGGATTGATAGAGAGGTGGGGGGGGGGGGGGTAATGGTTTCATTTCTTGCCAGCAGGTAGTTGCCAGCTACCCATGACAGTACATTTGACCTTAAGTTAAACCTTCCTTTTTTTTCAAAATCTTTTCCGAACTTGCACATTTTGGCATTGTTCGCCACCCCTTCTGTGCTTTTCCTCCTGAAAAATGGTATAATTTGGAAAGCCAAAACAAATAGTCAATCATTGGCTTCGGGTGGTTGTAGTACCGACAGCAGCCACCAACTCCTCAGTGGTGCTGCCAAGCAATGAAAATTTGCCAGCCTTTGACCAGCTGCTCTCAGCATGCTGTATGTCCGTCCCTTGGATACTTAAAAAAATGGGCTCTCGCTAGTTCCCCAGCGAGTGGACGAGACCCCATCACTTTAATTAAATACCTCCCACAATAAGAGGTTCATTCAGAGTAGTTGGGAGGAAGATACAAAGTTATTGATAATCTGTGAATGGCTGACTCACTCTGAGACATATGATAAATACAGACAGTAACGTTCTTTGTTTCAGTGAATCTTCTTCAATAGAGTGGAAGTTTGCCTTTAAATGAGACCATCAGCTCATTTGAAAACTTTTAATTTCAGTTTTCTACCCAACCATTCATGGAAAAAAGTAAATTCTGGTTAATTGGTTCAGCTTCCTTTGCTCCTTCCAATTCATCTGATTTTTCAAGACAGTCACCAATCCAGTGAAAAAAAACATTTTTTCTTGTGAAATGCTGGGTAATGACACAAAAAGTGAAACACTGACAACTCTAAAAGCTGTCAAACAGTGTGTGGGTCCACATGATGAACATTTACAAATTATTTAACTGCAGCCAAGTTTGACTGACCTCATCCAATCTGCACATCTGCATTTTTTTTTTCTGATTCAATATATTATTTTATTCTATTCAGAGGTTTGCTACTCATCTTACACTAGTTACAGCCCCACCCAAAGTGGAAAGGTGGGGAGAATTTCTTTAGTGTTTATTCTCTAGTGATGTCCTCTATTCTTTTTGGAAGAAAATAGTGCATATTGAACACTGAAAGCCACAACAAATGCTACAAATCCCCACTTGAAGCCACGAAAGAAGATGTTGCTGAAGGAAATTGGTTTAGCAAATCCATTGAACCAGTCAGACCTCATTGCAGGCCCAGGGGTACCATAGACCTGCTGCCACAGCCTCTTCTGCACCGTTCTCAGTAGGGTCCCTGCTACACTCCAGCTCCAAGAGTCCGGCATCTCTGGCCCAGATCACATGGTGAGAGTTATCAGGATCTAAAACCCTGACTAATTTCTCTTTTGCTAATTCAGGAAAATTGAGTGCAATTATAGCACACTTAAATCACCTGAACTGGATTTAACTGATTCAAGTTTTAGAACTTCCAAATCTATATGGATTAGCTGCGCATGATTTTAATCAGCTCAATGATATTGCATATTGGAATACGTTAGTGCAAATAAAATTGCTTACCACAGTACACACATGACTGCAACTGATCATCATAGTACTCGTTCACAGCACACCTGTAGCAACCTGTCAATGCAAAGATTCAACATAATCTGAGGTACACAGCAATATCAAATGTTTTCCTTTTCAATAGATTGTAGCCGACACTACTTTAACATTCTCCTCACATCATTTAATGATATTTCTACTCTGAGATAAACATTAATATGTCAGGATAAAGAGTTGATTCCAGATGTTTTCCATTACTCATTGTTGTTAAACAGAGGTTCAGCTCAGTAAGTTAACACACAGCATCCTGTTCACCTCCAGTGAAACGACAAATAATGCTCTGGTTGCAATAGCAGAGGGATAGAAACCTATAGCCTACATAGAAACATAGAAAATAGAAGCAGGAATGGGCCCTTTGAGCTTGCTCCACCATTCATTTTGATCATGGCTGATCTCAAATTCAATATCCTGATCCTCCTTCCCCCCATATCCCTTGATCCCTTTAGGTCCAAGAACTATATCTCTTTTTGTTTTGAAATCTCACAATGTTTTGGCCTCAACTACTTTCTGTTGTAGCGAATTCCACAAATTCATCACTCTCTGAGTGAAGAAATTTCTCCTCACCTCAGCCCAAAAAGGTTTACCCCTTATCCTCAAGCTAAGACCCCTAGTTCTGGACTCCCCCACCATTGGGAACATTCTTTCTGAATCTACCCTGTCTAACCCTGTGAAGATTTTATAAGTTTCTATGAGATTCCCTCTTACTCTTCCAAACTCCAATGAATACAATCCTAACCAACTTAGTCTCTCCTCATAAGACAGACTCACCATCCCAGGAATCAGCCTGGTAAACCTTTGTTGTACTCCCTTTATAGCAAGAACATCCTTCCTCAGATAAAGATACTAAAACTGCACACAATACTCCAGGTGTGGCCTCACCAATGTCCTGTACAATTGCAGTAAAACATCCCATTTCCTATACTCAAATCCTCTTGCTATGAAGGCCAACATACCATTTGCCTTCTTTACTGCCTGCTGTACCTGCACGCTTACTTTCAGCAACTGATGCACAAGTTTCCTTAAGTACTCTGGGATGCAGATTATTAGGCCGTATATATCTTCAATACCTTCAATCCCATCAATTTCACCAAAACCATTTCTCTCTACTAATACTGATTTCCCTCAACTGCACGCTAAGACTTGTTTCTCTCAAAACTTCTGGTACCTAATTCAAGTATTCCTTTGTGAAGACAGAAGCAAAGAATTTAGTTCCTCAGCCATTTTTTTGTTTCCCGTTATGAATTCTCCCCTTTCTGACTGAAAGGGGCCGACGTTAGTTTTTGTCAATCTTTTTCTCTTAACATAGCTATAGAAACTTTTACATTCAGTTTTTATGTTCCCCACTACCTTACTTTCATACTCTGTTTTCCCCTTCTTAATCAATCCCTTGGTCGTCCTTCGCTGAATTTTAAACTTCTTCTAATCCTTAGGTCTATTGCTTTTTCTTGCCAATCTGTATGCTTCTTCTTTGAATCCAATACCATCTCTAATTTCCCATAGTGGGTCGCAGTTCCTTTACCACTCTTGCACCAAACGGGAATAAACAACTTCTGGAGTTCACCTATTCACTCCTTAAATGCCTGCCACTTACTGTCCACTGTTCTTCATTTCAGTAATGTTTTCCAATCCATCATGGCCAATTCATGTCTCATACCATCATAGTTACCTTTATTGAGATTCAGAACCATGGTCTCAGAATCAACTACGTCACTATCCACCTTGACAAAAAATTCTATCATATTATGGTCACTCACCCCCAAAGGTTCTCTCACAACTAGATTGCCAATTAATTCTTCCTCATTGCACAATACCCAGTCCAAGATGGCCCATTCCCTGTCGCTTCCTCAAAGTATTGGTCCAGAAAACCAGCCCGTATATACTCCAGGAATTCCTCCTCTATTGTATTGTGACTATTTTGACTCTCCCAATCTATATGCAGATCAAAGTCACTCATATTCACAGCTGTTTCTTTAACATATGCATCCCTGATTTCCTGTCTAATGCTATTTCCAACATTACCACTATTGTTTGGTGGTCTGCAAACCACCCCCAGAGATGTTCTTTTGCCCCGTGATGTTTCTTAACTCAACCCATACAGATTACACGTCATCTGTACCATTATCTTTCCTCAATATTATATCAATATCTTCTTTAATCAACAATGCAACTCCACCACCTTTTCCTTTCTGTCTGTCCTTCCTAAACACTGAATAGCCCTCAATGTTTAGTTCCCATCTTTGGTCACCTTGGAGCCATGTCTCTGTAATGCCAACTATATCATACCCCTTTACATCTATTTGTGTGTACATTTCTGTTCTAGAGTCCATCACACCAAGAATGTTCAGGCTTGTAATAGTGCTGTGCTATCATACCAAGAACTTCAGACCAGTAATGGCACAGTGATAGCATACAAAGAAAAAGCAGACTTGTAATGGTGATGTGACATTATCATGGTGCAGTGATATTATCACACAAAAAATATTGTCATGGTGCCGTGATATTATCACACCAAGAAAATTCAGACTTGCAATGGTGCTGTGATTCATTATAGTAAGAACACTACCTGTATAGTGCTGCGATATCGCACTAAGAACACCCAGATCTTTAACAAAAGCAGCAACCTACACTTTTATCTATGCTATTAAATTGTTCCAAGGTGCTTCATAGGAGCTTTCTGAAACAAAATTTTACACTGAGTCACACAAGGACAGATGACCAAAAGTTTGGTCACTTTAGAGGAGGAGAAATAATTGGAGAAGTGAACATATTTCAGGAGCAAATTCTAGAACTTAGAGCCTGGTCAGCATAAGGCACTGCTGTCAGTTTTGTGCTGGATGCCAGCATTGGAAAAGTACAAACATCTTGAAGGTTTGTAAGGCTAGATGTGGTAACAAAGATGGTTTCGGTTTGGAATTACAATCACTTCTACGTGTTCTATCTGGCTTGTCATAGTTATGTGACCTCTGCCATGAGGGACTATCTAGGGGCAGCCATGATACATTCAGTTCAATGAAGACACCACCCTGGAAAGTCTTTAAGCTCCTAGCATGGCATCAGAAATGGAGTTAAGATTGAGTTTGAAAATCTGGAAAAGAAAATCCAGCCATTGAAAAGAACACTGTAATGTTCCAACCTGCTAAAAGCTGCTGAAAAAAAAAACAGACAAGGAAAAGCTACACAAATTGAAGGCTTAAATTTTCCACTCAGACCTTCTCTCAGAATGTAAGGTGTGTTACAAGTCAAGCTTGGATACTTCAAGATGCTCTATGAAGCTCTTCTGACTTGTAACATTTTACGTTGAATTTGGCTAGGATGAGCATGAGAGGTTTCACTTCAGGTATGATTCAACTGACCCACGAGGAGCTTTTATCAAAAACAAAGTTTAATTAAGGATATTGTTGACATGTATGGTAAGACAATTAGCAAGAATTTTTAACAAATACAAACAAGAAACACAACAACCACGATAATGTATAACTCTTAAGGAATATCTCTAATGTGTTCCAACCAAAGCCAACATCCAATACACAAAACCCTCTAAGTAAGCATGATACAGCACAGGTTAATGCCCACTTGTTACAGGAATCTAGTCTCCTGGGTTGAATGCTGAAAATCCCTTGTGAAGAAACTCAGAAGAGGTTGTAGTCGAATCTGTTTCCCAAAACACAGCTTCTTTTAAGGCATATGGCAATAACCCTCTTCTTCAGCTAACTGATAATAGTTTCAGAACCAAACAAAGAGAACAGGGAGAGAGAGAAGAACGGACCCTCAAATGGTCCTCCAAATTTTCTGTCCCGCCTGCTATGATTCCAGTGGCTACGGGATGGGAAAATTCTGCCCAGAATGTCTGGAAAGGATGAAAGGGACCCTGACTCCTCTATTAAACACCTCAAGATTCCAGACCTGGGAAACTACATCCTTTGTCCAACACCAAGGAAATGAAGCTGCTAGAACTTGTAATATTGCCATGTGGACTTGAACACAGGCAGTCACTGTTTATCCCCAGAAAGAAGCAGAAGTACAGGCAAGCAACCTGTCACTGTCCACCATTTACAATCAAGCAGGTCGCAATAGAAAGAATTCTGTCCAGACACATTACCTGGTCCACATCTACATTGTAACCTACTGGAACATTGTAACTTTTGTACTTGTGCGTTGAAGACTAATCCTACTTTACGTGCCTTCACTCCAGCATGGATGTCCTCATTTTTGGAAAGACGGATCACCCTTCTATCCTCTAAAGGAATACACCATTGGCCTGTTTATTCTGTACTCTGGACTCACGTAAAATTGTAACTTTATTTTTACTGTGGTCTGTCCCTGTTCTCCTTTCTTTCCCTTCATCTTTATTGTAAGAGTGTAAAAGGGGCAGATGTTGTAAAGCCCCTTTCCTGCATTTTGTGTGTGTAAAATAAACCAACCCCTTTATCTTGAATATGCTGTGGGATTATTAGTAGAAGTTTGGAACACTTTAGCCCAAACTGAAGTGTTGGGGAAAATATACCACCACAGTGCAAGAATCACAGAATCAGAATTGTTATTTTAAATCTATGCCTTCTTGTTCTTGATCTTTTTATGAGTAGGAACCGTTTGTCCTTATCTACTCTGTCCACCCCACCTCACAATTTATAATATCTCTATCAAACTTCCTGTTAGCCTTCTTCTCTCCAAGGAGAACAGTTTCACGGGCGGCACGGTAGCACAACGGGCGGCACGGTAGCACAACGGGCGGCACGGTAGCACAGTGGTTAGCACTGCTGCTTCACAGCTCCAGGGTCCCGGGTTCGATTCCCGGCTCGGGTCACTGTCTGTGTGGAGTTTGCACATTCTCCTCGTGTCTGCGTGGGTTTCCTCCGGGTGCTCCGGTTTCCTCCCACAGTCCAAAGATGTGCGGGTTAGGTTGATTGGCCAGGTTAAAAAAAATAAATAAAAATTGCCCCTTAGAGTCCTGGGATGCGTAGGTTAGAGGGATTAGCGGGTAAAATATGTGGGGGTAGGGCCTGGGTGGGATTGTGGTTGGTGCAGACTCGATGGGCCGAATGGCCTCCTTCTGCACTGTAGGGTTTCTATGATTTCTATGATTCTATGAATGTCTCCAATTCATCCTTGTAACTGAAAAATGTTGTCTCTTCTTGTACAGTCCTCTTTTACAGTCTCTCAAATGCTTTTACATCCTTCCATAGTGTGGTGCCCAGAACTGTACACAATACTCCAGCTGAGATCCAACTAATGTTTGGTATAAGTTTAGCAAAACCTCCTTGCTTTTATGCTCTATGCTCCTATTAATAAAGCCCAGGATACTATATGCTTTATGAGCTGCTCTCTCCAATTGTTATACCATTTTTAATTATCTTGGCGGGGAGGCGAAATCAGAAATCAAAAACATCTTCCTGTTTTTGGACAGGTAGTGAGATAAGAAATCAGGGCGGCTTAAATTAATTCTCCTCCAGATCATATATGGTATGCATCAGCCACTGATCTCAAGTGGAACTAGTCTAAAGTTTTGGACTAGGAACCTTAAATGTGCCAGAAATTTACAATGTGTCATAACGCAGAAAACCATTGACTGATGAACAGATCCTAGCTGTGTACAAGATGTGTTTACAGGGATTGGACATCTACCTGGAGAATATCATCTTAAAGTAGATGTGAGTGTGAGACCAATTCAGAGAAGTGTTCTGGCTGCTCTCAAGTCAAGCTGAAAAAACAAAATAGCAGAGCTGAAAAAGGAGAGAGTAAATCAAGAAAGTGAAAACTGCTACAGACTGGATCAGCAGTATGGTAGTAATGAAACACATTGGAAAGCTGAGAGTATGTTTAGACCCAAAGCATCAAAGTAAAGTGTTGAAGGGATCTCACTACCCTATGCCAGCCATCAAAAGAATTTTGCTACAACTTGCCAAGGCAAAGTTCTTTACAACCCTAGGTGCAAAGGATAGTTACTCTCAAGTGAAGCTGGATAAAAGCAACAGCTTTCTAACTACATTCTGGATATTGTTGATGAGATTGTGCATGCCGTTTGGCATTTTCACGTCTCTAGAAGAGTATCAATGCAGATAGCATGGGATAGTCAGTGATCTTCCATGAGCAAAGCCATAGTGAATGACCTACTGGTATATGGATGTGGAAATACAATGGAAAAAAACATAGCTGACAATGATCAGAATTTAATACAACTGCTAGAAGGAGTTTGTCAGATGAACCTAAAGCTGAACAAGAAAATACTGAAATTAAAGATGTCTGAAGTCAAGTACATAGGTCATTTACTGACAGCAAAAGGTTTTTGCTCAGATCCTGACAAGATGAGAATTGTAGCAGTGATGCAGTGATTAATAGATGTGAAAGCAGGGCAACGATTTGTTGGGATCCCTGAAATATTTAGCAAATGTTTTGCCAGTTTGTTGTTGGAGTGTGAACCATTACACAATCTCACTGCCAATGATTTGCAGTGGTACTGGAACACAGAACAAGAAGCAGTGTTCATTAAAATCAAGCAACTAGTGATGACGACACCAGCGCTGAAGTACTATGATATCAATGATGAAGTCAGCTTGAAGTGTGACACCATTGAGAAGATTTTGAAGCAACCCTAATGCATCAAGGACAATTAGTCACAAATGCATCATATTAATGTCCAAAGATGTGTGGGTTAGGTGGATTGGTCATGCTAAGTTGACCCTGGAGTCAGGAGGATTAGCAGGGTAAATGTGTGGGGTTTTGGGAATAGAACCTGGGTGGGATTGTGGTTGGTACAGACTCGATGGATCGAACGGCCTCCTTCTGTACTGTAGGGATTCTATGAATGCAAACCATGGTCATATTGAGGAAAAGTGCCTGGCTACTCTTTTTTACTTGTGAACGTTTTAATCAATACCTGCTTTGGAAAGCTAAACCATGGAATCTGACCACAAGCAACTTCAAAGCACTTTTCTCAAACTATTACTATCTGCTCCAAGGTGTCTACAAAGAATGTTAACTTTGATTGCAGAGACAAGGGAAACATATGTACATTGCTGACATGCTGTTGAGAGGAGAACCCCCTTACAAAAAAGTTGAGGATGCTACAACAGAACATTAAATCTTCCAGATTCAATGTGAAGCAGCAGCTTGACATGTTTTTGAAAGTCATCAACCCAGCAGAGATACTGGGTGGAATTCTCCATTGCCGATGGATTCAATGGTGGGCACGGTGGGGAGAATTCTGCATGAGGTCTAAAAATCGGCTTCACTTGAGCGTAAAATTTCAGGAGGTTTTCCAATGTTGCCCACCAATGCTGGCATATTGTAAATCTCATTGGAGGCTAGTGTGAAACTGATTGCATCCTGCTGATGGGATGCAGGTGAAAGCCTTACTGAACCTTCTCCATGTCTGATTCTTTGCGATGCCAACAAAAAGGTAATTCATACCTGCATGAATGTAGCATGCAAAAGTTGGGATTTAACTGAAGAAGGCTTGAGGCTACCTCTGGATTTCAGGATGGAGGCTGCCAACAACTCAAGAGTTTGGAACACCACTGCAATGAGTGTGGGGTGCATCTATCAATTGAATCTTCTGGCTTCAATATCTTCGAGAACGTCCATCTTCCAACCTCAGAGTGTTCCTGGAGATCTATTTTCTTTCTTCAGTAGGTCCAAGCTTTTTCTTCATGTTGGGTGTCGAGTAAATGTGAGGTCATCCATTTTGGTCGGAATAACAGCAAAATGGACTATTATTTAAATGGTTAAAAATTGCAGCACGCTGCTGTGCAGAGGGACCTGGATATCCTTCTGCAGGAATCTCAAGGAGTTGGTTTGCAGGTGCAGCAGGTAGTTAAGAAGGCAAATGGAATTTTGTCCTTCATTGCTAGAGGGATGGAGTTTAAAAACAGCGAGGTTATGTTGCAGCTGTATAGCGTGCTGGTGAGGCCACACCTGGAGTACTGTGTACAATTTTGGTCTCCTTATTTAAGAAAGGATAAACTGGCACTGGAGGGGGTGCAGAGGAGATTCACTAGGTTGATTCCGGAGTTGAGAGGGTTGGCTTATGAGGAGAGACTGAGTAATCTGGGGCTATAATCATTAGAATTCAGAAGAATGAGGGGAGATCTTATAGAAACATTTAAGATTATGAAGGGAATATATAAGATAGAAGCAGGAAAGTTGTTTCCACTGGCAGGTGAAACTACAACTAGGGGGCATCGCCCCAAAATAAGGGGAAGCAGATTTAGGACTGAGTTGAGGAGGAGCTTCTTCACGCAAAGGGTTGTGAGTCTGTGGAATTCCCTGCCCAGTGAAGCAGTTGAGGCTACCTCATTGAACGTTTTTAAGGCAAGGATGGATAATTTTTTGAACAGTAAAGGAATTAAGTGTTATGGTGAGCAGGCGGGTAAGTGGAGCTGGGGTCCACAAAAAGATCAGCCATGATCTTATTAAATGGCGGAGCAGGCTTGAGGGGCCAGATGGCCTACTCCTGCTCCTAGTTCTTATGTTCTTATGTCTTTTAAATACAAATGCTATTATGTATGCCCCTATGGACTAAGGGTGCATAAAGAATCAGGAGGTAGGCTTGATAAATTGTACACTGGGAGCTCTTTATTTAAGGTGTGCGTTCATTCAGAAGTCTAAGACTGCCCAACAGGGTCCCATGATGGGAGGAGCTAATTACTCAGGGGTCAGCTGACCCGCAATTTAAAGGGGAAATCTGCACCCAAACCCTAATATACAATATATACACATATCACACCCCTCCCCCATAAATCCAAAACTTCCCCAACAGAGAACATATATACAAACAAGAAGATATTTACATATAATGACTATTTATACAGAGGTCTACAAACTATAAGTCCCCAACCAAAAGTCACTTCAGACAGTCCACATGGACATAATGGGCCCAATTTTACCATCAAGTTGCGCCCGTTTCTGGGTGTGAAAAGTTGGTAAAGTTCGGCGTGAGACAAATAGAGCGATCTGTGCCCACCTCCGCGCCGGTTCCCCCTTCATCATGGGCCAAAAAGGGCTGCAATTGGGACCGCGCCCGAAACGGGTGCACCAGCCATTTAAATGGATTTGAATGCATTTAAATGGACTTAATGGGCTGCACGCCCAAATTTACCGGCACTTGCCCCTTTACCACTGCATTCGCCAATCCAGATTAAGTGCAAATCAGACATGCTTCATAAAAGTCTGATTCGGGCGCTCCATCAGTGAGGGTTAGTGAGGAGGTAAGTGTATAGTGTCCGCGGCTCTCTGCTGTTCACGCGTGTCCTTTTGTTGCGGCCATTTTCTGTCTCAGGTCGGTGGCGGCTCTGCGAGTGTGTGTGAGGAGTGGGGGCTATTGCTCAGTAGGGTCTCCAATGTCCGACTTGCAGCACTGACCTGGGTCTCAGAACTAACCTTGCGTCTTGTGGTGCTGATGGGTGCTCCAACAGCGCATTCAGCTCACTTGTAGCTGAAGGATGTGCACAAAGCCCTTGCAAATTGCACTGCTGCAGCCTCTCAACTTTTCAAGGAGCTGTGATTTTGGGGAGCATGTGGCTGGGGGAATTGGGGGTGGCTGTGATTGTGGGGAGCATGTGGCTGGGGGAATTGGGGTGGGGGCTGTGACTGTGGATGTGTTAGGGGCAAGCAGCATTCCATAACCTCTACATGTGTTCCTCTCCATCTCTGCTCCCTCTCCCCCCTCCGTTCAGAGTAATGAGATGGCTTTTTCTATTCAACCAATCGATCTTGCTGTTCTTTTGGTTGCTGCTGGAGCTGAGGAGGAGGAGTTGGAGGTAGAATTGCGGGCACAGGAGGCCTGGGCCTTACCACTTCCAGGAGCAGAGGGAGATGACCACCGGAGGCAGGAGGTGGCCGGCATTCACCCAGAGGGTAAGTGAAGGCAGGAGCAGAGACCCCGGCAGTTCCGTGCATGAGTGTCTTTCGAGTAGGCGTCGAACACCATGTGCCGCCGATGTCTCTGAACCCGAAAGGAGACCGTGCAATACATGTCCAATCTGTTGCAGGACCTGGTACCTAGACGCAGAGGGGGGCACCCACTCTCGGTGGCTGTCAAATTGACGGCTGCTCTATACTTCTATGCTACTGGCTCTTTCCAGACCCCAAGCGGAGATGTCTGTAGTAGCTCCCAATCTGCCATGCACACCTGTGTGAGGCAGGTCACAGAAGCCCTGTATGCCCGGGCTGGGCAGTTCATCAACTTTAACCTGGACCAGGCGCAGCAGGAAGCCATGGCCGCAGGGTTCGCAGCCATTGGGGGAGTTGCCTAACGTGCAGGGGGCCATTGACTGCACACACATCGCCCTCAAGGCCCCTCTACAGAATCCATGGAGATTTGTCAATGGGAAGGGGTTCAACTCCCTGAATGTTTAAATCGTGTGCGACCACAATATGAACATCATGCACGTCTGCACCAGACATAGAATCATAGAATCCCTACAGTACAGAAAGAGGCCATTCGGCCCATCGAGTCTGCACCGACCACAATCCCACCCAGGCCCTACCCCCATATCCCTACATATTTTACCCGTGAATCCCTCTAATCTACGCATCTCAGGACACTAAGGGGCAATTGTTTTAGCATGGCCAATCAACCTTTGGACTGTGGGAGGAAACCGGAGCACCCGGAGGAAACCCACACAGACACGAGGAGAATGTGCAAACTCCACACAGACAGTGACCCAAGCCGGGAATCGAACCCAGGTCCCTGGAGCTGTGAAGCAGCAGTGCTAACCACTGTGCTACCGTGCCGCCCTATCCGGGCAGCATGCATGACAGCTTCATTGAAAGGAGCTCAGACATCCTGGAGGCATTTGAGGAGCAGCCCAGGCTCATGGGTGATATGGGTTACCTGTATTGGACATGGATGATGCCTGTGCGGAGGCCTGTGTCTGAGGCGGAGACCCGCTATAATGAGGCCCATGTAGTCACCCGCGCGATAGTGGAGAGGTTCATTGAGCTCCTCAAAATGCGTTTCTGGTGCCTGGACCGATCTGGTGGGGTCTTTCAGTACAACCCCCTGATCTCCTCCCACCTTGCACAACCTGGCACAGCAGTAGAGGTGACCTATTGGAGGAGGAGGAGAACGTGGAGGCTGAACAACCGGGCGTCGCTGGGGAGGATGACCAGCAGGAGGAGGAGGATGAAGAGGATGCCAAGCAACAACAACCAGGCACCGGAGGGCTGGCAGCGCAAATGAGGCACGTGAGGGTGGCAAGGGAGGCCCTGCTCACAAGGCGGTTCAGTCGCTAGGGGCAAGTGTCTGTGGGTTTCATCCATCCCCCCCAAAAATTCTTTCTATATCCTGCAGCATCATCACACCAGAGTGGTGGGCCTGGGTACTCTGTGTTACCGAGTTTTTTGGCAGGCAGGCGGGTGATGAAGACTCGCTAAACACCATTATGATGATGCCCTGGCGCAAACTAGTCTGACTTCCAGCTGAGCTCTGCATGCATGCTGGCACCTGGGCCCACGTCTATGTAGTGGCTAAGGGATCTGAAACCCCCATACAGGGCCCTAGGGCGGGTAGGGTGGGAGACGGGAGGGAATCATTTGAGGGGTTTGGGGAACCAATGTCTTCATTTTCTCTATGAGACAGCATTGAGGGACCTCCCCAACTGACATCAACATGAAGCATCTCTCCGGCAATCATCAATGGAAGAGGATTCCTATTGAGACAAATTAGTCACAGGTTGGTGGTGAAAAGATATTTATTTGCAATAAAGGTGTTTAAATAAGACGTTCTAGCATTAAAACTTGTGAACAGAAAACATCAAGGTGCTTAAATATCTTTCTAACTAATGCAGCCCTTCGCCCGTGCCATCTCAGTGCAACTACAACTTCCTAACCTTACGTGGCCTACCACTATGTCTCAGTGTCTCCCCAGAATGTACATCGGAGGTGGAGGGGGCCAGCTGCCTACCATGCCCCGTGGCCTGTGATGCGCATGGCGGGCTTCCTCTGGAGGCCCTGGACCTTGAGGGCCCTGGCCTGCTTCCAGATGTTTCCATGACACCCTCTTCATCCCGCTGTCCCTGAGATGCCCCAGTGTCAGGAAGGGAGGAGTCAGAAGGTGTAGCCACAGCCACAGTCTCCTGGGTTGGAAGGCCCCGGCATGGGCTCAAGCCCTTCCTCCTCCCTTGACGTTCCTGTGGGTCCCTGGGTCACTCCATGGAACGGCGGTGCTTCTGCAGTGAGCTCCAGAAGCTCCTGCAAAACCTGGCACTGCCAGTCCTGGAGGACCACCTGCGTCCTACCCATGGTGGTCGAGCCGTATGCGATGGCCACCTGTGTCGGGGTCCATCTCTCAATGGCAGCAGCAAGTGCCCTCTGAGACTGGGCCATGCTCTGCAGCCCATCAGCCATGATCTTCTGCGACTGGGCCACGTTCTCAAGGGCTGTTGCCGTAGCGCGCTGTGTCTCAATGCTGTCCCGCTGGGTCTTCTGCAAGCTCTCGAGCGTCACCCTCTGAAAATTGGGGGGCTGGTCGTGCGCGCATTTTGTGCAGGAAGGCTGCCTGCCTGTCCATTCTTGTGTTTTTAATGGAGCTGCTCCTTGTCAGGGAGATTAGCTGCAGGCAGTTTGGCAGAGCATTCCAGCAAGTTCCATGCAGTTTGCTTGTTAGCACTGAGGGGAAGGCAAGTGAGCACTTGCAGGTGTGCTGATGGGGAGGGGAGCGGCTGGTGGATCAGTGCCTCAATGATTGGGGACAGGGTCGAGAGAGGGGGGGTATGACACAGCCATTGGAGTCCAGAGGAGATGTGGGTCTTGTGTGGGAAGGTCCGGGGTGGGGTTGGAGGATCACCCTGCCTGATATCCGTAGGATGAAGGGGGGAATGTGGATCTCTCTGCTTGTGATGGGTGAGGGGGAAGGGGTTTCCACGGCCACTCTACCTGTGATGAGTGAGGGGAAGGGGGGGTCAGCTGCCACTCTGCCTGAGATCGGTGGATCTCGGCGGGGGGGGGTGGGGGAGGATGATATGAATCTGGGTGGTGGCTGGATGGGAGGATAAGGCGGTCAGTAATGTTGTGGGAGTGGGGCAATGTCTGTGGGGGCCAGAGGGAGGCATTATCTGGCCCGGGCGTGATGTGGTAGGGGAGCAGCATTCTATAATTTTTTTTTGTGAGCATGTGCAGTTGGAGGCGCCGATCGGAGCTGCAGGTTTGGGGCGCGTTAAGGCCCTTCCACAGGCTTGTGCAGCGCGATTCGGACTCGCTGATATGTTTGCAGGCAGAGTGCGTATGGGTGCGCCTGAGAACGGGTCTAAAAGTTGGATCTGAAACAAAATGGGAAAATAGGGCCCAATGAGTCTATTAGGAGGATGGTGGTTTCAAAGAGGCTGTTTCTGTGATTCAGGAACCTCTTCCAGAGTAGTCTCCTGGGATTTTGGAAGATTCTGCTCAGAAACTGGGTCCCTCTCTGACAGACCACAGGTGGCTGGTGCCACTGATGCTGCGTCCTCTCTTGGGGTGATCAACTCTGACTCTGAAATACTGGACTTGGACAGCCCCACTCGGGCTAATGTGGATGGTTTGTGGGGCTTCCCACCTCTGATGCAGTACTGCGATCAATTGGTCCATGTCTTCTCCAAACCAGCTCATCGCTGGTCTGTGCAGGACAAAGGTCCTGTTTATGCAACACTGATAGCCGCTACTCACTTCCCTCCAGAGGTATATTTCCTGGCCAGGACAAACTCCCCTTTCTGAAAAGTCTTTGACTTCACACTTCCTGCTCTTCTGGCCATCTGTCCCTCTTGGTTCCATTCAAACATGTCTCGGGTTTCCTCCAGTTGCAGCAAATCGAACATGAGTCTCAATTTTTGGTTGAACATCAACGAAGTCAGTGAGCACTGGGTTGTCGCGTGTGGCGTGTTTTGGTACATACTCAGAAACCAATTTATCCACTGCTTTAGCAATCCCGCCCCTTGCGACAACTTCAGAGACCATTTCAAGGTTTGAACAAATCGTTCCGCTAGACTATTCGTTACCAGGTGATATGGTGCTGACCTTGCATCTCTAATTCCATGGTGCTCCATGTGCTCAGTGAAATCTTGTGTCAAAGTGGAGTCCATTGTTACTGATGTTTTAGGGCAATATCAGGGATCATGTATTTTATATTTTAATCTATATGTCCATTCATATTTTATTTAATTTCAGTGTAATACATGCAGGGCTACATCGAGCAAGCCCAGAGGGCCAGGCTTCACCAGAAGGAAGGAAAGGGTTAATGCAGACAACTAGAGGCCTGCTCTGCCGACAGATAATGACTAACACATGCTATCAACTTCTGATGTGCAAGAGATTGTTCCCAATTATCACAACAATGGGAGAACTGGTATTAAAACAGCCAGGCTCCATATAGTCTAGGGAAGGCATAGTTTTCTGTAAAACATGATCACCTAGCAGAGGGAGGGAACGATTAACATGTCATTGTAAATCGGTTGAGCAAATACAATGCTTTGACATTATAATCGGATAAACGGAGCTGTCCTGAGAACTGATTAACGAAGTTGTAATGAACAATGCAGTCTGCATAATGAGATTAGAAGAACCACCTTGTATCCAACTCGAGGAATTAATATGCTAATGTAAACCTTTGTGACTCGAAAAAGTATAATAACCTGTACAAATCTACCAGGGTCAGAGAGGGCTTACAGGCTACCTGAGATTTCAGGCCAGAGTCTATCTCTCCCTCATGCATGTGGAATAAAAACATTTCTTGAAGTTCGACACGGTCTCCAAGGTCGACTCATTTTATTTCCCTCCTACACTGACCACTTGTTCCGGATTACCAATCCAGGTAAATATTTCATTGAGTTTGTCTAGCATTTACTCCGCCGACGTGGACTTCATAGCCATGACCTCCGGCCACTTGGAGTGGGCTTCCACTATCACTAAGAGCATCTACCTTTCTACTGGCCCCACAAAGTCAATAAAGATTCACTGCCATGGCGATTGGGGTCATTCCCATGGATGAAGAGGTGACAAGGGCGGCGCCTTTCAGACCAAAGCGTAGGATTCACACAATCCCACTTTTTCTTCAATTTGTTCATCGCCATTCAGCCACCAAAATAGCACCACCGCTGGGTGCCCTTGGTGCACCTGTTCCAGCACCTTCCCTCTTAATGAGGGAAGAATGACAACTCTCATAACCCACACTAAACATCTATCTAACACATACCACTCCCATCTTCGGAACATATACGGCTGTAACTCCAGAGGGGTTTCTACTACTTGACCTTTCTCTCAGGGCTAAGTCTGCTACTTGGCTCATGATTGGATCATTCTGAGTGGCATTCCACAGCTGGTTAGCGGTTATCAGAACTTTCTCTTCCTGTGTGAAGTACATTATCCTCAGATTCTAGTTGGGAGCATCTTTACCTCCATGCAAATACGGCCTTGACAGAGCACCCAATTGCTGTGTTCCTCTGATAGTACCAGATCTCATACGAGTAGGCTGACTGCACCACTTTTGCAATCAAGCTGCCGTCATGGACGGTATCCCAGTGTATGTTTCTAAGATGGATGTCAACGACCAATGCCTGTTAGAAGTACGAAATGTCTACCATATAGGAAGTGCTAAAAAATGTTGACACCAAAGACAATGTTCAAGTCTTCTTTTTCCACCTGAACATACTTTTCCTCAACCTTTGTCAAAAATGATCTTGAAGTGAATGTGATGGACCTTTCCTCCCTGTTCGGCATAATATGGGACAGCACAGGCCCAATCCCATACAGCAAGGCATCACACGCAAGCTGCAACGATAACTTTGGGTTGAAGTCAGCGAACACTTCCAATCTCTTCAAAGCCTGCTTGACTGCCAGGTAGGCCTTTCTTTTGCCCATTTGCATGGATGTCCTTTCCCCAGCAACTGGTACATCGGTTTCAACATCGTCGCCTGTTCTGAAATGAACTTGTCATAGTAATGAATAAGTCCCATAAACAACCTCAATTGGGACACATTGTCTGGTGTTGGGGCCTTCATGATGGACTCCATCTTCTTTAGTGGCTTTTGCAACCCATCACCATCAATTAAATGGCCCAGGTACTCAATTGAGTCCTTGAAGAACTCAGATTTCTCTCTCTTGACTTGCAGGCCATGCTCCTGCAACCTCTTTACGGTATTATCCAAGTTCTTCAAAAGCTCCTGCTCTGTTGAACCCGTGACCAAAATATCATCCAGGTAACTTTGGACTCCTGTCACCCACACAAGATTTGGTCCATGGTCCTCTAGAACCGAGCCGGTGCTGACGCAATGCCAAAGGCAAGCTGCTTATAGCAGAACCGGCCCGTGTGTGTGACTGTCGTTAGCAGTGGCTATGAATCCTTCACTACCCCAACTGCATTTAGGCCTGTGATTCATCTATTTTGGAGAATTTCTTTCCACCTTGCCAGGCCAGTGAATAGGTCCTCTATGAGAGGAAGTGGGGATTGGTCCGCATACAGGACTGGATTTACTGTCACTTTAAAATCCCCACAGAGTCACACGAATCAACCTGATTTCATGACTGGAAAAATTGGGGTAGGCCATTCCAAAGCCCCCAGATCCACCAGGTTAGGCCTTATGGCATACGGTACTGGATGTGCTTTCAAACATCTTGGACAGGCATCGAGCTTCAACTGTAACTTAATCTTGATACCCTTCATTTCTCCAAGGGTTCCTTGAAAGACATCTTTATATTTTTCTAACATATCTTGTAACTTAGTGTTCGAGTCTGCCAGCCCATTTACTGTGCCCCAGTTCAATTTCAACATTTGTAACCAGGAGCGTCTAAATCATGCAAGTAGTCGCCTTTCACCACATATAGTGGTAATTCTGCACATTGGTCCCTCAACTGTACCTTCAGCAGTGCATAACCCTTGAGGGGAACCACTTGCTCTGCATACGTTTGTAATGTGATCTTTGCAGGCTTTAATGGCAGGGCTTTTAGCTTCTTCCTATATCCGGATTCAGATATCAAGGACAAAGCCGCTCCCCACATATCAACTTCCACTTTCACAGTTTTCCTTTCCAGTATAGGGAGAACTCAAAACCGATCGGCTTCACCTTGTACCAACAGAATATTCAGCCTGAGCTCTCGTTTCTCTGGACTGTCTATTTCCATTGGCTGACTCTGTATCCTCCTCATGGCTGACAACATGGACCTTTTTTTTCCTTCTCTCTGGACTTATTTGCACCAAGTATTGTGACCAACTCGCTTGCACTTGTGACATTGGGTCACTTGTGTCCAGCAATTCGATTCCTTGTAGCCTGTCCTGCCACATTGGCAGCATTCCATTTGCAGTGCCAAAACCTGCGGGACTTCTGCTACCTTGTGTATCAGATGCTGACACTCAATTGTGCTGCTTCTCTGGCAGCTAATTCCATGGACTTTGCGATCTCTAACGCAGACAAACTGTAAATTATTTTCAGCCCAAATAACTTCTGCTGAATGGCTTCATGCCAGGGGCCACAAATCAGCCAGTTCCATAAAGCATCATGGAGTACTTTTCCAAACTCACAGTTCTCAGCAAGTCTCTTCAGAGTTGCCACGAATTGCGCAATGGACTCCCCTTCGAGTTTTCTCATTTGTAGAATCGAAAATGTTCAGCAATCGTTTATGACTTTGGAGTTAAGTGAGCTTTTAATACATCGCACAATTCTTGGTAAGTCTTATCAGCCAGTTTGTCCAGTTGCACCAAACTCCTCAAAACAGCAAAGGTGTTGCTCCTTTTGGTACTCAAGAACATCAGGACTAGCAGGTCCTCACCCAAGTTATTTGCCACCAGGTAAGCACTGAAGCACTCTGTATAAAGTATCCAGCTCTGTGCCTCTTCACCAAAGGGGCCTATGGCACTGAAAATGGCCGCCATTTTGTTTTTCTACCAGCAGGAATTTTTCCAAGTCCCCTCAGTGACTGCCTCCTGTGGCGGCTGCTTCCTCAATGACTGTGGTTATCACTCCTTCCCTGCTGTTGACTGAAGCGCAGGTCACCTCGGTGCTCACTTCCACATGAGTCTAGGCCAAAATCCTCTTTCCACCATTGTCAGTAGCCACCCACAGCCTGAGTCCCCTTGGTGCCCGCTTCCCAGGATGTGTCCAGCCAGCTCCCAAGTAAATTGTACCTCCCTCTGAACAGACTGTTCAAAATGAAGTAATGGCAGTCAGAGCCTCCTGTCCATTTTTCACGGGGTCTTTTCCAGCACTGTTCTTTGAAGTCCCGAGGTGATGCGTGATCTTCTCCCCTTTGCCAGAACAGAATGCCAACAGGATGCATAGACCATGAAGCAGCCTTCTCACCAGTTATTATGTACGCCCTTATGGACTAAGGGTACATAAAGAATTACGAGGCAGGCTTGATAACTTGAACATAGGGAGCTGATTATTTAAGGTGTGTGCTCATTCAAAATCAGGTCTAAGACTGCCCAACAGGATCCCACGCTGAGAGGAGCTAATTACCTGGCGGTCACCTGGCCTCCACTCTTAAAGGAGCAGTCTGCACCCCAAATGCCAACTTACAATGTACACACATAAGTGGATTGGCCATGCTAAATTGCTCCTTAGTGTCACAAAGATGTGTAGGTTAGGGGGATTAGCAAGGGGTTCAGGGAATGGAGTGGGTCTGGTTAAAATGCTCAGTAAGAAAGTCGTTGCAGACTCAATAGGCCAAATGCCCTCCTTCTGCACTGTAGCGATTCTATGATATCTCAGAACAGTATATGAAGGTGGGTACCATCAAGCCTGCCCCAACATGGAAGATGATGCGAAACCCCCAGATACATAATTACTTATGCTGGGTACGAAAGATATGGCATGTTTCCCATTGGCCTTTGCAACAGGAAATACTCCCCGTTCCCACCTTGCCTTGGCACTTAGTCCTGGAGAGGAGAATTCCGTCCATTGAATGTGACAGACAATGGCCATGCTCAAATCAGCGAACTGCCCAACAAGGTGCAAGTCTCCAAGTGCTGCAAGCAGTAATGATGAAAGGATAGCCTGAGCACATCAAGGACACACCTGTGTCACAAGAGCATATGGGCATAGCAGGATGAATTGACAGCCCAAGACGACATCTTGTCTAAAAGAAATAGTCATTATCCCCAAGGAGATGAAAGGAGATGTGCGAAAGGACATCAATGCAAACCATCAAGGAATTGAATCAAGCCTGAGGATGGCAAGAGAAGTGCACTTCTTCTCAAACATGAGCAATGAAATTAAAGACCACATGTGTGGTGCATGCAATGAGTACCAAGCTAAAGTTGGGCGGCACGGTAGCACAGTGGTTAGCACTGCTGCTTCACAGCTCCAGGGTCCCGGGTTCGATTCCCGGCTCGGGTCACTGTCTGTGTGGAGTTTGCACATTCTCCTCGTGTCTGCGTGGGTTTCCTCCGGGTGCTCCGGTTTCCTCCCACAGTCCAAAAATGTGCGGGTTAGGTTGATTGGCCAGGTTAAAAAATTGCCCCTTAGAGTCCTGGGATGTGTAGGTTAGAGGGTAAAATATGTGGGGGTAGGGTCTGGGTGGGATTGTGGTCGGTGCAGACTCGATGGGCCGAATGGCCTCCTTCTGCACTGTAGGGTTTCTATTCTATTTCTATTCTATTCTATTCTAAACAAACCAGAGAGCCATTGATGCCGCATGACATCCTATAAGACCTCAAGACCATAAGAAGGAGGAGCAGAAGTAGACCATTCAGCCCATCGAGTATGCTCCGCTAATCAATGAGATCATGACTGATCTAATATAATCCTCAACTGCTCTTTCACACCTCATCCCCATAACCCTTGATTCCCTCACTGATTACTTATTTGTCCATCTCAGCCTCGAACATACTTATTGATGCAACCTTTACAGCTCCCTGTGCTGAAGAATTTCACAGATTCAGTACTCTCTGAAAGAAATTCATCCTCATCTCTGTCTTAAGCCTTACTCTGAGATTATGCCTTCTGATCCTAGACTTTCTCAGAAGAGGAAACATTTTCTCAGCAACTACCCTGTCAAGGGTAAAATGGCAAGTTGGAGACACTGGTAAGTTGAAATATATTATAGTGAGGTAGAGCTGATTATAGAAACATAGACACTAGAAGCAGGAGTAGGCCATTTGGCCCTGCTCCGCCAATTAATTTGATTGTGGCTGATCATCAAATTCAATATCCTGATTCCTCTTTTCCCCATATCCCTTTATCCCCAAGAGCTATATCTAATTTCTTCTTTAAATCAGACAACATTTTGGCCTCAACTACATTCTGTGGTAGTGAATGCCACACATTCACCACTCTCTGGGTAAAGAAATTTCTCCTCACCTCAGTTTGAAGATAAGGGTAAACCTTTTAGAACTATGACCTCTGGACTCCCCCACCATCGGGAACATTCTTTCTGAATCTACCCGGTCTAACCCTGTTAGAATTTTATAAGTCTCTATGAGATCCCCTCTACTCATAAAATAGAATCATAGAATCCCTGGAGTGCAGAAGGAGGCCATTTGGCCCATTGAGTCTGCACTGACAACAATCCCATCCAGGCCCTATCCCCGCATCCCCATGTATTTACCCTGCAAGTCCCCCTGACACTAAGGGGCAATTTAGCATGGCCAATCAGTCTAACCTGCACATCTTTGGAGTGTGCGAGGAGACTGTAGCACCCAGAGGAAATCCACGCAGACACGGGGAGAATGTGCAAACTCCACACAGTGGAGCCAAGGCTGGAATTGAAACCAGGTCCCTGGTGCTGTGAGGCAGCAGTGCTAACCACTGTGCTGCCCTTCTCCTCTCTTCTAAACTCCAGTCAATATAATCCTAACCGATTTAGTCTCTCCTCATATAACAGACCTGCCATCCCTGGAATCAACCTGGTAAACCTTGCTGTACTCCCCTTACAGCAAGGACATCTTTTCTCAGACAAGGACACCAAAGCTGTACTCCAGGTGTGGCTTCACCAACACCCTGTACAATTGCAGCATAACATTCCGATCCCTATACTCAAATCCTCAAACTATGTACCTGTGCGCTTACTTTCAGTGACTGATGCATGAGGATTCCAAGGTCTTGCTGAGTATCCACCTCTCTCAATTTACAGCTATTCACATAATAATCTGTCTTCCTATTATTGCTACCAATGTGGATAACCTCATATTTATCCACATTATACTGCATCTGCCATACACATGCCCACACACTAAGCCTGCCCTACATCCTCCTCACAGCTCACCCTCCCACCCAACTTTATTGAAACAAGTCATAGAGGTTTACAGCATGGAAACAGGCCCTTCGGCCCAACTTGTCCATGCTGCCTTTTTTAAAAAACTCAATTTTAAACCCAATTGCCCGCATTTGGCCCATATCTCTCTATACCCATCTTACCCATGTAACTGTCTAAATGCTTTTTAAAAGACAAAATTGTACCCACCTCTACCACTACCTCTGGCAGGCAGTGTATGGGTGTCATTGGCTAAGCCAGCAATTCTTGTATCCCAAATTGCCCTTGAGCATTGATACACCAACAATGCTATTTGGGAGCGAATTCCAGGATTATGACCCAGTGACAGTTAAGGAACAGCAATATATTTCCAAGTCAGCATAGTGGTAGTTTAGACAGGAACTTGCAGATGGTGGTATTCCCATGTATCTGCTGCCCTTGTCCTTCTCGATGGTACTGGTTGTGGGTTTGGAAGGTGCTGGCTGAATGGAGAGTATTCCATCACACTCCTGACTTGTGCCTTATAGATGATGGACAAGCTTTGCAGGGACCACACGGGGAGTTATTCACTGCAGGATTCCTGGCCTCCAACCTGGTCTTGTAGTCACAGTATTTATATGGTTAGTCCAGTTCAGTTTCTGGTCAAATAGAACTTCCAGGATGATGATAGTGGGGATTTAGCTATGGTAAATCAAGGGCAATGTTTGGATTCTCTGTTGTTGGAGATGGTCATTGCCTGGCACAGGTGCAGTGTGAATATTACTTGCTACTTGTCAATCCAAGCCTGGATATTCTGCAGGTCTTGCTACATTTGGATCCAGACTGCTTCAGTATCTGTGGAGTTACGAATGATGTTGAACATTATGCCGTCTTCAGCAAATGTCCCTAATTTTGACCTTATGATGGAAGGAAGGTTGTTGATGAAGCAACTGTAGATAGTTGGACCTACACTGAGGAACTCCTGCAGTCCTGCAATAATGTCCTGGAACTGAGATGGTTGACCTCCAACAATTACAAACATCTTCCTTTGTGCTAGGTATAACTCCAACCAACAGAGAGGTTTCCCACTGATTCTCACTGGCTCCAGGTTTGCTTGCTCTTGTGCCACAGCCAAATGCTGCCTTGATGACAAGGGCAGTCACTCTCACGTGACCTCTGGAATTCAGCTCTTTTGTCCATGTTTGAACCAAGGCTGTAATGAGGTCAGGAGCTGGGTGGCCCTGGTGGAACCCAAACTGAGCATCAGTGAGCAAGTTATTGCTTTGCAGGTGCCACTTGATAGTACTTGATGATCCCTTCCATCACTTTACTTATGGTCAAAAGTAGACTGACAGGGCAGTAATTGGCTGGGTTGGATTTGTCCTGTTTCTTGTGTATGGTACAAATCTGGGCAATTTTCCATACTGCTGGATAGATGCAGCATTTTAGCTGTATTGGAGCAAATTGGCTACGAGCACCACAAGTTCTGGAGCACAAGTCTTCAGTGTTGCTCCCGGAATAATGTCAGCACAGTATCCAGTGCCTTCTGAAATTTCTTAATATCATGTGAAGTGAATCAAATTGGCTGAAGGTTGGCATTTGTGATGCTGGGGATTTCAGAAGGAGGCTGAGATGGATCATCCACTTGGCATTTCTGGCTGAAGAATGTTGCAAATGCTTCAGCCTTACCTTTTGCACTGATGTCCGTGGCTCCCTATCATTGCAGATGGGGATAGTTGTGGAGACTCCTCCTCCAGTGAGTTGTTTAATTGTCCACCATCATTCACGATGGATGTAGCAGGGTTGCAGAGCTTAGATCTGATCTATTTGTTGTGGAATCACTTAGCTTTGTCTACTGAATGCTGCATATGCTGTGTGGCACGCAAGCAGCTTTACCAGGTTGACACTTCATTTTTAGATTTGCCTAGTGCTGCTCCTGGTATGCCCTACTGTACTTTTCATTGAACCAGGGTTGATGGTAATGGTAGAGTGCGAGATATGCTAAGCCATGAGGTTACACACTGTGGCTCTATAAAATTTCTGCTGCTCTGATGGCCACAGCTCAATCTTGAGTTGCTAGATCTATTCGAAATCTATCCTATTTAGAATGGTGGTAGTGCCACACAATACAATGAAGGGTATCCTCAATGTGAAGGCAGAACTCATCTCTACAAGGATGGTGTGGTGGTCACTCTTACCAATACCAATGGACAGATGCATTTGCGATGGGCAGATTTGTGAACATGAGATCAAGTATGTTTTTCCCTCTTGTTGGTTCGCTCATCACTTGTCCCAGACCCAATCTACCAGCACTGCCCTTTAGATTTGGCCACTTGTCAAACAGTGATCATAACAAAATCGAGTTTGGAAAAGATAAGCAAAAATCGGACACATTTGGATTTAAGCAAGGTGGACTTTAATGGGACAAGGCAAGGGACTGTGCGCAATAGATTGGGAAACTATGCTTATGGGTCGAACAACCGAGGAACAGTGGACAGTATTCAAAGAAACATTTAATGCTATCCAGAAGCAGTTTGTGTCCATGAGAGGGTAAAGCTCCAACTCACAAAAAAACAGCCATGGACTTCCAAGGATGTAAGGGCCAGCATAAAACTAAAAGAAAGGGCTTATAAGAATGCAAAGAATAGTACAGATCTCACAGAATGAGACAAATGCAAAGACCAACAAAAGGCCACAAAGCAGCTTATAAGCAAAAAAGGATTATGAAGGGAAACTTGCGAGGTACATAAATGACATTAAGAGATTTTATAGTTATATAAAGGGGAAATGACTGGTTAAAAGCACTATTGGCCCACTGAAGACTGCGGGTGGGAATGCTGTCAATGACCATGGGGAAATGGCAGACTTGCTGAACAAGCATTTTGCTTCAGTATTCACAGTAGAAAGGCAGGATAGCTTGCCAGAAGTCCCAAAGAAATTAACAGAGGATCAGGGACAGGGTCTAAATAGAATCAGCTTAAGTGAATCATCAATAATGAGGAAACTATTGGAACTGAAGAATGACAAATCCCCAGGGCCTGATGGTTTCCATCCATGCGTGTTAAAGGAGGTAAGCGAACACATTGATAGTGCACTAACTATAATTTTTCAGAGTTCCCGAGATTCAGGAGTCATACCCCTGGACTGGAAATTGGCTGATATCACTCCGCTCTTTAAGAAGGGTAACAGGGGGAAACCAGGGAACTATAGACCAAAACAAAATACTGCGGGTGCTGCAATCTGAAACAAAAGCAGAAAATGCTGGAAAATCTCAGCAGGTCTGACAGCATCTGTGGGGAGAGAATAAAGTAAGGGTTTTAACAACATAATTTATATGGACTTCCAGAAGGCTTCTGATAAAGTCCCGCACAAGAGAATGTTAGTTAGGGTGGAAGCCCATGAAATTAAAGGTAGATTGCTGACATGGATAGGATTTTGTTGAGCAACAGGAAACAGAGTTGTATAATGGGTAAGTACTCAAATTGGGAAAATGTGGCAAGGAACTGTCTTGGGGCCTCAATTATTTACACTATTCATTAATGACTTATATAATGGCATAGAAAGTCAAATATCCAAATTTGCAGATGACAAAAAATTGGGCCGCATTGTAGATAGTGTTGAGAACAGCATAAAACTACAACAGGATATTTATAGATTGGGTGAATGGGCCAAGTTGTGGCAAATGGATATTAATATAAACAAGTGTGAGGTTATCCATTTCGGATCAAAAAAAGGCAAATCAGGGTATTTTTAGAAGGTACAAAGTTAAATTCAATGGATGTGCAATGAGATTTGGGGGTTCAGGTGCTTAGCTCCTTAAAATGCTATGACAGAAAATAGTCAAGGCGGCCAACAGAATGCTGGCCTTTATATCTGAAGGGCTGGAGCACAGGGATGCAGATGTTATGCTACAGTTGTACAAAATCCTAGTTTGATCCCACTTGGAGTACTGAGAACAGGTATGGGCATCACACCTTAGGAAGGATGTTTTGGCCCTGGGGGAGTTCAATGCAGGTTTACAAGAATGATACCTGGGCATCAGGAGTTAGATTACAAGGAGAGATTCGGCAAATTAGGCTTTTATTCCCTTGAATTCAAAAGGTTGAGGGGTGATCTGATAGAAGTCTACAAAATATTTACAGGGAAGGATGGGGTGTATAAGGATAAACTGTTTCCACTAGTTAAAGGCTCTAGAACCAGAGGGCATGAACTAAAAATTAGGGCCAATCCTTTCAGGAGAGATGTTAGAAAACAATTCTACATGCAGAGAGTGGTGGAGATTTGGAACTCTCTTCCTCAAATAACGGTGAATGCTGGTTCAATTATTTGGTTAAGTCTGAGATAGACAATTTTTTATTGAGCAGGATATCTAGGTACATGGAGTTAAGCCAGAGATCAGCCATGATCTTAGTGATTGGTGGAGCGGGCTTGAGGGGTTGAACGGCCTACTCCTGTTCCTATGTTCCTAGCTTGTCAGTCATCGTGCTACCGAGCCACTCTTGGTGACGTGGGGATTGCTGACATTGTGCTTTTTGGATGATATACTTGTGGGGCAACAAAGAGGAGGTGACCAAATATATATCCTTGGAGGATATCAGAGGTAAAGACACAGGAGCAGGAAGAAAAATCAAAACAGGCGATTCTCTGGCAATGATAGGGTAGGTAGAATGTAACCTGGTGAGTAAATGTCAACCCACGAGTTGTTGAAGGAGGTTGGTGTGGTCAATCATGTCAGAAAGGTGGAAAAGTTGTAAGAGAGATAGCTCATTTAATCTTGATGATATTACCACACTCACAACATTTGGACTCAAAATAGTGCAGTGATATTATCACATTAAGAATACTGAAACCCATAATGATGCTGTGATGTTCTTGCACTTAGAACTCCTGAGACCGTGGCCAGAATTTTCAGGCCCTGCTGCAGAAAAACCCACCATGGCGGATGTAGCAAGCCATTCTGGAATACTGGAAGATCCCACCAGTGGAGGGGAAAGAAAATCCATCCCATACATTACTGCAGTGATATCAAACTAAAACACTCACATCTGTTATGATGCTGTGATATCAGACTAATAACACTCAGACATGTAGGGATATGGGGGTGGGATTGTGGTCGGTGCAGACTCGATGGGCCGAATGGCCTCTTTCTGTACTGTAGGGTTTCTATGATTTCTATGATTTCTATGTAATGGTGCTATGATATCAGACTAATAACACTCAGACATGTAATGGTGCTGTGATATTAGACTAATAACACTCAGGTATGTAATGGTACTGTGATATCATAACATACATCATAGAATGATAGAAACCCTACAGTGCAGAAAGAGACCACTTGGCCCATCAAATCTACACTGACCACAATCTCACCCAAGCCCTACCCCATATCCCTACATATTTACCCGCGAATCCCTCTAACCTACACATCTCAGGGCACTAAGGGGCAATTTTAGCATGGCCAATCAACATTGCCCACACATTTTTGGACTGTGGGAGGAAACTGGAGCACCCGGAGGAAACCCACGCAGACACGAGGAGAATGTGCAAACTCCACACAGACAGTGACCCAAGCCGGGAATCGAACCCAGGTCCGTGGAGCTGTGAAGCAGTAGTGCTAACCACTGTGCTACCGAGCCGCCTTTTATATCTGTAAAGGTACACTGATAACATACTAATGACACTGACACCTGTTATGATGCAGTGATATCAGACTAATTACACTCAGACATACAATGGTACAAGAAAAAGGCAGGAGAATGGCACTACATCACAATGCTTATTTGGAGAGCCGGTGCAGACATGATGGGCCAAATGGCCCTCTTCTGCACCATTACAATTCTGTGATATTATCATACAATGTAATTTCACCATATGACTGTGATGTCATTATATTTAGCACATTTGAAATTCCAGGCAGCTATTATATAGTTTAAAAATAAATGAGTCAAAGATTTCATTAAAATAGCTGAGTAAAATATTTCAGACTAATTCAAAAGTCCTTATAACCAAATATCAGAGCCAGGTTATTGAATCAATTTACTTTTTCTTCATCGGTTCTTGGGATGTGAGCATTATCAAGAGTCCAAAAATATATAGATTAGGTGGATTGGCAATGCTAAATTGTCCCTTAGTGTCCCAAGATATGTAGGTTAGGGAGATTAGCGGGGCCAACACGTGGGGTTACGGGGATAGGGCCTGGGTGGGATGATCTGTCAGAAAGTTAGTACAGACTCGATGGGCCGAATGGCCTCCATCTGATTATGATTACTGGCAAGACCAACATTTATTATCCATCCCTAATTGCTTTTGAAACCGAATAGCTTATTAGACTATCTCAGAGGCAAATTAAGAGTCAATCAGATTACTGTTGGTCTGGAGTCCCATGTAGGCCAGGTAAGGACTACTGATGTTTTTCCCAAAGGGCTGTCCTTGTCATCATTGTCGATGGCTTTCCCTCAATTCGGGGAAGACATATAATCAGGGTCACGAGTTTCTGCCATGTATCTCCATGCGACTGAACAGGCTGATTCTCAATCCAAAGATCTTTGGCTAGAATGTCCGATGAGGTAGCGAGATCCAGAGTGCAGGATATTTTTGCTTTTCTACCACTGCTTAATCGCATCTTTAAGGTATTTGGACTCAAAGAATGATGCAACTTGATGGACAAATAGTGTTCACATTGAATGTTTTATAGAATACTTCTTCCAGTTATTAATATCAATGTTGCTGGTCTTCAAGGAGAGCTTCAGAGTGCCTTTGAATGATTTTCTTCTTCCTCCCCTGGAACACCAGCCATTTGAGTGTTGAGAAAACAGAACCTGGTGGGAAAAATGCATCTGGACTCTGTGTTCAATCTATTTAAGGCGATTTTGCAGATGTTTTGAATGTTTGTGAAGTTGTCTTCCAGAAGGATACTAGGGCGGCACGGTGGCATAGGGCGGCACAGTGGTTAGCATTGCTGCCTCACAGCACCAGGGACCCAGATTTAATTCCCGGCTTGGGTCACTGTCTGTGTGGAGTCTGCACGTTCTCCTTGTGTCTGCGAGGGCTTCCTCCGGGTGCTCCAGTTTCCTCCCAGAGTCTGAAAGATGTGCTGGTTAGGTGCATTGGCCATGTCAAATTCTCCCTCAGTGTACCTGTACAGGCGCCAGAGTGTGGCGGCTAGGAAACTTTCACAGTAACTTCATTGCAGTGTTAATGTAAGCCTACTTGTGATACTAATAAACAAACTTTAAACTTAGCATTTGTTTGACAGTCTTCCCATTGAATCTGAAGGATGCGGTGGAAGCATTGTTTGTGGAATTCCTCTAGTGTTCTTGTGTTGCTGATACAGAGTCCAGTCTTAATGTAGTACAGGAGTGTGGGGACGACTGCTCTGTACACTAGGGCTTTTGTTGACTTTCAGAGGTCTTTGTTGTCAAACACTCACTGCTATAGTTTATAGATAGCTGAGCTGGCACAGCTGATCATGTGTTAGATTTCCTTGTCAATGATGGCGAGTTATGGAAAGTGCTCAACATGCTCCTGAGTCTCTTCTTCAACGTATATGGGAAGTGGGGTATTTGACTGATCAGTTCTGGATTAACATGAGTTAACGTGTGATAATATAAGAGACTCAGGCCGAGTCTACTATACGCCGAATTGAAGAGATCAAGAGTAGTTTGCAATTTTTTTTTTAATTCATCGTTGGCTGGGTCAGCATTTATTGATTGCCCTTGAACTGAGTCCTCGACCATTTCAGAGGTTATTTAAGAGTCAACCACATTGTTCTGGGTCTGAACTCATATGTAGGCCAGACCATGTAAGGATGGCAGATTTCCTTCCCTAAAGGACATTAGTGAATCAGATGGGCTTTGATGACAATCGACAAGGCTTTCATGGTCATCATTAGACTTTCAATTCCAGATTTTTATTGAATTCAAATTTCACCATCTGTGGTTGGATTTGAACCTGGGGACCCAGAGCAGCCCCCTCAGTTTCTGGATTGCTAGTCCAGTGACAAGGCCATTCCGCCACCGCCTCATCACTAATCTGATATAGAGCGGGCAACAATACTGCAATCATCCGCAAACTGTAGATCATGCATGTCTATGGTGGTCAATTTAGGTTTAGCATAGAGGTAACTGAGATTAAAGAGATTTCAATCTATTGAATCAAAAAGGCAGTTGATGTTTGATTATGTGAGTAGCTACTGTCAGGTATATTGCAAATAGTGTGGGGGCTATCACACAGCCTTGCCTGACATTGGTCCGGATTTTGAAGGGATCTACTTCAGATCTTCCACTCAAGACAGTTATAGTCATATCATCATGAAACAATTGCAGGGTTGCACTGAAGTTTCTTCAACATCCAAATCTCTGTAGCACAATTCACAGAGCTTGTAACTTACTCAGTCAAATGCCTAGTCAAGTTGATGAATGCAATCAAAAGCTCCTGGTGTTTTTTTCTTACATTTGTCTAGCAACAAAGACCATGTCAGAGGTTTGTCTGGAAGGTCTAAAGGCACACTGTGTCTCTTGGAGAATTCATCAGCCGCAGGATCTAGGGAATTCAGGAGAATGTATGTTAGGATTTTCCCTGCTATGGACAAGAGGGAAATAACTTGATTGGTTCAATGGCATGATCTATCTCCCTTCTTGTTGCAGTCCTGAACAAGGGGAGGGAGTGGACGTGGAAGAGAGAATTATTTTCCTCCAACATGTGTGGGATGAGTGCATGGTGTCTTAATGTGAGTAAAAGCCCACCAGCTTTGAACACCTCAGCTCGAATATCACTGGGGCTGTAGGCTTTGTTGTTTTTCAAATGTCTGATTGCTTGTTGCAATTCTCCATCCATGGTGGTTCATCCATGGATTCTTTCACAAGACATTGGGGGACAGATTGGAGAGTATCATCTGCCACTGTGGATTCATGGTTGAGGAGTTGTTGGAAATGATCTTTGCAGTGTTGACATATGGGCATGTCATCCTTAAGAAGTGACACCATCCTGTGAGTGGAGAGAATTTTGTTTATTTGACCTTGGTCTACAAATGACCTTGGTCAACAGCTTCAAAAAAGATTTGCAGGTCATGCTGGTCAGCATACTGTTGGATATCTTAGGCATTCTCTTCCCAACACTTGTGTGACCTTGGGTTGTTCTACCAAGGAATGAAAATTACTCACTTTTGTTCCAGGAGGTGAACTATTTCTTCATCATTTTCATCCAATCAGTCCGAGTGACGATCATCTTGAACCAAATGGTATATCAGAAGAGTCTAGCACAAACTTTATTTGATCCCACTATTCTGAAATTGAGTTGAATGTATGAAGATTTTCTAGATTGGTTGTGAGCTATCCTTGAAATTCCTCTCTTTGGGTCGAATTGAGATATTGATCTTCTTCCTCTTGGATTTTTGGGTACTATCAAGTCTTGGTGCTACATGGAGGTTTATCATTGACCAAACAAGTCAATAATCTGTCCAACAGGCATCAATCTCCTGCATGGATTGAGTGATACAAAGATTGCTTGGATCTTTGACTCCAACAATGACATAATTCAGGAAGTGCTTGGATTGAGGGTGTTTCTGTGTGATTTTATTTTTGTCCTTCTAGTGGAAGAAGGTTTTTGTTATCATAGAAATCATAGAAACCCTACAGTACAGAAAGAGGCCATTCGGCCCATCGAGTCTGCACCGACCACAATCCCACCCAGGCCCTCCCCCCATATCCCTACATAGTTTACCCGCTAATCCCTCTAATCTACGCATCCCAGGACACTAAGGGGCAATTTTAGCATGGCCAATCAACCTAACCCGCACATCTTTGGACTGTGGGAGGAAACCGGAGCACCTGGAGGAAACCCACGCAGACACGAGGAGAATGTGCAAACTCCACACAGACAGTGACCCAAGCCGGGAATCGAACCCAGGTCCCTGGAGCTGTGAAGCAGCAGTGCTAACCACCGTGCTACCGTGCCGCCCCATGGTGAGCATACTATGTCACCATTTGCATTAGCTTTTCCCATCCCGTTTTTCCCAATGGTTCCTCTCCGGACATCACAGTCACGGCCAACCCTTGCATTAGACTCCCGTGAAGGATGATCTTTTCTTCTTTTGAGATGGCAGTGAGGACTTCATCAAGGTCAAAATATAATTTTTCTTTCACATCTTCATCAGAGTCAAGGCAGGTCATGAGATCTGATGATGGTGGCATGTTGATTACTGCTGAGCTTTCATTTATACAAGTGGAGAGTTCTGGCAATACATCCAAAATCCTATTTCACATGTTAAAACATAAGTTTATGGACACAAGCGTGGCTATCGGCCTTTTCTTCCAAATAGAAAGTGTATATTCCCCTGCTTATTCCTTCAGCTGCCTCTACCCAGGAAGGCGGGTCTCATTAAGGCAGCAATGTCAATTTGGAGTCTTAACAGTCCAAGTCATACGATTGCAGTTCTTCCTCTGGCGATGATCCATGAGTGTTCCAGATTCCAAAATTTTAAGTTTTCTTTCTGTGACCAAAAAAGATGATCCAGCATGGTGTGGTTCCCCAGCCAAAAGAAAGTGGGCAGCCTATTTTTAGGGCACATTTTTTTAGTTCCCCCGCACCTGCCTCCCCATTTGAGGCGAACAGAGGGTTTCTGGAAGAGGACTGTTCAGTCACAGATACTGCTGCCCAAAGACACCTCTGTCCAACATAGGAGTGCAACAAACAGCTGTATGCATCTATTGCCTGTGTGAGGAATCTTGACTCAGGACTTCCAGGTTCACAGCTGTGTCCCATCGGCATATTTTCCCTCTGCTCAGGACCTGGCAAATGGATCCTGGTAGAAGTCTGTCCATGACTTTGTTTAACATGGGGACCTTGGGGTGCTTTCACCATGCACACAATCTTGACAGGTTGATGGTCAGATTTCAGTGATATGTTGAACACAATGATCTTGCCACTGTAGCCTTCTTCTGCTTTTGCAGCCAGTTAGATGCACAGTCTTCCTCTACTTGTTCGGCCATTGAGGAAATTTTGGAATGCAATTTGTCTGGCACTTCTTTCTGACCTTGCCACCAAGGGTGACCCAATCAGGAGCAAGGAGCTCCCGATGGCATCAGTCAAGAGACCATTGGAGCACACAAGTCTCTCCACTACGTATCAGTAGAGATCCAAGGAGGGCCATGAAAGGAATTTGTGAATCAGATAGCTTATTAAAATAATCCAGTAGTTTTACGATAACTATTAATGAATTGTGTTAAATTCCAGATTTATTAATCAATTTAATTTAAATTTCCACAGCTGCCCTGGTGGGATTTGAACTATGGCTCTAGGCCATTACTTTGGGCCGATAGATTACAAGTCCATATTTCTACCATCTCCACTCACCTTCTATGTTGTTCTTTGGGAACGCCCACAAGTTATCAGGACATGAACAAGGCTGATAATGACTTGGATAATCACCATTCTCAGTAAACTCAGAGTTATTATTTTTTGGTGGATGGATGTTGTAGTAGTCACAGTACACAGCTGAAAGAAATAACAGTGCATCAAATATAATGTTCTTAAATCACATCAAAATATTAGCATAACTATTAAAGGTTTCTGGCTCTCTGGAAGGGTTTTTACTTTTCATTCTATCCCTTTTTTTTCCTTGTGCTGTGTTATATATTTGTGTGAAAGGTGCGTTTGTGTGCAAGGTATTTTTCTGAATAGTTGTGCACTATACACTTCAGTGTATGGGTTATGTTTGTGTCTGAGGTGCATATGCTTGAGGTGTGTTTGTGCTAATGAGATGTGTTGGTACGTGGGTTTGCTTAAAGCTGAGTGGGTAGCCATGAATGTAGGTAAATTAATTTATTTGGTTGAAGAATAGCAAATTCAGAGGTAAGCTGGCAATCAAAACTGAGATGGATGTGTAATTGCTCATAGCAGGGCACTGTAGGAAACAGTGCATCTGTAATATATTTTACATATTCTTGCAATGCTACTCAGCTGAACTCAAAATATCCACAGTGGAACTTTGAAAGAGCCCTATTTCATACATATTGAGTGTGGTTATGACTTACACAGGCATTGGCAAAGCTGTGCCTATGTTAAAATTTGGCTACTGGTTTGCTTGCATTATGTGGCATAAATCACAATAATTTCCCAGGTAAAAGAAGACTGCCTCAAGACTGCATCTGACACAGGACACTTAATGGTTGGGGCAGAATAGAAGATCATGGATAGATCAGAGCTAAGGAGAGATTGGCAAAGATTTCATGGACACAAGACAAATAAAGTGTTAAAATGTTAGTAGTAAGGACTAAAGAAGAGCTGAAAGTAGTGTAAAGGTAAGATAGCACAATGTGTTTGGAGAACCAAAGTCAACGCTCAGTGAAAACAAAACTGAAAAACAAGTGGCAAATGGTCCTGTGGGAGAGGGGGAGTATTTTGTATTGGGGCAAACCAAGGAAATAAAAGAGAAAAAGGGGTCAAGATAGAGGAAGGAAGTGTCTGAAAGTTGGTATTCAGCCCCTGCAAGGTAAAGGTCAGTACACCAGGCAACAACGTCAGCCATTTAAAATTGTCACTGAGAGAGGAAGAAGGGAGCGTCGAAGAAATGTTTACTCAGAGAGTTGTTGGACAAAGCAGTTCAGGCAAAGGCATCTTTTAAGAGAAAGGAAGATAGATTTGGGGAGAGAAGTGGGATTTGTACTGGATTACTTTAGCAAAGACATGAAGGGAGAAATGACTGACTCTAACAGACACTCACCACCCTCTTCGTGAAAAATTTGCCCCTCTGGATCCTTTTGTATCTCTCCCCTCTCACCTTAAACCGATGCCCTCTAGTTTTAGACTCCCCTACCTTTGGGAAAAGATGTTGACTATCTACCTTATCTATGCCCCTCATTATTTTATAGACCTCTATAAGATCACCCCTCAGCCTCCTGTGCTCCAAGGAAAAAAGTCCCAGTCTATCCAGCTTCTCCTTATAACTTAAGCCATCAAATCCCGGTAGCATCCTAGTAAATCTTTTCTGCACTCTTTCTCTTCTAATAATGTCCTTTTTATAATTGGGTGACCAGAACTGTGCACGGTATTCCAAGTGTGGCCTTACCAATGTCTTGTACAACTTCAACAAGACGTCCCAACTCCTGTATTCAATGTTCTGACCAATGAAACCAAGCATGCCGAATGCCTTCTTCACCACTCTGTCCACCCTGTGACTCCACTTTCAAAGAGCAATGAACCTGTACCCCTAGATCTCTTTGTTCTATAACTTACCCACTACAGACCTTAGGCTCGCCTGCTTGTAGTTCCCAGACTTTTCCCTGCAGGCCTTCTTAAATAAAGGCACAACATTTGCCACCCTCAATCTTCAGGCACCTCACCTGTGGCTGTTGGTTATTCAAATATCTCTGCTAGGCGACCCGTAATTTCCTCCCTAGCCACCCACAATGTCCTAGGATACACTTCATCAGATCCCATTCATTTGTCTACCTTAATGCACTTTAAGACTTCCAACGCCACCTCCTCTGTAATATGTACACTCCTCAAGACATCACTATTTATTTCCCCAAGTTCCCTAACATCCATGCCTTTCTCAATGGCGACATGCTGGCAGTGGTTAGCACTGCTGCTTCACAGTGCCAGGGATCTGGGTTCAATTTCGGCCTCGGGTGACTGTCTGTGTGGAGTTTGCACATTCTCCCTGTGTCTACATGGGTTTCCTCCAGGTGCTCCGGTTTCCTCCCACAGTCCAAAGATGTGTGGCTTAGGTTGATTTGGCCATGCTAAATTGCCCCTTAGTGTCTCAGGATGTGTAGGTTCGGGGGATTAGCAGGGTGAATGTGTAGGGTTGCAGGCTAGGGGCTGGGTGAGATTGTTGTTGGTGCAGTCTCGATGGGCCGAATGGCCTCCTTCTGCACTGTAGAGACTCTATGATTCTATGTTTCAGCAGGTAATACTGATGAGAAATATTCATTTAGGATCTCACCCATCTCTTGTGGCTCCGCACATAGATGACCTTGTTGATCCTTAAGAGGCCCTATTCTCTACCTTGTTACTCTTTTGCCCTTTTTCTATTTGTAGAAGCTCTATGGATTCTCCTTTGCCTTATCTGCCACAGCAATCTCATATCCCCTTTTTGCCCTCCTCATTTCTTTCTTAACTCTACTCCGACACCCTCTATACTCTTCACGGGATCCACTTGATCCCAGCTGCCTATGCATGTCATATGCTTCCTCCTTCTTCTTGAACAGGGCCTGTCTGAGTCATCCAGGGTTCCCTACTTCCACCAGCTAAAACTAACTGTGGTTTATTCCGTCAAACTAGGTGATACACCTTCACCTGTGCCATCTTGGTGACCTACAACTTTCTAACTTTACATGGTCTAACATTATGTTTAGGTGTGTCCCCAGCATGTACAATGGAGGTGAGAGTGGTCAGCTGCATTCCGCGCACCATTACCTGTGATGCCCTTGGTGGCCGTCCCCTACAGTGCAGGGACTGGCTGGGCCCCGGCTGGCTTTCTGGTGTCACGGACATAACCATGCCACCCTGTTCATCCTGCTGCCCTTGAGATGCACTGGAGTCAGAAAGGGGGAGTCAGAAGGCGTAGTGACAGCCGCAGTATCCCGGGGTGAAGGCCTCGGCAAGGGCTGCAGCCCTTCCTCCTCCCTCGGGCTCCAATAGGCCCATGGGTCGCCCCATGGGATGGCAGAGCTTCTGGACTGAGCTCCAGAAGCTCCAGCATCATCTGGTGCTGCCAGTCCTGGATACCCACCTGCATTCACACCATGATGGGTGAATCCTCACCGATGGCCCTGAGTCTGGGGCCACCTGTCGATGGCAGCAGCAGCAGCCTTCTGAGACTGGACCACGTTCTGCAGCCCCTCAGCCATGTCCCACTGTGAGTAGGCCACTCTTTGAAGGGCTACGGCCATAGCCTGCTGTGTCTCTAACACTAAGATGGGTGGAAGAGCAAAGTGTGCAGAGGACGCTGAAAGTTTGCAAAGGGATATAGATAATCTAAGTGAGTGGGCGAGGGTCTGGCAGATGGAGTACAATGTTGATAAATGCGAGGTCATCCATTTTGGTAGTAATAACGGTAAAATGGACTATTAGTTAAATGGTAAAAGATTGCAGCATGCTGCTGTGCAGAGGGACCTGGGTGTCCTTGTGCAGGAATCTCAAGGAGTTGGTTTGGCTTATGAGGAGAGTCTGAGTAGACTGGGGCTACATTCATTGGAATTCAGAAGAATGAGGAGAGATCTTATAGAAACATATAAGATTATGAAGGGAATAGGTAAGATAGAAGCAGGGAAGTTGTTTCCACTGGTGGGTGAAACTAGAACTAGGGGGCATAGCCTCAAAATAAGGGGAAGCAGATTTAGAACTGAGTTGAGGAGGGACTTCTTCACACAAAGGGTTGTGAATCTGTGGAATTCCCTGCCCAGTGAAGCAGTTGAGGCTACCTCATTGAATGTTTTTAAGGCAAGATAGATCATTTTATGAACAGTAAAGAAATTAAGGGTTATGGTGAGCGGGCGGGTAAGTGGAGCTGAGTCCACAAAAAGATCAGCCATGATCTTATTGAATGGCAGAGCAGGCTCGAAGGGCCACATGGCCTGCTCCGAGTTCTTATGTTCTTATGTCTCGGCGCTGTCTCCTGCAACCTGTCAAGGCCTAGTGTACGTACCTTGCCCCTGTCATTCCTATGTGGCCTGGATGTTCATCGTCATCATCCTCCCCCTCCACATCTTCCTGGGACGCCTCCTCCCCAACGATGCCCAGCTGGTCACCCTCCACCTCCTCCTCCTCCAAAGCTACTAGCACACAGCAGGTTAACACTATGCGATGCACTTTTGTGGGGATGTACTGCAGGGCCCCACCAGAGCAGTGCAGGGTCCAGAACCGCATCTTGAGGAGCCCGGTGCACCGTTCAGTGATTGACCAGCTGGCAGCATGGGCCTCATTATAACGGGTCTCTGCCTCAGTCATTGGCTTCCGCACTGGCCTCATCAGCCAAGTTCTCCGCAGGTAACAACTCATGTCCCCTACAAGCTATTCCTGCAGCCTGGACTGTTTCTCAAAGCGCTCGGGGGTATCAAGCTCATCAGTGTGAAGATGTCATGCATGCTTTCAGGGTGTTGGGCACACCTGCATGATGTGCATATGGTGATCACACACACTAGCTGCACAATGGTCAAGTGGAACCCCTTCACTGCCGCTGAGAGAGGGTATCCCCCTGTGCCCCGAGGTGCCAAATACTGCAGTAGGTGGCACAGGTGCCGCATTGTCTCCTCGCGGAGCCAGAGACTGTGGCGGCACACGCTGTCCGACAGCTGTTCGAATGGCATTCGCGTGCGGAATTGGCTTCTGGCTCCTCCCTCTCCTCCTGCTGCAGCCTGCCGTCTGGGCCGCCCTCGCCATGCTCACAATTTCTCCTCCTCCTCCTCAGCAGAACCAGCAGGCATAAGAATAACCTCTGTGTCGATTGGCTCCATATGGTACGTCATTCTCGGATATGGAAAGAGGGAGATGTGGGCTTGTTTGGGGGAAGGAAGGAGACACTGAGGGTCAATAGGGTCTCAAACCAGCTACCCACATCCGCCCATTACACACAGTCATTATTTGGTCATTTAATGTAACATGAGCTTAAAAAAATGTATACTGGAAATTTCCACAAGGATTATGCTGATCAACCAAAATGGACTTAATGACCAGTTTCTACTGAAGTTTCAGCAAATTCCTGAGGAATTTCCCAGAGGTCTTGTTTGCAGTGTTAAGAATACTCCTTTCAAAATGAAAGAACTTACGGCAAAAGTCAAGGATTCGCCAGTTAATGCAGACACCAGCATCTAAGCAGGCTTTAGCATAGACTGCAATAGCACCACACAGACAGTCACAGTCTCCAAATATATCACAACTGCATGTGGTCTGTACACAGCTTTCATAATATGGAACTCGATAAACCTGTTAACAACGAGAAAAGGAAAGTAGTGCACTTTTAATCTGTGAAGAATCCCAACTGCCACTACACATTAGGCAAGTATAAAGTATGTTTAGGCAGAGTTTTACAGCCCCTGTGCCTCCCTCCAACCAGCAGCAATTTTACAGAAGGCGGATGGGAAGTCAGGTTGGCTGGCAGCTATCTGAGGCAGGAAGAACTGCCTCCAGGCAAATATTGCTCCATGAGGTTTTAAATGACAGCAGGCAGCTGAAGCTTTAAATGGCAGCAGGAAAGTATTTCCCATCAACTCTTTGGGTGACAGGGCAGAAAATTCTGTCATCCAAAACATTCTGTCCCTTGCTTCCATTACATTCACTCCTCTGTCCACTTCAGCATCATCAAATCAAATTTTATGTTGAATCATGACAAGTTGCCCTCACTTTATATTCTGGCAGCCTAATTAGCGCTGCTTTTAGCAGTGACAAAACTGCTAAAAGTTGCCAACTCAATTCTAACTATTTTAATCCCTCAAGAAAGGGTGGGAACCTCATTTAAATTCATTTTAATAAATTAACATGTAGTTCCCCTGCCATATATTCCCCAAGATAAAGAATTCCCTCCTTGCCGACATGCATGGCATCACGAGGGGAACCTGCCAGGGCGCCAAGATAAGTATAACCCCCATGGGGAGATGGTAATGCCCATCAAGCTGGCAGTGACAGGGGCAATGGGGTGTCCCATTGGGGGGGCTCCTCTTAGGTGTCGGAGGGCATGAGAATGTTGCCTCGGTATTTGGTGGGGGGTTGGGGAGAGAGTTTTGTTTAACATGATCAGGGCGCTTATGGAGCCAGCTCTAGCAGGCCCTGACCCGCCAACTTGATGGTGAAAACCACACCCATTTTTCTGTGCACAGACTGTCAGGGAATCTAGAGAGAAAACTCGGTTGTGCAGAGAGTGCAAAATTCATGAAGCTTAATGCCAACATTTCTGCATTGTGCAGCTGGGATAGTTGGATGAATAAGTCATTTGTTCACTTTCTCTATCGAGCTGTGCTGCACCTGCTCCCCCTCCCTCCCAACCCGTACTCCAACCTCAATCCCTCTTCCTCAATCTTTATCAGTTACATCTTTTCAAATTATTGGTAACAGTTGAATATGGGAATACCTTCTTACCGTTGTGGTTACAGATAAAGCTGAAAGTGACAACCATAACTTCTCTCCCTCAGAATCTTATAGACCAGAAAGAGGCCATACTAAAGCCCAGATAATTAATATACTTCGCAACAAAAACAATTAACTCAACGGTATCCTTATATCCAGATAAACAAACATGCATTCACCACTCCTCTCGGGTCTCTATTCCGTAGTCAATTCTATTCCCACATTTCCACCATTCCTTTGATTCCTAGTGCTTCTCTTTTCTAAATTAGTCTGTTGAGTGACAGATTATCAAATGCATTTTGAAAGTCCATGGGGGCGATTCTCCCCCCAAAAATCAAAGTGCCCAATGGGCAGGAAAATTGGAGTTTTTCCCGCCCATTTATTGAATGAACTGTGGGGAATGAATCTCCGGGACTCTGTGCATCACAGAGTTCGCCGTGGGATTCATGCCAGTAAGGGAGAGGAAGGTGGGGGGTTGAGCCTGAACCCGCTAGGACGGCAGGAATCAGCATGCTGAGCGGACCATTACCCATGCGCCGACCTGTCAGTACGGAGATCGGCGCAGGGGCACTGGCCCTCTCGTTGCTGACCTCCGATCACCTGCCTACCAAATGCTTCCCAGGCCCCTGCTCCGGATCACTGGCTTCCCAACGCCCCCTCAATCGCCGGCATCTGTGACCCACCCCCACCCCCCTATGGATCGCCAGCTTCCTTGACCACCCTCCCCCAGCTCCCCCCCCACCCCCAGGCCAGCCCAATCACCAGCACCCCATGGCCAGCCCTAAACTCGCCCCCACCATGGCAGCCTGAACCCCCTTCACTATGTCCAGCCCGATACCACCATCCCCCATGTCCAGTCCCTCTTCCCTCCCAACTACTGATACCCAATGCAGAGCACGCAGGGGTCCACACCCCCCCCCCCCCCCCCCCACCCCCAGTAGGCCCTGACCCCTCTGGCAATGCCCCCTTGGCATTGCCCAGTGACTTGTTCCTGACCTCAGAGGGGCTGTCAACGGCCTCTGTCCCCACCAGCGCGGTGATCACACCTGGTCCCTGTTCATTAGTGAGCCTGGAGGATACCGTTGCTCACGAGTGATATGGAAATTGATGCTTCCATATTGTAATCAGACTTGCATAGATTTCCAGACAGAGGCTGATTAGATTGTAAAAAATTGTCTGGTAAAGTCGCAATCGGCTGGACACCGATCGTGAATCCCACCAATGGTTATTGGATAAACATATGGATTACATTGGAATAGTGTAGGTTAGATGGGCTTTAGATTGGTTTCACTGGTCGGCGCAACATCAAGGGCCGAAGGGCCTGTACTGCACTGTAATGTTCTATGTTCTACAGGTCACCCACTGATATGTCCCAGCCCACTGCATTACTCGAGCAGCGCAGTGGCCCAGGAGACGTGTGCCCCATATATACAACATTGGTTTCATGAGCTTCATCAATCCTCTCTATTACTTCATCAAATAATTCAATTAGGTTAGTCAGATTTGCCTTTAACATATCCATGCGGGCTGTCCCTGATTAGCTCATGTTTCTCCAAGCATTAGTCCCCTACTGAGAATGGCAGAAATTAAAGATTCCTGCCTCTTCTTAATCTTTTGGTTGCCACTCACGTACAATCCTGATCTCTTGCTGCCAGTGAAGTGACCACTTCCTGAACTGTATGATCTAGAAAACTGTCACCCTTTCTGATGTTCAGCAGTGACTCCAGTTGCCCCTGAATCTCAGATATCCTGAGCTTGAGCAGGAGCAGCTGGAGACACTTCTGACATGTGGTCACCATGAAGTATCTTTGAGTTCCCACATGGAACAGGAATTGCAAACAAGTCTCAGATGCTAATCCATAATGTGAAAAAAATAATTTTACCAGTTCTTACCGTGTTTAAACTATTAATTTTAATTAATACCTCTTGACCAGCTGTGTTATTAATTCAATTGCTGTTATAATAACCCCAATTGAATATTTTTAATTTCCCAACTCCTAATTTGAATTGTTCAAAGATCCCCTCTTACCAATTTACTGACCTTGTTCCTTATTCAGAGTGCCACCCCACCTTCTTTTCTTTTTTTGCCTAACTCTCCTAAATCTTTGGATATCCAATTCTCAATCCCGGTCATCCTATTGTCATGTCCCCATTATGGCAATTAAATCATACCCATTTACCTCAATTTGTGCATTCAGATCATCAACCATTTTGCAAACGCCACATGCATTCTGGTTGAGTGATTTTCATTCTGCTTCTTTTTAAACTTAATTCTCTATTTTGATCCTATTTGATGCTTGCCTATGTTTCATCTGCCTTTTATTTTTGTTGCCTAATTTCCTGCTTCATTTTACCAGTATTGCTTTCCTCCAAGTAGAGCTCTCTGTCAGGTTCCCATCCTACTTGGTCTACGTTGAACCCTCCACAACAACATGAATGGTTAGGATGGATATTAGTCCCAATACTGCTAAGATGCAAGGTGTCCAACTTGTAGTGGTCACACCTGCCACAGAACCCATCCCAATGCCTCAGAAATCTGATGTCCTCCCTCCTACGCTCGTTCTCCAGCCACACATTCAAACTCTGAATTCTCCTATTTCGATGCTTACCAACATGAAGGATGGAAGCAATCCTCTTTGATTATTGCTTCAAAGGTCCTTCTTTTCAATCTACTTCCTAGCTCTCTGAAATCTGCTTTTTGGACCTGATCCCCTTTCCTACCTAAGCCATTGTGCTGACGTAACCACAAACATTGGCTATTCATCCTTCCCCAGGAGAATGTCCTGGAGCTGTTCCATGACATCCTTGACCTTGGCACTAGGAAGGTAATGTACCATTCTGGAGTCACGCTCACAGACACAGAAATGTGTGTCTATTACTCTACAAATCCTGTATCACTACTGCTTTTCCCCTTTTCTTTCTCCCCTCTGTACAGCTGAACCTCCCATGGTGTCACAAACTTTCAAAACTTTCACTATGCTCACTCACAGACTCGCCATTTTATCTCTTTGCCGCTCTCACATGGGTCCCTCTCACTACAAACCTTCCTCCAGCCTGAGAAATATCCATTAACCATTATGCTCTGTTTGCTGTCACTTAGTCAAGTTTGTACCCATGTTGCTACTGTTCATTTTATTGCTTCATCTTTGACTTGCTCTATTATCCTCTCATTGATTTTGCACTACTCCCTCCTTTATCCTCTTGCACTGCTTCCATCTCAGGCTCTTATAACCTTTTATCGTGCTCTCATGAGAATCTCAGAAACTTCCTAACTTATTTTTCTTAACACTGATGTACACAATGAAAAATCATTGACTTATAAATTATGAAAACAAGTTTAAATATTTGCAGTAGAGCTTAAATCCATTAATAAAACATTTCTTTCAAAATACCACCCAGAGATGTCCCAAGTCCTCCCATGGATCCACATACCATTTTGAAAATGCTTGAACTGGACTATAGAAAACAAAAATTACAGGGCTGCCATGCATGTACAATGAAAGCAGCCATCATTTCAACAGTGTCTTGCTGATATCTCTGTTGACTTCGAAAATTAACAAAAATGAAGGGAACTGGTGCAATCTCTCTTACTCCCACTCCTCATCTGCTCAGTGTTCTTAATGCATTTATTTTAAAGCTCATTCTGACAATGGAACAACATTTCTACTTCATCAGCTTATTATATAGATCACATTGCTTAAAAACATTAATAGGCATATGACCTCTCCGACCATTTACTGATTGAGCAACATTGCATTCTTACGAAAAATACTCACCAGATTGTGGCATAGTTTGAAGATATTGCTGTGAATTATGTGGCATTGTTTTTCTGCCCAGGCCAAACGATATGGATTTAAGTCACAAGGATGCATAACTTCAGTCACATCATGACATAAAGGATCTTCCTTCCAAGTATTTGCAAATTCTAATGCATTGGAGGCTAAGTATTGGCTCCGAGTTATAAAATCATCACCCATGTCACTGTTGAAATTTCCACAGAGTCCGCAAAGTGAAAGCTGATAACATGCAAGAAGATTATTATTTGTCTTTCATACATATTTTCTAATACCTTACTGCAGCAAAATCAATCCCTTTGTCCTCCTTTGCTATAGATCGATGGAGATGAATGTGCAACCTCTGTCACTGAAAGTGAGTATGTAGGTTCAGCAGGTGATGAAGAAGGCAAATGGTATATTGACCTTCATAGCAAAAGGATTTGAGTACAGGAGCAGAGATGTCTTGCTGCAGTTACACAGGGACTTGGTGAGACCGCACCTGGAATATTGTGTGCAGTTTTGATCTCCTTATCTGAGAAGGATGTTCTTGCTATAGGAGAAGTGCAGCGAAGGTTTACCAAACTGATTCCTGGTTTGGTGGGACTAGGATATGAGGAGAGATTGAGTCAGTTAAGATTATATTCACTGGAGTACAGAAGAATGAGGGAGGGGATCTCATAGAAACCTATAAAATTCTAACAGAACTAGAAAGGGTATATGCAGGAAGGATGCTCTCAATGGCGGGGGTGTCCGGTACCCCTGTCTGAGGATACTGGGTAGACCATTCAGGACTGAAATGAGGAGATATTTCTTCACTCAGAGAATGGCGAGCCTGTGAATTCTCTACCACAGAAAGCAGTTGAGGCCTAAACATTAAGAAGGAGTTAGATATAGATTTTGAGGCTAAAGGGATCATTCAGCTCAGTAACCGGAACAGGTTACTGAGCTGAACGATCAGCCATGATCATAATGAATGGCGGAGCAGGCTGAAGAGCCGAATGGCCTACTCCTGCTCCTAGTTTCTATGTTACTTTTGGAGTCAGTTAACCTCAACAGTACCTCTTTATTATCTATTTTTATCCGATTCAATTTCCCAACCATCTCTAATAATCCAAATCTTGGAGTCAGTAGCAAAGTGAACGTGTACAATGCTGACTGCTCTGTCCCTACCTTTTTCATCGGTTGCAGTGGGAATATGTTCTCCCAGGTACCATACAGATCTATTGGTGAATGAACTAGAAAGGCCTGGTAGTGCGATGCATTCCCAATAAAGCCGCACCCTCTTCTAACAGCATGATTTGAAGACACAACTACAGCCTGCTCAGGAGTGCAGCTCTTTAAATTGACAGGAATATGAAAACACTCCTGCTCCTGCAACACCCCTGGCTTTTCTCCACCTGGTTCCTCAGTCCTATCAATGTCAGGGAGTGGATGGGTATAAGCAGTAGGAAAGGCTACAATTTAAACTAAATCAAATAAAACATTGAGATGATTAAATACCATGTATGAAAGATTTGCAGTTGGGCTATTAATTCAAAGGTTATCATTGAGCTGAAGATTCCAAGGGGTGTCTCTTTAGCTCATGTCACCAGGAGGGAATTTCATCTGGCTTGTGCCATGAATTAGTGTTGCATGACTGATTTCACCACCATCCATTATCACAGTAGAGTGTGGTATCTGATATCTCCAAGTCCTTATACACTTTTTAAAATGGGACAATGAATTTCAATGCTTGTTTTTATAAGCGGTTGTGCACTTAAATTAAATGTTTTTATAAGTTGAAAGAATCTCAATGTAGTAAATGAGTTTTTATGAATGTGTGTTTTTTTTTCAATATAGTAAAGCCTGCAATAGAATCATAGAATTATTACAGTGCAGAAGGAGGCCATAACCCCACTTATTTACACTACTAACCCCCTGACAGTAACGGGCAATTTAGCATGGTCAATGAACCTAACCTGCACATCTTTGGACTGTGGGAGGAAACTGGAGCACCTGGAGGAAACCTAGACATGGGGAGAATATGCAAACTCCACACAGCTAGTCACCCAAGCTGGAAATCGAACCCGGGCCCCTAGCGCTGTGAGGCAGCAGTGCTAACCACTGTGCCACCATGCCATCCCTTATAAAGGAAACTGGTTACATTTACAATACTATGAAAAAGGGCAGTGAAAATAATAAATTGGATAGCTGCTTTTGATATAATGGCTTTTGCCTGTGCTTCAGTGTAGCAAAACTACAAATATTTAGGAAAAAACAGATTTATGATTGATTTGCACCAAGTGCATTGAAAGGCTTGACTCATAGTTTTTTACTATGGCTAAAAACTGGTAGATCTGCACATGGATATCAATCTGTAAGAAAATTATTGTGAACTACCACTCCTTACCTGGTGCATTCTGGTGAAGCGGATGAACGTGTTTGTATTCTTATTCCATAATATTTGTAGTAGGTGACCCCCAGGAATCATCACATCAAGAGACACATAAAGTGAATTGATTTGTATGTTAAATTTGCCAGCCGTATTTTCAGGTGTTATCTTGTAGGCTGAATCTCTCATTTCTATCAGAACATCCTTGAATTGAAGCATATAGTTTAGCTCTTTGAATTCAGATACCTTTATGTATTATGTATACAGTATTATAAATATTGAGTACTCTCTGCTTACCTACTGGTTTAGTCCAGATAGATATGTAATGCATGTCCCTCATATCCCACATCACTTTTAGGTCAGACTAAGCTTTAAAACCCAAGTAGATTTTTTAAAATTATTTTATGAGATGCAGGTACCATTGGCTGGGCCACCATTTGTTGTCATCCATAATTGCTCTTCAACTGAGTGGCTTGCTGGACCATTTCAGAGGGCAGTCAAGAATCAACCACATTGCTAAGGAGCTGGAGTCACTTGTAGGGCAGACCAGGTAAGGATGGCAGATATCCTTCCCCAAAAGGATATTGATGAACCAGATGAGTTTTTATCATAATTGACAATGGTTTCATGGTCATTGTTGAACTTTTTTAAAATTCCAGATTTTTTACTGAATGGGGGATGGGGATTGTGTTTGTGTGCATAGGGCTGCCAGAATCCATATGAGGATGCCAGAGGCATGTTCTTGTTCCTTGCTGCTGAATCAATAAAATAACAGGTCCATTTTCCAGATTACCTTTCAGGACCGCTGTTTAGGTCCCTCATTATCTGCTATGATGAGTGGCACACACTTAAACAGTTGTTGTGAAATTGTAGTTATAAGGCCTGATACAGGTTCCAGCTTGCTTCACATGGGCGTTTGGCAGCCTTGTTAAGGTCCTCAGATAAAGAATCATAGAATTTTATAGTACAGAAGGAGGCCATTCGGCCCATCGAGTCTGTACTGACCACAATCCCACCCAGACCCGATCCCCATAACCCCATGCATTTACCCTAGCTAGTCCCCCTGACACTAGGGGGCAATTTAGCATACCCAATCCACCTAACCCCCACATCTTTGGACTGTGGGAGGAAACCGGAGCACCCGAAGGAAACGCACACAGACACAGGGAGAATGTGCAAAATCCACACAGACCCAAGCTGGGAATCGAACGCGGGTCCCTGGCGCTGTGAGGCAGCAGTGCTAACCACTTTGCCACCATGCTGCCCTGGTAGCTGGTAGAATCTGAATGGTAAGAAGTCATTAAGTGCAGTATTGGGGTTTTTATAAGTGCAACTGTTTCCATTTTTGGAATTAAAATCATTCCAATGGATGGAATGGACTGACCTAGAGATAAAGAATGAGAGGCATGGCCTACCTCGGTGAGAGACTGAGGGAGCATATTTTAACAATTTCTGTTATGATCCAGGCCAGAAAGTCCAAGGTGTTTTATGAAGAGAGTCCAGACCCTAAGTTTTTACCTTTGAATTTGGCACGGGTAAGCATAAGCTGTTTCACTCTCGGTATGATTCAAGTGACACACTAGGAAAATGTTATCAAACAAAGTTTATTTAAGAACACAGTTGAACTAGAACAAGAAAAATCAGACACTGCTTACCTTTAGCTTCTAGCTAGCAACCACAGACAGCAGGATTTCCAACACCAGGGAGAGAAACAAGAAACAATGTGTTCTGTCTCCAGTCCAAACAGCTTCTGACAAAAATTAAACTAAAATCCTGAACAGATAATGTGACATGAACCCGGTTGAGGCCGTTCTCATGTGTGACCACGCAGACGCTACGGCAACGGATGAATGAACACCGCTCGACAATCACCAGGCAAGAGTGTTCTCTTCCTGTTGGGGAACACTTCAACGGTCACGGACATTCAGCCTCTGATCTTCAGGTAAGCGGCCTTCACGACACACGACAATGCAGAGTCGCTGAGCAGAGACTGATAGCCAAGTTCCGCACACATGAGGACGGCCTCAACTGGGATCTTGGGTTCATGTCACACTATCTCTAACGCCCACGACTTGCCTGGGCTTGCAAAATCTCACTAACTGTCCTGGCTGGAGACAATACACATCTCTTTAAACTGTGCTTAACCCTCTCTCCACTCATATTGTCTGTACCTTTAAGACTTGATTACCTGTAAAGACTCGCATTCCAACCATTATTTTGTAAATTGAGTTTGTGTCTTTATATGCCCTGTTTGTGAACAGAACTCCCACTCTTCTGATGAAGGGGCAGCACTCCGAAAGCTAGTGGCTTGTGCTACCAAATAAACCTGTCAGACTTTAACCTGGTGTTGTGAGACTTCTTACTGTCCTTCTGTCCCCACAGGAGAAAAATGCCCACAACTGCCAGGAAAGGGCAAGGAGGGGTGGTGAGCCTGACATCTGAGTCCTCAGCCTCTTTGAGGAGCAGGCGCTGGAACTTGTGGGAGAGGAGCGTATGTGGACAATAAGTGACAGCACGGTCGGGCTAGAAATATGAGTGAGCACCTGACAATCCTCCACTTTATGGAGAAATGTCAAAAAAGTTGCCTGCAGCCCAGATTCTTCTCCCTCCTTTGCATTTAACCTTATGTCCTGTGTTGTAGGAAGGGACGCCAATGCGCCCGGGCCATCTGGCATCGCGGCCCCCACTGCTGCTGCCAACCATCCTCTCCCTGACAGCTCAGACGACTCCTCGGAGGAAGCCGATGAAGGGACCTCTGAGGCCGGCACCAGTTTGATGTCACAATTCACCATCCCAGAGCCTCTCACATTGGTGGGTCAAGTTAGTGGTGAGGCATCTGGCTCACTCTCTGATGCGCACAACACATCTGCTGATGTACATCAGATGGAGGAGGGAATGGCCAAAGTCTCTGGCATGCGGGGGCCTGCTGGAGGTGAGGACTCAGCTGGCCCCAGACTACATGCGGAGCCTCTGCGATCATTTTTCCCTCAGCTGCTGGAGATGCAACAACAGAGCCAGGGAGTGCAAGAGGAGCTGACAGCAACATTGGACCAACTGACAGGCTGTTGGGAGGAGTCGCAAATTTTTCAGGCAGACCAGCTATTGCCTGTCTTGCGTGGTTCCCAGACCAACATTGCAAATGTGGCGTCTGCAGTGAAAAGCCTTGGGCGGGAGATCCTCACCATGAGTGGCAGGCTCCAAGCGATGGCCAAGTCACAGCAGGCCATGGCGGAGTCCAAGAGGGCCATGGCCCAGTCACAACAAGCCACAGCTGAGGGCCTCAACAGGCTTCTCGAGACGCTGCGGCCCACGGCTGAGAGGCTTGCAGGAGACCGCGCGGGACAGCGCTGGGACACAGCAGACCCACATGCAGCAAGAAAGCCTCCTATTGCCCAAAGCATGTGTTGATGAGGGCCTCCCTTGCATGCCTGACCCTTGCTGCTGCCAGCCCTCCAGCGCCTGGGTGGTGTTGCTCTTTGTTGTCGTCTTCCTCCTCTTCCTTCTTCTCCTGTGTGGCGGCCTCTTCCCCAATGATGCCCATCTGGTCGGCCTCTATGTCCTCCTCTGCAAGATGGTCTCCTCGCTGCTGCACCAGGTTGTGTAGGGCACAATACACCACCACAATGCGGGACGATATCAGGGGGCTATATTGGAGGGCCCCGCTAGAGCGGTCCAGGAACCTGAACCGCATCTTGAGGAGCCCTATGCACCGCTCTACTATTGAACTGGTGGCAAAGTGGGCCTCATTATATCGGGTCTCCACCTCAGTCTCAGGCGACATCAGTCAAATCTGAAGCGGGTACCCCATGTCCCCCACAAGCCATCCCTGCACCCAGGGCTCCTCCTCAAAGACCTCCGGGATATCAGAACTCCTCAATATGAAGCTGTCATGCACGCTGCCTGGGTGTCTGGCACAGATGTACATAATGTTGAGCCGATGGTCACACACCAATTGTACATTTATTGAATGAAAGCCCTTTCTATTCATGAATCTTCCTGGATTCTTTATCGGGGCCTCGAGGGCGACATGGGTGCAGTCTGTAGCCCCCTGCACATCTGGCATCCCCGTGATGGCTGCAAATCCTGCAGCCTGGGTTGCCTGCTGGGCTTGTTTCAGGTCAAATTTGATATACTGGCCAGCTCGGGCATACATGGCATCCGTGACCTCCTTTACATACTTGTGGACAGATGATTGTGAAATACCACAAAGGTCTCCAGAGGCAGTCTTGAAGGACCCGGTGGCATAAAGGTTTAAGGCAGCCGTCATTTTAACAGCCACCGGGAGTAGGTGCCCCCCCACCCCCCCCATGCCCCGAGATGCAACGTACTACAACAAATGGCACAGGCGTTGTACTGTCTCCTTTCAGAGCTGGAGTCATCAGCGGCACACAATGTCCAACAGTTGCTCGGAAGACTGTTACTAGTATGCAGAACTGCCGGGGTCTCCGCTCCCTCCTTCTCCTACCCCCCGACTCCTTGGGGTGAATGGCGGTCACAATCTGCCTCTGGCAGCTGCCTCCCTCTACTCCTGTGAGTGGTAAGGCCTGGGCCTCTCCTGCCCGCAATTCATCCTCCTGCTCCTCAGTTCCAGCAGCAACCAAAAGCACAACAAGATCAATGGGTTGCATCGCAAAAGCCATCTCGTCAATCTGAAGGGGGGGGTGGCAATTTGGCCATTTGGTTTCAGAGTGGGTGGTACCCTTGAAAACTGTGTACACTTGTGAAGCTAAGGAGGGAGTAAAGGAGTATTGTTTTATAATCAAACTTTTCTTGTTTAACAAATGTTTTTCTTTGTTGTTAAAACTAATAAGCAGTCCTGTGACTCTGTTCCTCCAGTTACAATCTTTTGAGCCAGGGTTCCATTCTGGAATCTTCCTGTCCAGTAGTAACACCAACTGGGATTGTAACAAAATGAGGAAAGGTGGTCCTGATAGTAGAGGATGACATAAGAGCATTAGTAAGAAAAGATCTGGCCTTCGATTATCATGAAGTAAAACTGGCATAAGTGGAAATTAGGATTCAGAAATTGCTGGCTTGAGTAGTTTATAAGCTCCGTAACAGAGGTTCTACCATTGGTTAAAGCATGAAACGAGAAATTATTGAAGCTTTTAACAAAGACAATTTAATAATTGTGCAGAACTTGAATCTTCATATAGACTGGGGCAATCAACTTGGCAAGAGTGAGTTTGTAGAATGTTTTCATTACAGTTTCCCAGAGCAATATGTTGTGGAAGAAACTCGGGATAAAGCTGATGGTAGAAGATTTTTGGGTTCCCTTTATGTTAACCGCCATTCTATTCTCAGATTTTTTTCTTTGCTAGTCTTTCTTTCCTCTTCAATTCCCCTCTCAACTTACTGTGCTTCGCCAGGTTATCATTGGAAGGATTCACCTGACATTCATCATATTTTATCATTTCATCATATTCTTTATTTCCCTTGTATCCCTCTGTTGGAATATACCTAGCCTGTCCATGAAACACCTCTTCTTTTATGCTCATCCATTTTTCCCTGTCACCCTTGGCGAGATCACATCTTGGAATTCGTAGAATCCCTACAGTGCAGAAGGAGGCCATTTAGCCCATCAAATTTGCACCGACTCTCCGAAAGAGCATTTTACTCAGACCCTTTCCCTGTAACCCTGCATATTTACAATAGCTAATCCACCCAACTTCCACATCTTTGGACATGAAGGAGCAATTCAGCATGGACAATCTACCTAACCTGCACATCTTTGGACTGTGGGAGGAAACTGGAGTACCTGGAGGAAACCCACATAGACACAGGGAGAACACGCAAACTTCACACAGGCAGTCACCCTAGGCCGGAATTGAGCCCGGATCCCTGGCACTGTGGGGCAGCAGTGCTAACTACTGTGCCACTGTGTTGCTCCTTTTCATTTAAGATAGTCCTCCTCTAATTCAAAAGTCCTACTTTAGATTGTTCCTTGATCTTCTCCATTATTAGTTTAAGCCTTATGCTGTGATAATCACTCTTATATATGTGTTCCCTCACAGACACTTGATCCACTTGGCCCACCTCATTCCCCAGTATCAGATACAGCAATGCCTCCTTTCTTGTGGACTGGGAACAGATTAGTCAACACTTTTCAGAAATTCCGAGCAATCCTATCCTTTATTCTCATATTAACCCAATTAATAATTGCGTAATTCAAGTCTCTGAATATCACCACTGTGGAGGTTTTACTCAGCTCTGTAGTTTCCCTGAAGATTTGCTTCTCTATTGCGGTTTTACTATTTGGAGTCCTATAAAATACGTCATCATGGGCCAGATTTTTGCAGAGTTGGTCGATTGCCAGCCACATTCCTGGCGGCACCAGTTTTCACTGCCATGGGATAAAGGTGCGGCTGGTAAGTCAGCATCCTGAACTCCTAACCTGGTCAGTGAGGGCAGGCATCTCATAACTGCACCATAATGTTGTGGAGTCGGTCCAACTTTTTGAGGATTTCTGGTAAATAGACCCTCACATGAGTTGTGAACCATAATCGGGATTTTAGAACATTTTGAAAGCTACCTTTAAAAGGTCTTAGCCATGACACCTCCATGCCCTGTATGTCACCGTACCCCATCGATACACTCCCTGCACCCTCCATACCTTCTCACCTACACAACCAATGACAGCATAAAAGTGGTCACTCTTGAATGGACTTAAAAAATACTCATTTTGTTTAAAAGAAAATTGATGTTCTTTCAACCTTATAAAATTCATAGCTACTAGAATATCAATAATAGGGCTGGAGAGCATCATCAATGCTGGGAGTGATACTTTATTTTAATATGTTCCATCTGACATTTTTGGTTTTGTTGCAATAACATGAACGTCCCCTTGGAGTTGATAATTTATGTATTGGTAGTCAAAAGAGCAAAAAGAAACATTTTTTGGCACACAGTTGGTGGGCTGTAGAGTTAGGAGCTATAGATTTGTAATATCGCACTTTGTGAATCAATCTAAAACTCAGTAAACATGGACATCTGGTCTCCTCCCATCTATAAAAGGTTTAAGATTCCTCAGTTCTCACTCTGGTCTCAGGCCTCTTCTGTTGCTCCTACTCTATTTATGTCTTATAGTCTCATAGCTCTTGCTCCTGGTACTTTTTCCTGAGATCATTTTCGAACTTTGGAGCTTTCAACTTATACTTTGGAAGTCTCAACTATCAGATCAGGGTGGGCGCCACTTATGTTGACTTAGGTTGGATCATAAAAGAGAACCAAAATGAGCAGCAACATCAGCAGTAACAGTAACCTGCCAATTCCAGACCTATAGTTCCACTGGTGACAGAGGAGAGCATCAGCAGAGAAGCACAGCTCGCCTGAGGCCATACCCAGTACACAGACTGAGGATAAATTTACTCAACATGTCTGAACAGCAGTGTACCAGGTGACGATGCAAATAGTCATTTGTCACTTGTTAGAACAAATCTTGCTGTCAACTGGGCCTGTTTACCACTGGCTGTTAAAGTCAACACTGTCCTCAACTCTTGTGTCTGGATTATTCACGGGGTCTCCTGAAGAGAGTTCCAGGATCTCACAGAAGGAAGCCTACAGATATATAAGATAGTGACTGATAGTTCCGTTCATCATAACTACCAATTATATCTATGCTTGCAATGATAAAAGTCAGAATGAAAGAGTACTCAGGTTTGCAGCTTTGGCTGACTTCCCACAGGTACATCGTCAACTGCACATATGTAGCAAATAAGACTCCAGTGGACCACCCAGGAGTATCTGTCAACCATAAAGGTTTCTACTTTAAAAATTTGCAGCAAGTGCACAACCACAGAAAGATCATTCTGCAGTTGTGTGTATAATTCCCAGGCAGCTGCAATGATGTTTCAACTCACAACAGTTCAACTTCCCTGACAGCTTCACATCTGGAAGCTGACTGCTAGAATGTATAGTCATCAACTTGGTGGAGTGCGGTGGGGGTGAGGGGGGGGGGGGGTGGGGGGGGGGAGAGCGTGAGGAGATGGAAGCCAACAGATGATAAGTGGATGCACTTTGAGTGATGTCCTTGCTTCCATGTCTTTTTTCTTCATCATTCCTTTAATGGGGACAACCACACTTCATTTTTAACACTATGCAAGGCCAAGGCTAGTTTATCTGCCAACCTAATTAAGATGGCATCCAGAGACTGCAAGGCCTTGCTCAACGCTTGCAGTTTGTGTGCTGCAATTGATGCACCATGCAGTTGGTTACTCTGGACAATATCCATGGATGAAGATATCATTGCAACAGGTAACAGGAACGCATTAGTGCTTGAGGCAGACTCCATATTCTCTGCAATTGTGACAGTGGACTTGGAAGACCTGTCAGTGCATTGTTGCTATTCTTTAATGATGACCTCCAGGGTACAGCATCTACGTTCAACTGAGCAGAACCTGAAGAGAACTGTGCCCTCGGACCCGTACTCTTCAACGCAATCCTGATCCTACCAACTGCTTTTGTTCACTTGTGAAGTGTGAGTTGCTAGGTGAAAAACCAACTATCTAACTGGTACCATCAAAGTACAACCAAACATGAGCTTGTCCATGGTCTGCATAAGTATATAGAATAGTGCACTCTTAGTAGGACTCACTCTGAGTAATAACCATTGCCCATCTCTACCAACTCCTGTTGTATGGATGAGGACTCTGATGGGAGATAAAATAAATGAGTTCTATAAAGATATGAATGTTAGAAATTATGAAGAACATGTTCATATCTCATTGTTGACATCAAGTCAACATGACTAACTGCTCTTTGACATGTGATTGTCTGATATCTATCACCAAGTAGTGAGGCGGTCCCCATCACCCAGAGCCAGGTACACTGAGTTTCCACAAGGGCAGCATGCATGGTGGTTAGCACTGCTGCCTCACAGTGCCAGGGACCCAGGATCGATTCCTGGCTTGGATCACTGTCTGCACATTCTCCCCATGTCTGCATGGGTTTCCTCCGGGTGCTCTGGTTTCCTCCCACAGTCCAAAGATGTGTGGGTTAGGCGGATTGGCAATGCTAAATTGCCCCTTCATATCAGGGGGACTAGCGAGGGTAAATGCATGGGGTTATGGGGATAGGGCTTGGGTGGGATCAGTGCAGACTCGATGGGCCAACTGGCCTCCTTCTGCACTGTAGGGATTCTGTGATTTTATCTCTGCATTGCTAGTAATGAAATGACTGCAGGACTGCCTTCATTTCTCTCCCACCTTCTGTATTCTGTATTCTCTTCTCCTGTAAGGATGGAAAGAGCATATCTATTTCTGAGCGTAATGGAATACATTCAACTGATGGATGGAGTGCATTTGGTGAAGTTAACTGTGAAGGTGAGGTATTATGTTGTCTAAAGATAAGAAGGAATGGGTGTGGATAATGGATGAGAATAAGAGAAAGTGCATAAACAGAGAGAAATGAGTGCACTTGTAAGTTAAGTGGTTGCAAGAAACTGGAGTAGTCTTGACAAGGAAGAGTGAAAAGGTTGGAGTGAAGCACACAGCAGGATGCAGGCGAATGTGCAACTCTACTCATTTTTCCTGACATACTCTGATAAACCAAATGCTTTATGCATTGAACTCAGAAGTCAGCACAAATGCACACCTCCTCTATCACCTTTAACCTTCTTGGGTACTGCCAAAGGTATTTTCCTCTCTGCTCTCTTTTTCATAGTCCCCAGCATCTGATCCAGGAAGCAGCACTGAACTGGGATGAAGGGTTTCCATGTCCCCACTTTCACTTCTTCCCTTCATTCCTTTTTCTCTCTAGAACTCCAAACACCTCCAATCGCACTGTCAAATTGGCATTTTAAATACTGGAATTGAGATTGCATTGTGTGGGTCTGCAACATACCCCTCGTCACCGATTGGATGGAAAACCAGGAAATAAAATGGTAACACAATGGCTGCATTAAAAACCCACTGACAGTGTGCTTAACTCCCTGTTTCCCATGCAGTATTAGGTCCCTGGTACAGCATGCCTGAAAGTTAAGATCGAGGCTCGCTTGTCTCAGCGAGGATTCTTCACTTTGGCTGATTGAAAAGAAACTGTTGCTTCTCCTGCTCTCATTTCTGTAGAGAGAAGCACACTGAAAAGCATCTCCAGTGATTGCAATTTCTCACTCAAAGGCCACAAAGTGTCTATGAGTGCCATTCCTTAAACAGTGTCCACAAAATGGAGACTAACTTACAACTGACCTGGTAAGGGATTGCTAGAAAGCCTGAACAAGTGAAATGGGTGGAGTGGAGTGATCCACTGAGATATTCTAATTCAGCTTTAACTGGTGAGGTAGGTGAGTGAGAGGGTTACTGATTCAGTAAGAGAATCCTCCCATGCCCCAGCTGAGTCTGATTTTCTTAGCACAATGTCAATGTGATCCTAAAACCCAAATATGAATATAATTTAATTTTTTGCAATATTAATGCAGTTCCTTTAGTCTAATATTAGCTAAGCCAGCTAACGTTAACTATTAATTAGTTTAATTTTGTTACCTCAATATTAATAATTGCCTTACCCCAATGTAAATCTTTATTGCTTTGGAGCAGGTCACTCCTGATTGGCCACAAATAACATTTTCAGTTACAATCTTGAAATTTGGACGTGTTTCATTCGCACAACACGAGTCCTAAAATTCCCAAATAAGCAATAATAATTGATTACTTAAAATAAATCATAAGCCACAGAGGAAATCTGAAACCATTAAAAAAAATCCTTTGTTTTCCTGTCTCATTACCTGAACTAAAGTGTATTCACAGTTACCGTTAAAGACAAATTTCTTGCCATCGAATGTGGTAACATGCCCTTCCCCATGAATGACACAGGTTGCAGGGCAATGCACATTTTCTATGCATTTCCATTTTCCACTCCTGCAGACACTGTTGAACAATAAAACAATAATGAAACAGATCAGATGAGCCTGGTAGGTTCAGTAACTAACCATTACAGTTCTAAGGATCCCTGCCTTATTTAAACAGACAGAGGAAAGGAGACAACACTGCCCGACACCTTCCCTCCCCCACCCCTCCCAACCTCACCAAGCTGCATACATGAGGGATTCAATCTCCTGCAATGTTCATGGCTCTCCGGCAGGATGTCATGGGTACACATGGCACATCTTTTCCTCCTCGACTGCCTCTCTATCTATCATGATGAGACCATTATAGACATGCGTAATTAACTCCCTCATCATTGCCTTTGATATCCTCATTCCCACCAAATCATTCACCATCCTCCATCTCTGCCATTGCCATGGAACAGTTTTCACCATCAAGTATGAGGGCCGCAGGTTGAGAGCACATGATACACAGCTAACATTTAATCAGATTTGGTTCAGGCTTTGCTTTCTAAGTCAAATTTTCCTACTGCTCTAGGATCATACTACGGGACAAGGACAGCCATGACTAAGACGAATCATCTACTCAAGTACTCACCTCTTAGCTGAGCTCACATTCCCACCATCCTCACACTAAATACGAATTATAGGTTTAATTGACTCCAGTATTGAGATCATTCAATACCTACAACTCCTAACCATCTGCTGGTTTCCATCTCTGAAAACGTCATCAAACTTGTTGAACATCAGCAATTAAATATTAGAAGTGCTGTAGCTGTTGAACTTCCAGTTAAAAACCTTTTTAAAATTGATTTATGGGATGCAGGTGTCACTGGCTAAAACACTTTATTGCCCATTGCTTGCAGCTGAAGGTGGTTGGGCCTAGGACACTACCCTGAGGAAATCTTATGGTGAAGTCCTGGAGCTGAGACCTCCAAACATCACAACCATCTTCCTTTGTGCCAGGTATGACTCTAATCAGCTGAAGGTTTCCCCTGATTCCCATTGACTCATTTTCCCAGAACACCTTGATGTCACACACAATCAAATGTGACCTTAATGTCGAGGGCAGTCATTCTCATCTCACCTCTGGAATTCAGCTCTTTTGCCCATGTAGGAACCAAACTTTTATTGAGGTTGGGTGATGAGTGACCCTGGCTGATTCCAAACAGAGATTCAGTGAGTAAGTTATCGCTAAACAAATACTGCTTAATGGTGCTATTGATAATCATTTCCATCACTTTACTGATGGTCGACAGCAGACTAATGGGTGGTAATTGGCCAGGTTGGATTTGATCTGTTTCTTCTATACAGGACTTCTACATTACCAGGTAGATGCCAGTGTTATATCTATATTGGAACAGCTTGACAAGTTCTGGAGTACAAGTCTTCAGTACTAATACCAGAATATTGTCAAGGCCCATAGCCTTTGCAGTATCCAGTGCCTTAAGCAGTTTCTCAGATATCATGTTGAGTGAATTGAACTGGCTGAAGGATGACATCTGTGATGCTAGGGACATCTGGAGAAGGCCGAGATGGATTATCCATTCAGCACTCCTGGCTGAAGATTGTTGTAAAGGTCTTATCTTTTGCACAGGTGTGCTGGTTGCTCCATCATTGAGGATGGGGATATTTGTGGAGCTTCCTCCGCCTCCTCCTGTGCGTTGTTTAGTTGTCCACCACCATTCATGATTGGATGTAGCAGAACTGCAGACCTTAGATCTGATCCATTATTCATGGAATTGCTCAACTCTTGTTTGATTTGATTTATTATTGTCACATGTATGAGTATACAGTGAAAAATATTGTTTGTTGCGCGCTATACAGATAAAGCATACCGTACATAGGGAAGGAAAGGAGAGAGTGCAGAATATAGTGTTACAGTCATAGCTAGGGTGTAGAGAAAGATGCTTATGGTGTTTAGCATTCAAATAGTCATGTGTTGTAGCATCACCAGGTTGACAGCTTATTTTTAGGTATGCCTGGTGTTGCTCTTGGCATGCCCTTGCACTCTTCATTGAACTGGGTTTGACCCCCCAGTTTGGTGTAAAGGTAGAATGGGAAATATGCAAGCCCATGAAGTTACAGATTGTGGTTGAGTATAATTCTGCTGGTGCTGATGGCCCACAGAACCTCATGGTTCCCAGTCATGAGTTGGTAGATCTGTTTGAAGTTGATCCCATTTAGCACAGTGATCATAAGACCATAGGAATATGAGCAGAATTAGGCCATTTGGCCCATCGAGTCTGCCCCGCCATTTAATCATGGCTGATATATTTCTTAACCCCATTCTCCCACCCTTTCCCTGTAACCTTTGATCTCCTTACCGATCAAGAACTTATCTATCTCTGTCTTAAATATGCTCAATGAACTGGCCTCCACAGCATTCCGTGGCAATGAATTCCATAGATTCACCACCTTCTGGCTGAAGAAATTCCTCCTCATCTTGGTTGTAAAGGATTGTCCCTTTATTCTGAGGCTGTGCCCTGGGATCCTAGTTTCGGCTACTAATGGAAACATCTTCCGCACGTCCACTCTATCCAGGCCATTAAGTATTCTGTAAGTTTCAATGAGATCCCCTTCACCCTTTTAAACTCCATCAAGTACAGACCCAAAGTCCTCAAATGCTCCTCATATGCCAAGCTTTTCATTCCTGGAATCATTCTCGTGAACATCCTCTGGGCCCTCTCCAGGGCCAGCACAACCTTCCTTAAAAATGGGACCCAACATTGCTCTCAATACTCCAAATGTGGTCTGACCAGAGCCTTATAAAGCCTCTGCAGTACATCCCTGCTTCTGAATTCTAGTCCTCACGATATGAATGCTGACATTGCATTTGCCTTCCTAACTATCAACTCAACCTGCAAGTTCACCTTCAGAGAATCCTGAACTAGGACTCCCAAGTCCCTTTGTGCTTCTGATTTCTGAATTCTCTCCCCATTTACAGAATAGTCTATGGCTCTATTGTTCCTACCAAAGTACATAACCTCACACTTTCCCATGTTGTATTCCATTTGCCGCCATTTTGCCCATTCTCCTATCCTGTCCAAGTCCTTCTACGGCCTCCCTGCCTCCTCAATATTTGTCCTTCCACCTATCTTTGTACCATCTGCAAACTTAGCCACAATGCCCTCAGTTCCTTCATCTAGATCATTGATGTATAAAGTTAAAAGTTGTGGTCCCAACACTGACCACTAGCCATCAGCTGCCATCCTGAAAAGGACAATTTTATCCCTATTCTCTGCCTTCTGCCAGTCAACCAATATTCTATCCATGTTAGTACCTTCCCTCTAACACCATGGGCTCTTATCTTGTTCAGCAGCCTCCTTGTCAAAGGCCTTCTGGAAATCCAAGTAGATAACATCCACTGGCTCTCCTTTGCCCAACCTGCTCATTACCTCCTCAAAGAATTCTAACAGTTTCGTCAGACATGACCTCCCCTTGATGAAACCATGCTGACTTTGCCCTATTTTACCATGCACTTCAAAGTATTCTGAAGTCTCATCCCTAATAATAGACTCTAAAATCTTACCAATGACCGAGATCAGGCTAACCGGCCTGGAACTTCCCGTCTTTTATCTCCCTCCCTTCTGAAACAGGGGTGTTACATTCACGATTTTCCAGTCCTCTGGGACCCTCTCTGACTCCAGTGATTCCTGAAAGATCACCACTAATGTTTCCACTGTCTCTTCAGCTATCTCCTTCAGAACTCTGGTTTGTAGTCCGTCTGGTCCAGGTTATTTGTCCACCTTCAGACCTTTCAGCTTCCCTACCACTTTCTCCTTAGTAATGGCCACCCTAGTCACCTCTGCCCCCAACTCTCTTGAATTGTTGGTATGTTACTGGTGTCTTCCACCGTGAAGACTGACGCAATGTACCTAATTCAGTTCCTCCGCCATTTCTTCATTCCCCATTGCTACTTCTCCAGCATCATTTTGCAGCGGTCCAATGTTCACTCCTGTCTATCTCTTACATTATATATATATATCAAAAAACTCTTGCAATCTTCTTTTATATGACGAGCTAGCTGACCCTCATATTTCTTCTTCTCCCCCTTACTGCTTTTTGAGTTCTCCTCTGTTGGTCTCTAAAGGCTTCCCAATCCCCTGGCTTCCCACTAATTTTCGCCACATTGTATGTTTTTTCTTTTACTTTTATGCTGTCCCTGAGTTCCCTCGTCAGCCATGGTTGCCTCGTCCTCCCCTTAGTACGCTTCTTCTTCCTTGGGATGAAATTTTGCTGTGTCTCCCAAATCACTCCCAGAAACTCCTGCCATTGCTGTTCTACCAGCTTTCCTGTTAGGTGCCTCTCCCAGTGTTTTTTAAACTTAAAGCTAAGCTCTTGCTTTGCAGGTTGATTTTCTCATCTTTTTTCTACATACGTTTCCTTCTAAACTTTTGGCTCCACTGGCAGGTTCAGATTCTCCAATGCACTGAACCTACTGGACTGCCTCCTAGTCTACAGTGGAAGTGGAGGTACCTTTCTGCATTTCACTCACCCTTCTTGTGGATTCTGACCCAGGAGTCTTGCCATGTTTTCTCTGTTGCCCATGCATCTCGGAACTGTCCATCCTGTCTGATTCTACATTACTTGCAGTCTGGTAATACCTCAATAACTCAAATGGGTCCATTCACCCAAGGACAGGCATTCTGGTAAGTACTGACGAAAACAGGATATTTGTAGGTGTCGGGCCAGAGACAGTGTCATGATAATTTTATTCTCATTACCAAATGTAATGATGCATGTTCACAGACTTCATTTATGAACACAAAAGGATTTATTAATAAGACACAGTGGTCTCATGGCTGCACCTAGCTGCCTACATGTCTCCTGCCTCAGAGGGCTCCACCCCCTGAGGTGATTCCCTACTCTGTGTCTCCATTGCTTCCCCAAGCCAGGTGACCTTTATTCTGCTGTGTTGCCCTTAAAAGGCACAATCATCACAGTCCGCCACCTTCAAGGATTGCATGGATATCCCCTTTAAATTTTTACTACTCATTTCATACATTGCCTCTCATTCATCCTACCAAAATATACAAACAATTGTCAGAATATGCTTACTAATCTGTGATGCCAACACAACTAAAGCAGAAACACACGTCTCTGTATAAAATTTCATCTGCCATATATATATATATCCGTCCATGTCAAGCTGAGGTCTGCCACTATCTTCCTCTTCATTTACTATATTTCCAAATTTTATATCATCTGCAAATGTCATACTTTGTCTATCCAAAATGAGGTCATTAACATATTTACCAAAAATAAAAGTGGTTCCAACAATACAGAGCGCAATCCATTCTGAAAAACAATCATTTACCATTACTCTTTGCTTTCCGTTCCTGAGTCAATTCTTTTGGCCATGTTACCAATGCCATTTTAGTGCCATGAGCTAAATTTTAGCAACAAGTCTATGATGTAATACTTCGTGAAATGCAACTTGCAAGTTCATAGGCACAAAATTAATCGCACAACTCTTATCAAACCTCTCCATTACTTCATAGAACTTGATCAAATTTTTCAAACACAATTTGCCTTAAACAAATCTGTATCATTTTTCATTTCTAAGCCCATACTTAGCTAAATGACAATTCTGTGCTGGATTATTATTTCACTACCAACATGAGGAAAACTGATTCATCGGACTGAATTTCCTGGATGGCTAGTGCTTGGGAATGCATCCCCGTCGACTCCGACAGGTCCCCTGTAATTTTATGCTCAATTAAGCATTGATTGGCAGCATGCAGGCCTTCCGTCAGCCCTCAGATGGAAGTCCTGCCTTGGAGAGCTGTTAGCCTGGTATTGTAGCACCGTGGCTGTGTCTCAGTCCCAGGATCGCACTTCAGGTAAGTAGCAGGTGTTACAGGGCAGGAGGGCAGAGGAAGCTCTGGGGTTCAGAATAGAGGGATGGGGGTGATCTATGTGTCAGGGATAGACAGGAGAGGTGGTTGGAAAGGAAGGCTAGAGCCCCCAGGACCCTCAGGGGAGCGCATCCCAAATCAGCAGGGGCTTTCTATTTGAGGCGACTGCCCCTTCCCACCCAGGATCAAGAAAGCTCACTTTTACTATTTGGTATCCTGATCCAACCAGCACCCGCCAGCCTAAAAACTGAGGCTGGGCAAGAAAATGCCCTTAACTGGCTATTAAGTGGTCACTTAAAGCCGTAATAGGGGCAAAGGCAGTCTTTCCGTCCAAGGCCCTGCCACCCTATTGTGAAATTGCATTTGGGTCGGGGGAGGCAGGATCCTGGAGGGAACCCTGTCCAGGCAACTTTATGCCCCTCACCTGCCTTGGAACCCACCTCGGGGGGGGCGGGGGGGGGGGTTGACTTTTCTAATTAAGGACTGCCAATTTCTTAAGCACCTCCTCTTTATCTTTATTCAATCCAATATTGTTATTGCCTCCTTCTTTATTTCTATGCTGAAAGTGTTCTTTCTCTGATGAAGACAGATGTGAAGTGATCATTTAGTACTTCAGCTATACCCTCTGCTTCCCCAGCGATATCTTCTTTTTGGTCCCTGATCTTGCCAGCAAGTCTATTATTTGACATTGGGCTTTTCAAAGTCTACATTAACAACATCAATCGCATGACCCATGTTAACTCTCTTTGTTACTTTTAAGAATTTAAATTTAAATATAATTAAGAAGGGTAGTATGGAAATTTAAGTTAATATCTCTACTGTAAATTAGGTTTACTTTTTTATTCCTGAGCAGTCATATCCTGAAGGCTGAATGGTTTTGTATCCCTAATATGGAGGTGTTGCACCAATAGTGTCCATACTACTGCCCTATCCTGCATTATGCAATTGGTCAGTTGTTGCTTAACCATGAGCCACCAGGATTGCAGTTATTTTATTTTGAAACTAGTTCCTCGTTTTTAGGATCAATTTCAAGGCAGCTTAATAAAATGTTTAAATTCCTTACCATTCCTCACAATCTTTCATCATCTTCTCTCCTTGTTTGTATGTCTGGTCGCTGAATTTGCATGGACAGTCTTCAGGGTAGACACACATAGCATCATAATCCAAGACCATCCCCTCTGGACATATACAGCCAGATGTGCACTTAGTTGGTATCTTGGGTGGGGTAAAAAATAGGGAATTCAATTCTTAAATTATCGAGATGCACAATTCTGAGAAAGGAGAGTTTGTTTTGTTTCCTACTCACACATGAGATTTCTGTGGCTATTATCTGGCACGTTGCTGCACATGTTGTTCCATACTGACCCTTTGGCCTTTGTGCACAGCTGAAGTAAACTTTAGGAGGCATGCACGTTCCTGGAAAAACAAACTAGGTTATTTTCAACCACCAGCAATGTGGAATCATTTTAATTTCAAGCATCAAGCAGGATTACAAATGATGCATCTGAATGCATATATTAAATTATGTCGTTTCAAACATATTTATAAATGAAGTTAAATATAATATGCACATATCTGAAAAAAAGGGAGAATTTTATTGGACCTTTGAAGACTGGAGGTTGGCCCGAGCACTTCAGTTTCCCATTCCTACAGTACCTGTGGAGAAGACAGGGGAAAAAAAAACATGACATTGAGATAATAATGAGCTCAACTGCACGTCACTTAATAGAACTCAGATTCAAAAACTTCACTCATTGCTTGGTTCTCCTTTAGTTTTATACATCTATATTCCACTGCCAATGCCTCTTCTCTGCATTCTGTTCTAAAGTCTGCTTTCCAAGTGGACTCCCACACAGAAGTTGAATTGCTTGGGCTCCATGCGAATTGCTTGGGCTCCATGTGAATTGCCCAGGCCCCATAGAGTCATAGATGTATACAGCACAGTAAAGGCCCTTTGATCCATCGCATCTGTACCAGTCAAAAACAACCACCTATCTATTATAATCCCATTTCCTAGCACTTGGCCCATAGCCTTGTAGGCCTTGGAGTCAGAAATGCACATCTAAATACTTCTCAAATGTTCAGATGGTCTCTGTCTCCACCATCCTTTCAGGCAGAGTTCCAGACTCCCAGCACCCCCTGAAGTAAAATAGTTTTCCCTCACAACCCCTCTAAACCTCCTACCCCTTTCCTTAAATCTATGCCCTCTAGTCATTGATCTCTCAAGGGGAAAGTTTCTTCCTGTCTACTCTATCTATTCCCCTCATAATTTTATATATCTCAATCATGTCCCCCCCTCAATCTCCTCTGCTCCAAGGAAAACACCCAAACTCTATCCAATCTCTTGTCATAACTAAAACTCTCCAGCCCAAGCATTATCAAAGAACAAAGAAAGGTACAGCACAGGAACAGGCCTTTCAGCCCTCCAAGCCTGTGCCGATCATGATGCTCTAACTAAGCTTACTCGGTCCGTATCCCTCTATTCATGTACTCATCCAGATGCCTCTTAAATGTTGCTAATATGCCTGCTTCCACCACCTTCTCTGGCAACGCATTCCAGGCACTCACCTGCGTGAAAAGCTTCCCCCACACATCTCCCTTAACCTTTCCGTCTCTCACCTTGAACCTGTGCCCCCTTGTAATCGACACTTCCACCCTTGGAAAAACCCTCTGACTATCCACTCTATCCCTCTCATAATTTTGTAGACCTCTATCAGGCCTCTCCTCAGCTTCCATCTTTCCAGTGAAAAGAATCGTAGTTTATTCAACCTCTCCTCATAACCAACACCCTTGAGACCAGGCAACACCCTGGTGAACCTTCTTTGCACTCTCTCCAAAGCTTCCATGTACTTCTAGTAATGTGGTGACCAGAACTGCATGCAATACTCCTGGTAAATCTCCTCTGTACTCTTTCCAATGTTATCACATCCCTCCTATAATGTGGGTTCCATTACTCCTATAATGTGGATTCCATGATATTCTAGCTGTGGCTTAACCAATGTTTTATGCAGTTGCAGCATAACCGCCCTACTCTTAAACTCTATGCCTCGGCTAATAAAATGCCTGTGAAGCACCTTGCTCTATATGAATTACCCATGCTCCATGTGGATTGCCTAGGCCCCAGGTGAATTGTCAAAGTTCGATGTGAATTACCTACGCTCTACGTCTGTGCTCCATGCGAACTGTCCGTGCGCCACGTGAAGTGTCCAGGCTACATGTGAAGTGTTTGTGTTCCAATGTGAAATGCCCATGCTCCATGTCAAGTACCCACGTTCCATGTGCAATGTCCACACTCCATGTGTAGTGCCTCAACTTCATGCATGGTGTCCACGTTTCAGGTGACTATTCTTGTTTCACGTGCACTACCCAAGTTCCATGTGGTGTGCTTCCAAGTACAGTATCTGCCCACCTTAAATAATAGCCTTAAAGGGATAGGGAGGGCTTTTGGCTCATAACCCACGTCAAAATTTCATGATTCAGTAGAAACCCAACATAACTGTGTCTTGGCCCATCTTCCAATCACTATTGCCTATCTACCAGAATAGTCACAAAATTCAAACCCATGTTGTGAACAACAATAATATATATGGCACGTTTCAGGAACCTTGGATAACGTGAGATGAACCTAGTCAAAGAGAAAAAGAAAGCATTTGTCAAGGCTAGGAGGCTGGGAACACACAAAGCAATTGTGGAATACAAGGAAAGTAGAAAGAAACTTTAGTAAAGTAGAAAGATACTTAAGCAAGGAGTAAGGAGGGCTAAAAGGGGGTCACGAAAAATCATTGGCCAGCAGGATTAAGGAAAATCCCAAGGCTTTTGATACATATATAAAAAGTAAGAGGGTAACCAGGGAGAGGGTTGGCCCACTCAAGGACAGGGAGGGAATCTATGCGTGGAGTCAGAGGAAATGGGCGAGACATTACATGAGTACTTTGCGCCGGTATTCACCAAAGAGAAGGACTTGGTGGATGATGAGTCTGGAGAAGGGTGTGTAGATAGTTTGGGTCATGTTGAGATCAAAAAGGAGGAGGTATTGGGGTTCTTGAGAAACATCAAGGTAGACAAGTCCCCAGGGCCTGATGAGATATACCCCAGAATACTGAGATAGGCAAGGAAGGAAATTGCTGGGGCCTTGAGAGAAATCTTTGTATCCTCACTTGCTACAGCGGAGGTCCCAGAGGATTGGAGAACAGCCAATGTTGTTCCTTTGTTTAAGAAGGGTAGCAAGAATGACCCAAGTAATTACAGGCCGGTGAGCCTTACATCAGTGGTAGGGAAATCATTGGAGAGGATTCTTCAAGACAGGATTTATTCCCACTTGGAAATAAGTGGATGTATTAATGGGAGGCAACATGGTTTTGTGAAGAGGAGGTCGTGTCTCACTAACTTGATTGAGTTTTTCGAGGAAGTGACGAAGATGATTGATGAGGGTAGGGCAGTGGATGTTGTCTACATGGACTTCAGTATAGCCTTTGACAATGTCCCTCATGGCAAACTGGTACAGAAGGTGAAGCCGCACAAGATCAGAGGTGAGCTGGCAAGATGGATACAGACCTGGTTCGGTCATAGAAAACAGAGGGTAGCAGTGGAAGGATGCCTTTCTGAATGGAAGCTGTGACAAGTGGCATTCCTCAGGGATCAGTGCTGTTGCTGTTTGTAATATATATAAATGATTTGAAGGAATATGTAACTGATTTGATTAGTAAGTTTGCGGATGACACAAAAGGTTGGTGGAACTGCGGATAGCAGTGAGAACCGTCAGGATACAGCAGGATATAGATCAGTTGGAGACTTGGGCAAAGAGATGGCAGATGGAGTTTAATCTGGAGAAATGTGAGGTAATGCATTTTGGAAGGTCTAATACAGATAGGAAATATACAGTAAATGGCAGAACCCTTAAGAGTATTGATAGGCAGAGGGATCTGGATGTACAGGTTCACAGGTCACTGAAAGTGGCAACGCAGGTAGAGAAGGTAATCAAGAAGACATACGGCATGCTTGCCGCCTTCAGCCGGGGCACTGAGTTTAAAAATTGGCAAGTCATGTTGCAGCTTTATAGAACCTTAGTGAGGCCACACTTGCAATATAGTGTTCAATTCAGGTCGCCACACTACCAGAAGGATGTGGAGGCTTTGAAGAGGGTACAGAAAAGATTTACCAGGATGTTGCCTGGTATGGAGGGCATTAGCTATGAGGAGAGGTTGGAGAAACTTGGTTTGCTCTCACTGGAACGAAGGAGGTTGAGGGGCGACCTGATAAAAGTCTACAAGATTATGAGGGGTATGGACAGAGTGAATAGTCAGAAGCTTTTTCCCAGGGTGAAAGAGTCAATTACTAGGGGGCATAAGTTTAAGTGTGAGGGGCAAGGTTTAAAGGAGTTGTATGAGGCAAGTTTTTTTACATGCTATGCATGAAACTCGCAGCTGGGGGAGGTAGTGGAAGCAGATACGATAGTGATTTTTAAGAGGCGTCTTGACAAATACATGAATAGGATGAGAATAGATGGATATGATCCCCGGAAGGGTAGGGGGTTTTAGTTCATTTGGGCAGCATGGTCGGTGCAGGCTTGGAGGGCCGAAGGGTCTGTTCCTGTGCTGTAATTTTCTTTGTTCTTTGTACATGTTGTTGCTGCTTGTGATATTAGTAGACATATTCTTAATGCTTCTATGTGACATTCATCTATCACTGATTTAAAATTAATCGGCAAAGATCTCCATTTAAACAGAAGACAGCAGTGTTACATAAAAGTGCAAAACCTTTGGCACCAACATCACTGTTGCTGATTTAGAAGCTCGTGCTGTACTTTAGATGTTTACTTGTTTTCCTGCTGATGAGATCTACCATGCTTACTCACCAAGTCTCAGAGTTAATGATGGTTGATTTGCCTGGGCCTAAATAGTCACCATTGTTGAGCATGCACTGGCATTTTGATGCTTCAACACATTTACCATGAAGATCAAGATACGTGAGTGTTGGACAGATACAACCATCAACAGGGACGTCAACTGCAGTGCATTCAAAGTCTCGGTCAGATAGGGACACACAGGTGTGATCACATGCTCTGGCATTGTAACTAAAAATCTGATGATCAGGGCACACAATTTCTGAAAAAGAATACACAACAATTTACAAATACATTCAAACTCCTTTCTGAGCCTTTCTATTTGATTGCCTCCAATATTACTTAGCATCATACTCCAACAGGATGACCATAGAAAGCACTACAGTGAAAGCAATGCCATATGTCACAAGCTGGTTAGGGACCAGTAACGTCTTGTTTGTAGTAGAAAAGTTTAAAATCCCAATTACCCACTCAGAGGATAAATCCACAAGATTTCAGAGATTAAAACAAACAAAATAAACTTTACTATGTTGGGCAGGTAATGGCATAGCGATGTCACCAGACAAGTAATCCAGATGCCGAGGTTAATGTGCTGGGACACAGGTTCAAATCCCAACACGGCAACTGGTGAAATTTAATTTCATTTAATAAGTCTGGAATTTTTAAAAGGCTAGTCTCAGTAATAGCAACCATGTTGAATATCATAAAATCCATCTGGTTCTCTAATGCCCTTTAGGGAATGAAATGTGCTGTCTGTACTGGGCTACATACAAGAAATATTGTTGACACTTAAATGGCCCCTAAAATGATCTAGCAAGCTTTGCAGTGACATCTTATCGCTACAAAAATGAATGAAACTGGACAGATCACCCTGTGGATTGTCTTAGGCAACAGAAGTGACAATGGCAAACCCAGGCCTGCAAAGTCCTCCTAACTCACATCTGGGACCTGTGCCAAAATTGGGAGAGCTGTACCTCAGAGTAGTCAAGCAACAGCCTGACATCATCATACTCATGGAATCATACCTTACAGACAAAGTCCCTGAGGACCACTATCACCAACCCTAAGGTGGCAGCACAGTGATATGCAAGAAGGAGGGAGTTGACTTGGGAGTTGTTAATGTTGACTCTGCACTCCAGAAACTCTCAAGTCATGAGGTCAAGCATGGGCAAGGAAACCTCCTGCTCATCATCACTGCTCCCACCATAACCTCAGTTAATTAATCAGCAACTCCTTCATTTTGAACACCACTTGGAGGAAGCACTGAGGGTGGCAAGGGCATTGTGTGTATTTGCATGGAAGACTTCAGTGTCTAACACCCAGATTGGTTCAGTAGCACCGCTAATAACCAAGCTGACTGAGTCCTAAAGGACATAGCTCCAGGACTGGGTCTGGAGGTGAGGAAACCAAAAAGAGGGAAAAACCTCTTGATCTCATCCTCACTAATATACCAGTTGCAGATGCCTCTGTTCATGATAGTTTTGGTAGATGTGATCATCATACATTTCTGGGAGAGACAAAGTCTCATCTTCACATTTAGGATATGCTCCAGTGTTTTGTGTGGCATGACCACTATGCTAAATCGGATAGATTTTGAACAAATCTCGCAACTCAAAAGTGGACATCCACAAGATATTGTGGAACATCAGCAGCAGCAAAATAGTACTCAACCACAATCTGTAACCTCATGGCTCAGCATATCCTCCACTCTACCATTACCACAACCCTGATTCAATGAAGAGTTCAGCAGGACATGCCAGGACAGCACAAGGCGTACCTAAAACTGAAGTGTCAACATGGCTGACAAAGGATCATCCTGACTTGAAACATTGGCTCTATTCTCTCTCCACAGATGCTATCAGACCTGCTGAGATTTTCCAGCATTTTGTGTTTTTGTTTCAGACTCCAGGTCCACTGTACTTTGCTTCTATCTTAGTGCGGAATATTGCCCAGGTATGTCCTGTCCACAAAAACAGAACAAATCTAACCTGGCTGATTATCACCACATCAATCTCCACTTGCCCATTAGCAAAATAACAGAAGGGGTTGTCAACAATACATCAAAAGGCACTTACTAAACAATAGCCGGCTTATTGATGCTCAGTTAGGATTCTGCCAGGGACACTCAGCTCCTGGCCTCATTATACCTTGGTCCAAACATGACAAAGTGCTGAGTTTAAGAGGTGAGGTGAGAGTGACTGTCCTTGACATCAAGAAAGCATTTGACCAAGCATGGCATCAAGGAGCCCTAGCACTAGGGTTAATGAGAATCGGTGAAAATTCTTCACCGGTTGTAGTCATCCCTGACACAAAACAAGATGGCTATGCTAGTGGGAGATCAGTCACGTCAGTCTAAGGAGTTCCTCAAGATATTGTCCGAGGCCCAACCATCTTTGGCTGATTCTTCAGTGACCTTCCCTCCATCATCAGGTCAGAAGTGGAGATGTTCGCTGGTAACTGTACAATGTTCAGCACCATTTGTGACTCATTGGATAGTGAAGCTGTCCATTCCCATTTGTAGCAAGACCTGGACTTGGCTAACAAGTGGCAAGTAACATGTGTGCCTCACAAATTCCAGCCAATGATCATCTCCAACAAGAGAGAATCTTGCTATCAGCATCCTGGGGCAGCATCCTACCATCAACCAGAAACTAAACTGACTACTCTGTGGAGAATAACTCACTGTGTGACTTCTTTAAGCTTGTCCAACCTGTGAGGGAATACTCATCAATGCTTGGATGAGTGCAGCTGCAACACAACTCAAGAAGCTTGACATCATCTAGAACAAAGCAGCGAATTTGACTGGAACCCCATCCATCGCCTCCAACAAGCATTCCCTCCTCTACTGTCCCAGAGTGGCAGCAGTGTGTACCATCTCCATGATGCCTTGCTGCAACTCATCAATATTCCTTCATTAGTACCTTCCAAATCCAATGACCACTACCATCTACAACGGCAGATGCATAGGAACGTCATCATGTGCAAATCCCCTGCAAAACCACACGCCATTCTCACTTGGACCTACATTAACGTTTCTTCACTGCCACGGAGTCAAAATCCTGGAACTCCCTCCCGACACCACATGGACTACAGAAAATCAAGAAAGTGGCTCACTACTACCTTGTCAAGAGAAATTAGATGAGCAATAAATGCTTGCCTAGGCAGTGATGCCCACATCCCATGAAAGCAATAAAGAGAAGCACCTATGGGCTCTTTATGTATTGATAAATTCCCAGTACCTCTGTGCGCAATAACACACTTCCAGAGCTCTCCAAACACCAATAAGGACAAAAGTGTAATGACACTCTGGGAGCTTTATTAATTTGGCACGGTGGCACAGTGGTTAGCACTGCTGCCTCAAAGTTCCAGGGATCAGGGTTCAATTCCAATCTTGGGTGACTGTGTGCAGTTTGCACATTCTCCCCATGTCTGTATGGGTTTCACCTGGGTGCCCTCGTTTCCTCCCACAGTCTAAAGATGTGCAGGTCAGGTGGATTGGCCGTGCTAAAAATTGGCCCTTAATTTCCCAAGATGTGTAGATTAGATGGATTAGCCATGGTAAGTGTGTGGATAGGGCTGGGGAGAGGGCTGGGGTTAGATACACTAAGAGAATCCGTGCAGATTTGATGGGCTGAATGCCCTCATCTGCATTGCAGAGATTCTATGAAAATGGACAATTTCACATTCTATTGCTAATCACATATTCCAAGACCCCTCTTGCAATGACAAACTCCAGGACCGTAGCAAATTACCCACTCTGAATAATGACACCCACTGCTAAACCTATTGTGATGTTAGTGTACCTTTAAGAAATGTTTTTTTAAAATCATGTTTTCCGCAGTCATAGAATCATAGAAACCCTACAGTGCAGAAGGAGGCCATTCGGCCCATCGAGTCTGCACCGACCACAATCCCACCCAGGCCCTACCCCCACAAGTCAAGCCGCCTTGGATTTTTTATCATTGTTGCCGGACGGTCTGGTTAGAAGTCCTTTTATTGCTGCTTCAGTGGTTTAAATGGAGTTTTATTTATTTTTACTCTTGACCTCAGGTACTTTCTGGGATCTTTAATGAGCCTGTATTGTGAGAAGGAAGATTGATTGACAAGTTAGCCAGGTGGTTCCTCCCCAGAAAAAAATCTAAGAATTAATTTTCAGTTTGGTTTTAGAGTCAGAAGCTATCTTGGTTGTCAAGTAGAAAGCAGTGTTTCCCTCTCTCCCTGGTATTGGAAATTTGGCTGGTTAGCTGGAAGCAAGGCTTCTAGCCTTCCTGGAGTGAAACATTAAACAGCGCCCAATTAGTGTGATCTGTGCTGGGTGTCCGGACCCGAGTACGTCTCCCAACGCTGGACTTCCAGCGCCATCAGCTCCACGCCAGAAATCAGCACAGAGCTGCATTAGATATTCACAAGGTCATTTTAATGTAATTTAAATAGCTTTGTGGGCCCAGGACTGAGGCCTCCAAGCCCGCTAGCCTCTTCCTACAGCCAGGAGTATTTCACTTCAGTGGGGATTACTATAACTCCCTACTTGAGGGGAACTAGCAGCTCGACACCGTTGGAGTGAAGAGGGCAATCAAGGCCCCTAGAGGGTCAGTCACAGAATGGTGTGCTCCCTGGGCATTGGCACCTTGGCAGTGCCAGCCTGAGCCCCTGGCATTGTCCAAGGGGCAAAGTGACAATGCCCAGGGAGCACCTTAGCACTGTCCATTGGGCATGGGGCAATGCTAAGGGGGCGGGGCCTAATGGGGGCAGGGCACGATAGAGGGGGCGATCGGTGGGGTGGGAAGGGCCTGCTGTCACACAGCAGTCAGGATCAGTGGGGGAGGGAAGGAGGCCAGTGATCAGGGCTGGCCATCGGGGTAGAGGGGCAGCCTGCTGGAGTGGGTCAGAACGGTGGAGGGCTGGGGCATTTGGGACTGCCGTTGGGGTGTCGGATGGGGCAGGGGGGCGGTTAGAGATCGAGGTGGGCCAGGAGGGGTGGCGACTCGAGACTGGCCCGGACATATCCCAGAGTGGGGGGGGGGGAGGGGGCGGAGGCCAGCGATCGTGCCGTGCTGGGGGTGAGAGGGACAGCTTGCGGGGGTCGTGCGCTGGCCAGCAATTGAGCTGCCCAGCAATCGGGAGGCCAGCAGGTAGGGGCCACTGCGCATGCGCTGATCCTGGTGCCAACAGATCAGCGCATGTGCAGTGGCCCACTCAGTGCTATGCTGCCGGCCTCTCCAGCAGGAATAGGCCCCGCCCCCAGCTTTTCAGCATGATTCACGCTAGTGCAGTCAGCAGTATACAGAGTCTGGGAGATAATATTTTAAACTCCCACTGAAAAAAACAGCTTACTCCAGTTTTTACGTGAATTCGACACTTAGAATTTTTTGGGAGAATCGCCCCTCCGATGTGTTTACAAATTTTGCAAACCTTCTGTGCAATGATACATTTCAGCTCCCCCGTGCAAAGAGGGGAAGGGATCAGATGAGAGGAGATGTGGTACAATGAGGTAATAAAGAGCAATTTGGACAATGAGAAATAGAATGCAGCAGGGAGGGACAGAGATTACAACTTAGTGTGTCAGCAATTAAGGCCAGAGATTTACTGTAAATGGTAAAAAGACAGAGTTAAAGGCTCTTTATCTGAATGTGGGCAGCATTCATTACAAAATGGAAGAATTGTTACTACAAATAGCAATAAATAAGACTTGATAAAGACATGGTTGCAAGATGACTAAGGTTGAGACCTGTATATTGAAGGATATTTAACATTTCAAAGAGACAGGAACCTAAAAATAGGTGTTAATCAAGGATGTCATTAGAACTGTAGTGAATCACAGAATCCCTACATGCAGAAGGAGGCCATTTGGCCCGTCAAATCTGCACTGACCACAATCCCACCCAGACCCTATTCCTGTAACCCCACTTATTTACCCTGCGAATCCCCCTGACACTAGGGTCAATTTAACATGGCCAATCAACCTAACCTGCACATCTTTGGACTGAGGGAGGAACCGGAGCACCCGGAGGAAACCCATGTAGATACAGGGAGAATGTGCAAACTCCACACAGTGACCTGAGGCCGGAATTGAACCCGGGTCCCTGGCACTGAGGCAGCAGTGCTAGCCACTGTGCCACCCACAAATGACCTTCACTCAAAAGAGCAAGATGTAGAATCAGTTTGGGTAGAGGTAATAGAAAAGGCAAGAGGTCAACTGTGGGAGTTGTTTATTGGTCCCGTAACAGTAGTTACACAGTAAGACAGACATACAGGAAAAAATAGGGTGCTTAAGAAAGGTGCCGCAAGTACTTAGTTTCGTAAGCTCCATTGGATGCAAGCTTAGCCTGTCCAATCTTTCCTCATAAGATTACCCACCCATTCCAAGTATTTGTCCAGCATACCTTCTCTGAACTGCTTCCAACACATTTTCACCCTTCCTTAAACAAGGAGGCCAATATTGTAGACAGTAGTCCAGATGTGGTCTGGCCAATGCCGTGCATAACTGAAGCATGATCTCCCTACTCTTGCATTCAATTTCCCTCACACCAAACAATAACATTCTATAAACGTTTCTAATTACTTGCTGTGCCTGGATACTAATCTTTTGATTCAGCATTAGGACATGTGGACTCCTCTTCTGCTTCTCAGAGCTCTGCAATCTGTCACCATTTAGATAATCATTTTTATTTTTCCCAGCAAAAATGGACAACTTCACATTTTCGCACATTATATCCCATTTGCCAGATCTTCCCCTACTCACTTACCTTATCTATATCTTTTTACAGCCTCCTTATATCCTCTTCACAACTTATTTCCCAACCTATCTTTGTGTCATCAGAAAATTTAGCAACCATACTATCAGTCCCTTCATCCAAGTCATTTATATAAATTGTACAAGGTTGGAGCTTTGTGACATACCACTTGTTACATCTTGCCAATCAAGAAAATACCCATGTCCTCTGTTTACCCTCTGTTTCCTTTAGCTAGTCAATCACTTATCTATGCCAATATGCTATACCCTACACCACGAGCTTTAATTTTTTACAAAAGTCTTTGATGTGGCATCTTATCAAATGCCTTCCGGAAATCTAAATACTGTACATCCACAGATAAAGGAGCCTTCAGAAGACAGCTATCATAACATGATATATTTCACGTTGGTTTGAAGGGGAAAAGTGTAGATCTAAAACTAGTGCTTTAAACCTAAATAGAAATAACTATATGGATATGAACTGAGAAACTATGTAAAAAGGTAAAATAGTAGAGATGCAGTGATAGACATTTAAGGAGTTATTAAATAACTTTCAGGAAGATTTAATTGCAGTGGTAAAGAAGGACTCAGAAGGATGAATCATCCATGGCTAAATGAGGAAGTTATGAAAAATCAAGAGGGAGAGAGCTGAATATAAGAGAAAGTTAGCTAGTAATATAAAATCAGATAATAAGAGTTACTGCAAATATTTAAGTAAGGATTGTGTTGGTCCTCCAGACACTGTGCATGAGGAATTGACAATGGAAAATAAGGAAATGGCAGAAGCATTGAATAAGTAAATTGTGTCTGTCTTCATTGTAAGAGACTTAGAAAACGAACCAAGAATACTTGAACAACAAGTGGTGAAAGGGAGGAAATAACTTAAAATAATCATCATCACCAAGAAAAAGGTGTTAGGAAAACTATAAGATCAAAAGGTTGTCAAGTTTCCAGGGCCTAATGGACTGCATTCTAAGGTAGAATAAGTCACTGCAGAGAGACCAACATTTTAAGCTAAGGGGTGGAAGATTTAAAACAAAAATGTGGAAAGTGTCAAAGGGTCATGCACCTGTGGAATTCTCTACCCCACAGTGCAGTGGATGCTGGAAAACTAAATAAATTTGAGGAGGTTCTTAAATAGTAGCATGAAGGGTTATGGGGAACAGGCAGGAAAGTGGAGTTGAGACCGAGATGAGAACAGTCATGATCATACTAAATGTTGGAGCAGGCTTGAATGGCTGAATTGCCTACTCCTACTCTTAGTTCTTAGGCATAGAATTTTGTAGCCCAAAATGAGGTCCTTCAGTCCATCTTGTCAAATTTAGCAACAATCTATTCCAATCGCATTTTCCAGTATTTGTTCCGTAGGCTTGCATGCTATAATAACTTCGGGAGTCAACTGTAAAGGAACAGTGCTTTATTGCACAAAATAAAATAAAGCAAAAACTCCAAGCCTGTATTGAACACAAACAGGTCCCAACTGGAACAATAAAATAATGGACCCACTCAGGGGCCTGCTTTATAAAGGGCTCGATATAAAAGCTCCACCTGGTAAGGTAATTACCAATCACCAGGGAGCTCATATTCTACAGTACCACAGGGAAGTCAATCAGTGATTCCCCATGCAAGTCCTGGGGTTATCACATATGCTATTATGTTTCAAGTGCTCATCTAACTGCTTCTTAAATGCTGTGAGGGTTTCCGCCTCTACCACCTTTTCAGGCATTGAGTTCCACATCCCCGCCACCCTCTAGGTGAAAAGATTATTCCTCAGATCCCCTCTCCTGCTCTTACCTAAATATATACTTTACTAAAGTGAAACATTTCTTCACATCTATGTTCTTCATAATTTTGAACACCACAATTAGGACCGTCTCAACCTTCTCTGCTCTAAGGAGAACAACCACAGCTTAACCAGTCTCTTTTCACAGCTGAAACACTCCAGCCCAGGCAACATCTCTGCACTCTGTCTAGTGCAATCATATCCTTCCTGTAGTGTGGTGACCAGAACTGCACACAGTACTCCAGCTATAGCCTAATAAATGCTATCGCATTTTATACAGCTCCATCATAATCTCCTAGCTCTTATATTCAATGCCTCACCAATAAAGTAAGTATCCTATGTGCCTTTTTAACCACCTTATCTACCTGTCCTGCTGCCTTCAGGGATATTTGGACATGCACTCAGAGGTCCCTCCAGTCAAATATACTTGCTCGGATCCTATCATTCACTGTGCTTTTCCTTGTATTGTTAGTCCTCGCAAAATTCATCACCTCACACTTTTCAGGGATAAATTCCATTTGTCACTTTTCTGCCCATCTGACCAGCTTATCTATATCATCCTGTAATCTGAAGCTTTCCTCCTCTATTTACCACACTACAATTTCTGTGTAATCTGCAAACTTACCGATCACATTCTCACATTCCTGTCTAGATCATTAATGTACATTCAAATTGCAAGGGACCCAGCACCAACCCCTGCAGTACACTGGACACAGGCTTCCAGTCACAAAAACAACTTTTGACCAACACCCTCCTGCCACGAAGCCAATTTTAGATTCAATTTGCCAAATTGTCCTGGATCCCATGGGCTCTTTACCTTCTTGATCAGTCTCCCAGGTGGACCTTGTCAACAATCTTACTGAAGTCTATGTAAACCAAATCAACTGCACTGCCCTCATCTAGAGAACTAATAAACTCCTCAAAAAACTCAATAAAATTTGTTAGACACAATCTCCCCTTGACACAGTAATGCTGACTATCCTTGATTAATCCATGCCTCTCCAAGTGCAGATTAATTCTGCCCTCTGAATTGTTTCCAATAATTCCCTTACCACTGATGTTAGACTCATTGGCCTGCAGTTACCTGGTTTTTCCCTACTCTTCTTGAATAATCATAGAAATCATAGAAACCCTACAGTACAGAAAGAGGCCATTCGGCCCATCGAGTCTGCACCGACCACAATCCCACCCAGGCCCCATATCCCTACATATTTTACCCACTAATCCCTCTAATCTACGCATCCTAGGACACTAAGGGGCAATTTTAGCATGGCCAATCAACCTAACCCGCACATCTTTGGACTGTGGGAGGAAACCGGAGCACCCGGAGGAAACCCACGCAGACACGAGGAGAATGTGCAAACTCCACACAGACAGTGACCCAAGCTGGGAATCGAACCCAGGTCCCTGGAGCTGTGAAGCAGCAGTGCTAACCACTGTGCTACCGTGCCGCCCAAATGATGATACCACATTGGCTATCCTCCTGTCCTCTGGCACCTCACCTGTAAGAAGTCTCACAACACCAAGTTAAAGTCCAACAGGTTTATTTGATAGCACCAGCTTTCGGAGTGTCGCTCCTTCTTCAGGTGAGTGAGGAGTTGTGTTCACAAACAGGGCATATATAGACACAAACTCAATTTGCAAGATAATGGTTGGAATGCGAGTCTTTACATTGAACCATAGAAAATTACAGCTCAGAAACAGGCCTTTTGGCCCTTCTTGTCTGTGCCGAACCATTTTTTGCCTAGTCCCACTGACCTGCACTTGGACCATATCCCTCCACACCCCTCTCATCCATGAACCCGTCCAAGTTTTTCTTAAATGTTAAAAGTGACCCCGCATTTACCACTTTATCCGGCAGCTCATTCCACACTCCCACCACTCTCTGCGTGAAGAAGCCCCCCCTAATATTCCCTTTAAACTTTTCTCCTTTCACCCTTAACCCATGCCCTCTGGTTTTTTTCTCCCCAAGCCTCAGCGGAAAAAGCCTGCTTGCATTCACTCTATCTATACCCATCAAAATCTTATACACCTCTATCAAATCTCCCCTCAATCTTCTACGCTCCAGGGAATAAAGTCCCAACCTATTCAATCTCTCTCTGTAACTCAGCTTCTCAAGTCCCGGCAACATCCTTGTGAACCTTCTCTGCACTCTTTCAACCTTATTTACATCCTTCCTGTAACTAGGTGACCAAAACTGTACACAATACTCCAAATTCGGCCTCACCAATGCCTTATATAACCTTACCATAACACTCCAACTTTTATACTCGATACTCCGATTTATAAAGGCCAATGTACCAAAGGCACTCTTTACGACCCTATCCACCTGTGACATCACTTTTAGGGAATTCTGTACCTGTATTCCCAGATCCCCCTGTTCAACTGCACTCTTCAGAGTCCTACCATTTACCCTGTACGTTCTACTTTGGTTTGTTCTTCCAAAGTGCAATATCTCACTTGTCTGCGTTAAATTCCATTTGCCATTTTTCAGCCCATTTTTCTAGTTGGTCCAAATCCCTCTGCAAGCTTTGAAAACCTTCCTCACTGTCCACTACACCACCAATCTTTGTATCATCAGCAAACTTGCTGATCCAATTTACCACATTATCATCCAGATCATTGATATAGATGACAAACAACAATGGACCTAACACCGATCCCTGTGGCACACCACTAGTCACAGGCCTCCACTCAGAGAAGCAATCCTCCACAACCACTCTCTGGCTTCTTTCATTGAGCCAGTGTCTAATCCAATTTACTACCTCCCCATGTATACCCAGCGACTGAACCTTCCTAACTAACCTCCCATGAGGGACCTTGTCAAAGGCCTTGCAGAAATCCAGGTAGACAACATCCACCGCCCTCCCTTCATCCACTTTCCTGGTAACCTCCTCGAAAAACTCTAATAGATTGGTCAAACATGACCTACCACGCACAAAGCCATGTTGACTCTCCCTAATAAGTCCCTGTCTATCCAAATATTTGTAGATCCTATCCCTTATCACACCTTCCAATAACTTGCCCACCACCGACGTCAAACTTACTGGCCTACAATTTCCCGGATTTCTTTTGGAACCTTTTTTAAACAACGGAACAACATGAGCCACCCTCCAATCATCTGGCGCCTCCCCCGTGAATACTGACATTTTAAATATGTCTGCCAGGGCCCCTGCAAGTTCAACACTAGCTTCCCTCAAGGTCCGTGAGAATACCCTGTCCGGTCTTGGGGATTTATCCACTCTGATTTGCCTCAAGACAGCGAGCACCTCCTCCCCTTTAATCTGTAAAGGTTCCATGACCTCCCTACCTGTTTGCTCTATTTCCATAGACTCCATGCCCGTTTCCTCAGTAAATACGGATGCAAAAAAACCATTTAGTATCTCCCCCATCTCTTTTGGTTCCATACACAGTCTACCACTCTGGTCGTCAAGAGGACCAATTTTACAGGTAATCAAGTCTTAAAGGCACAACAATGTGAGCGGAGAGAGGGTTAAGCACGGGTTAAAGAGGTGTATTGTCTCCAGACAGGACAGTTAGTGAGATTTTGCAACCCTAGACAAGTCGTGGGGGTTACAGATAGTGTGACATGAACCCAAGATCCCAGTTGAGGCCATCCTCATGTGTGCAGAACTTGGCTATCAGTCTCTGCTCAGCGATTCTGCGTTGTCGTGTGTTGTGAAAGCCACCTTGGAGGACGTTTATCTGAAGATCAGAGGCTGAATGCCCGTGACTGCTGAAGTGTTCCCCGACAGGAAGAGAACATTCTTGCCTGGTGATTGTCGAGCGGTGTTCATTAATCCATTGTCGCAGCGTCTGCATGGTCTCCCCAATCTACCATGCCTCAGGACATCCTGTCCTGCAGTGTATCAGGTAGACAACTTTGGCCGAGTCACAAGTGTACGTACCGGGTACTTGGTGGATGGTGTTCTCACGTGAGATGATGACATCCATGTCGATGATCTGGCACGTCTTGCAGAGGTTGCTGTGGCAGGGTTGTGTGGTGTCGTGGTCACTGTTCTCCTGAAGGCCGAGTAGTTTGCTGTGGACAATGGTCTGTTTGAGCTGTGTGGTTGTTTGAAGGCAAGAAGTGAGGGTGTGGGGATGGCCTTAGTGAGAGGTTCGTCATGACATGTTGAAGGCTCGAGCCTTAAACTAGGTGCAGTTTTAAGAATTCTGTATCTTCTAAGCCTTTCACACTGTGAATAGGATGGGAATAAAGGGATATGGTCCCCAGAAGGATAGAGGGTTTTAGTTCAGTCGGGCAGCATGGTTGGTGCAGGCTTGGAGGGCCGGAGGGCCTGTTCCTGTGCTGTAATTTTTTTTGTTCTTTGTTCTTTATTACTACCCTATTATTACACTTTTGCAATTTGCCGACATATCTGCTCTTCTACCTCTCCCTGATTGATTGGGGGACTACAGTACACTTTCAGCATGTGTTTGCCCCCTCTTTTTGTTTTTTAAGATCCGCCCATATGACCTCAATTGAGAAGCCTGGTGAAATGTCATTCTTCTTCACTGCAGTAATTGACTCCTTGATCAATATTGCAACACCACCTCCTTTTTTACATCCCCCGCCCCCATCTCTCTTCAAAATTCTATACCCTGGAATATTGAACTGCCAATCCTACTTCTCCCTCAACCATATCTTTGTGATGGCAATAATATCATACTCCCATGTGTTAATCAACACCGATGGTAGTCATGATGTGGAGATGCCGGCGTTGGACTGGGGTAAACACAGTAAGAAGTTTAACAACACCAGGTTAAAGTCCAACAGGTTTATTTGGTAGCAAAAGCCACACAAGCTTTCGGAGCTCTAAGCCCCTTCTTCAGGTGAGTGGGAATTCTGTTCACAAACAGAGCTTATAAAGACACAGACTCAATTTACATGAATAATGGTTGGAATGCGAATACTTACAACTAATCAAGTCTTTAAGAAACAAAACAATGGGAGTGGAGAGAGCATCAAGACAGGCTAAAAAGATGTGTATTGTCTCCAGACAAGACAGCCAGTGAAACTCTGCAGGTCCACGCAACTGTGGGAGTTACAAATAGTGTGACATGAACCCAATATCCCGGTTGAGGCCGTCCTCGTGTGTGCGGAACTTGGCTATCAGTTTCTGCTCAGCGACTCTGCGCTGTTGTGTGTCGCGAAGGCCGCCTTGGAGAACGCTTACGCGAAGGCCGCCTTGGAGAACGCTTGGAGAACATCATCTCACGTGAGAACACCATCCACCAGGTACACGGTACATACTCTTGCAACTCGGCCAACGTTGTCTACCTGATACGCTGCAAGAAAGGATGTCCCGAGGCATGGTACATTGGGGAAACTATGCAGATGCTGCGACAACGGATGAATGAACACCACTCGACAATCACCAGGCAAGACTGTTCTCTTCCTGTTGGGGAGCACTTCAGCGGTCACGGGCATTCGGCCTCTGATATTCGGATAAGCGTTCTCCAAGGCGGCCTTCGCGACACACGACAGCGCAGAGTCGCTGAGCAGAAACTGATAGCCAAGTTCCGCACACACGAGGACGGCCTCAACCGGGATATTGGGTTCATGTCACACTATTTGTAACTCCCACAGTTGCGTGGACCTGCAGAGTTTCACTGGCTGTCTTGTCTGGAGACAATACGCATCTTTTTAGCCTGTCTTGATGCTCTCTCCACTCACATTGTTTTGTTTCTTAAAGACTTGATTAGTTGTTAGTATTCGCATTCCAACCATTATTCATGTAAATTGAGTCTGTGTCTTTATAAGCTCGGTTTGTGAACAGAATTCCCACTCACCTGAAGAAGGGGCTTAGAGCTCCGAAAGCTTGTGTGGCTTTTGCTACCAAATAAACCTGTTGGACTTTAACCTGGTGTTGTTAAACTTCTTACTTAATCAACACCCTCAGTTCGTCTGTCTTACCCATAAGACTCCTCGCATTAAAATGCCATTCAGCCTTGCCATATTCCCTTGTGACTTAACATGTCTATCTTTGTTCTGCCTTCCAGACTGACTACATTTAGCTGTGCCTCAGCTCTTATCTACACTCCATAACCAATCCGAATCTGACAGCAGCAGAGAAGAAGTTGTTCTCGAGTTGGTTGCTACGTGACCTCAGACTTTTTCCCGACGGAAGAAGGTGGAAGAGAGAATGTCCAGGGTGCATGGGGTCCTTAATTATGCTGGCTGCTTTGCCGAGACAGCGGGAAGTGTAGACAGAGTCAATGGATGGGAGGCTGGTTTACATGATGGATTGGGCTACATTCACGAACTTTGGTAGTTCCTTGCTATCTTGGGCATACCAAGCTGTGATACAACCAGAAATAATGATTTCTATGGTGCATCTGTAAAAGTTGTGAGAGTTGTAGCAGACCTGCCAAATTTCCTTCGTCTTCTGAGAAAGTAGAGGCATTGGTGGGCTTTCTTAGCTAGAGCATCAGCATGGAGGGACCAGGACAGGTTGTTGGTGATCTGGTCACCTAAAAACTTGAAGCTCTCGACCCTTTCTACTTCGTCTCCATTGATGTAGACAGGGGCATGTCCTCCACTACGCTTCCTGAAGTCGATGACTATCTCCTTCGTTTTGTTGACATTGAGGGAGAGATTGTCATCGCACCTGTTCACCAGATTCCCTATCTCTTTCCAGTACTCCGTCTCGTCATTGTTTGAGATCTGACCCACAATGGTGGTGTCATCAGCAAACTTGAAAATCGAGTTGGAGGGGAATTTGGCCACACAAATATATAAGGAGTATAGTAAGAGGCTGAGGACACAGTTTTGTGGAACACCGATGTTACTGATTGCGGTCTGTGGGTTAGGAAGTTCAGGATCCAGTCGCAGAGGGAGAAGCCGAGGCTCAGGCCACAGAGTTTGGAGATGTGTTTCGTAGGAATAATAGTGTTGAAGGCTGAGCCGCAGTCGATAAATAGGAGTCTGACATAGGAGGCTGTGGCTTTGTTATCTCGGTGTTTCACGGTTGGGTTCAGGGCCAGGGAGATGGCGCCTGGCGGTAGGCGAGCTGTAGTGGATCCAGGAAATCTGAGAGGCTGGAATTGATTCATAGAACATAGAACAGTACAGCACAGAACAGGCCCTTCGGCCCACGATGTTGTGCCGAGCTTTATCTGAAACCAAGATCAAGCTATCCCACTCCCTATCATCCTGGTGTGCTCCATGTGCCTATCCAATAACCACTTAAATGTTCCTAAAGTGTCTGACTCCACTATCACTGCAACCAGTCCATTCCACACCCCAACCACTCTCTGCGTAAAGAACCTACCTCTGATATCCTTCCTATATCTCCCACCACGAACCCTATAGTTATGCCCCCTTGTAATAGCTCCATCCACGCGAGGAAATAGTCTTTGAACATTCACTCTATCTATCCCCTTCATCATTTTATAAACCTCTATTAAGTCTCCCCCCAGCCTCCTCCGCTCCAGAGAGAACAGCCACAGCTCCCTCAACCTTTCCTCATAAGACCTACCCTCCAAACCAGGCAGCATCCTGGTAAATCTCCTCTGCACTCTTTCCAGCGCTTCCACATCCTTCTTATAGTGAGGTGACCAGAACTGCGCACAATATTCCAAATGTGGTCTCACCAAGGTCCTGTACAGTTGCAGCATAACCACCCGGCTCTTAAACTCCAACCCTCTGTTAATAAAAGCTAACACACTATAGGCCTTCTTCACAGCTCTATCCACTTGAGTGGCAACCTTTAGAGATTTGTGGATATGGATCCCAAGATCTCTCTGTTCCTCAACAGTCTTCAGAACCCTACCTTTGACCCTGTAATCCACATTTAAATTAGTCCTACCAAAATGAATCACCTCACATTTATCAGGGTTAAACTCCATTTGCCATTTTTCAGCCCAGCTTTGCATCCTATCTATGTCTCTTTGCAGCCTACAACAGCCCTCCACCTCATCCACTACTCCACCAATCTTGGTGTCATCAGCAAATTTACTGATCCACCCTTCAGCCCCCTCCTCCAAGTCATTAATAAAAATCACAAAGAGCAGAGGACCAAGCACTGATCCCTATGGCACTCCGCTAGCAACCTGCCTCCAGTCTGAAAATTTTCCATCCACCACCACCCTCTGTCTTCGATCAGACAGCCAGTTACCTATCCAATCGACCAACTTTCCCTCTATCCCACACCTCCTCACTTTCATCATAAGCCGACCATGGGGGACCTTATCAAACGCCTTACTAAAATCCATGTATATGACATCAACTGCCCTACCTTCATCAACACACTTAGTTACCTCCTCAAAAAATTCAATCAAATTTGTGAGGCACGACTTGCCCTTCACGAATCCGTGCTGACTATCCCAGATTAATCCGCATCTTTCTAAATGGTCGTAAATCCCATCCCTAAGGACCTTTTCCATCAATTTACCAACCACCGAAGTAAGACTAACCGGTCTATAATTACCTGGGTCATTTCTATTCCCTTTCTTAAACAGAGGAACAACATTCGCCATTCTCCAGTCCTCTGGCACTATCCCCGTGGACAGCGAGGACCCAAAGATCAAAGCCAAAGGCTCTGCAATCTCATCCCTTGCCTCCCAAAGAATCCTAGGATACATTTCATCAGGCCCAGGGGCATTATCGACCTTCAGTTTATTCAAAACTACCAGTACATCCTCCCTCCGAACATCTATTTCCTCCAGCCTATTAGCCTGTAACACCTTCTCTTCCTCAAAAACATGGCCCCTCTCCTTGGTGAACACTGAAGAAAAGTATTCATTCATCACCTCGCCTATCTCTACTGACTCCATACACAAGTTCCCACTACTGTCCTTGACCGGCCCTAACCTCACCCTGGTCATTCTTTTATTCCTCACATAAGATTAAAAAGCCTTGGGGTCTTCCTTGATCCGACCCGCCAAGGATTTTTCATGTCCCCTCCTAACTCTCCTAAGCCCCTTTTTCAGCTCATTCCTTGCTAACTTGTAACCCTCAATCGAGCCATCTGAACCTTGTTTCCTCATCCCGACATAAACTTCCCTCCTCCTTTTCACAAGACATTCCACCTCTTTCGTGAACCATGGTTCCCTCACTCGGCCATTTCCTCCCTGCCTGACAGGGACATACCTATCAAGGACACCCAGTATTTGTTCCTTGAAAAAGTTCCACTTTTCATTAGTTCCTTTCTCTGACAGTTTCTGTTCCCAACTTATGCCCCCTAATTCTTGCCTAATCGCATCATAATTACCTCTCCCCCAATTGTAAACCTTGCCCTGCCGTACGGCCCTATCCCTCTCCATTGCAATAACAAAAGACACCGAATTGTGGTCACTATCTCCAAAGTGCTCTCCCACAACCAAATCTAACACTTGGCCCGGTTCATTTCCCAGTACCAAATCCAATGTGGCCTCACCTCTTGTCGGCCTATCCACATATTGTGTCCGGAAACTCTCCTGCACACACTGCACAAAAACTGCCCCATCCGAACTATTTGACCTACAAAGGTTCCAATCAATATTTGGAAAGTTAAAGTCCCCCATGACAACTACCCTGTGACCCCCACACATATCCATAATCTGCTTAGCAATTTCTTCCTCCACATCTCTATTCCTATTTGGGGGCCTATAGTAAACTCCTAACAACATCACCACTCCCTTCCTATTTCTAACCTCAGCGCATATTATCTCAGTGTGCAGATCCCCCTCGAAGTGCCTTTCCGCAGCCGTTAAACTATCCTTGATTAACAATGCCACTCCTCCACCTCTTTTCCCAGCTTCCCTACACTTAGTGAAACATCTATACCCCGGAACGTCCAACAACCATTCCTGTCCTTGTTCTACCCACGTCTCCGTAATGGCCACAACATCGTAGTCCCAAGTACCAATCCACGCCCCAAGTTCATCTACCTTGTTCCGGATGCTCCTTGCATTGAAGTAGACACACTTCAACCCACCTTCCTGTCTACCGGTACCCACCCTTGACCCTGATACCTTCCCCAATACCTCACCACCCTCACTGACTTCTGGACTACAACTCCTTTTCCCACTCCCTTGACAAATTAGTTTAAACCCCCCTGAAAAGCCGTATCAAATTTCCCTCCCAGGATATTGGTGCCCCTCTGGTTCAGGTGCACCCCGTCCTGTTTGTACAGGTCCCACCTTCCCCAGAATGTGTTCCAATTATCCACGTATCTGAAACCCTCCCTCCTACACCATCCCTGCAACCACATGTTTAACTCTCTCCCTGTTCCTCAACTCGCTATCACGTGGCACTGGCAACGTACCAGAGATGACCACATGTTTTGTCTTGGCTCTCAGCTTCCAGCCCAGCTCCCGAAATTCCTGTTTTAAATCCCCGTCCCTTCTCTTACCTATGTCATTGGTACCAATGTGTACCACGACTTGTGACTGTTTCCCCTCCCCCTTCTGAATCCGGAAAACACGGTCTGAGACGTCACGGACCTTGGCATCCGGTAGGCAACATACCATCCGTGAGTCTCTTTTGCTGCCACAGAACCTCCTATCTATCCCTCTAACTAACGAGTCCCCAATAACTATTGCCCTCCCGCTCTGCCCCTTACCCTCCCGAGCCACAGAGATGGACACAGTGCTGGAGATCCTCTCACTGCGGCTCACCACTGGTATGTCATCCCCCTCAACCGTATCCAAAGCGGAATACTTGTTGCTAAGGGGAAGGACCACAGGGGATCCCTGCACGGACTGCTTCCTCCCAGCCCCTCTCACTGTCACCCATCTGTTTTCATTCCTCGGAGTAACTGTATTCCTAAAGCTTCTGTCTATGGCCACCTCTGCGTCCCTAATGATCCTAAGTTCATCCAACTCCAGCTCCAGTTCCCTAATACGGTTTTGGAGGAGCTGCAGATGGGTGCACTTCCCACAGGTGTAATCAGCAGGGACACTGTCGTCGTCCCTCACCTCAAACATAGTGCAAGAGGAACATAGCACTGCCTGCACACCCATCCCCTCTAGATACCTTCCCAGTACCAGGTAGAAACAGCAAAAATGAATTAAACTCACCCCTGCTCGCCCTTTCTGCCTAAGCCCTGTGAGCCAAAGCCCTTATAGCTCACACTCTGCTTCCCACTCACTCCACAGCCCGCTCCCGACGCTGCCCGCTGTATACTGCAGCCTAGCTTTTATACTTCGCGTGCTTAAAAAACCCTTCCCAGACTCCTTAGCAGCCCACTTCCGGTTTTCACTTTAAACTTAAGAAAAATACTCCTACAAAAGTAAAGGCCAAAAAAAAACACACACTAGCTGACTAATTAAATAAATAATTAATTCAATCAATCTCTCACCAGCACTCCTGCCTCCAATCACTCCCTCTCAGCTTGCTCCAGTGGAACAATTCATGCCATGACTAACCTTTCGAAGCACTTCATAATGATGTATGTCAGAGCCACTGGGCGATACTCATTAAGGCACGCTGCCCGGCTTTGTTTGGTATCGGGATGATGGTCGTCTTCTTGAAGCAGATATGGACCTCAGATTGATGTAAAGAGAGGTTGAAGATGTCTGCGAATACTCCCATCAGCTGATCCACACAGGATCTGAGTGCTCGTCTGGGTACACCATCCGGGTCAGTTGCTTTCCGTGGTTTGACCTTCTAGAAGACTGCTCTGACGTCTGCAATGGTGACCTCAAATACAGGTTCATCCGAAGCTTCCGGGGTGGAGGGCGTGCTCTCGCTGACTTATTGCTCAATTGCTATGATAGCCACGGAGAATTGACAATAGATCTCCCGTGGTCCTCATAGAATACAAGCTCCCCCATTTGGTGAGTGGAGATTCACCCAATAGTGAAGCAGCAGTGTGGGTTTAAAACCAACTACTTCAGGCCAGCAGTCGAAAGACTCGGGGCTGATCTGCACTCTGTAACCATTGAACAGCATTCAGATTTCATTGTGAATCAAAGGTGATTGGTGACGGAAGACTTGTGTCGGTAAGATTATTACAACCATGTCAAAAATTTGTCCTCAATTCCACAGGCTTCTGCCTTCGTTAACAGTCCCTTCTATGGGACTTTATCAAATTCTTTCTGGAAGTCCGTATAAACTATATCCATAGGCACCCCGCGGCATGGCCTACTTGTCATTAGTCCAGGCTGGCTCGTCCTGATTAACTGAAAAATTTCAAGGTGCTCAGTTACCTTATCCTTGATTATAGACTCCAATACTTTTCCTACCACAGATGTTAGGATAACAATTCCCTGGTATTCCTCTTCCACCTTTCTTAAAAAGCGGAGCGACACAAGCAATCTTTCAATCCAGAGGGATGACTCCAAAATTGAGGGAACTCTGAAAGATTGTAGAATCATAGCATCATAGGATTCTACAGTGCAGAAGGAGGCCATTTAGCCCATCGAGTCTGCATCGACCACAATCCCACCCAAGGCCTACCTCCATAAGCCCATGCATTTACCTAGCTGGTTCCCCTGACACTAAGGGTCAATTTAGCATGGCCAATCCACCTAACCCACACATCTTTGGACTGTGGGAGGAAACCAGCTCACCCGGACGAAACCCACGGGGAGAATGTGCAAACTCTGCACAGACAGTGACCCAAGCTGGGAATCGAACCCGGGTCCCTGGTGCTGTGAGGCAGCAGTGTTTACCACTGTGTCACCATGCTGCCCCTAGATTATTGCTGGGGCATCTGCAATGTGCTCCCCTATTTCCTTTAACACCCTTGCTGGAATCCGCCAGGTCATGCACTTTGATAGGAGGAATCAAAAGGCAGATTATCTAATTGGAGAAAGACTGCAGGTGAGTGAATTATAGCAGGATCTAGGTGTTCTAGTGCATGAATGAGAAGTGATCTTATTGAAACATGATCCTGAACAAGATGTTTCTTCTTGTGAGAGAGATTAGAAATAGAGGACACAGGTTAAGAATAAGTAGCCTTTTTTTAAGACGGAGATGAGAATCATCTCATCTCATAGGAACAGAATATGATCATTCAGCCCCTCAAGCCTGTTCCACCGTTCTATGAGATCATGGCTGGTCTGTGGCCTAACTCCATATACCTATCTTTGGTCCATATCCCATGATATCTTTGTTTAACAAAATTTATCTTTCTCAAATTTAAAATTAGCAGTTAATCTAGCATTAACTGCTGTTCGTGGAATGGAGTTGCAAACTTCTACCACCTTTAGTGTGCAGAGGTTTTTTCTCACATCTCTCCTGAATGGTCTGGCCCAAATTTTTGAACTACGCCCCTAGTTCTAGAATCTCCAACCAATGGAAATAATTTATCTTTATTTCCCCTGTCCTTTCTTGAAGACTTTGATCAGATCATCTCTCAACTTACTAAATTATAGAGAAAACAGATCTAGTTATACAAGGGCAAAATACTGTGGATGCTGGAATTTAAAACAAAAACAGAAAAAGCTGAAAAACTCAGCAGCTTTGACAGCATCTGTGGAGAGAGAATAGAGCGAACGTTTCGAGTTGAGATGACCCTTCATCAGCTCGAAACATTGACTCTATTCTTTCTCCACAGATGCTGTCAAACTTGCTGAGTTTTTTCAGCTTTTTCTGTTTTTGTTCTGGTTTGTATAACTTAACTTTTGAAGTCCAGATATTATTCCTATGTTGTACTCCCTCCAAGGCCAATATATCTTCCCTCAGGTATGATGCCCAGATCTGCTCACAGTACACCAAGTGGGATTCAACCGGGGTTTTGTATAGCTGCAACATAACTTCTGCGTCCTTATATTCCAGTCCTCCAGATATAAAGGCCAGAATTCCATTAGCCTTCCTGATTATTTTCTGTACGGGGGCTGTGGCATTTTAAAGATCTATGCACCTGAACTCTTCAAGTCTCTTAGAATATCCACTGTATTTAACTTCATACCATCTAGAAAATACCCTGATCTATCCTTCCTCAGTCCAAAATGGAGAACCTCACACTTACTTCACTGAAATCCATCTGCCATAATTTTGCCCATACACCTAGTATATCAATAGCCCCTAGTAATTTTATGCTATCATCTACACTGTCTACAACGCCACCTTAGTGTCATCAGCAAATTTGGATATGTGACTTACTATGCCAAAACAAAAACAGAAAATGCTGAAACATCTTAGCAGGTCTGACAGCAGCTGTGGAGAGAGAATAGAGCCAATGTTTCGAGTCAGGATGATCCTTTGTCAGAGCTCCAATCTTCAGTTGGTTTACCCATTAGCAGATTTTCCCAGTTTACTCTGGACAGTTTGTGTCATCTCATTAAAGTCAGCCTTACCTAAATCTAAAATTCAAGTTAGCTGATTTATGCTTTTTGCTTTCAAACGCTACACTAAACTCGATCATGTTACGATCACAATTTGATAAATGTTCATGCACAGGGAGGCTACTAATTAAATCTGGCTCAATACCACATCCAATATCACTTGTCCCCTTGTTGCATCCAGGACATATTGCTGTAGGAAACTGTACCAGCCACACTCCAGAAATTCACTACCTTTCTGATAGGTGCTCATCCCAATCTATGTTGAAGTTAAAATCCCCCAGTAATCCCATACTGCCTTTGTTACACATTTGCCTAATTTCTGCATTTATACAATCTAGCCCTTCAGAGCTCCTACTAGGAAGTCTATACACAACACCTATTGCAGTTTTAGATCCTGTTCCTCAGTTCCACCAATAAGGTCTCCACTTGATGCCTTCTCCTCATTATATCCTCCCTCACCACTGAAGTGATTTTGTTTCTAATGGCTACTCCACCTCCTCTACCATTTTTCCTATCCGTTCTGTGTACCTTTTATCTTGGTATATTTAGTTCACAGTCCTGACTATCCCGCCATGTCTCAGTAATGGCAAATATATCATCGCCAATTAGAATCTGTACCTGCAGCTCATTTAATTCTTACGCTCCATGCATTTGTACATAGAATCCTTATTTATTCTAACCTGTCCCTCGGCATTGATGCTTTATTTACCTGTTTATTATTTCCCTCTTCTGGTTTAATCAATATACTCCTAATAGTTTTGCCATTATCTGCCATACCTGAAGTAAGATTCCTGACTGTTCCTTTACTCTCTGTCCTGTTACTTGTTTTTTAAACTGTATTTACTTCATTTGAGACCTACCCTCCAACCCCTCCATTTATGAGCTTAAAATCCTTGTGACCGCCCTATTTAGCCTTTCGGTTAGGACATTGGTCCCAGCTCAGTTCAAGTGGAGCCTGTCTCAATGGTCCAGTTCATTTCTGCCCCAGTACTGATGCCTGTGCCCACAAAATGGAACATCTCATGCACCACTCCTTTAGCCACATGTTTACTTCCCTCATTTTCTTATCTATGCCAATTTGTATGTTGTTTGGGTAATAATAGGGATTATAACTGTTGAGGTCCTGTTCCTTATTTCCTCATATTCTCCAAACAAGACCTCTTGCCTATGTTGTTAGTCCCAACATGGACCAACTGAATATTCTCCCCTTCCAATATCCTTTCAAGCCAGTTTGAGATGTCCTTCACCCTGGCACACACCATTCTGGACTCTCAATTTAAAAAGGATTCTGTCAATACACCTGATTATAGAATCTCCCCTATCACTTTTTCTCTTGCTCCCCTTGCTTGAATAGCTTCATGTACCTCAGTGCAGAAGTCAGCTTGCCCATCCTCCCTACCATCCTTTTGCTCATTCAGATAGGGAGCAAGTACCTCATAACTGTTGGACAAGATCAAGAGCTGAGTCTCCTCCAATACTAAATTCAGGATCCCTCGTAGTCACACCCTCCTGTCCCTGACCTCTAGCCAAATTTAAAGTATTTAACCAATGGGGTGTGACTGCCTGGAACAAAGTCAAGGTAATTCTCCTCCCTGATGTTCCGCAGTGTCTGATGCTCAGATTCCAACTCATCAACTCTGAGCCCAAGTTCCTCAAGCTGCAAACGCTTTTTGCAGATATGGTCACTGAGACTCGCAATGGGATCCACCAGCTCCCACATGCTGCAGCTACATCACATTACCTGCATTGCCATCTCTAAGTTAGTTAATTAGGTTTTTTAATATTTAAAATATTATTCTCAGATAGTCCCTGAATTATAATATGCCTTTCTAAATTTACTGCTATTTAAGATTAGTGCCTGAAGATCCCTTACCAGTCAATCAGCTCACCGCTTTCCTATGATATCACTTCCTTGTTTTCAGATTTTTAAAAGTTCATTCAATAACCTTCACCACCAGGTTCGCTCTGCTATGCCCAGCTCCCAATGCTGTCCAGAGTGGAACCTGAAAGGGTTGTTACTATCTAGAATTCACTTCCCTAGAAAGCAGTGGAGGCTGGGGTCATTGAATCTATTCAAACTTAAACTTGAGTTCGATAGATTTTTCATAAATGGGGCAGCTGCCTTGAAGGGCCGAGTGGCTTACTCATGCTCTTAAATCCAAAGTTCCTCGCACATTCTGAGAACCCCGTGACTAATTACACACTTTGAGCTATTTACAAATTTTCACTGAAGGGTACAAGCTAGCAGCGGACTCCATGCTTGCTGGTACACACAGCTCTGTCCAGCTAGACTCAGCCTGGTTGCAGATCATATGGTCTCTTACATTACTGCGTGAGCAGTGGTGTATTCAGTGCCACATTAACGCTATATGTGCCAGACTCTTATACGACACGCCTATGAGCAATGACAAATTCCAGGATGTCAGTACTGATTAAGTCTGGACACCCCCTATCAGTACACATTGCCAGGACATCTGTCAGTACTGAGAAACCCCTGGGACACCTGTCAGTACCGACTCACTCTGTAAAATCTCCCTGCAATGAGTTGCTCACCCTCAGGATGTCTGTCTCTGCTAGCAAAGTAAGAAGTCTCTCAACACCAGGTTAAAGTCCAACAGGTTTATTTGGTAGCAAATACCATAAGCTTTCGGAGCACTGCTCCTTCGTCAGATGGAGTGGAAATGTCCACAGTTCCACTCCATCTGACGAAGGAGCAGCACTCCGAAAGCTTATGGTATTTGCTACCAAATAAACCTGTTGGACTTTAACCTGGTGTTGTGAGACTTCTTACTGTGTTCACCCCAGTCCAACGCCGGCATCTTCACATCACATCTGCTAGCAAAATCAGAGGTGCCCCGTTAGTACGGACACACCTGCTGGATGTTTGTCAGGACTGACTCATTCCCAGAAAACCGGTCAGTTCTGACTCACTCACTCCCAGAAAGCTGGTCAGCACAGACTCATTCCCAGAAAGGTGGTCAGTAGAGACTCACTTATGAAAGCAGGTCAGTACTCACTATCAGGAAGCTGGTTAGTACTCATTCCCAAAACACAGGTCAGTACGAACTCACTCCCAGAAAGCTGGTCAGTATGGACTTACTCCCAGAAAGCCGATCAGTTCTAACTCATTCCCAGAAAGCCGGTCAGTACAGACTTACTCCTAAAAAGCTGGTCAGTTCCGACTCATTCCCGGAAAGCCAGTCTGTAGTCGTTCTCTCCCAGGGCTCCTGTCACTTCCGAAACTGATAGAATTGCGAGTTCCTTATGGGTACTGATGCAGACAAACTGCTTCAATCCCTGTGAGAACTATTCTTAGCTGTATACTTACTGCAGCCTTGCACAGAGTTTCTCCATTTATTCAAAAGCAGTCCCTTTGCTGCACATGCACGAGCATATGACTCTAGAACTGCGCACAGAAAGTCCTGAGTCCTTTTGTAGTTACATGTCTCGAACTGACATTTCTAAAGAAGGACAGAAACAGCAAAAGTTAAAACCAAGTATGTCCTAGAAAATTTTATTTGAAGATAATTTTAAGCTCTGGAACCCATTCATTGCAAGAAACCTTCCACATGAATAAATCACACCAAGAATAGTCCATGTGACATCAGAATCCTAGACTGAATCTCAAGATCAGAAAAATTTCACACCATCATGCCTGAAAAGGCTGGATCCCAACTGAGTTGTGAATTTCAGATGAGTTGTAATTCTGAGGTGCATTGATATCTGTCTGACTGGCTGGTATTTGGTACTACTTTTGAGAGTGGGTTGGACGCACAATGCAAACGTTCAAACAGTGAAGCACATGAGCAGCTGCCCTTAATACATAAAGTATTAGTCTCAGTCAGTGGCTGAAGGTCCAATACTAAGCAACGTCTCATTCTAATCTTTTTGGGTTTTGTTTCCACCATCTTCCTGCAGAACTCTGCCAAGTGGGTGAATGTGTGAGCGGGAGGCTGGTAATGCACTGCTAGACCTTTACCAATGTCACTCCATCGGAGACCTGATAGGAAAATGCCTGCCCTCCCAGACTAGGATCAGGAACTCTGAGTGATAAACACACCCCAGCACTAATGATATTGTTCAACACAGTGATACATAACTACAGCAATATGTTTTGATCAGATTTTGCTCTCATGATCAAATTCTTAATTTGCCAAGAAACCTTTCCATACCGTACTGAAGGCCACAGGCAGTTGTTTTCAATTTAGCTCTGATCTCAACCATTTGTTGACAATCATGGCTTTCCTCTAAATATGGTATTGGAATGGGGGTAATTTTGTTTTATTCATTCATGGGACATGGGCATCACTGGCTGGCCAGCATTTATTGCTCATCCCTAGTTGCCCTTGGAGGACACTTGAGAGTCAACTACATTGCTGTGGCTCTGGAGTCACATGTAGGCCAGACCAGGTAAGGATAGCAAATTTCCTTCTCTAAAGGACATCAGTAAACCAGCTGGGTTTTTCCGACAATCGACAATAGTTTCATGGTCATCATTAGATTCTTAATTCCAGATTTTCAGTACCAAGTATCCCTGGACAATAATCACATATTAAGGAAAGCACCAAGGAGAAATAAGCAGGGAGATTAATGAAATCATCCATTTCAGGAATTTTGTCAGAACCAGCAAATTCACCATTCACAAGTTAAAAGGTATGGTAGTCAAAATTGAACAAAATGCTGAAAGTGTATCCAGAGCTGGAAGATGGGGGTTACACAGAATGAAGTTCAGATTTGTTTTCCTTCTTTTAAACATTATTGGCAGCAGCAGATACAATACCAAAAGGTTCATATTGCTGGGCAAATTTAGAACATTTTCCTTGAAATTCAAGTGCACCATGAATTCAAAATATCATTGAAAAATATATCAATAAGTAAACAAAAACCATGAGTTCTAAAACTGTGCTGAGGCCTAATAAAAGCAAGACAATTGTCACCTGTTCAAATGGCACAGGATCCATTAAATGATGACACCTTCCAAAAATACTGGTCACGTCCACCAGCAGATGGCACTTATTGGGAGGGTAGCCCCCTGTAAAATAAATCATCAAATATATTATGTTGCTGGTGTATGATAAACTCTTTAATATATATATATATATTTTTATCACTAAGGTTAGCTCTGGGAAATAGAATAAAGATTATCAATGCCAGCATCAAATACTCCAAGGGAAAGTGGGTTAGAATGGGTTTGAACCATAGGAAAGCTTTTTAAAGAATAAAAATACATCATGAGGCCATCACCTCCCCTAGCATGGTGGTACATACATCCCACACACACACACACACTAACCCCTCTCTCATGTGCACGCACATACATACCTTTCTCATGTTGTGCACACAGTCACTGTTCTATCATGGGCAGGCACAAATATACCCCTCTCACATGGGTGTGCACACACACCACACACAAACTCATTCACCTCCCCCCCACACATACACTCACCTTCTCACATGCGTGCACACACACACACTTCACACATTCCTTTCACCCCACACACATACTCACTCCCATACACACTCATCCCACATCCACACACACTAGTTCCCCCCAAACACTCACTCCCACATATACTCATCCCCCTCCCACACACACACACCCCACACGCATGCACACAGGTACATGCACACACATACTCATGCGTGCACATGCACACTCATGCGCACACACACACACACACACACTCACCCCAAACACATACTCATGGTTCAGTGGTAGAATTCTTGCCTGCCACGCGGGAGACAAGGTTTCGATTCCCAGCCATTGCAAAACAACTTCTTTTTGGAGGGTCAGTTTAGCTCAGCTGGCAGGAGGGCCGGTTCATGATACAGAGGATGCCTTCAGCATGGGTTTAATTCCCATACCAGCTGAGGTTACTCGTGAAGGCCCTGCCTTGCCCCTCGCCTGAGGTGTGGTGATCCTCAGATTAAATCACCACCAGTCAGCTCTCCCACACCAAAGGGGGAGAGTGTGTAGAGGAGAGCAGTCTATGGTCATCTGGGACCATGGCGACTTTACATTACACACTCACCCCACACTCTCACACTCTCAAACCCTACAAACACACACACCAACATACTCAGCGGACCCCCACCAACACACACAGCCCCCCAACACGCACACTCCACATACACATTCATCCCCCACATGAGCGTGTGCATACACACACACCCCTCCCACCCCACCTGATAACAAATCAACTTTACAAACACACACTCAAACACACACACACTCATCCAAAACATACACACAAATACATTCAACTTCTACATTCAACATTCATACAACACACACTCACCCCACCTCACCCTGCAGGTACACACACACACCACACACTCACCATGCACATGCACAAACACTCACCCCACACACCCAAATCTCTCTTGTGCTGCCGCAGCCTCTCTCAAGCCCCTGTGGCTATAGCCCTCCTCAGACTCCCTTTGACCCCAGCAGCCCCTCATGAACTCTCTTGGACTTCTCAGATTTCCTTCATCCACTGTGTCCCCAGTGTCTCTTGAGACCCTGTTCCCTCTTTTGAGGCTCATTTCCTTCTGTTGGGCTGCTGCCTCCTCCCTCAGGCCCCTGTCTCCTCTCTTTCAGGCCCCCATCCTTTTTCTCTCTCATGAGCCCCCACTCCCTCTCTTCTTTAAGCCTTCTTTATGCTCCCTCTCTCTCGAGCCCCGGATCCCTCCCTCTCTCAAGCCCTGGATCCCTCCCTCTCTCAAGCCCTGGATCCCTCCCTCTCTCAAGCCCTGGATCCCTCCCTCTCTCAAGCCCCCGCTCCCTCTTTCTCTTGAGCCCCCACTGCCTTTATCTCAAGCTTCCCGCTCCCTCTCTCTCGGTCAATCTCTCTCTCTCTCTCTCTCTCAAGCCCCGCACCCTCTAAGTCATGAGCCCCTGCTCCCTCTCTCTCAAGCCCTCCTCCCTCTCTCTCTTGGTCACTCCCTCTCTCTTGGTCATTCTCTCTCTCTCAGGCCCCTGCACCCTCTAAGTCTTGAGCCCCTGGTCCCTATCTCTCTCGAGCTCTCTACATCCACTCTTTTGCTCCCGCTTCCTCTCTCAAGCCCCCATGCTCTCAGTCTCTCTCAAACTCTGCTCCCTCTCTCTCAAACCACCATGACTCCTCTCAGCCTCCATTCCCTCTCTCAGGCCCCTGTGGTTTCAGTCTCTCAATTGCTTGTGAGTTTAAAGTATTTCCAGCTCATCCAATCAGAAAATGGCATCTCAGTTCATTGGCTGTTCATAGCTACTGATAGATGCAGTGGTCAGTCTAACAAATTGAAACAACTGGTCTTTGATTAATAAAGCTGGAAGGATAGCTTTATAAAAAATTGAAAGTGACCAGATCTACTGCAGAACCCTTGGACGAGTTCCACCAAACCCAGTTTTAGAATCCATGGTCTAGTGTATAAAAGGTGCTAGCTTTTCACAAATCATAGTGTTGTCTCATCAAAGACTTCCAGGGTTAGGTGCAGCAGAGGTTACATATAGAGTAAGATTCCCTCTACACTGTCCCAACTAACACTACCAGGACAGGTAGAGCACAGATTAAATATAAGGCATGGATTACACCTGTTGAAACTTCAAAATACAGTGTTGGGAGGAATGTGGCACGTGGCACAGTGATTAGCAATGCTGCCTCACAGCACCAGGAACCCAGGTTCGATTCCTAGCTTGGGTCCCTGTCTGTACAGAGTCTGTCCATTCTCCCCATGTCTGCATGGTTTCCTCTGGGTGCTCCGGTTTCATCTCACAGTCAGAAAGACATGCTGGTTAGGTGCATTGGCCATGCTAAATTTTCCCTCAGGGTATGGAGTGTGGCGACTGGGGAATTTTCACAGTAACTTCATTGCAGTGTTAATGTAAGCCTACTTGTGACAATAATAAACAAATTTTAACTTTAAACTTTAATTGAATAGTTGTAATGTTATTAGAATAGTAACTTAAAGATCTGGACTAATGCTTTGGAGTTCAAATCCCATCTAGGGGAAGAAAAGCTATTTTTTGGAATGATGATCATGAAACTCAAATGTTGTAAAATTCCAAATGGGACAAGTTTTTAGGTGTCCAGATCACCAAAAACGTGTCCTGGTCCCGCCAATGCCGACACTATAGTTAAGAAAGCCCACCGACACCTCTACTTTCTCAGAAAATTAAGGAAATTTGACATATCAGCTACGACTCACCATCTTTTACAGATGCACCATAGAAAGCATTCATTCTGGTTGTATCACAGCTTGGTATGGCTCCTGCTCTGACCAAGACTGCAAGAAACTACAAAAGGTCGTGAATGTAGCCCAGTCCATCACGCAAACCAGTCTCCCATCCATTGACTCTGTCTACATTTCCCGCTGCCTCGGCAAAGCAGCCAGCAAAATTGTGGACCCTACGCACCCCGGACATTCTCTCTACCTCCTTCTTCCATAGGGAAAAAGATACAAAAGTCTGAGGTCACGTACCAACCGGCTCAATAACAGCTTCTTCCCTGCTGCCGTCAGACATTTGAATGGACCTACCTTGCATTAAGTTGATCTTTCTCTACGCCCTAGCTATGACTGTAACACTACATTCTGCACTCTCTCATTCCCTTCTCTATGAACCGTGTGCTTTGTCTGCATAGGGCGCAAGAAACAATACTTTTCACTGTATACAAATACATGTAACAATAATAAATCAAAATCGAGTAAAAAGGCCACCATCCCAGCTCCAAACTTCCAGAAGACCACCTGCCAGCACCTACCACAGATCACAACAGTTAGAGAGACAGACAGAAAACGTTCTGCCAGTCGAACAGCCACATTGATGTTTTAAGAGAAAGCCTCATTTCATCTCAAGAACAGGAGCAGTGAAGAAGAAAGAAGATTCTGGGAAGTCGACAAACCTGACTGCATTTTGAGTGTGACTAAAAATTCTATTTTCTTTTTGTTAATAAGTGGGAATTGTAATTATGTAAACACCATTCTATAAGAATAGTGTTTTATTTGGTGTGTTAATAGAAACATAGAAACAGAGAAAAACTACAGCACAAACAGGCCCTTCGGCCCACAAGTTGTGCCAAACATATCCCTACCTTCTAGACCTACCTATAACCCTCCATCCTATTAAGCTCCATGTACTCATCCAGGAGTCTCTTAAAAGACCCTATTGAGTTCGCCTCCACCATCACTGACGGCAGCCGATTCCACTCGCCCACCACCCTCTGTGTGAAAAACTTACCCCTAACATCTCCCCTGTACCTACCCCCCAGCACCCTAAACCTGTGTCCTCTTGTAGCAGACATTTCCACCCTGGGAAAAAGCCTCTGAGAGTCCACCCGATCTATGCCTCTCAACATCTTATACACCTCTATTAGGTCTCCTCTCATCCTTCGTCTCTCCAAGGAGAAAAGACCGAGCTCCCTCAGCCTATCCTCATAAGGCATGCCACTCAATCCAGGCAACATCCTTGTAAATCTCCTCTGCACCCTTTCAATCTTTTCCACATCCTTCCTATAGTGAGGCGACCAGAACTGAGCACAGTACTCCAAGTGGGGTCTGACGAGGGTCTTATATAGCTGCATCATTAACCTCGGACTCCTAAACTCAATCCCTCGATTGATAAAGGCCAGCACACCATACGCCTTCTTAACCACCTCCTCCATCTGCGGGGCCAATTTCAGAGTCCTATGGACCCGGACCCCAAGGTCCTTCTGATCCTCCACAGTACTAAGAGTCTTTCCCTTTATATTGTACTCCTTCATCCCATTTGACCTACCAAAATGGACCACGACGCATTTATCTGGGTTGAAGTCCATCTGCCACTTGTCCGCCCAGTCTTGCATCCTATCTATGTCCCTCTGTAACTTCTGACATCCCTCCAGACCATCCACAACCCCACCAACCTTCGTGTCGTCGGCAAACTTACCAACCCATCCCTCCGCTTCCTCATCCAGGTCATTTATGAAAATGACAAACAGCAAGGGTCCCAGAACAGATCCCTGGGGCACACCACTGGTGACCGATCTCCATTTAGAAAAAGACCCATCTATACCCACTCTCTGCCTCCTTTGGGCAAGCCAGTTCTGGGTCCACCGGGCAGCAGCCCCTTTGTCCCCATGCCCTCTCACTTTTTCTAGAAGCCTTGCATGGGGGACCTTATCGAACGCCTTGCTAAAATCCATATAAACCACATCTACCGCCTTCCCTTCGTCAATGTGTTTAGTCACATTTTCGAAGAACTCCACCAGGCTCGTAAGGCACGATCTGCCTTTGACAAAGCCATGCTGAGTATTCTTGAGCATACTAAACCTCTCTAAATGCTCAAATATCCTGTCCCTCAGGATCTTCTCCATCAGTTTACCAGTCACTGAGGTTAGACTCACTGGTCGGTAATTACCTGGGCTATCCCTATTCCCCTTCTTGAAAATAGGAACCACATCCACAATCCTCCAATCCTCCGGCACCTCTCCCACCTCCATCGACGATGCAAAGATCATCGCCAGAGGCTCTGCAATCTCCTCCCTCGCCTCCCACAGTAACCTGGGGTACATCCCATCCGGACCCGGCGACTTATCTATCTTGATGCCATTCAAAGATTCCAGCACAACCTCTTTCTTAAAGTCCACATACTCAATCTTTTCAGTCCACCGCACGCCCGCAGTACATCCGCCCATGTCCTTCTCCTCTGTGAAAACCGAGGCAAAATACTCATTGAGCACCTCTGCCATTTCTACTGGTTCCGTACAGACTTTCCCGCCTTCACCTTTTATAGGCCCTATTCCGTCACGTCTCATCCTTTTACTCTTCACATATTTATAGAACGCCTTAGGGTTCTCCTTAATCCTACCTGCCAGGGCCTTCTTGTGACCCCTTCTGGCTCTCCTAATTTCCTTCTTTAGTCCCTTCCTACAAGCCGTATACTCTTCTAAATCCCTATCTTCGCCAAGCTCTCTGAGCCTTTTGTACGCTTTCCTTTTCTTCTCGACTAGGTCCCGCACAGCTTTCGTGCACCACGGTTCCTTTAACCGACCAACACCTCCCTGTCTGCTCGGAACGTTGTCCTGTAGAACTCTAGACAGACATTCCTTGAAAAACTGCCACCTCTCTTCAGTACATTTCTCCGAGAATACCTCCTTCCAATTTACTCCTCTAATTTGCTGTCTAATGTCTTCATATTTCCCCTTACTCCATAGAAACACTTTCCTAGCTTGCCTGATCCTCTCTTTTTCCAATGCAAGCTTAAAGGAGATAGAGTTATGATCGCTATCCCCAAGATGCTCTCCCACTGAGAGATCTAACACCTGTCCAGGTTCATTGGTCAGTATCAGATCAAGTATGCTTGTCCACATGCTGTGTCAAGAAACCCTCCTGAACACACCTAATGAACTCTTCCCCATCCAATCCCCTTACCCTCGGGATATTCCAATCTATGTTTGGGAAACTAAAGTCTACCATCACAACAACTCTGCTATTATTGCAACTCTCCAGGATCTGTTTCCCTATCTGCTCCTCCACCTCCCTGTTACTATTGGGCGGCCTATAGAAAACACCCAGCAAAGTGAGCGGCCCCTTCCCACTCTGAACTTCCACTCAGAGACTCGGTGGACAATCCCTCCACAGCATACACCTTCTCTACAGCTATTAATTAGGAGGCACCTGGCCTCCCGGACATCCACATCTGTGAGGGGTGTGTCGAGCTGCCTACAAGAGGAGAGGCTGTACTTGATCTGATACTGACCAGTGAACCTGGACAGGTGTTAGATGTCTCAGTGGGGGAGCATCTTGGGGATAGCGATCATAACTCTATCTCCTTTAGGCTTGCATTGGAAAAAGAGAGGATCAGCTGTGACACTATCCCTGATCAGCAGTGCCAGTCCACTCCCCCACTTGCCTCCCTCCCTGTCCTTCCTGAAACATCTGAATCCCGGCACCTGGAGTATCCAGTCCTGTCCCTGAGACATCCAAGTCTCCGTAATGGCCACCACATCACACTTCCAGGCATCGATCCACGCTCTGAGCTCATCCCCTTTATTCACTAGACTCCTGGCATTAAAGTAGACACATCTCAATCCTTTGGTCTGACCTCTCCCCTTCTCTATTCCCTGTCCATCCGCCCTCTTACACTGCCTATAACCCTTCTCTGTTTGCGAGCTACCTTCCTCACTCTCAGTCACCTCATTTTGATCCCCTCCCCCCAACCTATCTAGTTTAAACTTTCCCCAGTAGTCTTAGCCAACCTTCCTGCCAGGATATTGGTCCCCCTGGGATTCAAGTGCCACCCGTTTTTTGTGTACAGGTCACACCTGCCCCTAAAGAGGTCCCAATGGTCCAGGAACCTGAATCCCTGCCCCCTGCACCAGTCCCTCAGCCACACATTCATCCTCCACCTCACTCCATTCCTGTCCTCACCTTCCCGTGGCACAGGCAGCAATCCTGAGATTACTACCTTTGCTTTCCTCCTTCTCAGCTGTCTCCCTAATTCCCTATACTCTCTTTTCATGACCCCTTCCCCCTTCCTACCCACATCAGCGATACCAATATGTACCGCTACCTCCGGCTCCTCTCCCTCCCACCTCAGGATTTCTGGGACTCGCCCAGCGACATCCTGGATCCCAACCCCAGGGAGGCAGACCACCATGCGAGACTCCCGCCTGCCTCCGCAAAATCGCCTGTCCGTCCCCCTGCCTGTCGAGTCCCCGATTAATACCGCCTTCCTCCTCCTTTCCTTAGCCCTATGAGTTACAGGGCCGGACTCCACCCCGGAGACACGGCCACTGCTGCTTCCCCCAGATGGGCTGTCCCCCCCCAACAGTACTCAGGCACGAGTACTTGTTGTGTGGGGGCACACCCACCGGGGTGCTCTCAATCACCCGAGCTTTACCCTTCCTGGCCGTCACCCACTTGGCCTCCTCCCGTGGCCCTGGTGTGACCACCTGATGATAGCTCTTGTCTATCACCTCCTCATTCTCCCTTAACAGCCTAAGATCCTCGAGCTGCAGTTCCAGCTCCCTAACACGGCCCCTCAGGAACCGCAGCTCGACACACCCCTCACAGATGTGGATGTCCGGGAGGCCAGGTGCCTCCTAATTAATCGCTAATTAACCTGCTCACTGTTCGTCAGAGAAATTAAAGTGTTACTTGTTTCTTTTAAAGAGAGAGTCTCAGGTAGTTATTTTGATTTAACCACTAAAAATTGCTGTAGGCAGATCGTACTATTTCCCACATGCTCTTTAATAGATTATGAAAGGGAAATACTTCCCTTTGAGTAGTTCAGTGTTAGTTCTCTGAGAGATTACCCTCCCCTCCATAACAATATTGCTGCGCTACCACCTCTGGTGGGACAAGATAAACCTGGGAATGATGATGGTGGTGTATTGGTTGTAAGGTATGATTCAGTGCTATGACTATGTCTCTTCTGATTGGTGGAATCCACTTCCAAACCAATCAGTACTCTCTTCTCATACAGTATAATGCTGTTAATACTCCTAATATTGGTATTCATGAGATTGTTCTGATGAATGTAAGATGACAACCTTTGACAAAATGTCAGTTTTCAGCCATACTCAAGTTCTATACTACCAAATGATATTTGAATCCTTTTTTAATGAGGAGTGTAGAACAAAATGCCAGAAGCAACACGAGGCACTCCTGCAAATGGGGTGCCAATTTAGTGAAGCAACAACACAGGAACATATGTATTTTAAACGATGGAAGCAAACTGTAACAGGACTAAGTGATCCCACAACCAACAGATCAAATCAAGGCTTAACAGTCCTGTCACATCCAGTTGTGAAAGGTGGTGGGCAAATAAACAACAGGAGGAAGTGGTGCAATGAGCATCCTCATCCACAATGATGGTGAAATCCACTCTGTCAATGAAAAAGAGAAGCATTGAAGCATTTGCAATTACCTTCAGCTTAAAGAGCCAGATGGATGGGTCTCCTCCTGAGGTCCTCAACACCACAGGTGAAATCACAGGATGCCTGAACACACTGGATATAGCAAAGGCTATGGTCCCTGACAACAATAATTCTGAAGATTTGTGCTCCAGAACTGGCTGCACTCTGAGCCAACTATTCCATTGCAGCTATGACTCTGATATCTTCCTGAAAATGTGGAGAATTGCCCAAGTTTGTCTTGTCTACAAAAAGCAGGACACACTGATCTGGCCAACTCCTGCCCTATCAGTTTATTCTTAATAATCGGCAAAGAGATAGAAGGTGTTAACAGTGCTTTAAAGTGTACATCCTCACCAATAATCTGTTACCCAATGTTCACTTTAGGTTTTAACAACCACCTTTCACTCCATCATAAGGTCAGAAGTGAGGATGTTCATTGGTAATTTCATAAGTTCATAAGATATAGAAGCAGAATTAGGTCATTCGGCGAATCAAGTCCGCTCTGCCATTCAATCATGGCTGATATACTCCTGATCCCCACTTTCCTGCCTTCTCCCCATAACCCTTCAACCCATTACCAATCAAAAATCTGTCCAACTCCTTACATTTACACACTGTCTCAGCATCCAATGCGCTTTGGGAGAAGTAGTTTCTCCTCAACTCTATTTTAAATTTAATACCCTTTATCCTAAGACTATGACCTCTCATCCTATAATGCCCCACAAGGGCATTCGCTCCACGTCTACTTTATCCATACCGTTTATCATCTTGTATATCTCAATTTGATCTTCCCTCATTCTTCTAAATTCCAGAGAGTATAGGCCCAAACTGTTCAATCTTTCTTCATACGACAAATCCTTCATCTCCGGAATGAATCCAGTGATGATTGCACAATGCTCAGCATCAATCACAATTTTTCAGAAACTGAAGCAGTTAGTTTCCACACGCAATAAGACCTGGAAAATATTCAGACTTGGGCTGATAAGTGGCAAGTAACATTTGCACTCCACAAGTACCAGACAATGACCATCTCCAACAAGACAGAATCCAACCATCTCCCAATGACATTCAATGGCATTACCATTGATGATTCCGTCACTATCAACATCATTGACCATAAACTGACTAGCCATATAAATACTGTGATAACAAGAGCAGGTCGGAGGCTGGGGATCCTGTGGAGAGAAATTTCTGACTCCCAATGCCTGTCCACCATCTACAAGATTTAAATCAGGAATGTGATGGAATCACCCACTTGCCTGGATGACTGTAGCTCCAGCAACACTCAAGAAGCACAACACCATCCAGGACAAAGCAACCAATTTGACTGGCACTCTACTCACCACATTCAAAATTCACTCCCTCCATCACTGATGCTCAGTGGCAGCAGTGTGCATCATCGGAAAGATGCAGTGGAAGAACTTATTAAGGTTCAATTGCATCTTCCAAATCCATGACCTCTACCATCCAGAAGGACAAGGTCAGCAGATGCATAGGAACACCAACATCTTGAAGTTTCCCTCAAAGCCTCTCACTATCCTGACTTGGAAATATATTACTATTCCTTCACTGTCGCTAACACCCTCCCTAACAGCTGTGGGTGTACCTGCAAGTTCAAGAAGGTAGCTCAACATTGCCCACTCAAGGGGAATTCTAGATAAGCAATAAAAGGACCAATGAAGAACCTGTGACACTCATCCATCCCATGAAAAAAAATTTTTTAATCCAAATAATTTTTCAAATACAATAAGGGTTTTTGCCTTTACTATCCTTTCGGCAGAGTTCCAGACCTTCCTCCTCTGGGTAAAATCATTCTGCCCTCTGGAACTATTTCTCCTCAACTTCCCTCTAATCCGTCTGCAAATAATTTTGAATATACGACTGGTTATTGATCTGCTTGCTAATGGAAATACTCCTTCCTAGTCATTAAGTAAGCCCCAGATAATTTTATATACCTCAATTAAACCTGCCCTTAAATTTCTATGTTTCAACAAAACAATTCAACCTATCCAATCTTTCCTCATAGTATTTATTCTTTTAACAACATACTGATAAATCTCCTCTGAATCCTCTCTCATGAAATCGCATCCTATAATGTGATGGCTGGACTTGTATGCAGTACACTGACATGGTCTAACTCATGCTTCATAATGGTTCTGGCCAAACGTCCCTGCTTTAATTTTCCTTTCCTCAGCCAATAACGGAAAGTATCGGTTATGCCTATTATCAACTTATCACTTATCAACATGTCCTGCTATTTTCAGGAGTCTGTAAATGTACCTTCTAAGATTCTTCTGTTCCTCTACACTTCTCACAATTTTACCATTTATCTATTCCTTGCTTTTTTTCCCCTCCTCAAATGCACTTCATCATACAACTCTGGATTGAATTCCATTTGCCACTTTTCTGCCAACCTCACCAGTTCACTGATATCTTCCTGCAATCTATAGCTTTGTTCCTCACTAACAACTACTCAGTCCACTTATGTATCATCTGCAAACTTCTTATTCATGCACCCATGCTTAAGTGTAGATCATTGATATATACTACAAACAGCAAGTGACCCACTACTGAGCACATTTGACCATAATTGAACTTGCTACTTGTCCTTGGATCCCATGAGACTTTAATTTTTGGACTCAATTACCACATGGGGCCTTATCAAAAGTTTTGCTAAAAATCATTTAGATTACATCGAAGGTGTACTCTCATCAATCCTCTTTGTTACCCCTCTGAAAAGATTTAACAAGTTATTTAGACTCAACTCTCCTTTAACAAATCCATGCTGGCTTCCTTTCTAAATGAAGATTTATCCTGTACCTCTGACTGCTTCCCCATAATTTGCTTACCACCATGTATGACGGACTGGGCTATCGCTTCCTATCTTTTTCAACAAAGATATGATGTTAGCAATCATCATATAAGTACCATGTCTGCAGCTTCTCTTCGATACATTTCATCTCGACCTGGTCTTTTCAGGAGACTGAACACCTCAATATTCCTTCCCTCAGAGTTCCATTCCACCCAATACTTCACATTCCTTATGCATATCCACCATGTCAGTCTCTGCTTCTTCTAATGTGAAAACTGACACAAAATAATTAAAAGCCATACTCACATTTTCTACCCCCACACATAAATCACCTTTATGCTATATAATTAGATCTAACTTTTATTTAGTTATCCTTTTGTTCTTTAGAAATTTATAAAAGTTTTCTAGAGTTTTCAATTCTTTTATTTGTCAATATTTAGTTTATGCCTTCTCTTTGCTTTCCTAATTTCCTTTCATATTTCACTCCTTACTTTCCATACACCTCTAAACTTACTACAATATTGAGTTCATGGCAGCTGATATATGGGGCAGAATTTAACGAAAGGAGTGCACTCCACTTCCGTTTACCTGTCAGGAGCTGAACTTGGAATTACAAACTAAATTGCATTCAATGAACACGTGTCACATGTGCAATCATGCAGAAGAAATGTCCATCATTGCTATCAGCTGACTGATGTGTCAGGGCTATTAAAGGATTGCCTCTGTAAGTATCTAGACTCTGCAGGTAGGGAGAACTTGTGCAGTCTGAAAACAGATCTTCCAACTCCAGGGCAATGTAACGCATATATGTATGACTCGATGCCTCTACCTCTCTTGAAACCTCTACCTGTTGTCCCTCATCACTGTCCCCTTCAGTTAGAACTTCATCTTCCTGGAGCCTATATCTTCACCCTCTGGCCCCCAACCAATTCATCAACATGTATTCAAAGTATAGCCTCACAATTCAGCAATGCCTTCCTGCTACTTCTCTTCCAGGCTGCCCTGGAATGGCAGGAGGTGCGCTTCCACAGGAATAGCAACAAGAGATCCTCCTGCTTGACAAAGGTTGGCTGGATGCAATGAAAAGGAGGTGAACAGCTGTGGGGTCCAGACATGAACTTGGGTGCAGTGCTGTAAAAGGAGGAATGACCTCCTCTAATCAGCCAGTTTAAATCACAATGTGGCATTGCATCCAAGACCCTCTCGTGAACCTTGGTGCCCCTTTTCCACAGGGATGCACAGGGATCCACTGAGAGGGAGAAGGAATGCCAGCCAAAAGCCTTGGCAGTTCCCTCAGGGCACTCCCAGGGTCAGTGGGCACTCTTTATCCTCTCTAAAAATGACCCTATGTACTCCAGTAAGGTAGGCTGAGAAGGGTGTCTCTGCATCCATGGAAGAGACCTCCAGTAGGCTAAGATCCTCAAGGTCTCAGGTTACCAGAGGATATCTGGCAAGGTCGCTGCATGTGACTGTGAGCAGATGCCTCCTCAGATGTCAGGGTCACATCAAACTGTATTGGACATTATGAGGATACAATGGCGGCACAGGTGTTGACACACCGTAAATTTATAAATTAATCACTTGATTATTATGTGCATTTGTTGGGATGTCCTCATTTGGAGGGCATATTTTGCTGTTATGATTCATGCTTGGCAATTGTTGCTGAATGAAGGGTACTACAGTGCATCTCACTTGTTCAGGCAAAATGTGATGATGTGTTAAACATCAGTCTTTATGGGATGGTAATGTATGTGGCATGATTTGTTTTCTAAAGGCAATGTGACATGGCTACCCTTTCTATAAACACAGTAAGAAGTCTCACAACACCAGGTTAAAGTCTGACAGGTTTATTTGGTAGCACAAGCCACTAACTTTCGGAGCGCTGCCCTTTCATCAGGTGAGTGGGAGTTCTGTTCACAAACAGGGCATATAAAGACACAAACTCAATTTACAAAATAATGGTTGGAATGCGAGTCTTTACAAGTAATCAAGTCTTAAAGACACAGACAATGTGAGTGGAGAGAGGGTTAAGCACAGGTTAAAGAGATGTGTATTGTCTCCAGCCAGGACAGTTAGTGAGATTTTGCAAGCCCAGGCAAGTCGTGGGGGTTACAGATAGTGTGACATGAACCCAAGATCCCAGTTCAGGCTGTCCTCATGTGTGCAGAACTTGGCTATCAGTTTCTGCTCAGCGACTCTGCGCCATCGTGTGTCGTGAAGGCCGCCTTGGAGAATGCTTACCTGAAGATCAGAGGCCGAATGCCCGTGACCGCTGAAGTGTTCCCCAACAGGAAGAGAACACTCTTGCCTGGTGATTGTCGAGCGGTGTTCATTCATCCGTTGTCGCAGCATCTGCATGGTCTCCCCAATGTACCATGCCTTGGGACATCCTTTCCTGCAGCGTATCAGGTGGACAAAGTTGGCCGAGTTACAAGTGTATGTATCGCGTACCTGGGTGGATGGTGTTCTCACGTGAGATGATGGCATCCGTGTCGATGATCGGGCACGTCTTGCAGAGGTTGCTGTGACAGGGTTGTGTGGTATCATGGTCACCGTTCTCCTGAAGGCTGGGTAGTTTGCTGTGGACAATGGTCTGTTTGAGGTTGTGCGGTTGTTTGAAGGCAAGAAGTGGGGGTGTGGGGATGGCCTTGGCGAGATGTTCGTCTTCATCAATGACATGTTGAAAGCTCCGGAGAAGATGTCGTAGCTTCTCCGCTCTGGGGGAGTACTGGATGTCGAAGGGTACTCGTCGTGTCCCGTGTTTGTCTTCTGAGGAGGTCGTTGTGGCTTTTCCCTGTGGCGCGTCGGAACTGTTGATTTTGACGGTCTGGAATGCACTACCTGGGAGGGTGGTAGGGGCGGGATGCCTCACATTCCTTAAAAAGTACCTAAAAAGTACCTAGATGAGTACTTGGCTTGCCATAACCTTCAAGGCTATGGGCCAAGTGCTGGCAAGTGGGATTAGGTAGGCAAGTCAGGGCATTTCATGCGTCAGTGTTGACTTGGTGGGCTGAAGGTATTCTGTGATTCTGTGTTAATTTGGGTAAGATGCAGAAAAATGGTTGATAATATCTTAAGCGACTTATATGCCTATGAAGCCTGTATTCGCAGGGACAGTCAATTCTTTTAATCCTGGATGATGAATGTTTACCACCCTTGCTATTCCATAGGGTACGGAATGTGAATAGTGAGGTGGGTTTGGATGCAGGCTTGCACAGGTTGGTGCATAAAACAAGCAAAGGTTTCTAAACTTGATAATCTGCAGGTGCCTCATTCCTGGACAAAACAACTGAAGAAGAAGTCATCTCTGACAATCCTGGCACAACCTTGGAGTCTTTAAGTGGTGTCACGATATCTCTGTCACCTTCCTCACATCCTTCTTCATCACTGTCGTCTGAGGAAGTTGGCAGGCGTTTCATGACATTGCATGGTAATTGGTTCCTCTGCTTGCATATTAACATGCGCACAAAATTTGACTTTTCATGTGCATTTATGTATTGCAGCCTGGGTGATGTTGCACATGTCCCCCATGGAGCCCTGGAATGAGCTGCTGTGTAGAAATTTCAGCTTGAGGGTGAATGGGATGAGGCTCCCTCCAAATCCAAGAGGCTACAGGTCTTGTTGAAGGAGTTCTCACAGGTCAGTGACCATCTCTCAGGGACCCCTCAGCCATTGCTGGCATTGCCCCTTCAACAGGGGCGGCATGGTAGCACAGTGGTTAGCACTGCTGCTTCACAGCTCCAGGGACCTGGGTTCGATTCCCGGCTTGGGTCACTGTCTGTGTGGGGTTTGCACATTCTCCTCGTGTCTGCGTGGGTTTCCTCCAGGTGCTCTGGTTTCCTCCCACAGTCCAAAGATGTGTGGGTTAGGTTGATTGGCCAGGTTAAAAATTGCCCCTTAGAATCCTGAGATGCGTAGGTTAGAGGGATTAGCGGGTAAATATGTGGGGGTAGGGCCTGGGTGGGATTGTGGTCGGTGCAGACTCGATGGGCCGAATGGTCTCCTTCTGCACTGTAGGGTTTCTATGATTTCTATGAACATCTGGAGGTGTTTGGTGTGCAGGGGCAGCACAGTGGCACAGCGATTAGCACTGCTACCTCACAGCACCAGGGACCTGGGTTCAATTCCAGCCTTGGGTGAGTGTGAGGAGTTTGCACATTCACTCCATAACTACGTGGGTTTCCTCTGGGTGCTCTGGTTTCCTCTCATTGTCAAAGGATGTGCAGGTTAGGTGGATTGGCCATGCTAAATTGCCCCTTAGTGTTCCAAGATGTAAGGGTTTGGGGGACTAGCGGGATAAATACGTGGGGTAATGGGAATAGGGCCTGGCTAAGATGCCCTGTAGGAGAGTGGATGCGGACTCAATGGGCCAAATAGCCCCCTTCTGCAGGGTAGGGAGTCTATGATTCTGAATATGTGCTGACATGACAATACACCTCGGCGATGATGATGGCCCTGATTGCCGTCCTCCTGACCTAACTCCTCCAGTCGGCCTCTGCTGACTAATGACCTCATGGCATACGCTGTAGTGTGACTAAGGTCTTCCTCTGTGAATTACCTTCCCCACTACCCAAGATTGCAACAAATATGAGACCCATTGCAAATCCACAAAGTGCACAGTATAAAGAACGCAGACAGAGATCTACTTACATGGCCTCCGTTTCATGAATACTATATAGGCTCCATCCTCTCTCTGTCATCCTTGAGCTTCTACCAATATTCACAACATCACTCTAATTTTTCCCCCAATCATCCTGGAGCAGCTAAACATCACCCTTGATTCACAGCCAATGACCCACAACACCCTTAGCTTCAACCTTCCTGCCATCTTCCTTGAGCCTTCCTCCATGATCCTTAATCTACTTTTGCTTTCCCTCAAACCTCCCTCAGAAACCATTGACTTGCCCTATCAGCAGCTGGGCCTGTCCTGGTTTGATGACCCTTTCCTGATTGTGGACCTGCCATGTTCTTGGTGGAGCTGCTTCCATTAGCATACAAGACAAGACCGTGCCAACAATGGACTCCACTTTATAGGCTGGAGCCTGACTTTCTTTGGTCTTCTCCTCTCCACCCCACCGCCCCCCCCCCCCCCCAACCCATGCCAGTGCTTTGCCATATTGCTATTTGAGGATTTGACCACCATCAGCACCGCCTGTCAGCTCGATCATCGTTTGAGGATGTAATCACCACCAACACTCTGATCAGCCAAGCGCTGAGCTATTTGACGCCCCGGCCACCGCCACCACCACCACTCTCTCCAACCTCATTCCTCTTTCTTGCTGCCACCAGACTGTCCAGGTTCTCTTGCTCACCGTCCATGCCACTGAGTTAGAAAATGACAAAATGTCACCTCAAATCCAAAGAATGAATAACTTTGCCCAAGGCATGCCACCATTAAGCTGTCAGGAAACTGGAGACACTCATTTTCCATATGTCACTGACTTCATCTTGAAAGTATGGCTTAATTTGGTGACATTCCAATTTAATGAATATTCATCGTCTTCAAATACTTAGTAAATAGGTTCCTGCCACCAGGTGGCATGTAGGCCGCTCCACTGCTGACAAGCCCCAATTGAATTTCTAACACAACCCAAAGTTGGGAACTCTGGGGGTGACTTTACCATCATGTTGCGCCCATTTTCAGGTGAAACACGGCAGTAAAGTTGGGCATAAAGCGCTTAGAGTGATTGGCGCCGGTTTTCTTGACCAGCGCAATTTTACAAGTGCCATATTTCCGGTGCGGTCAGCCTCTCACCGGAAATGGACAAGAGGCAGGTTAATGTATTTCAATTTATTTTAATGCTGTTTTACATTTGCTTAGTGAGCCCAGCGTTCAATTGTCCAGGTTCACCTCCCTTTATGACCCCGCCGGGAAAGGTTTGCGCCGGTGAGGAATAGACATGCTCCCCATGAACGGGAGCACTCGACTTGGCCTCGCCGAGGAGGCCAAGAGCAAGGGGGGGGATGCCCCTTGGCAGTACCAGACTGGCAGTGCCACCCTGGCACCTGGGTAATGCCCATTGGGCAGTGCTGGGAGGGGCCAGTGGGGCAAGGGGGCCCACTGCCACTCGACAGGGATCAGAGGGAGGAGCGAGAGAGAGGGGCGCATTGCCATTCTGCAGGGATCAGTGGGGGGAGGGAGGAAGAGGGGCCTGCTGCCACTCTGCAGGGTTCGGAGGGGGAGGGAGAGGGGACACGCTGCCACTCTGCAGCGATTGGTGGGGGGAGGGATGGAGAGGGGACCCACTGCCACTCTGCAGCGATTGGTGGGGGGAGGGCAGCGGGTCTGTGGTCAGTGGGGAGGGTCCGCGATTGGTCTCAGCAGCGGAGTAGGGGGGTCAGGGGGTGGGGTCAGTGGGGGCTGTATTTCAAGCTATGGACCCCCACGATTGCAGAGGGGAGGCTGCTTCAGGCAGCCTGCAGTAGCAGGGGCCTGACAGCTCTCTCTTTGTCTGTCAGACCCCTGCTACTGCTAATATGCATGTGCAGCATCAGAGTTCTGCAGGCTTTCGAGGAACAGGCTCGCTCTGAATTTTGCAAGCAGAGTCCGTTTGGGGGGACCTGAAAACATACCAAAAAGACTGATCTGAAACACTCCCAGTTTCAAGTCTGCCCAGCACTTAGAAAAAAAATGGTAAAATCACTCCCAATATTTCAGATCCCACCTAATTAAGTCCCTCCATCTGCCTCATTTCCCCTTCTTATGGCCCCATTAAATGCTACCCCTGCCTTCTTCTCTTTTGTCTTATCCAGCTCAACATGCTCTTTTAGATCCCACCTTTTCCTCAGTGGGAACATTTTTGTTCAAACATCTCATCCTCCTTGAATGCCTCCCATTGATTTCCTTCAAGTAGCTGTTAGCAGTCTAGTTCAACTCATTTCTCAGCCTAGCGGTCTTGACCCAATATAAAATGTATAACTTTGCACTATCTTTGTCCTTTCCATAACTACTGTAACTGAGTTAAGATCTCTACCACTAAAATGGTCTCCCATTTAAATTCTTCCTACTTGTGCAGCTTCATTCTCTAAAGGTCGATAACTGCCCTTTCTTTTGTTATTTTTGCTACATATTGGATTAAAGTATTCTGGATGCATTTGAAGAATTCTGTGCTATTTATATCTTTTATATTGGGCCAAAGTTTACAACCACTCTACTGGCAAGATTTTCTGGTCCTACCAATATCCAGGGAGTTCTGAACAGTTCTCAAAATTTTATAGTATGGCCCCCTCGTGACAAGGTCATAAAGTTCCGCTCACTGGGTTAATATTAACCCAGTTAATATTATGCTAATTGATATTGCCTACTATTAAAGTCCTATTTTTTTCTTTGCTTGAAGCAATTTGTCTGCATATTTTCTTGGCTTTCCCCGTCTGACATACACTCAGCAGTATGACTGCACTTTTTGTTCCTCAGTTCAACTATGTGATCTCACTTGATGCTCCTTCTAACACATCATCCTTTGTCACAGCTATGATCATTTTGTCCAATGTCCCTGCTGGTATTCATCTCTCAACTATAATTGCCGGAACAAACTTTATGTACCTTTATCTCACTGAAGTTTGTTTAACATTCCTCCCCATAAGTTGTGAGGTGCCTCAGGAAATCCTGAGTCAAAGAACAAAGAACAAAGAATAAAGAAAATTACAGCACAGGAACAGACCCTTCGGCCCTCCAAGCCTGCACCAACCATGCTGCCCGACTGAACTAAAGCCCCCTACCCTTCCGGGGACCATATCCCTCCATTCCCATCCTATTCATATATTTGTCCAAACGCCCCTTAAAACTCACTATCGTATCTGCTTCCACTACCTCCCCCGGCAGAGAGTTCCAGGCACCCACCACCTTCTGTGTAAAATCTTGCCTCGTACATCTCCTTTAAACCTTGCCCCTCGCACCTTAAACCTATACCCCCTAGTAATTGACTCTTCCGCCCTGGGAAAAAGCTTCTGACTATCCACTCTGTCCATGCCCCTCATAATCTTGTAGACTTCTATCAGGTCGCCTCTCAACCTCCGTCGTTCCAGTGAGAACAAACCAAGTTTCTCCAACCTCTCCTCATAGCTAATGCCCTCCATGCCAGGCAACATCCTGGTAAATCTTTTCTATACCTTCTCCAAAGCCTCCACATCTTTCTGGTAATGTGGCGACCAGAATTGAACACTATATTCCAAATGTGGCCTAACTGAGTCACTGGAAGGTTCCAGCTAAAAGCAAATTCAATTCAAGTGCATTTACAAAATGGGGCTGGATCTTGCCATCTTGATTCTGGAAAAGCTCATGTTGGGTGGCCAAAAATGGAGGAGGGCCACTATTTTGACAGTACAGGAAATGTGGAGGATTGTGATCCAATGAACAAAGTGCTGTTGAGTTCGGCCTTTTAAGTTCCTGCCTCAATTTTGAACTTTCCCGAGTTAGAGGTCTTCAGTGAGGCAGCCATGTTCCTCAAGCCTGTGTGAAATGCATCATATCAGTCAGTCTTTGAGCCTTTGAATTGGATACAACTGAGTGGTTTGCTAGGTCATTTCAGAGGGCAATTAAGAGTCAACCACATTGCTGTGGGTCTGAAGTTACATGTCGACTAGATAAGATTTCATTCCCTAAAGGAAGGAAAAATAAGTGAACCAGATGGGTTTTACAGGTTCCAGGCTTTAGTACAATATAGAACTAGATAGAAGAATATGTGGGAGTCAGTTCATGCTGTGGAAGTTGCAAGATTTGCAGGAGATTACATGTGCCAAGGGAGTTGACAGCAACTTTCATAGGCTTGCATGCTCATTAAGGGTTTAGGAGGCCTTTGAAATGGTTCTTCTTTCTGCCGACAGGAAAACAAGAGTACATTACACCATGGAGTGGGCAAAGCAGGAGGGAGGTGGCCCAGAAGTTAAAATTCTGGCCACCCTGAAGAGGAAGCTGAGGAACTGGCAAGGGAGGTGATGGCCTATATTGTGCTAACAGAGAGGCTGGCGTTTCAGGGTATCAAAGAGAGAAAGTCCAGCCTGACGTTCAGAACTGGGCATATAAATTATTAATGCAATATATTGACGGGAAAAGGGAGCGTGCATAGCTCTCAGTTAACTCTTTGTGTTCTTCGCGACAAGTACTGAGTTAGGAGATGGCAAAAGCAGCATACAGCAAGCCCGATCTCTGTTGCTGAGGCTGCATCATCATTGTGTTCCCAGTAATCTCCATCTGCACAGAGACAGTAATTTCATTTGTCATGCTTTCATGATTATAGACTCAGAACCACAATCTAGTGAGCACATCCAAGGAACATCCCCACAGCTGACAGAGAACACAGACCAAAATCATTCACAGTCAGAGGACTAAAGGAGACTGCTGAACACTATGCTGATAACGGGCTTCTGGAAATAGCCGTAAGAAACCTGATCGAGGTGTAGAGACAGGTAGAGGAACATCTGCCAAAGATGTCAGAGGCTATGGCCAGAATTTTACCGGCACGCCCACCCCAGAATCGAGGCATCCACGGTCCTTCCCTCGTCAACCATTCTAGTCACTTCTTAGTATTACAGTCATAGCTAGGGTGTAGAGAAAGATCAACTTAATCTAAGGTGGTGCCATTCAAAAGTCTGACGGGAGCAGGGAAAAAACAGATCTTGAGTCAGTTGGTATGTCTGCTGACGTTTGTATCTTTTCCCCCTATGGAAGAAAGTATGTCAGCGGTCCTTGATTATTCTAGCTGCTTTTCTGAGGCAGTGGGAAGTGTAGACGGAGTCAATGGATGGGAGGCTGGTTTGAGTGATGGAGTGGGTTATGTTCATAACCCTTTATAGTTTCTTGCAGTCTTGGTAGAGCAGGACCCATACCAAGCTGTGATACACCACAAAAGGGTGCTTCCTATGGTGTAAAAATTGGTGAGAGCTGCAGCAGACATACCGAATTTCCTTAGCCTCCTGAGAAAGTAGAGGTGTTGGTGGGCTTTCTTAACTATTGCGTCGGCGTGGAGGGACCAGGACAGGTTGTTGGTGATCTGGACACCTAGAAACTTGAAGCTCTCGACCATTTTCTCCCATAGTCCAAAGATGTGCAGGTTAGATGGATTGGCCATGCTAAATTGCCCCTTTGTGTCAGGGGGACTAGCTAGGGTAAATGCATAGGGTTATGGCCCTGGGTGGGATTGTGGTTGGTGCAGACTCGATGGGCTGAATGGCCTCCTTCTGCACCGTGGGATTTCCACTTCATCCTGTTGATGTAGACAGGGGCATATCCTCCACTACGCCTCATGAGGTCGATGACTATCACCGTCGTTTTACTAACATTAAGGAAAGATTATTGTTGTCGCACCGTTTCACCAGATTATTTATCTCTTTCCTGTACTCCATTTCACCATTGTTTGAGATCCAACCCACTATGGTGGTATCCTCAGCAAACTTGAAAATGGACTTGGAGTGGAATTTGGCCACACTGTCTTAAGTGCATATGGAGTATATTAAGGGTCTGAGGACACAGCCTTGCAGAGCACTCGTGTTGAAGATAATCGGGGATAAGGTGTCATTGCCTACTGTTACTGATTGTGATCTGTGGGTTAGGAAGTCTAGGATTCAGTCGCACATGGAGGAGCCGAGCCCTAGGCCACAGAGTTTCGAGATGAGTTCAGTTGAGATAATAGTATTGAAGTCTGAGCTGTAGTCAATGAATAGTAGGCTAATGTATGTGTCTTTGTTATCCAGGTGTTTCAGGGTTGAGTGTAGGGCCACGGAGATGGCGTCTGCTTTGGACCTGTTATGGTGATGGACAAACTGTATTGGATCCAGGAAATCTGGGAAACCAGAGTTGATCCGTGCCATGATTAACCTTTCGAAGCACTTCATGATGATGGATGTCAGAGTCACTGGGCAATAGTCATTAAGGCACGTTGCCTTGGATTTTCTTTGGTATAGGGATGATGGTCGTTTTCTTGAAGCAGGTAGAGACCTCAGATCGGTGTAAGGACAGGTCAAAGATGTATGCGAATACCCCCGCCAGCTGGTCCGTGCAGGATCTGAGTGCTCGTCCGGGTACCATCTGGGCCAGTCACTTTCTGTGGGTTAACTTTCAAGAAGGCATCTGCGATGGTGACCTTGGACATTGGTTCAGCTGAGGCTTCCAGGGCAGAAGACAGATCTCTCACTGATCTTTTACTCAAAACGGGCATAGAATGCATTGAGATCATCAGCGAGGGGTGCATTATTGATGGCAATTCTACATGTCTTCACCTTGTAGCCTGTTACGTCTTGCAGACCTTGCCATAATCGGTGGGTGCCCGTGTGGCTAGCCTGGGACTCTAGCTTGGTCCTGTACTGTCCAATACTACAAACCCTCCTTTGCTTGGGACCTATACAAAAGTAGCTAGGCAAGAAGTGGACGAGGCACCCAGATCACCCTCCAGGTGCTTCTTCTGCTTCTAGAATTAGGGAGGTGTCATTGTGCATCAAGGATGTCAGCAAGCCATCCTGGGGCTTTATCTTAGAGCACCCCAAGGGTGTGCAGGTGCTTCTCCCCTCTGCCAGCGTCCCCACTGCCTCCAGAAGACAAAATGGTTCCAGGAAACCCTCAGAAGACCAGAGCTCTTTTGGCCTCCTGCTACCAGAGGACAGCTACTAAGGTCCATAAGACCATGAGACCATAAGATGTAGGAGCAGAAGTAGTCCATTTGACCAATCAATTTTGCTCCGCCATTCAATGAGATCATGACTGATGTGGAATGATAATCCTCAATTTCACTTTCATGTCTTATCCCCATAACCCTTGATTCCTTTACTGATCAAAAATCTAGCCTTATATATATTTAACTACCCAGACTCTACAGCCCTCTGCAGGTAAGAATTCCACAGATTCAGTACCCTCTGAGAGAATATATTCCTCTTCACCTTTGTCTTAAATGGGTGACCCCTTTCATTAAGATTATGCCCTCTAGTCCTAGACTCTCCCACAAAAAGAAACAACCTCTCAGCATCTACCCTGCCAAGCCCCTGAGAATCCTATATGTCTCAATAAGGTTGCCTCTCATTCTTCTAAACTCCAATGAGTACAGATAAGCTCAGGCAATGGGGCAATAGCACTTTGCAGACTCCTTCCACCTCAGCCACAGATATCAAGTTTGTACAAAACTATAATGTTAGGAAATGCAAGCTAAAAAGATTATAATCGCACAAAGATGGCATTGTCTATTCATTCTATAGATATTATAAGCCATGTAAATATATGGCTTGGATCACTTTATTCATATGCATTGAATATTAGGAGATTCACAAACTAATGGTTGTATTTAAGGATGTGGCACATCACTAATTATCAATGATGAGTGATGTGGGTCGACAGAAACACCATTCAATGCGTGGCCTTAGAAGTAGTTGCATCTTTGATCCTCTCGACATGTGCAGATTTCTACTTTGGATAACTTTGTAAAGTTGCCTAAAGTCAGAAGTTTGGAAAGTGGTTGGCAGGCCAACATGTGCAGTTCATCTCTTTATCATCCATCAGAAGCTTTCTTCTGAATGCCAGAGGTTAGAGGGATGCAAGTTGGTCAGGAAGGAGTGTGTTGGGTCTCCCGACACTTATGCCACAGAATTTATGAGGAGGAGATCATGAGATCTTGCAAGGACTCATTCTTGCTGGAATCTAGTTAAAATTAGGTTGCCATGGCATGTCGTCCCATCGTCCTGACATCTGCACAGTGCACTCCCTCGTGAACATCAGGCTCTTCCATTTCTTCCTCATCTGAGGAGGCCTCTAGCTCCTCAATCTCCCCATCTGGCAATTCCTCATTCTTTTGTTGCACAACTATGTGTAGGGTGATGTGGGACCACAATGATCCTGAAGAATCTCTGACACTTACTGAAGCACTCCAGGTGAGCGGTACAGGCAACGGAACCTCATCTTCAGCAGTCCAGTGGTTTGTCCTATTGTTGCCCTTGTTGAGGCAGGGGTGATCTCCTTTGCTGAGTGTAGTGGGTTTCATACAGATATCATGACCCAGGTCCTCAGAAGATATCTATCTCCTGTCCCCCAAAAGTCATCCTGCAGTTGCTGAAGGGAGAAATAACAATTGTGGCAGTTGAAAGTGAGTGAGAATGTAAGAGTCATGATTCAAGATTGGTGTTGGGGGAGCCTAAGGCCAATTTTAACTAATTAACATGTTATTTGTTTCACACCTGTCCACCACCTGATGCCAGCAAGAATTACATTAAAGCTGGGGAGTGGGAACGAGAGTTGGAGGTTCTCAGGACCCAAGGAATGGTCACTAGTATATTATGACTGATGGGGGGATAGAGAGAGGAGCACAGAAAGCACAAAGATTTCATTAAGGGTGCAAAGGAACATTGCCTTTTTTCCACTGGTTACAAAGGAATCTTGAAGATGGTCACCTGCAAGCACAGAGCTTGAATATTAGAACATAGAACATAGAACATTACAGCGCAGAACAGGCCCTTCGGCCCACGATGTTGCACCGACCAGTTAAAAAAAAAAACTGTGACCCTCCAACCTAAACCAATTTCTTTTCGTCCATGAACCTATCTACGGATCTCTTAAACGCCCCCAAACTAGGCGCATTTACTACTGATGCTGGCAGGGCATTCCAATCCCTCACCACCCTCTGGGTAAAGAACCTACCCCTGACATCGGTTCTATAACTACCCCCCCTCAATTTAAAGCCATGCCCCCTCGTGCTGGATTTCTCCATCAGAGGAAAAAGGCTATCACTATCCACCCTATCTAAACCTCTAATCATCTTATATGTTTCAATAAGATCCCCTCTTAGCCGCCGCCTTTCCAGCGAAAACAATCCCAAATCCCTCAGCCTCTCCTCATAGGATCTCCCCTCCATACCAGGCAACATCCTGGTAAACCTCCTCTGCACCCTCTCCAAAGCCTCCACATCCTTCCTGTAATGTGGGGACCAGAACTGCACACAGTACTCCAAGTGCGGCCGCACCAGAGTTGTGTACAGTTGCAACATAACGCTACGACTCCTAAATTCAATCCCCCTACCAATAAACGCCAAGACACCATATGCCTTCTTAACAACCTTATCTACTTGATTCCCAACTATTGCTGAAAGGAGAGACATTTTGGCAAAGCTTCTCATCTTGCTCTCATCAGGACAAACACAGGAATGCCACATTTCAAACAATCACAACAATTTATACTACAAGTTAAAAGAGCACTGATTGGTTGGGAAAGTTGACCCAGTTAGTTGATTGGGCAAAACTTGCTGAATGATCTGGAGTGTGCTAATAACTATGCTAACAACACATTTCAGATAATCAGTCAAGGCTATTAACCTGGATCATTTATGCTTGCTTTAAGTGACATATATTCACATGTAGGGACCCATTCTGGGCTAACAAAAGTGATATATTCAAGAACTGCACCTTTTTTGAATTGCCTGGGAGCCTATAGTTCCACACTGCTTTCTCCATGGCAACAGCTCAGCCAAATAGAGTCAATATGTCAACCAATCTCTTGTAGTATACATATAAGTTGTAAGCGTTTGAAAATTGGCGTTCTTGCATTGTCCTGATGAGTGCAAGATGAAAAGATTCAGCAACAGGTCTCTTTTTTCAACAAGAATCCTGAAGAGTAAAATAAGGAGTATTACCTGGTCTCTTGTCACTGTGCTCCCTCAAGTTTCAATAAAATAGCATTGTGGTGTCACCGGTGTTATCAGGTTGGAAAGAAGCATCCTCAAGTTGGTAAATCCACTGACTGAATTCAGCTGTCCTTGCATCTGTTTCATGAAGCGTTCAGCAAAAGTCCAATCCGGTATGTTTTGGTTGAGGTAGTTGAGATTTAAATGTCAACTGACAGAATTTCCTGCACTTCGTCCAGTATAATGTCATGAAATTGCTTACATCCATTGAGCAGATTTATGGGTCACAGGTTTAATATCTGTTCTGAAAGATATCACCTATGACAATGTAACAGATCCTCAGACCAATAATATCAGCCTAGGTTGCTGCAGTGCTGGTGGAACCCAATTCCAGCAACAAAAACCTAATCCTAATTATTGTTGAAGATTCTGGTTTCAATTCCTACTCTAGGACTTGAGCAAAAAAGGCAAGGCTGAAGCTCCAGTGAAGAATAGTAAAAGTGCTGAAATGTCAGAGATGCCATCTTTCAGATAAACTGAGGCCTCATTTGCCTTCTTGGGTGGATATGAAAGATCTTGTGGCACTATATCAAAAAGAAGCAGGGGATGTGTCCCCAGTATCCTGGTGAATATTTATCCCTCAATATCTTAAAAACAGATTATCTGATCATTATCACATTGCTTGTTGTGGGAACTTGATCTGTGTAAAATTAGCTGCCCTGTTTTCAACTTACAACAGTGGATACACTTCAAAAGTACTTCATTGGCTGTAAAGCACTTTGAGATATCCTGTGGTCATGAAGAGTGGTATATTATATAATTGCAAGCCTTTATTTCTTTGTCTTAGATGCAGTTTGTGCTGTGAAAGATATCCACTAGAAATTGAGTTTTTGCTGCTCATATCAATGAACAAGTTTGCATTTTGGATGGGTACATTTCAGGTGGAAAATTATGGGCTGCAACTCTTGAGTTTGCATGGCCAGCGGGTCGGACAAAAGTTCTGAAAATTTTTATCCTTCAAACAACAGACAAAGTGACTTTCATCCCATTGTCTGCTCCATCTGCATCTTAAAAAGCACAAATATTGGTCACTTGGTTCCAAGGATGCCATGAAACTAATTCAAGTTATAATTTGAAACAAGAGACATATTTGTAAAACACACTTACTGTTTGACATGCTAGATTTGCATGGCTGTTCATTAATAGCAGGTTTACAGAGGTAGTCAACCAGCCAGGAATTCACAAAAGGTGCAGCAGTGTGTTCCAACATTCCCATGCTATTCCTGAAATCATCCTTGGGATCACCATTGAAATTACCACACAATCCTGCAACAGAATAAGCACTGTATATTACAACAGGAATATGTTGTATTTTATTAAAGATAGAACATTATTCATAAGGCACTTTGTCTTGTAGCAGCCCTGTTAATGCTGCTGAGTACCTGTAATTTCTATCTAAACCATTCAACCTTATCACTACTGCCATGCAACATATTTCTAGTGACACAAATGTTTACAACATTGCTTAACATTGCTCTTTATTCAATTGTGGAGATGCCAGCGTTGGACTGGGGTAAACACAGTAAGAGTTTCAACAACATCAGGTTAAAGTCCAACAGATTTATTTGGTTGCAAATGCCATTAGCTTTCGGAGCGCTGCTCCTTCGTCAGATGGAGTGTTGGTGTTTGAGAGCAGATATCCACTCCATCTGACGAAGGAGTAGCGCTCCGAAAGCTAATGGCATTTGCTACCAAATAAACCTGTTGGACTTTAACTTGGTGTTATTAAAACTCTTACTTTATTCAATTGCACAGGGGTTGTATATCAAATAATATCATCATTGCCTCAGAGTCAAGAAGCGTTTGAAGCAGGGATTTACTCTCAGGTGCTAAGTATTGAGCTGAACCCAGCTAACACAAAGACTGGTGAATGACAGTATGTTAGTTAAAGATACATTTATTGACCAACATGTGCTGGGAGAAAGGCAACTGGACAAGCCAACTCCTTTCTGAAGTTTACAATGCAATGGCAAAACGGTTATATATTTTCGAAACTTAAATTCTCCTGCCTACTCTGTCATCCTAACTGGATGCTTCAATCGCATTAGGACACATTATTTACCTTGGCCAATTGCATCCCACCTTCTAGCAGAATTAGGAATTCATTGGTCTAGAGGACCCGGAAGTTCCTACCTACTGCTGCTAAGCAGCCATACTTACATGAATCCATTTCTCACCGTAAGCCACAGAGTTGAAAAAGTGATGCTCCCATCGCCTCATTCTGTCGTATTATCAGTAAGAATTGAATATTTTAATCAATGGAATTGTGAATTCCTGGCTGGTTGACTACCTCTGTAAACCTGCTATTAATGAACCATGCAAATCTAGCATGTCAAACTGTAAGTGTGTTTTACAAATATGTAGCTTGTTTCAAATTATAGCTTGAATTAGTTTCATGACATCCTTGAGTTCGCATGGCCAGTGGGTTGGACAAAGGTTCTGAATATTTCTGCTCATTTTCTAGAGTTTGAGAATTTGAACTTTCCATGACTTTTCTGATAACATAACTGTAATCTCTGGCTTATTGTTCCCAAAGAATGTGGCCTGTCTAGTTTACTCTTCCCATTATGCTTCAGGGCAGTTTGCATTTTGGCCAAGGTGCACAATACATTCAAAAATACACGATTAAATCTAAAATATATATTTAATTTCCATAGCAGTAGTTATGTGAGTGTCTATGCAAGTAGTACCTTTGTATTAAATAAGAATAAGGCACATTATGATCCTTATTCTAAGTTAATTTCCCCTGTTTAGTGATCTTATTAGTTTTGAAAATCTCAGGGTTTTCTGAATTCCTCTAACACCACTCCTCAAGTGCTTCCCCATCACCTTATAATCTTTCAGATTGCAGAGATGCACACGCTTCCCACTCCTCTTTCATGATCACGTTCCAGTCAGATGCTTAGAAAAATGTAAACTGCATGTACTTACATGAAAATAAATGATCATAGCCTCCTTCTTATGTTATGTGGTGTGTTGGAACACAGTTTGGGAACAAAGAACTAGAAATGTTGTTTGATTTTGATTTGATTTTGATTTGATTTATTATTGTCACATGTATTAACATACATAAAAAGTATTGTTTCTTGCACGCTATACAGACAAAACATACCGTTCATAGAGAAGGAAACGAGAGAGTAGAGAAGGAGCTGTTCTTGAGTCGGTTGGTATGTGACCTCAGACTTTTGTATCTTTTTCCTGATGGAAGAAGGTGGAAGAGAGAATGTCTGGGGTGCATGGGGTTCTTAATTATGCTGGCTGCTTTGCCGAGGCAGCGGGAAATGTAGACAGAGTCAATGGATGGGAGGCTGGTTTGTGTGATGGATTGGGCTACATTCACGATCTTTTGTAGTTCCTTGCGGTCTTGGGCAGAGCAGGAGCCATACCAAGCTGTGATACAACCAGAAAGAATGCTTTCTATGGTGCATCTGTAAAAGTTGGTGAGAGTCATAGCTGACATGCGAAATTTCCTTAGTCTCCTGTGAAAGTAGAGGTGTTGGTGGGCTTTCTTAACTATAGTGTCAGCATGGGGGGACCAGGACAGGTTGTTGGTGATCTGGACACCTAAAAACCTGATGCTCTCGTCCCTTTCTACTTCGTCCCCATTGATGTAGACTGGGGCATGTTCTCCTTTGTGCTTCCTGAAGTCGATGACAATCTCCTTCGTTTTGTTGACATTGAGGGAGAGATTATTGTTGCCACACCAGTTCACCAGATTCTCTATCTCATTCCTGTACTCTGTCTCGTCATTGTTTGAGATCCGACCCACTACAGTGGTGTTGTCAGCAAACTTGAAAATCGAATTGGAGGGGAATTTGGCCGCACAGTCATAGGTGTACGAGGAGTATAGTAGGGGGCCGAGAACACAGCTTTGTGGGGCATCGGTGTTGAGGATTAACGTGGAGGAGGTGTTGTTGCCTATCCTTACTGATTGTGGTCTGTGAGTTAGGAAGTTCAGGATCCAGTCGCAGAGGGAGGTGCCGAGGCCCAGGCCATGGAGTTTGGAGATGAGTTTCGTGGGAATAATAGTGTTGACGGCTGAGCTGTAGTCAATAAATAGGAGTCTGATATAGATGTCCTTGTTATCTAGGTGTTCCAGGGTTGAGTGCAGGGCCAGGGAAATGGCGTCTGCTGTGGACCTGTTGTGGCAGGAGGAAAACTGTAGTGGATCCAGGTAGTTCGGGAGGCTGGAATTGATTCGTCCCATGACTAACCTTTCAAAGCACTTCACAATGATGGATGTCAGAGCCACCAACCGATAGTCATTGAGGCACGCTGCTTGGTGTTTCTTAGGTACCAGGATGATGGCCGTCTTCTTGAAGCAGATAGGGACCTCAGATTCTTGTAAAGAGGTTGAAGATGTCTGTGAATACCCCCGGCAGCTGATCTGCGCAGGATCTGAGTGCATGTCCGGGTCAGCTGTTTTCCGTGGGTTGACCTTCAAGAAAGCTGCTCTGACTTCTGCAATGGTGACCCCAGATACAGGTTCATCCAGGGCTTCCAGGGTTGAGGGCATGCTCTCGCTGACCTCTTGCTCAAAACGGGCGTAGAATGCATTGAGCTCATCAGGGAGAGGTGCATTGTAGCCGCCGATTTTACATGCCTTGATCTTGTAGCCTGTTAGGTCTTGCAGACCTTGCCATAGTCGGCGGGGGTCAGTGTGGCTAGTCTGAGACTCTAGCTTGGTCCAGTATTGTCTTTTGGCATCTTTGATGGATCTCCTTAGATTGTATCTGGCTTTCTTGTATAGGTCAGTGTCGCCTGACTTGAACACCTCAGATCTGGACTTCAACAAGCAGTGGATATCCCTGTTCATCCATGGTTTCCGGTTGGGGAACACACGGATTTGCTTCTTTGGTACACAGTCTTCTACACACTTACTGATGAAGTCAGTTACTGTAGTGGCAACTCGTTCAGGCTGGTCGCAGAATTTTTAAACACTGACCTCCAAATCAATCATACACAGTACAAAATTCTGATTTCAGACCTGTGATCAGATATTTTCTTTGAGCTATGCACATGTTCCACAAAAGAAAATAGGAACAGCTATAGATCATTCAATTCATCAAATATGTTCATCATACTTTGTTTCTTAAATTCCAAGCTTTTTCCATATTTCTTAATCCTTGCCTTCTAAGCAAATGACAATCTCCTTTCTAAACTCTCTCAATTAATTGTGTGTCTGTGGATTTCTAGGTCAGTGCATTCCACAACTCACATCCTTTGCTGGATTCACTATTAGCTTGCTCAGTTCTGATCCTAAGACCCTTGGTCTAGATTCCCTTCATTATTTTGAACATTAGATCAATTGCCTTGTATCCCTAGAAAATTTAAATGTCTCCTGGAACAATGTGTTCTTCCTCATGTGGTGGCTCCCTCAACATATTTCATTTGTCAGCATGTTTTCCACCTGCTAACCTAGAAATATTTGCAATTTCCAAAACTCTTCTTCACAGTTTGTTATGAAGCATATGGTGTGATCTTCAGGCTTTGGACAGTTCTTGTAGTGTTCCAGCTGATCTTACACTCAACTGTAGGCAATATAAATATTCAGCCCACAATTACTTTGCAGTCTCCACTTTGTATCACTGCCGACAGCACAGCCCATGGTTGAGAGTTTCAGATCCTTTTATTCCATAGCAACCAGAAATCCTACCCAGTTTTCAAATTACTATTGATTAGGGATGAAAATGATCTTTTAAAAGTGTGAATGAATATATGTTTTCAATATTTAAAAAATTAATTTGCAGTATTTTAATAGTGCTTAAACTCTTACCAGTACTGGTGCCAAAGAAATCATTTCCAATATTAACATACGCCTGAAAAACTGGGCCAACTTGGATCTGCATCTCGAGGCCAGACAGAGTGCTCACCTGAATGTAGGTTGACGACTGTCTGTAAATAGTAATGTTCCCTAAAAGACAGCAGGATAATACAAATTAATTGTCATGGCCATAAACCACAGAAGATTAATCCATTCTCTGCTATAAGTTGTGAAATAGCAATGTTGTGGGTAAGGCAGTGACCATGATGGTTCCATCACTCTTCTCTCAATTGAAAGGTTGAGGAAACTCTTCAGTGCAATTTTTAAGTGTCTATTCAGTATTGTTGCAGGGTGTGCATGAGGAATTAGAACAGATTCATGTCTGAACAAAAGCAAAGTACTATGGAGAGTATTCCGTCACACTCCTGACATGTGCCTTGTAGACGGTGAACAGGCTTTGGGAAGTCAGGAGCTGGGTTACTCGGCAAAGGATTCCTCGCCTGTAACCTGCTCTTGTAGCTACAGTATTTATATGGCTAATTCAGTACAGTTTTGGGTCAATGGTAACTCCCAAGATATTGATAGTGCCATTGAATGTCAAGGGCTACAGTTAGATTCTCTTGTGTTGGAGTTGATAATTAACGGGCATTTGTATGGTGTGAATGTTACTCACCACTTGTCAGCCCAATCCTGGATAATGTCCAGGTCTTGTGCATTTGGATATGAACTATTTTAGCATTTAGGGAGTTGCAGATGCTGCTGAACATTGTGGAGTCATCAGCAAACATCCCCACTTCTGACCTGATGATGGAACAAAGGTCATTGATGAAGCAGTTAAGATGTTTGAGGCCAGGACACTACCTTGAAGAACTCCTGCAGTGATATCCTAGAACTGAGATGATTGGCATCCCAACCACCACAACTATCTCACTTTATACTAATTCTACTCATTCCCATTGACTCCAGTTTTGCTAGGGCTGTTGATGCCATGCTCAGTCTATTGCTGCCTTGATCTCAAGGGCAGTTACTCTCACCTCACCTCTGGAGAACAGCTCTTTTGTCCATGTTTGAACCAAGGTTGTAATGAAGCCAGGAGATGAGTGACCCTAACGGAACCCAAACAGAGCATCAGTGAGCAGGTCATTGCTATGCAAGTGCCACTTGATGGCACTGTTCATGACCCCTTCCAGCAATTTGCTGATGACCAACAGTAGACTGATGGGGTGGTAATTGTCCAGGTTGGATTTGTCCCATCCTTTGTGGGAAATTTTCCACATTGCCAGATAGATGCTAGCATCGTAGCTGTACTAGAACAGCTTGACTCGGAGCACCACAAGTTCTGAAGCACAAATCTTCAGTACTGTTGCCAGGATATTGCCAGGGTTCATGGCATTTCCAATATCCAGTGCCTTCAGCCATTTCTTGATATCACATGCAGTGAATCAAATTGGCTGAAGATTGATATCTATGATGTTGGGGACCACAGTAAGAAGTCTCACAACACCAGGTTAAAGTCCAACAGGTTTATTTGGTAGCAAAAGCCACTAGCTTTTGGAGCGCTCGCTGCTCCTTCGTCCGGCATCTCCACATCATGTTGGGGACCTCCAGAGGAGGCAGAGATGGATCAGCAGCTTCATACTTGTGGCTAAAGATTGTTGTGAATGTGTCAGCCTTATCTTTTGTTCTGAGGTGCTGAGCTCCTCCTTTATCAAGGATAGGGATATTTGTGGAGCCTCCTCATCCAGTGAGTTGTTTAAGTTGAAACTTACAGAACGCTGAAAGACCTGGATAGAGTGGACATGGGAAAGATGTTTCCATTAACAGTAGAGACTAGGATCGAGGGCACAGCCTCAGAATAAAGGGACAACCCTTTGAACCGAGATGAGGAGGAAATTCACACAGAGGGTGGTGAATCTATGGAATTCATTGCCACAGAAGGCAGTGGAGGCCGGGTCATTGAGTATACTTAAGGCAGAGATAAAAAGATTCTTGATTGGTAAGGAGATCAAAGGTTCCAGGGAAAAGGTGGGAGAATGGGGTTGAGAAACTTATAAGCCATGATTGAATGGCGGAGCAGACCTAATGGTCCAAATGGCCTAATTCTGTTGCTATATCTTATGGTCTAATTGTCCGCTACCATCCACAGCTGCATGTGGCAGGATTGCAGAGTTTAGATCTTATCCATTGTTCTTGAAATTGCTTACCTGTCAATTATTTGCTGATTATGCTATTTGGCACACAATTAGTACTGCGATGTAGCTTCACTAAGCTGACACCTCATTTTTAGGTGTGCCTGGTGTTATTCCTGGCATGACCTCTTGCACTTTTAATTGAATCAGGGCTGATCCCCTGGTTAGGTGTGGGGGATACGCTGGGTCATGAGGTTATAGATTGTGGTTGAGTACAATTCATCTGCTGCTGATGGCTCACAGCACACTGTGGGTGGCCAGGTTTGAGTTGCTAGATCTGGATAGACTTAATCCCAGTTAGCACAATGGTAGTGCCAAATAGCATGATGGAGGGCATCCTCAATGTGAAGACAGGACTTCATCCCACAAAGACTGTGCAGTGGTAACTGATTCCTGAAATGGCAGTACTGACATATGAAGACAGACTGGATCAACTGGACTTGTACTCACTGGAATTTAGAAGAATGAGAGGGGATCACATAGAATCATAAAATCAAATGCAGAACTAGGGGTCACAGTGTAAGAATAAGGGGTAAGCCATTCAGGATTGTAATGAGGAAGAATTGCTTCACTCAGAGTTGTGAACCAGTGGAATTCTCTACTGTAGAAAGCTGTTGGAGCCAGTTCATTAGATATGTTCAAGAGGGAGCTGGGTGTGGCCCTTGTGGCTAAAGGCATCAAGGGGTACGGAGAGAAAGTGGGAGTGGGATACTGAATGTGCATAATCAACCATGATCATATTGAATGGTGGTGCAGGCTCAAAGGACCGAATGGCCTACTCCTGCACCTATTTTCTATGTTTCTATTCTTGGTCTACCAATACCTCCAATTTTAAAAATCTGGTCCTCATGTTTATATCCTTTAATGGCCTCACCATTAACCACCTAGAACCTTCTACAGCCACTATTGCATCCCACATCCCCAAACTCTCCTTATTCTTATTGTGGAAATGCATTTCTTTTTCAAGCATAGCAGAGTGAAGAGTTTCACATGACTGCTAATCACATCACCATCCATGCAGAAATGGCCTTCAATGCAAGAGGGTTTGAGTTCGGAAGTAGAGATGTCTAATAGCAGTTATTCAGGGTCTTGGTGAGATTACACCTGGAGTATTGCGAGCAATTTTTGTCTCTCTACCTAAGAAAGGATATACTTGCCATACAAGAAGTGCAGTGGAGGTTCACTGATATTGAAGTTGGCAGGATTGTTCGATGAGGGGAGATTGGTTCAACGGGGCCCATATTCACTAGAATTTAGAAAGATGAGAGGAGATCTGATTGAAACATAAAAAAATAGGTGCAGGTAGGATGCTTTCCCTGGGGGGGGAATCTAGAACCAGGGGCACACAGTCACAGGATAGGAGGTAGACCATTTAGGACTGAGATGAGGAAACATTTATTCACTTAAAGGGTAGTGAACCTTTGGAATTCTCTACCACAGAAAGCTGTGGAGACAAAGTTGCTGAATATATTCAAAAAAGAGAGAGAATTTTTTAGATTTTAATGGCACCAAGGGATATGGGGAGAAAGTGGGAATATGATATTGAAATTGAGGATCAACCATGATCATATTGAATGGCGGAGCAGGCTCGAAGGGCCGAATGGCCTATTCCTAGTTTCGAAACATTTGAACTCAAACCCTCTTGCATTGAAGGCCATTTGCCTTCCTAATTGCTTGCTGCACCTGCCTCTCCACTTTCATCGACTGATGTACACAGATAGCAAACATTTCCACAAATATATAAAACAAAAAAGAGTGGCTGAAGTAAACATTGGTCCTTTAGAGGATGAGAAGGGGAATGTAATAACTGGAAATGAGGAAATGGCTCAGGCATTGAACAGGTATTTTGTGTCGGTCTTCACAGTGGAAGACACAAATAATATGCCAAAAATTGATGACAGGAAGGCTATGGCAGGTGAGGACCTAGAAACGATCATTATCACAAAAGATGTAGTGTTGGAAAAGCTAATGGGGATAAAGGTAGACAAGTCTCCTGGCCCTGATGGAATGCATCCCAGGGTACTAAGAGATGACGGGGGGAAATAGCAAAGAATTCCACCAAATTAGTCAAACATGACCTGCCCTTCATGAACCCATGCTGCGTCTTACCAATGGGACAATTTATATCCGGATGTCTCGCTATTTCTTCCTTGATGATAGATTCAAGCATTTTCCTTACTACAGAAGTTAAACTAATTGGCAAATGCACTAGTGGTAATTTACCAAAATTTGCTGGACTCTGGGGTGGTTCCCGCAGATTGGAAAACAGCAAATATGACACCACTGTTTAAAAATGGAGTCAGACTAAAGGCGGGTAACTATAGGCCAATTAGTTTAACTTCTATAACAGGGAAAATGCTTGAATCTATCATCAAGGAAGAAATAGCGAGACATCCGGATATAAATTGTCCCATTGGAAAGATGCAGCATGGGTTCATGAAGGGCAGGTCATGTTTGACTAATTTGGTGGAATTCTTTGTTCACTGCGCATGTAATGTTCTCAATGATGTGGTGTATCTGGATTTCCAGAAGGCATTTGACAAGGTGCCGCACCAAAGGCTGCTGCATAAGATAAAGGTGCACGGCATTACGAGTAATGTATTAGCATGGATAGAGGATTGGTTAACTAACAGAAAGCAAAGAGTGGGGGTAAATGGGTGTTTTTCTGGTTGGCGATCAATGACTAGTAGTGTGCCTCAGGGATCAGTGTTGGGACCACTATTGTTTATGATTTACATAGATGATTTGGAGTTGGGGACCAAGTGTCGTGTGTCAAAATTCGCAGATGACACTAAGATGAGTGGCAGAGCAAAGTGTGTAGAGGACGCTGAAAGTCTGCAAAGGGATATAGATAATCTAAGTGAGTGGGCAAGGGTCTGGCAGATGGAGTACAATGTTGGTAAATGTGAGGTCATCCATTTTGGTAGGAATAATAGCAAAATGGACTATTATTTAAATGGTAAAAAATTGCAGCATGCTGCTGTGCAGAGGGATCTGGGTGTCCTTGTGCATGAATCACAAAAAGTTGATTTGCAGGTGTAACAGGTAATTAAGAAGGCAGATGGAATTTTGTCCTTCATTGCTAGAGGGATGGAGTTTAAAACAGCGAGGTTATGTTGTATGTGAATAAGGTACTGGTGAGGCCACACCTAGAATACTGTGTACAGTTTTGGTTTCCTTGCTTGAGAAAGGATATACTGGCACTGGAGGGGGTGCAGAGGAGATTCACGAGGTTGATTCCGGAGTTGAGAGGGTTGGCTTATGAGGAGAGACTGAGTAGACTGGGGGTATACTCATTGGAATTCAGAAGAATGAGGGGAGATCTTATAGAAACATATAATTATGAAGGGAATAGATAAGATAGAATCAGGGAAGTTGTTTCCACTGGCAGGTGAAACTAGAACTAGGGGGCATGGCCTCAAAACAAGGGGGAGCAGATTTAGGACTGAGTTGAGGAGGGACTTCTTCAGACAAAGGGTTGTGAATCTGTGGAATTCCCTGTCCAGTGAAGCAGTTGAGGCTACCTCATTGAATGTTTTTAAGACAATGATAGATAAGTTTTTGAACAATCAAGGAATTAAAGCCTATGGTGAGCGGGCAGGTGAGTGGATCTGAGTCCACGAAAAGGTCAGCCATGATCTTATTGAATGGCAGAGCAGGCTTGAGGGGCCAGATGGCCTACGCCTGCTCCTAGTTCTTATGTCTTCCCATAGCGTCAACAGAGACAGAGGTGTAGGATTGCGTTATCTGATAGAAGGATCACATTGCATATAACTGGCAGATGCAAGAACTGTGATGGCCTGCAACTGTAGCTATGCTACAAGGGTGACCGGTAATCAACAATTACACAACATATACATCATATACACCTCATCCAAAACCACCATGAACTAGACCGCATTACGAGGTTAGGATATTCTGTCACTTGTCTGCAGACTCATGCTTGCATCGAGGATTTCCTTGCCTTTCCTGTGACCTTCCTTTTCATAACACCCTCAATGCCAGCAAAGGCTGTTGACAACTTAAAATGTCTCTTAGGGCCTTCCAAACAATTTCTGAATTTTTATTTCTCTGTTGTAGTACTTCTCTTTAATTCTTATCCATTCCTTTAAATTTGACTTGCATATAAAATTGCAATTATATGAAATTTTTGTTGAAAAAATCCTAAGACAAGAAAGATAACTCAAGTTAAAGTGATCCGTGTACTTTATTTAAGTGGCCTAATCCAGAGGTTGCACTCTCAATCTCTGGTAGAAAGATTAAAACCAACCTGACCAGCACATAATCTGGGTTGACACTTCACTGCTGTACTGAGGACACACTATCTTGCTGTGTTTTGGATGAGATGCTAAACAAAGCCATGTTTACTAGAAGATGCCACGATCGGACAATGACCATGGAAGCATATCTTGGGGAAAAAAATCTCTCAATCAATGCCACTCAGAATGGATTAACTAGTCATTGCTGTGTGTATGACCTCGCTCTGTGCCTGATTAGATTTCAAATCTGCCTACAAAGCAAGAGAGATTATACTTCAAAAGTAATTAATTGGCTGTAAAATAATTTAGGAGGTCGTGTAGAGGTGAAAGGTGGTATACAGATATAGGCCAGGATTCTTTGATCTCATCCATGGCTGGGATTTGCCAGTCTCGGCTGAGCACCAAATTCTCTATTCTTTAATTGGTCTGTGTTCCGTGGGAACAGAATGTGTTACCTGTTCTGTAGGGTAACCTCTTGGCTTCACCATTGACTACTATCATGTCCTGTTTTGAAATTTCGATATTTAACTGAAAACAAATGAAAGCAGAATAATCTATGAACATTAAGTTGTAGTTTAACGTGGTTAAATTTGATTTGATTTATTATTGTCACACGTATTAACATACAGTGAAAAGTATTGTTTCCTGCGTGCGATAAAAGCATACCGTTCATAGCTAAGGAAACGAGAGAGTGCAGAATGTAGTGTTACAGTCATAGCTAGGGTGTAGAGAAAGATCAACTTAATGCAAGGTAAGTCCATTCAAACCAAAATGTGCAAAAAGCAGTGAAGGAAGGAAAAGGAGGTGTCAGTTTATCAAAATAGGTCTGATTGACAGAGGTTAACTGTAATCAGCGCAGGTGTCATCAGGAAAATGGATAGACATAGTAGATATTTAATAGTCCCATTGAAAAGTTTTGAGATCCACTACAAAAATCAGCAAGAAGTACTTTCCCATAGGAGCTGCTGATCTTAGAAAGCATCTGAAGTAAAAGATGATACAGGGGCCATTTTCCCCCAAAAACCGAAGCGCCCAACGGGCAGGTAAACAGGAAATTTTCCTGCCCTGTTTTTGGGCGCACTTAGTCGGATTAATTCCCGATACTCTGTGCTTCAGAGTCTGCAAGGGGATTCACGCCGGTAAGGGGGGGTGGGGCTTAATCCCGCCCGAGAAGCTTGCATGAATCAACTGAGCGGGCCACTGCGCACATGCCGATCTGTCAATGGGGTGATTGGCGCATGCGCACTGGCCCCCCCCCTCATCGCCAGCCTCCCAATGTCTTCCCCGACCACCCCACCCCTACACCAATCCTCAGCCTCCCAAAGTCTTCCTTCCCCGACACCCCCCACCCCTCAACTGTCTGATCGCTGGCTTGCCCGACCCACCCTCCCATCAATTGCCAGCCTTCATGACTATCACCTCCCCTCCCCACTCCCAATTGCTGGCTTCCCCACCCCCCTGATCACTGGTCTCAATGACTACTACCCCGCCCCCCCCCCCCTCCCCTCGGGCCAACCCCGATCGCCAGCTCCTCAGGGCCAGCCCGACCACCCTCCCATGGTCAGCCTGACCCCCCTCCTCCCCATGGCCAGCCCGATCCCTCTCCCCATAGCTAGCCCAGATTGCCCTCCTCCCTCCCACCCTTACTGATCCCTAATGCGGAGTGCGCAGCGGGTTACCCCCACCATCGATTGGACCGGCTCCAATAGGCACTGCCCCCCCATAAGGCCCTACCCCATTGGCACTGCCCAATGGGCAGTGCAGGATGCCCAGTGTGCAGAGCCAGGGTGCCAGGCTGGCACTGCCGGGCTCTGCTCAAGGAGCATCCTCCCTGCTCCTGACCTGCTGGCAAGATCTCAATGGCCTAAGTCCTCACCAGCGGTTGATGGGGACCAGCTTTAATCCCCGCTGGTGGGAACCTCTCTCAGCGGGATTGGCGGGAAGGGGGGGGGAACATTAGCAAGTCCAGATGATACTGTCCTGGGCTCGCTAATGGTATGGAAATTGGAATTTCCATGTGCTAATCAGCCTCGTGCTGATTTCCGACGCAAGGCTGGTAATGTTCTCACAAAGGGCCTGGGAAAGTCATGATTGGCTGGATACCGGTTGCGACTCCTGCTACAGGCCCCCCACCGATATTTCCTGATCCATTGCACTGGAAATTGTGCCCAGTCTTTTGGGAGTGAACTTAATCTCTCAAGATCTTCAATTGCAGCACAATAAAACAAATTATCATTCTGTTTTTTTTACAAGGAACAAAAATCTTCTGAATTGTACACCCCTGCCCTCATCCTACATAGATTCCATTGGACCACAATGTCAGGTGATATCCTTCTGTGTCTTTGTCAATGTTCCTGTCATGAGATATGCAATGGTTCAGTTATCATATACCATGATTTTCCCTCTTCTACTAGGTGTGGGTGCACATAACCTGACATCTTATTACAGTTGTGTGTGGGACAGGGGCCTCATTGGAAGAACAAAGCTCTTCACTACATGGTGCTGCTCTTGTCTGAAACATATATATGAACTCTTAATCCCAATTAACACCTTACCCTTTGTGGCTTTAGTTCGTACCTTATTATTGGTGTAGGTTATGGCTGTCAAGCAGGTTTCTGAGCGTTTTTTACCACATTGCTGAAAGGTTGCTGTTAAAAATCCATTTTCAGGAATCTCTGGACTCTGTACATTAAAATGGTGACAAACCAACAATAGAACATGTTACTTATTTCAAATCATTGGGAAATTCTACACAACTATGAAAACCCATCACGAGGCACAGGAATGATTTCTGGATTTTACTGAATGTAAAGTGTGGACAACCAGCTATATTACCAGATTCTGTTGATTATTGAAATCAAGGGCGATACTCCAGCCCCGTCAGCCTCAGACAGAAATCCTGCTGGACCAGTGAATTTGGTGAGAGGCCTGAAACAGCTTCCGACGACGCACCCAGCCCATTCCACCTAGCGTGATCAGGATCTTGTCCAGAAATGTTGAGAACCTGATCTGAACTCGTTTGTATTCACTTTAATCTCATTAACGAGATTAAAGCTGAATACAGCAGCTACCTAGCATGCTCCCAACCCCCCCACTGGGAAGTCACCTGGGTGCCAATCACTACAGATCCCTATAAGCAGGGAACAGCTGCCCTGGACTCCAAGGCGGGTGCATTGTGGTGTATGCTGCTCTTCACTTCCTCCAGGGTGTCAAGAGCAAAGCATCCATTGCCAAGGTGCAGAGGGGGGTCCATGAGGGGAGCTGGGGAACTCAAACTGGACCACAGGGGTTCAGGTTTGGGGGTCTCCCCCAGGATGGAGTGCACGGCAAGTCTTCTCTCTGTTGCTTCTAAAAGCTTTGAAATTTTTTCAGCATTTCAATTTTAAAGAGCTGCCAGGTTCCAGGAGCTAGTTTTCTCTTTGATGCTTTTAAAAACTTTGAAGTGCTTTGTTCACTTACCATTTCACACACCATTACCTTTTACAACCCCCTTGAGTGGCAACTCCTGACTCTTTCAAAGTAGGATTATGATAGTTTATTATAGATATCTTCATGGTCTATTAACTTTTACAACACCCTTGAGTGGCAGATGCTAGTCTTTTCAAAGAAGAGATTATGATTTTTTTGTATAGCCCTTCATAGTCCATTAACTTTGAAGTGTCTCTTCAAAAGCACAGCTGTTCAGTCTGACTTCATTGTTAAAGGGGATTTTCTTTCAAGGTGCTTCTTAGAAAGTACTGGTGTACAGTCTGAGTTCATTTTTTTAAAAAGGGGATCTTTTTCTAAATCTTATATCTGAACAGCAGGTCTTTACTGGAAGCTGGTTTTAACCAGTACAAGCAGCTGGCACAACTCAAACATTAATGTCCAAGGATTCCTCAATGAGGACCTTCTTGCAACCACTGTTGAATTCTCTGAACAGACATGACAACCATGCTGAGGGGTTCAGAGGCCACTGTAGCTGGATTGTCAGGCACATGGTTGGACTGCCCCTTGCACACTGACAGTGCCAGGCTGGCACTGCCAAGGGACAGGGCCTGAAGGGGGCAGGGCCTTTGGTGGTCCCATAGCAGATTGTCGCTCATTGGGTTGCGGGCCTTAGGATGGATTGGGCAGGAGGGGGGTGGTGTCAGGCCACCCTGATGCCTGCGGGATGAATGGGAGGTGAACCCCAAGATTTAATGGTGGTGGCCAAGTTACCCCTCTGTGGTAAATGGTTGGGGATGTCCCCCTTGTCTGCCGGGGGGACGTAAAGAGTGCCCAGATCACCAAGGAGCTGGCCTTATTGATGCCTTTAGGTCCCGCACATCTCATTCATGGAGTAAATCACCCCAACCTCCAAAGATATGTCTAACTGTGGGTGGATTGTGATTAGGATTTCGCTGACCCACCCAGCCGGAATCACATGTTTCCTGTTGGAGACCACACTTAGAATTTGTTTTTGGGGCGAATTGCACTCCAAGTTTATGTTTCTCATTTGGAAATCATTGTTACATGTGGAGGTTTGGCCAAGTTCAATTTGTTTCATTTGGCAGCTCTCTCACTTTGAGATCTTAATGCTGTGGGTTGAAGTCCACACAGACTCTTCAACATTCAGTGCAGACTCATTCCAGCGCAGCACTGAAACAATGCTATCCTTTGAATAAGATATAAAATAAACATAGCATTTGTTTTGTTTGATGAATGTTAAAGATGTTCAACAAAGAGCATGGAATACTCCCAATGCCTTCTCCAAAAACTTTAATAAAAACAAGGAGATTAATTGGTCATTTGGATCATTGTAATCTATGAGATGTTGCTGGTGCAGAAGTACTGTCACATTTGACTTCATAGTAACAATCACCACCCACTGAAAAATTAATGATATGGATTGCTGAAATTCAATATCACTGTTATCATAGAGTGGTTGCAGCACAGAAGATACTCCTATCGAGGCCGAACCAGGTTTGCACAGGCTTTCCATTAATACCTTGCTTTTGTTCTTGATTCTCGTATTTATTTATCTTAGGGTCCTGTATGCTATACTAACCGCTTTCTCAATTTGTGCTGCAATGTTTAATGATTTGTTCACATATACCCCCAAGGTCTCTCTGCTCCTGACCCCATTTGAAATTGTAACCTTTATTTTACATTGCTTTTCCTCACTCTTCCTACCAAATTGAATTACTTTATACCTCTCTACATTAATTTCATCTGCCACTTATCCAGCCATTCCACCAGGTTGATTGGCCATGCTAAAATTGCTCTTAGTGTCCTGAGATGCGTAGGTTAGAGGGATTAGTGGGTAAAATATGTAGGGGTATGGGGATAGGGCCTGGGTGGGATTGTGGTCGGTGCAGACTCGATGGGCCGAATGGCTTCTTTCTGTGCTGTAGGGTTTCTATGATTTCTATGATTCACCAGTCTAAGTGGTTTTGAAGTTTATCACTAAGCTACTCCGAGTTCATAATACTAAGTTTTGCATCACCTACAGATTTTCAAAATATGCCCTGTACACCCAAATTTAGACATTAACATGCATCAGCAAATTTCAATGCAAAGTGAACATGGTAACGTCAAACTCTACTTTGCTACAGTTCAAAACAAATGCCCCAACTGTGGCTAAAATACTGAAATAGCTTCAACTACGTTTCCACTGAATGAGTTTGTAACTGATAGAAGGCATTAAAAACATCTGAATAATAACAAAATCCAGGGACAAAAAAAAATCAGTTTCACTATTTAAAAGGTATGAGTGAAAAAAAATCATGAAATAAAGGCTGACAAGTCCCTTGGACAAGATGGTCTGTGTCCTAGGGTATTGAAAGAAGTGGCAGCAGAGGTGGTGAATGCAGATTTCCTAGATTTGGAAAGGTTCCAGAAAACTGCAAATACAAAGCCTTTAGTCAAGAAAGTAGGAGACAGAAAGCATGAAACTCCAGGTCAGTTAGCCGAACATTGTCATTGGGAAAATCCTGGAGTTCATTATGAAGGAAGTAGTAGTAGAACATTTAGAAATCCATAGTGCTAGATTCTGGAAAGGTCTCATTAAATTGGAAAATAGCAAATTTGACTCCTCTATTCAAGACAAGGAGGAGGAAGAAAGCAGCAAACTACAGGCTGGTTAGCTTAATGCTAGAATCTATTATCAAGGACATCAAAGCAGGACACTTAGAACATATCAATGTGACCAAGTTAGATCAACATGGTCTGGCGAAAGGGAAATTATGTTTGACCAATTTATTGGAGTTGTTTGAGGAAGTAATATACAATGTGGATAAAGGAGAACCTGTAGATGTGCTGTATTTAGATTTATCAAAGGCACTTGACAAGGTATCACATCAAAGTTTACTATGCAAAATAAGGGCTCAAGGTGTAGGAGGTAACATATTGGCATGGATAGAGGATTAGTTAGCTAACAGGAAGCAGATGATAGGGATAAATGGATCATTTTGGGTTGGCAAGATGTGATGGGTAGAGTGTCACAGAAGTCAGTGTTGGCACCTCAACTATTCTTAATTTGTATCAGTGACATGGGTAAAGAGACCAAATGAACGGTTCCTAAATTTGTTGATGACACAAAGATAGCCAGCAATGTAAGTTGTGAAGTGGACATAAGGGCCAGAACTTTACAGTTGCTTTGGCAGGCGTGCACCCACGTGCTTCCATGCCCTGGAAGCGCATGAAATTGCTCAAGAAGACATCAGGCTGGTGTCCTGAGTTCATTGTACACTCGCGTAATATTTCAATTGGTGGACTTGCGCGAGAGTTGGAAGCAGGCTCACTGGCAATCAAGCAGGCAATTTAAACCATTTAAACCAAAAGCAATTTTGTAGGCCTGTCTGCTTTTACAGTTGGTGGGTGGGCTGATTGGCCAGGTGGCCTTTACATTTTAGTTGCAACCTCGATTCAGAGTGGACTGAACTATCAGAACAGAAAAATTTTTAAAAAGGTATCTGTCAACTGACATTTATGTTTGAATGTGTTGCTTTTTACAGGTTTGCAGCTCCCTGAAATAGCTCTGCAGTGACTCTCCCAAGGACCACATTAGAAGTGCCAGCCTGCATCCTCCCTTTCTTCCACACCCACCCTCTTCTCACTTTCCCTGGCAGCGCTGGGCCTTTCCCATTGTGCATTTTGCATCAGTTGCCCGTTAATTGTCCAGCTGGCATGAAATTGTGTTCGGAGCTACGTTTTGCACGCGTTTCTGTGCCCACCGAGTGTGTGCACCCAACGGATGCAAAATTCAGATCAAGGGATCTACAAAGGGACATAGATTAAGTAAGTGGGTAAAAAGACTGGCATATGGTGTCTAATGTGGGAAAATATGAACTTGACCCCTTTGGCAGGAAGATTGAAAAAACAGCATATTATTTAAATCGAGAAAGATTGTAGAACTCTCAGGCAGAGGGATCTGGGTGTCCTGGTACATGAATCAGAAAAAGCTGGCATGCAGGTGCAGCAAGTGATTAGGAAGGCAAATAAAATGTAATTTATTGCAAGGGGATTGGAATATAAAAGTAGAGGTGTTTTGCTCCAGCTGAACAGGGCATTAGTGAGACCACATCCAGAGTACAGTTTTGGTCTCTTTATTTAAGAAAGAATATAAATCCATTAGAAGCTGTTCAGAGAAGGTTCATTCCCACTTGACTGATACATGGGATGAAAGGTTTATCTTACAAGGAAAGATTCAAAAGGCTGGGCTAGTATTAATTAAAGCTTAGAATAATGAGGTGATCCTATTGAAACATACAAGATCCTGAGGGGACTTGACAGGGTGGATGTTGATAGGATATTTCCCCTCGTGGAGTGACTCCAATTAGGGAACACAGTTTAAAAATAAGGGGTTTCCCATTTGAAATGGAGATGAGAAGAATTTTTATTCTCTCAAAGGGTCACAAATCTTTGGAATACTCCTAGTAGAGGCAGGATCAATGAAATTTTTAAGACAGAGTTAGATAGATTCCTGACTAACAAGAGAATGAAAAGTTATCAGGGATAGGTAGTGCACCAAAGGATCGCTCCTGCGGCTTATAATCAGGCAGTCTTCACCTCAGGTGCTACAACACCTCTCTGGATAAAGTAACAAGCTTAAAAAACCTCACTGACTGCTTCCCATAGTGTGAGCCTTCATTTGCTCAATAAGGCAGCTTGTACACCATGAAGTCCATGGGGAGATCTATTGATGATCCCGTGTCCTATGCGACTGACTGAACAACCCTCCCCCCTTAGATCAGTGTCTCTCCCTGCACCCCACTGCAAGAACTTTACTTCCGTTGCTTGGCACTCAGACAGATGTCCAGTTTAGGCGGGGCAAGTTCAGACAATGTAAACCATCTCTTTCCATGGAAACTTCGCAGGGGTACGGAAGTAGTTTCCTCCTCAGCTTTCACTTCAGCCCGGAGGCCTACTTCTTCAGCCTCCATCTCTGGGTCTGTACCTTCACTATCCGGGGACGGGGGGCGGGGGGTGGGGGGGGGGGGGGGGCAATATGGAGTCATCTTTAATCTGAGGTCTGGCACTGTCAGTGGCTACCTCCATGTTGGTAGCAGGGGTGGCTTGGGCAGGGAATCCCTGGTCCTGAGATGGTCCAAGTGCTATTTTATGATTTTACCCTGAACTTTGACTTTGTAAGACACTGGTCCTGTTTTCTCCATAACAATCCAGAGACCCATCCCCAAAGTTCCTTACATGAACCAGATCACCCATTGCAAATGTTTTTTCTATCCTTTCCAAATCAAGATTTCTTTTTTGGTTTGCCTTTTTTACATTTCAGTTGCAACTTCGATCCAGACTGGACTGAACTGTCAGGACTGAAATAAAATTTAAAAAGGTGTATGTCAACTAATGTTTATGTTTGAATGTATTGCTTTTTACAGGTCTGCTCCCCGCTAAGTTTGAGAATGGCAGGTTCAATCTGGTATGGAGCTGTTGTCCCATTAACAGCTCTGCTGGAACAATACCTGCTGTTGTACGCAGTGTGATCCTGTAATCAAACAGAAATCGTGCCAGTTTAGTCTCCATGGATGCTGCCATTGGTTTTTTGTACTATTTTTGAAGGTTTGAACTGCCCATTCTGCCAGTCCATTTGATGAAGGGTAACAATGGGCAGTTCGGACGTGTCGGAGACTGTTGGAGAGCACAAAGTTCTGAAAATCATCACTAGTGAAGATAGTGCCATTATCATAAACCAGGACTTGCAGGATTCCATGTATGCTGAAGCTCTGTCATAATTTCTTGATTGTAGCCGGAGAAGTCGTGAAGCCCATGCGATGCACCTCCAACCACTTGGAGTCTGCCTCCACCATAATTTCCACTCCATCTGACGAAGGAGCAGCGCTCCAAAAGCTTATGGTATTTGCTACCAAATAAACCTGTTGGACTTTAACCTGGTGTTGTTAAAACTCTTACTGTGTCCACCATAAGATACATAGAACCCATAAAGGGGCCTGTAAAGTTCACACGTACACACACCCATGATCTGCCAGGCCAATCCCATGGGTGTAGGGAGACTGAGGATGAGTTTTGATTTTCCTGGCACAGGTCGCATCATTTCACCAAGTCTGTGATGTCAGAGTCAAGACTGGGCCACCAGATGTAACTCACTTTAAAGTTTATTTATTAGTGTCACACGTAGGCTTAAATAATGCAATGAAGTTACTGTGAAAATCCCCTAGTCGCCACACTCCGGCGCCTGTTCGGATACACTGAGGGAGAATTTAACATGGCCAATACACCTAACCAGCACATCTTTTGGACTGTGGGAGCAAACCACGCAAACACAGGGAGAATGTGCAGACTCCACACAAACAGCGACCTAAGCCGGGAATCGAACCCGGGTTCTGGCGCTGTGAGGCAGCAGTGCTAACCACTGTGCTACTGTGCCACCCCACCCCTAGCCATATCTACATTTTTGATGCCCCAGGGTGGTCATATGTAGTTCTGTTAATATTGAACATCATCCTGGGGGCAGAACAATTACTCGGGGCCATCAAAGAATGATTCCGTCCTCAACTCTAAGTTCAGCTTTCTTAATGAGGTCGGGTTTGATTTCTTCAAAGGGTCATCCTTGGAATCCACCGCATTAGATCATGTGCCTTATATTGGATAAGGTTGTGTCTTTGGCTTGATGGACCAAATGGCCTCCTTCTGCACAGTAGGGATTCTATGATTTCTAAGGGGACTCGTTCAGTTCAAGCTGAAGATGGGCATGACTCATGGCCAACTTGGAGAAAATCTTGCCATCTTTAACTTAGCATGCAAATCTTCAATCCGGGGCATGGTGCCTATTGAGTTTGGAAACCCGATTGACTGTCCATTTATAGTCTCCACGAAGACAAACTGATTTTTTAGGCTTAAGAGCAGGGTGCAGTCTATTTTGCAATTATTATACTCAAGCTTTTAAGGTACCACAGTTCAGTTTTCACTTTCTCGAGCATGGAGTAAGGGACCTGTCTGGCTCTGAAATACCTAGTGTCAGGGTCGACGTAGATCTTGGCATTGGCTCTTTTTATTTTCCCCAGGTCTTCCTGAAAAACTTCAGGGTGCCTCCTGATAACTTCATACTGTCCCCCACAACTATCCTGACAATCTCCAACCAGTTCAGTAAAATCTGCCAGAGTCAGTCTCTCGCTATAAGCTTTGGTCCCTGCCCGCCCGCCTCCCACCACCCCCCCACCACCCACCCCAGTACAACAATGAATGGGAGACAAGTATATTACTGTCTATAAGTTTCTGGGACTATTGTGGTGCCTTTTATTTGTAAAGGTTCCCCGTGTAGGTCGTGAGCCTGGTCATTGTATCGCCCAACCTCAGGAGTTGGATGCCTGATTGGAGGTGCTTATGGGTCTGTTCTCCGATAGCGGAAACTGTCGCTTCCATGCCCACCTCCATCTTCAACAGATGGCCATTCACTCATAATTCCATCATTATCCAAGCAACTATTTCCTTTACAATATGATTCAGTTGTAGTTTCCTGTATGCTATGTCCCCATGGCTTTCTTCTCGGCAGCACGCATTTTGCCTGTTCCTGAAACTTCATCATGGCTGTGTCCTTTGACAGTGCTTAATCAGCAATAATACTCTTGGAAGTGTCACTGCCTTTTCTTGACTGTCTGGTGATGACATTAGGGTTCCTATATTGAATGGGGCCATTTAACACCTGATTTACACAAGCACTCTCCATTGAGGACTGATTACATGAGGTCTCTCCCCCTAATTGGAGGACATTGCTGTCTGATGCTCCTTGTACTTCCTGAGCCCCTTTTTCTGCATTCTCAGGTGACAAGGCTATCTCAAAGGGATTTTTTAAGAACACATTGGGTTCTGCCAACTTTTGGATGGTTAGGTCATTTATGCCTATCTGTCCCACAGCATTCCATTTAGAAGAGATCCAAATTTGCAATGTTCAGCTAATGTCCACAACCGAGCCACGAATTCAATGACAGATTTCCCATAATAGGTTCTCCCAGCCATACTGAAGCGACATCTCTGTAGAATTACAGAGGGCATTGGGTCGTAGTGGTTTTTCAACAGCAATACTAGCTCATTCAAAGTTCTGAGTCAGGGGCATCCGGGTAGGTCAGACTTTTTAATCATGCTGAACATTGGGACCCTGCATGCCATCAACAATATCACGGTTTGTTATTCATCTCCTGCGATATTGCTAGCACAGAAGAAGTAACGCATGTGCCTAGAGTATTGGGCCCAGTCTTCCCCTCTGGTGTCAGAGAGCTCGAGTTTCCTGAAAAAGAGGCATAATGTTTTTTTTCTTATGGAGTGATTCTTGAAATTCGGAGGTTGTCCAGAGGGAAGGATGGAGGTAAACAAAAAAAATTCTCCCCATCACGAATGTAGTAATTCAGCCAAATGCCAATTGCCCGTCACCAAATCCTTTATTGTGCACCAGAGGAAAGGACTGCTCCTGCAACTTACAGTAAGGTAGTCTTCACCTCAGGACCTACAACTCCGGTCCAGGTAAAGTAACAAGTTTAAAAACCCTCGCTGACTGCTTCCCATTGGGTAAACTTCCGCTTGCGCAATAAGGCTCGAATTCCATAAAGCCCACAGGGAGATCTATTGGTGATCCCCTTCGGCCTTCATGGTCATCATAACAGGTGGAATGTGGAGCGAAGGCCACAATCAGATCAGCCTTGATTTTATTAACTGGTGAAGCAAGCTCGAGGGGCTAAATGACCTACTGCTGCTCCTAATTCATCTGTTCATATAATGCAATCAAGCAGTGTCAACATGCTGTAGGAAAGGAAAATCATATTTGTCAAATTTATTGGAGTTAGTTAAGAATGTAGCAAACAACAGGAATAAAGTGGAACTGGTAAATGTGGTACATTTGATTCCCAAAAGGCATTTAATACAGTGCCACATAAAAGTTGCCCGGGCAATAAACAGTAGAAAATGAAAAGATATCGCAGGGAATGCCTCTTTGAAGCAATTTAGTTCAGAGCGAGCTTACGACAGGAAACATCTATTTCAACAGAATTCAGCTAAAATTCTTGGCACTAGCTAAAAGAATTTAAAACTATTGATAACTGAAGGTCTAAGACTTCTGAGGAAAGAGTCCAGAGTTAAAGGACATTAGAATAAGGAGGGTTCTGACCTGAGGTGGCTCATCTTAAGATGCTGGTGACACCTATACTGAATTGAGAATCTATAACTGATGAACAATTGGAGGAGATTGAAGATTAAACCGCTTGCTGTGAGTAAGTGGAAGCCCAAAGATACCTCAGCCCCTATACGAAACTTTGGAACAGTATTCAGAGATAGTGGTTAGTCTTCTAATGCCTGAGAAATATCGGATTAGGGGTTTTTGGGGGTCAGATGGGTGTGGAAGGAAATTTGAATTCAGAAGATTGGTCTAAAGTATGGTATAAAGTGTAAGTAACTGTATTCTCTCTACTTTGATTACATTTAACATACTATTTACGATAGAGTCATCATCATTTAAGGTAGATTCATACAGTTGATGTCGTTTATATAGATTGTGCAGTTGATGTTGTTTTTATGGATTTTAGCAAAACTTTTGACAAGGTCCCACATGGGAGACTGATTGAGAAGTTTAAAGCACATGGAATTCAGGGAAACTTGGCGAAGTGGATCCAAAACTGGGTTAGTAATAGGACACAAAGGGTGATGGTAAAAGGGTGATTCAGTGATCCGAGGCCAGTGTCCAGTGTCATACCACAAGGTTCAGTGCTTGGACCTTTATTGTTTGTGCTAAACATAAATGATATAGATGATAATGTGGGGGAAATGATAAGCAAATTTACAGATGACACCAAGATTGGTAGGGTGGTTAATAGTGAAGAAGGCCATAGGTAATGAAGATATGGATGGGGTGGTCAGATGAGCAGAGCAGTGGCAGATGGCATTCAACCCTGAGTGCAAGGAAATGCACATTGGAAAAAGTTACAAGTAAAGGGGGTATTTGGTGAATGGCTGGAAAGCTCAGAGGAACAGATGGATCTTGGGGTACTTATTCACAGATCCCTGAAGGCAGCAGAGAAGGTGAACAGGATAGTTAAGAAGGCATATGGGACACTTACTTTTATCAGTCATAGCATAGATTATAACAGCAAGGAAGTAATGTTGGAGCTATACAGAATGTTGGTTAGGTCACAGCTCGAGTACTGTGTGCAGTTCTGGTCACCTCTCTATAGGAAGGTTGGGAGTACAGAAGAGATTCACCAGGATGTTGCCTGGGATGGAACATTTGAGCTATAAGGAAAGACTGAATAGGCTTGGATTGTTTTCTCTGGAGCAGAGAAGGCTGAGGCGGGGGGACATGATTAAAGTGTATAAGATTATGAGGGGCATGGACTGGGTGAATAGGAAACAGTTGTTCCCCTTGGTTGTGGGGTCAATAATGAAGAGGCATAGTTTTAGGGTTAGGGGCAGGAGATTCAGAGGGGATTTGAGGAAACATTTTTTCACTCAGAGGGTGGTGGGAATCTGGAATGCACTGTCTGGGAAGGTAGTGGAGGCCAGAAATCTATAATCTTGAAAAGGTATTTGGGAAGAGCACTTGAGACATCATAACATTCAAGGATATGGAGCAAATGTTGGAAAATAGGATTAATGTGGCTTTAGTGGTAGTTCTTGTCGGTGTAAACTCAATGAGCCAAGGGGCATTTTCTGCACTGTATGACTTTATGACTCATGTTCTTTGATTTTTGTGCAGTAAGATGCTATGATTTTAATGTGAACACTGTGGCTTCCTTCTTTTAGTAAATACCTGGGTTTCCACATTTAAAAAAAAAAGCATTACTGGCCCCGACCCAGACTATAGCAGATTACACTGAGCAATAAAATTGCACTTATTTTGATTCTCAGCTCGAGCTGTCCTTCACCCATCTGAGCCACCCTCTCTCTCCAGCACTGCAAAGTTAACTTTATGCAAATTTGCTACCCCTCCCCCTTTACTATCTCTCCAGAACAGGAATATTTAATACCCAGCCTTGCCCCTTGTTGAGCCAGTTCTGTGTTATTGCCACATCCTTAGTTCCAAATGGTTATCTGCGTCTGCAACTTACCAAGCTTAACTTACCCGTCTGCATTTTAAATAAATTTTAAATAATTGCATTTAACTGTAATTTAGACTTCATTACTTTCCCTCTTACACCAAACCCACCTAATGCCTTACTATTTTCTACTCTGTGTTTCTCCCAATATTCTTTGCACTGAAGTTTTCCTCTCTAGTAAAACCCCCTGGTTGCTACACCCCACTGAGCTAGTTTAAACCCTCCCCATAAATTGCTCCAAAAAAAAATTAGTCTTAGTTCAAAGTGTAAACTATCCAGCCTGTACAGGTCTCAATTCCCCAGGAACTCATCCCGTTATCCCAAAAACCTAAAGCCGTCCCTCTCACGCCATCTATAGGGCCACACATTCATCTGTTGTATCTTCCTATTTCTAGACTCACTTGTTCTTAAATTGATAGTACTCAGAAGATTATTATATTTGAGGTCCTGTTTGCTGATTTCCTGTCTAATACTCTGAATTTTGTCTGCAGGGTCACATCCCTCTTTCTACCAAGTCATTGGTACTCATGTGGACCATAGCCTCTGGCTGCTCACCTTCCTCTCTCGGGGTGCTGTGAAGGCATGCAGTGGCATCCTTGATCCTGGAACCATGGATGCAACATATGACCCTGGATTTAGATCTGTTGCCACAGAAACATCTGTCCATCCCCTATCTATTGAATCTCCTCTCACTATTCTCTTCCAGTCTTCTTTGTATTCCCTTGTACAGCTGAATTAGCCATGGTATCATGGACATGCTTCTGTCTACACCCTAGTAATCAGAACTTGAGTGCATCTTCTCCAACCAGTATTCAATATTGAATTGAGTGGGATGCATTCAAGGGACTCCTCCACTCCCTATCAGTCACTCAGCCCTCTCTCCAAGAATACTCCAATTCTGTGGGTTGACCACATCCATCAACATAATAAAACTTATGACCTAAAAAGCAAGCAATTCACTTCTCTTCTTCTGATGTCACAAATATTAGGAGTTTAATTGAAATACTTTACATGACCTTTATTAGCAAAATTTTAAAAATCAAAAGAGAAAATGCTGGAAAATCTCAGCAGGTCTGACAGGGGTTTCGAGTCCAGATGATCTTTTGTCAAAGCTGCGTCAGCTCTTTTCTCTGCTTACAGATGCTGCCAGACCTGCTGAGATTTTCCAGCATTTTCTCTTTTGGTTTCAGATTCCAGCATCTGCAGTAATTTGCTTTTATTCAAAATTTTAAAAATGTTCCCAGCTTCTTAGACTAACTCCCTAACTTTGAGAAAGAAGAAAAAAGTTACAATACCACCAATCAATCAACTCAAGACCTTCTTGTAGTGTCACGTTTGATTTGGTTTTCTCTCTCAAGTTAGTGATCCCAACCTGCTTTACACTCCTCTTGATCTGCTTCATGGTGAACCAAACTGTTTCACATTCCTCACAATCTGCTTCACAGTGATTCTGACCTGCTTCGTACTTCTTCCAGTTTCTCATAAACTCGTTAGTCTTTAGAATACTCCCCACAGAGAGCAGTGGGTCATTGAATATATTCTAAACTTATGATGAAAGTAAGGAGGTGTGGGATAGAGGGCTTATGATGAAAGTAAGGAGGTGTGGGATAGAGGGAAAGTTGGCCGATTGGATAGGTAACTGGCTATCTGATCGAAGACAGAGGGTGGTGGTGGATGGAAAATTTTCGGACTGGAGGCAGGTTGCTAGCGGAGTGCCGCAGGGATCGGTGCTTGGTCCTCTGCTCTTTGTGATTTTTATTAATGACTTAGAGGAGGGGGCTGAAGGGTGGATCAGTAAATTTGCTGATGACACCAAGATTGGTGGAGTAGTGGATGAGGTGGAGGGCTGTTGTAGGCTGCAAAGAGACATAGATAGGATGCAAAGCTGGGCTGAAAAATGGCAAATGGAGTTTAACCCTGATAAATGTGAGGTGATTCATTTTGGTAGGACTAATTTAAATGTGGATTACAGGGTCAAAGGTAGGGTTCTGAAGACTGTGGAGGAACAGAGAGATCTTGGGGTCCATATCCACAGATCTCTAAAGGTTGCCACTCAAGTGGATAGAGCTGTGAAGAAGGCATATAGTGTGTTAGCTTTTATTAACAGGGGGTTGGAGTTTAAGAGCCGTGGGGTTATGCTGCAACTGTACAGGACCTTGGTGAGACCGCATTTGGAATATTGCGTGCAGTTCTGGTCACCTCACTATAAGAAGGATGTGGAAGCGCTGGAAAGAGTGCAGAGGAGATTTACCAGGATGCTGCCTGGTTTGGAGTGTCGGTCTTATGAGGAAAGGTTGAGGGAGCTGGGGCTGTTCTCTCTGGAGCGGAGGAGATTGAGGGGAGACTTAATAGAGGTTTATAAAATGATGAAGGGGATAGATCGAGTGAACGTTCAAAGACTATTTCCTCGGGTGGATGGGGCTATTACAAGGGGGCATAACTATAGGGTTCATGGTGGGAGATATAGGAAGGATATCAGAGGTAGGTTCTTCACGCAGAGAGTGGTTGGGGTGTGGAATGGACTGCCTGCAGTGATAGTGGAGTCAGACACTTTAGGAACATTTAAGCGGTTATTGGATAGGCACATGGAGCACACCAGGATGGTAGGGAGTGGGATAGCTTGATCTTGGTTTCAGATGAAGGTCGGCACAACATCGTGGGCCAAAGGGCCTGTTCTGTGCTGTAATGTTCTATGTTCTAAACTGTGTTTAAACAGATTTTAGATTGACAAGATTATGGGGGGCAGGCAGGAAAGTGAAGTTCAGGCCACAATTTGACCAGCTCTAATCTTAATGAATGGCAGAACAGGGTTGAGGGGCCGAATGGACTTCTTGTACTCTCATTATTGATGTTCTTATAGTTGTATTTACTTAGATGTTGAAAAAGGCAGAGATAATTTATAGATCCTTGGTTGAGTTCAACTTAAGGTGTTTGAAAGTAAGTTACCTCAATGCACTCAGTTTGCACTGTATTTCTTGCACTAGCTTAAGGTGGGGTGCATACAGCAACTGGTTCAGGGTGAGCTAAACTGATTACTTTAATAATCCTTAGACACATATTATAGTAACCTAGGTAAGATTGATCACTTTGATGGAACATCAAAAGTTCTGCGAGTTTTCTTCATGCACAGGATGCTTTCTTTCATCATACAGGACATCTCCTTTGCTGTCTTACAATATTTATTTTAATTATTAGTGTCACAAGTAGGCTTACATTAACACTGCAATGAACGTACTGTGAAAATCCCCTAGTCACCACACTCCCACGCCTGTTCAGGTACACCAAGGGAGAATTTAGCATGGCCAATGCACTTAACAACACATCTTTCCGACTGTGGGAGGAAACCAGAGCACCGGGAAGAAATCCACACAGACACAGGGAGAACGTGCAGACTCCACACAGACAGTGACCCAAGGTGGGGATTGATCCTGGGATTGATCCCTGGTGCTGTGAGGCAGCAGTGCTAACCACTGTGCCATCGTGCCACACCATTAACTGTTACGCCAGATTATCATTCTCATCTGTTCCACTCGATTTTTCTCTTGAATACTAAGGAGGAAGAATACATTTGATAAGAATAATTAAGGACCTAAAAACCCTGATAACTAACCCCAGGCAGACAATGACAGGCTGGAGAGCTTCATTTACCAGCCCAGCGCATCAGGATATGGTTTGCCATTTATTACTTTGTCAAGAACAGTGCTTGTGATTCTCCAGTGTAAACCGGGTGAATTGTGGGATTCCCTATTGTATCATCCATTCTTACTAGAAAATCCTTTCCATGGCCTAAAATGAGGTCAGGCCTTTCAAAAGGTGAAATGAATAACAAAACTCACTGCATCAATAAAGAAATCTTGAACAAACAAGTTATCACACTGTTTTCGATTAACAGGTGGAAGAAGTTATCAGAGGAATTTTAAGTCCCTCACATGAGTACCGTTCACATCAAACTCTATAATTATCAGATATCTTAAAAGGTTTACTATTCCCAGAGGCGCTGTTCCTCTGTTCCCCATGGTTCTAAACTATTAGATATGCAGCAGAATGCCTTCTCTGCCCCAACTGCAAGATCCAAATCCAAACTATAATGTGAATTTATAGCAAAGAGAGAAATGTTTACTGGAAGGAAAGACTCTGGCCTTGAGCAATCTGTTGCCAACACATTTTCATGCCCTTTATGTAAGCAAGTGAACTAAAATTAGTGATGAGCAAGCTTCGTGTAAGCAATTAATGTGGACACATAGAACATTAAAATAAGCAGTATGACACAGGCTGCCTATCATGCTACCTTCTCAGGGGCAATTAGGGATGGGAAACAAAAATGGGCTGCACCAGTGATGCCAACATCTCATGAAAGGAAAATAAAATCCCTGTGTGTTCAACTGGTGGAGCTGCCATTCAATGAGGGCTGATGAATGTCAATGATGCTATCAGAAGGATGGTGCTGATGCAATCATATATTTATACTGCTTGCCGTGACAGTCATGTGGAGATCCTGGTACTTGCTTGCTAGGCACAGACTCATGTTTAGCAGTTGTATCATAACGAATTGCTGATTATTTCTGTTGTGAGAGCAGGAGGAGACAGCCTCAATATAGAACAAAGGGGACTCCAAAGTAACACAGATGTTGATGGAAGTTTAGAATTACCAAGCAACTCTGCAGTTTAATAATCTAATACTTGAACTAGGCAGACACACTACAGTCCAGTCTAGTGTTAATGCCTTATGAGCCAGATTGTCCCATTAATGAGAGCTGGAAGGTCAGATCACAACTGGGAGCTGGGATTTTCCTTATTTAGCTCCAGATAATGCTCCACACCACAGCCCTAAATGGCAAGGTGTTCTCGGTTGGATAATTAGGCTATCTGCAGTTTTATCCTGCAGCATTCCTGGTTACAATTCATCAATCCTAAGGTTTATTCTGCCAGCCTGTACCTAAACTATCTGGACGGCTTTTAACTGGTTTAACTGTTCTTACATCAAGAATAAGTGCATATGCACAAACACAAATCCTATGTGAGGGTACAAACATCTTAGAAACTTGGATTTGAGTTTCTAAAACAAGGTGATGAGTTCCCCTGTATCGTCCAGCAATAAAAAACAAAAACAAAAATTCCCTAGTGTTCTCAAAATGTCCAGACTTTCACATTGCCCTGAGATATTAATTCCTTTCCTCATCTGCTTTTTTGCCCCACCAATGAAAGAAAAGACAGGAGACACAGTGCTTTATCACCTTCATGTTAAACTACACTGTGATATCAAGAAGGGGCCTTAGGTTTTGGGGATAAACAAAAGCAGTTTCATGCGAATAATTAGCAGAGATGAATTTGAGAGAATTCTGGAAACATAGGGCCTGATTCTAAGTGCTGAATCTGGGTGCAATTCAGTTCCAACTTGTAAATCTGCTTTCAGGCGCCCTCATTAGCAATTTGCCTGAAAAATAATTGCGAGTCTGAATCGTGCTGTAGGCAGGACTTAGTGCGTCCGAAACGATCGGAGTTCTGAACTGCGCGTGAAAAAGCGCACCCATGTCAGATCGTTCCTGGGCTGCAGAAAAGGAGAAAGCGGCCTGGGAGAGAAAAGCGGGAGCGATGGCCCCCACAGACATCACTGTCCCCGTTATCCACCCACCTCCCCCGTTACGCAGACTGATCGTGACCCCCTGCCCCCTTCCCCCCCCACCGATCGCCCGCAGAGTGGCAGCAGAACCCCCTGCCCCCCCATTCCTCCCCCCCACCAGAGATCCATCTGGCCTCCTTCCCCCCCTCAACCAGTGAGCGATCGGGCCTTCCCCCGACCAGAGATCCATCTTACCCGCCTCCCTCCCCCCCCCCCGTAAACCAGAGAATGATCCGGCCCCACCGTCCCCCCACCTCAGAGAATGATCTGGCCTCCCTCCCCTCCCTCCCCACCTCCCCAGAGGTACATTTGACCCGCCTCCTCCTCTCTCCCCATCCCCTCACCAGAGAATGATCTGGCCTGCCTCCCTCCACCCCCTCCCCCCTGAACCAGACAACGATCTGCCCTCCTCTCCCCCCCCCCCCCCCGCCACCAGAGAATGATCTGCTCTCCCTCCTCCTTCACCCCCCTCACTAGAGAATGATCTGACCGACCTCCTTCCACCCCCCCCCCCCCCCCCTCCGATCTGAGTCAGAGTGCTGTTGGAAGCTCTGAACACACCTCTTGAGCAGCTGGAGTGCCCGAAACAGACTTTTATTTAGTATATCTATTTCAGATTCCGGATTGGCGAACGCGGTGGTAAAGGGGGAAATGCTGATAAAGTTGGGCGGGCAATTCATTAATTCAATTTAAATGCATGCAAATACATTTAAATCGCCGTTGTGCCCGTTTCGGGCGCGAATCGGATCGCAGCCATTCTCGGACCTCGGTAAAGTGGCCATCTGCGTGGATGCGGGCGTAGATCGCGTTAATGGCCTCACGCCCGACTTTACCATGTTTTCGCACCCAGAAACGAGCACGACACAATCATAAAATAGGCCCCATTGTGTCTCTCCCTGCTCCTCTGTGGGACAGGATTGAAGAACCTTAGTTAGCAAATGTCCTAGAAAATGAAGCAGGATGTCCAATCTTCTGAAATAACTTATAACAAAATAGCTATCACCCTATTGGAAACATTTGGAACATAATTATCTTACTTTGACCAGCAAGTACTTGCAAGCGCCATGGAATCTGTATCTCCGTAAATCAAATGAAGTGACAAATGATCCTCCTTCAACCGAACAGCTGCCTGTACACGGCTCACTGGTGCAGTTCCACCGGCCTATAGAACACAAACTGTACAAAAACAGAATTAACTACACAAAATACTGAAAGTAATTTATTATTTAGTTTATATTGATGTACGTGGCTTATAATTAGGAAAGAATAAAATCAATCTGAAATAAAATGTTGGAAATATTGCGGCTGTGGATGATGATGTTATAAAATCACAATCGAAGGGGTATATAAAGTTTATAAAATGACAGTTGGTTCTGAAATTCTTATTGATGGAAGTGCGCACTGGGAGTTAAGTGTAACAACTGCCCCTGTTTTCCATCCATTATATTTCTAGTGTACAGAAAATCAAGTTATGTGCTTAAATCTCCATTATATAGTGCTGCGATACAAGGCATAAAGCCAGGAGTGGTATTTAGTAAAAGTATTCCTCTCGTTATCCACTGGTTGCTTTATGTTTTACACTGGATGTCCAGTGGGTAGGAACACTTTGTATAAATTGATAACTGGAATGAGGGATTCATGATTTTTGGTGTTAAAACAGGAATCAGCATTTATAACATCAAATAACCTGCAACATGAAGGTGCTGTCGCAGCTAGTATTAAAGGGGCCTATCTTTTTGCAAATCTATTTGACAAATACTTCTTTAGGAGAGAAAGTAAATCTGGACAGGTCTTATGTCATCATGGTCATAATGACCCAATTTACAATATTGCTTTGATCCATAAGGAAGAAAACACAAAAGTTCACTATATGCTTTCTTGTGAAGATACAGTTAGCAAATTAGCATGCTTTTTGTTGGGTTTCTAAATTCTGCTGTTTCTACGGTAATTGGGTACAGTTTTCCTCCAATTAGGTCTTTCATTTCCTTTCCCACTTTCATGCCAACTTAGAAAACTAGTAAAAACTGATAAAAAAGCTTCCAAAAATCTGACAACTCATGAACAGCCCTGAGAAAACACATGGGGCTGGATTTTGTGGAGTCAGGAGACTCCATGGATTTTTAAAAATAGCAGACAGGGCACGATTCTGGGATTCCTGCCCCATTTCCTAGTATCCCCAGTTTTAGTTAGCACAGAAGAATGCAGGATGCAGGCAACAAGCTTGCACTCTACATTCCCCATCTGGTTTGCTCCACTGCAGATGTAGGCATCTATGCATGCTTGGTTGAGAGCCTAGACTTACATTGCTTTACTGAAGCAGCTGCACACCAGGCTAAAGATTGCTTGACAGCCACAGGGGCAAGGCTTCTATTTTACACCAATCTCTTTTGTTTAGATCTATTTTTGTCAATAGTTCAATGTTTATTTACACAAGGTAAAAAGGTGTAAAATGCTCATAGTTCCTGCTATTAATACTTAAAAGTCTGCTTGATTGATACTTCATAGGCTAGTAGTAAGAACAGTTATTTTTAGTTATGAATAGCTGTTTTCTAAGTTTTTCCACACATGAATTTGCTACCATCAGGTCCATTATTTCTGTACAATGTGCCTACTGGCTGAAAGGGCATGCAAGTACTATGAATTGCCACTGAGAGGCCATTGCGGATGGGTGGGGTGCTATAGGTTGGCATGGATGTGACATGGGGAGCAGTGAAGGTGTGGTGAGGGAAAAAGAGTCTAATTTTTCATGTAACAATTGGGACAAAGAGACAGCCTCCAAATTGTTTCAAGGGCAGTGGGCTTGACTCCAGCACACACCTCCATGCACCCAGAATGAAGATCATGCCTTTGAGGAACTTTTTAACAAGGCAGTCGCATGAGATAAGGAAATTTCCAAACAACTGTACAATTCACTGACATAAAAATCCAGCCCACGGAGTCTAAATTTGCTTAAATGTTTAACACATAGATTGGGTGTAATGGGGTTAGGAACATTACAGTACAATCTATCATTCTCTTCACAGTTTCAACGTGACACTCTAACTCCTTCACTTGTGATGCTGATGCTATCTTGTAATTTGCTCTTACTTTATGCTGAGTACTTCAAAACTGATACACTCTAAGTTCCTTGCAGATTATGCTGACATTCTATAAGTCCCTCTGAACCCAGGCTGGCACTCCGTAAATCCCTTGCAGTCGCACCATAACTTCGGGCAACTCCCTTGCAGTTGCATTAGCACTCCATTACTCCTTGGCAGGTCACAACAACACTCTCTGTAACTTCTTTGCAGAGCACACATGGCACATCTGTAACTCCCTCGAAGATTACACTGGCACACCCAGTCACTCCCTCGAGATCAGACTGAAAGTCCCTGTCACTTCCTCGAGATTCAGACTGAAACTCCCTGTAACTTCCTTCAGATTACATTGACACCCTATGTAACTCCCTTGTGGATCACACTGACACTCTTTCTCTCGCAAAATCACTTTTGTAACTCCCTTGCAGACACTTTTTGTAACTCCCTTGCAGATTACACTGACACGCTCTGTAAGGCAGCAGGAGAATAAGAAAAGTGATAGGCAGAGAAATCAAGGGCCAGAATCAGATAAGGACGCAGTAAAAAATAGTTGGAACGGGACAAGAAGCCTTAAGGTTATGTACCTGAACGCTCAGAGCATTTGAAACAAAACTGGGAATTAGTTGCGCAAATTGATGTAAAGGGGTATGACATAATTGTGATTACAGAAACATGGCCCCAAGGTGACCAAGGATGGGAACTAAACATTGAGAGCTATTCAGTTTTTTGGAAGGACAAGACAGGAAAAATGGTGGAGTTGCATCATTGATTAAAGAAGATATTGATTCAATATTGAGGAAAGATATCAGCACAAATCATGTGGAATCTGTGTGGGTCGAGCTAGGAAACATCAAAGGGCAAAAGGTATTTGTGAGGTTGGTATACAGACCACAAAACTGTAGTGGTAATGTTGGGAATAACATTAGACAGGAAATCAGAAATGCATTTGATAAAGGAACATCTGTGATTATGGGTGACTTTAATCTGTATGTAGATTGGGTGAGTCAAATTAGTCACAGTACAATAGAGGGGGAATTTCTGGAATGTATACAGGATGGTTTTCTGGACCAATATGATGAGGAAGCAAAAAGGGAACAGACCATCTTGGACTGGGTATTATGCAATGAGAAAGGATTAGTTGGCAACCTAGTTGCGAGAGAATCCTTGCGGGTGACCATAATATGATAGAATTCTTTATCAAGGTGGATAATGAGGTAGTTGATCCTGAGACCAGGATCCTGAATCTCAATGAAGGTAACTATGATGGTATGAGGCATGAGTTGCCTATGGACTGAGAAACATTGCTGAAAGGAACGATAGTGGACAGGTAATGACAGACATTCAAGGAACAAAGAGGTGAACTTCAAATTATTTCTATTTGGTGCAAGGTGGAAAGGAACTGTGATCAAACCATGGCTTACAAGGGAAATTAGAGATAGTATTAGATGGGGATATGGATGTTTTACTGCAATCGTATAGAGAGTTGGTGAGACCACAACTGGAGTACTGTGTGCAGTTTCCGTGTCCTTATCTAAGGAAGGATGTTCTAGAGGGAGTGCAGCAAAGGTTTACCAGGTTGATTCCTGGGATGGCAGGACTGTTATATGAGGAGAGACTAAATTGGTTTAGATTATATTCATTGGAGTTCAGAAGAGTGAGAGGGGATCTCATAGAAACTTATAAAATTCGAACAGGATTAGACAGGGTAGATTCAGAAAGAATGCGCTTGAAGGTGGAGGGTCCAAAACTATGGTCATAAACTGAGGATAAGGGGTAAACCTTTTAGGACAGAAGTTAGGAGAAATTTCTTTCCCAAAAAGTGGTGAATCTGTGGAATTCAATACCACAGAAAGTTGAGGCTAAAACTTCATGTGATTTCAAGAAGGAATTAAGATATAACTCTTGCGGCCAAAGGGATCAAAGGATATGGGGGTTGAGGCGGGAGGTGGAGAGGGGCAGGGGATGGTGGGATCAGGGTATTGAATTTGATCAACCTTGATCGTGATGAATGGCAGAGCAGGCTCAAGGGGACGAATGGATTCCTATTTTCTATGTATGTTTCTATGTAACAACCTCATAGTACTCCTGAGATTCTCTGTAACTCCCTAGTGGTTACAGAGACACACTCTGTCACTCACTCACAGTCACTCTGACACTTTGTAACTGTCATAGTCTGTAATGACTTTAATCAGGCAACTGAGGTGGGAATATGAACTCCCTGATTAAGGGCCAAATTGTTGGGCCAATCAAGGAGCCTCTTGCTTTGTACTTAACCAAGAGTGTCAATTCCTCTGGGACTGCTCGTGTAGACTGCTAATTGAAAGCACTGTATGCTGTTGTCAGATTTGTAAATAAAGGGATTTTGGTGAAGGGACTTCTGCCTCCGAGGACTTACTACATAATCAAACTGACATTCCCTGTACCTAGCTCACAACTTATTTGACACTGTCTGTAACACACTTGATGTCACACTGACATCCCTGAAACTCTCACTAACACTGTCTATAACACTCTCGCAGATTACTTCAACAGCCTCTATAACTCCCTCGAAGATCACACTGGCATTCCCTATAACTCCCTCGAAGATCACGCTGACGTATCTCTGTAACTCCCTCACACATTACACTGACACTCTCTGTAACTCTTGCAAAGTTATCGACACTCTTTGTAATTTGTAATAAATAATTAATCTATAATTCCCTCACATATTACACTGACACTCTCTTTAATAACCTCATAGTACCACTGAAACTCTCTGTAACTCCCTCGTGGTTAAACTGACTCTCTCATTAACTCTTGCATAGTCACATTGACACTTTGTAAGTCTGCTGTAGTTGCACCGACACATCCTGTAACTCCCTTGTTGTCATTCAGACACTCCCTGGAACCACTCGCAGCTTACACTGACACACTCTGTAACACTCTCGCACAGTCACTTACATCCCTGTAACGCCCTCACTCACACTGACACTCTCCGTAACACTCTCACTGATTATGCTAACAGTCTGCAACTCCCTTAGAGATCACACTGACACTCTCTGTAATTCTCATAAAGTCATAGTGACACTCTTTATAACTCTCTCACACATTATACTGATATTGCTTTAATAATGTCATAGTACACTGAAATTCTCTGTAACTCCCTTGTGGTTAAACTGACACTTAGTGTAACACCCTCGGAGTCACTCTGACACTCACAGTGACTCTTGTAGTCACAATGACATTCGGTACCTCCGTCACATTCACACCAACACTCCCTGTAACTCCCTTACAGATCACACTGACACTCTATGTAACACCCATGGAAATTACTTTAACAAGTCTGTGTATGTCCCGCACAGTCACACTGACACTAGCTGTAAACCCTGTACAGTCACACTGACACTACCACTAACCTAGCTCAGTCACACAGACACTACCACTAACCCCGCTCAGTCACACTGACACTACCACTAACCCCGCTCAGTCACACAGGCACTACCACTAACCCAGCTCAGTCACACAGACACTACCACTAACCCCGCTCAGTCACACTGACACTACCACTAACCCCGCTCAGTCACACAGGCACTACCACTAACCCAGCTCAGTCACACAGACACTACCACTAACCCCGCTCAGTCACACAGACACTACTACTAACCCCGCTCAGTCACACAGACACTACTACTAACCCAGCTCAGTCACACAGACACTACCACTAACCCAGCTCAGTCACACAGACACTACTACTAACCCCGCTCAGTCACACAGACACTACCACTAACCCAGCTCAGTCACACAGACACTACCACTAACCCCGCTCAGTCACACAGACACTACTACTAACCCCGCTCAGTCACACAGACACTACTACTAACCCAGCTCAGTCACACAGACACTACCACTAACCCCGCTCAGTCACACAGACACTACTACTAACCCCGCTCAGTCACACAGACACTACCACTAACCCAGCTCAGTCACACAGACACTACCACTAACCCAGCTCAGTCACACTGACACCCTGTAACCACCTTGCAGATTATATTGACACTCTCTGTAATGCACTCAGTCACACAAACTCTCTGTAAATCCTGCACACTTACACTCAGTCACATTAACACTAACACTAACACTCTCTGTAACTCCTTCGCAGTCACACGGACAATCTCTGTAACTCCCGCACAAAGAACAAAGAACAATACAGCACAGGAACAGGCCCTTCGGCCCTCCAAGCCCGCGCCGCTCCCCGGTCCAGGATTGAATCCTGAATTCAGGATCCCCGCCCAATTTTCCAGCCTATCTACATACCAATATCCTATCCACCGAGCTGTCCCTCACAGCTACGATGCTTTGTTCATTACAACCTATTAACTCACCCCCACCCCCCCATTCCAGACCATGTGATCTCCAGTTATGGGATACTGGGATACTGGGATACTGTGCAACTCCGTCACAGATTACTGACACTCTTTAACTCCTTCGTAGTCATACTGACAGTCTTGCAGTTACAATAACACTTTCTGTGACTCCCTCACAGATTATATTTACACTCGCTGTATCTCCTTCACAGATCACACTGATACTCACTATAAATTCTACAAAGTCACATAGACACTCCCCGTATCTCCCTTGTAGCCAAACTGACACGAAATAACTCCCTCGCAGATCACATTGCCACTCCCCAGAACTCCCTCGCCAAAACACTGATACTCTCCGTAACTCCCTCATAGATTACATTTACACTCACCGTATCTCATTCACTGTCACTCTCTGTAAATCCTGCACAGTCATGTTGACACTCTCAGCAACTTCCTCGCAGATAACATTGACACTTTTTCTAACTCCCTCGCAGTAAATGGCACAGTAACTCTCTCACAGATCACAGTAACACTGTAACTCCAACACAGACTGCAACTCCCTCGCAGGTTACACTGACACTCCCTGTAACTCCTTTGCAGTCACACTGACAACTCTGTCTCTCACACGGTCACACTGACACTATTTGGAACACTCTCACACATTACACTGACTCTCTCCGTGCCCTCCTCTCTCGCAGTCGCACGGACACTTTCTGTACTCCAACGCGATCACACTGATACTCCCTGTAACTCCCTGGCAGATTATATTGGTGATGCGCGATTAAATCACTCGGGAGGCTGGATCGTACCCGGGAAATAAAGGCTTTTATTAGTAACAAGAATGGAGCATACTATATAACAATACAATCCCAGACTAAAGGGTCACCAGGCAGTGCAGTGACCTTTATACTCCTACAGGTAGGCGGAGCCAACCGGAGTGTACCACAGAACAATACCAACAGGTAGAACACCCCAACCCTAACCCCAACAGTGACAACAGTAACATATGTACAAGTACCCATAGTGCTAACCATCTATGGTTCAGTACCCATAGTGGTAACCATCTATGGTTCACCACAATTGGCAGTATCTCCAACATCCTCACAGTCACACTGACACACTCTGTAACCCCCTCACAGTCCCACTGACATCCTTGTAACCCTCAAACTAAAACTGACATCCTTGTAACTCCCTCAAACTTACACTGACACTTTGCAACACTCTTAAGATTACTTCAACCATTTGTGTAACATCCTCACAGATCACAGACACTCTCTGTAACTCCCTCGCAAATAACACTGACTCTCTGTAACCTCCTCGCAGTCACACTAATATCCCTGTAACTCTCTCAAACTCAGACTGGCATCCCTGTAACACCCTCACAGTCACAGTGACAGCCCTGTAACTCCCTTGCAAACAAATTCTCATGCAGTCACAGTTTGTAACTCCCTCACAAATTACACGGACATTCTCAGGAACTCCTTTGCAGTCACAGTAACACTACCTGTAACTCCCTTGTAATCACACTGACAATGTATATCTCTCTTGCAGATCACATTGGCACATCCTGTAGCTCCCTCGCAGTCACACTGACAACTTGCTGTAATTCTCGCAGCGTCACACTGACATTCCATGTAACTCCCTTGCAGATTACACTGACTCTCTCTGTAACTCCCTTGCGATCTCACTGACACTTTCAGTAATTTTGTCGCAGTCACACAGACTCTTTCTGAAACATCTTCAAAGTCACACTGACAGTCCCTGGAACTCCCTTGCAGGTTATACAGTATCTCCAACAGCAACACAGTCACACTGACAATTCTATATCTCCCTCAAACTCGCACTGACACTGTAATTCCCGCACAGTCAGACTGACACTCCCTCTAACTGCCTCGCTGATTATATTGATGCTCTCTGCAACGCCCTTACAACCACATTAATGCTCAATGTTAATCCGGCACACAGTCACTGATACCCTATAACTCCTGCAGTCACACTGACACTCTCTGTAACCCCCTGGCAGATTATATTGACACTCTCTTTAACTCCCTCACAGTCACACTGATATTCCTACTAATTGCCCAGCAGATTGTATTGACACGCTGTAACTCTGCTGCAGTCACACTTACACTCTCTGCAAATCCCATACTGTTGCACTGACACTTCCTGTAATTCCCTCGCAGTCACTGACATCCTCTATAACTCCGGCAGTCACACTGACAGTCTCTGTAAATCCCACACGTGACACTGACACGGTAACGACCTTGTAGTCACACTGCACTCTGCAACTCCCTCACCATCCTATTGACACTCCCTGTAACTCCCTCGCAGAGTTCCTTGCACACTCTCTGTAAATTCTACGCAGTCATGTTGGCACATCTCTGTAGCTCCCTCACAGATTCCTTTGACACTGACAGTCACACTGACACTACCTGTAACTCCCACAGTCACTCTGACAATCTCTGTAACTCCCTCGCTGATTATTTTGACACTCTTCGTAACACCTTTGCAGTCACTGCCACCCCCTGTAGCTCTGGTAGTCACGATGACACTCTGTAACTCCCTCGTAGTCATATTGATACTCCCTAGAACTGCTATACACTCCCTGTAATACCCTCGCAGTCACTGACACTCACTATAACTCTCTCACAGATTACTTTGTCACTCTCTGTAACTTCCTCACAGACACAGTGACAGTCTCTGTAACTCCCTAGTAGTTACACTAACACTCTCTGTAAGATGCACAGTCACACTGACACTCCCTGTAACTTCTTCACATTCACTGGCTTCTTCTCCTGCAGTCACACTAACATTCTCTATAACTCTGTTGTAATCACACTGACGTTCCATGTAACTTATGCATGGTCACGCTGACATTCCCTGCAACTCCCTCATAGTCACTCTGACATTCTCTGTAACTTCCTCATAGTCACCTTGACAGTCCCTGTAATTACCTCGCAGGCCACACTGCAACTCTGTAACTCCTTTGCAGATCATACTGACACTTTCTGTAACTCCCTTGCCTTAACACCAGCACTCCCTGAAACACCTATGCAGTCACGGAAACTCTCTGGAACTCCCTTGCACCAACAGTCTCTCGCAGTCACAATGACACTATCTGTAACTCCCTTACAGACACACTGATCTGTACCTCTCACAAAATTACACTAACACTCCCAGTAACACGCTCACAGTCACTGAAACTCTCTGTAACTGTATCGTAGTCACACTGACACTCTATAACTCCCTGGCAGTCACCCTGACACTCACTGTAATTCCCTCGTTGATTACTTTGTCACCTGTGTAATTTCCTCACAGAAATAGTGACACTCTCTGTAATTCCCCAGTAGTCACACTAACACTCTCTGTAACTCATGCACAGTCAGACAGGTCTTTAGTAACTCACTCAGAGATCACGTTGATATCCGTTGTAGTCAGGTTGACACAGCCTATACCTCCCTTGCAGATCACACTGGCACTCTCTGTAAATCTCTCAGAGCCACACTGACAACCTCTGTAATTCCCTCACAGTTTACACTGACACTCTCTGTAACTCCCTCATAGTCATTAACATCCTCTGCATCTTCAGCACAGTAACACAGGCACTCTCGGTAAACTGTTCGCAGATTACACTGACACTTCCTGTAACTCCTGCAGAGTCACACTGACACTCCCTGTAACTCCTTCTCAGGCACTAACATCCTCTGCAACTCCTGCACAGTCAAACTGGCACTCTCTGTAACTCCCTCATAGTAAGAAGTCTCACAACGCCAGGTCCAACAGGTTTACTTGGTAGCAAATACCATAAGCTTTCGGAGCAATGCTCCTTCGTCAGATGGAGTGGATATCTGTTCTCAAACAGGGCACAGACACAGAAATCAAATTACAGAATACTGATTAGAATGCAAATCTCTATAGCTAGCCAGGTCTTAAATGTACAGACAATGTGGGTGGAGGGAGCATTCAACACAGGTTAAAGAGATGTGTATTGTCTCCAGACAGTACAGCTTGTGAAATTGTGCAAGTCCAGGAGGCAAGCTGTGGGGGTTACTGATAATGTGGCATAAATCCAACATCCCGGTTTAGACCGTCCTCATGTGTGCGGAACTTGGCTATCAGTTTCTGCTCAGTGACTCTGCGCTGTCGTGTGTCGTGAAGGCCACCTTGGAGAACGCTTACCTGAAGACCCAAGGCTGAATGCCCGTGACTGCTGAAGTGCTCCCCCACAGGAAGAGAACAGTCTTGCCTGGTGATTGTCGAGCGGTGTTCATTCATCCATTGTCGTAGCGTCTGCATTGTTTCCCCAATGTACCATGCCTCGGGACATCCTTTCTTGCAGTGTATCAGGTAGACAACGTTGGCCGAGTTGCAAGAGTAGGTACCGTGTACCTGGTAGATGGTGTTCTCACGTGAGATGATGGCATCCGTGTTGATGATCCGGCACGTCTTGCAGAGGTTGCTGTGGCAGGGTTGTGTGGTGTCGTGGTCACTGTTCTCCTGAAGGCTGGGTAGTTTGCTGCGGACAATGGTCTGTTTGGGGTTGCGTGGTTCCGCACACATGAGGACGGTCTAAACCGGGATGTTGGATTTATGTCACATTATCAGTAACCCCCACAGCTTGCCTCCTGGACTTGCACAATTTCACAAGCTGTACTGTCTGGAGACAATACACATCTCTTAACCTGTGTTGAATGCTCCCTCCACCCACATTGTCTGTACATTTAAGACCTGGCTGGCTGTAGAGATTTGCATTCTAATCAGTATTCTGTAATTTGATTTCTGTGTCTGTGCCCTGTTTGAGAACAGATATCCACTCCATCTGACGAAGGAGCATTGCTCCGAAAGCTTATGGTATTTGCTACCAAATAAACCTGTTGGACTTTAACCTGGCATTGTGAGACTTCTTACTGGGCTTACCCCAGTCCAACGCCGGCATCTCCACATCATGACTCCCTCATAGTCACAGTGTCATTTTGTATTACTCCCTCAAAGTCACACTGACATTCTCTGTAACTCTCTTATAGTCATACTACACCACCTGCAATTCCCACATTGTCACACTGACACCCTCTGTAACTCCTGCATTGTCACACTGACACCCTGTACCTAGTTCGCAGATTACATTGACATTCTGTTACTCCCTCGTAGTTACACTGACACTCTATAACTCCCTAGCAGATTGCATTGACACTCTCTAATTGCAGCACAATCACTCACTCTGTGTAACTCCCTCGAAGATCAGACTGACCCTCTCTGCAACTCCCACACAGCCACTCTGACATTGTCTGCAACTCCCACACAGCACTCTGACGTTTTCTGTAACTCAACGCACAGATTACACTGACACTTCTTGTGACTGTAATGTTCTAACTATGTTAGGGGTTGTGGGTTTTAAACTGAAAAAAGAATGTGTGGTTTGCACATGTAGATTCAAACTAACAATAACATATTTATTCCAGGAGCATTTCCTTGTACAGAGTACATACTGGAATTAAAAGCACACCTCAATGAAATCATAGAATCATAGGATCCCTACAATGTAGAAGGAAACCAGTTGGCCCATTGTGTCTACACTGACTCTCCAACGAAGCATCTTATTCAGGCCCAGCCCTACACTATCCCCGTAACCACATATTCTTTTCGGGGGAAGCTGATCGAGCCCAACAATCTTTTATAATGTGACCCATCTTGCCACAATTCTTGCATTGACTATCCTTGCTCCAGGATTCAATCGCTGCATGGTCCATTTTGGTGCACCTATGATATGCTTCTTGCTGTTTTGACTTCTTATGGGCAGTTCCCAACTTCATTCGTGCACCAAATTGTGAAGTCTCTTTAGCAGCCAGATCCATCGATATTGTGATTTCTACTGCTGCCTTTAATGTCAAAACATTTCAGTAAATCTTCTTTGGATAGCCTCATTTTGGAGAGCAAAAACTAGACAATTTCAAAGAGTACCTTCCAATGACTAATCAAACTCATAATGTTGTTCCAACCTTTTTAAGCTTGCCACAAACTGAGCATTGCTTTCGCATTCCACTTGATTCCTTCTGTGAAATCTGGACCATTCTGTGATTATCAGTGTCTTTGGAGAGTAATGGTCTTCAAGGATCTTTTTCAAATCATTGTAAGTTTTAGTTCCTGGCTTTGCTGAATTAACTAAGTTCTGGAGCAAATTGAAGGTTTTACTTCCTATTGTACAGAGAAAAGCTAGTATAAGCAACTTGTTTGCAATTTTATTTGCATCTACACAGTACTGAAACCATTCTGTATAGGAACTTCATGATTCATCTCCTTCATTGAAAGGCTCCATCGATCCTAATTGACCCGCCTGATTTGGGACTGCTCGATATATATTTTTGTTTACTGTCTTCCCAGTACTCTCTTTTTATCCTGGACAACTTACTTGATGTATTTTTTCAAGTTTTTGCCATACAGCAGAGAATCTCTCCTTTTCAAATATGTCACATACTGCCTGGAATCTCATCCTTCTCTGGTCAGAATCACAAATCCTCTCTTAAAACCACACAAAGCTTTTTTCTTCCTTGATCTTCCTTCTGGCACTTCAATCTTTAATTCTCTTGTTTCTTCTCCCCTGCCTTCTAATATTTGAAGTGTGAGAACCCACAATGATTTTTTCTTTTATTTAGGGGACGGAATTCTCCCAAAAGAATTCTAAATGTCAAATTCACGTGAAAATTGGAGTGAATTGCGCTGATTTTCCCAGCATGTTTCCCAAAATGAATCTCCCACACTCTGGGCACTGCAGAGGCCACTAGTGTGATTATCATTAAACGCCAGGGAGAGGAGCCTATTCCCACTGAAGAGGCTGAAATCGGTGTGATGAGTGGAACCCCACGTACGTGGGGAGATCGCTAACAAAACCTCCCAGCATTGAGATTGCTGGCCTCAACCCCCCCACAAACATCGCTGGCCTCATTGCTGGCCTCTCACCACCCCCCCCCCCCCCCCCCCCTGTGTGTCCTGGAGCTGGCAGGGGGAGAATCAATGCCTAGAATAGTGACCGACAGCAGGTTGGCATCTGTCATGCAAGTGAGCATCAGCTTAACCCTCTTCCTAAGTCTTTGAAGCAAGTGCTATGCTGTGCAGGCTGCCTTCACTCCCTTCCCCTAATAGAACAAAGAGCAGTACAGCACATGAACAGCCCTTTGGCCCTCCAAGCCTGCGCCGATCATGTTTACCTATCTAAACCAATCGCTTATATCCCTCTATTCCCTGTTGTCCATATGCCTATCAAGATAAGTCTTAAATGTAATTAATGTCTGTATCACATTGTCTGTATCTTTAAGATCTGGTTGGCTGTAGGGATTCGCATTCTAATCAGTATTCTGTAACTTGATTTTGTGTCTCTGTGTCCTGTTTGAGAGCACATTTCCACTCCATCTGATAAAGGAGCTCCGAAAGCTAATGGTATTTGCTACCAAATAAACCTGTTGGACTTTAACCTGGCGTTGTTAAAACTCTTATTAAATTCCATCTGCCATTTTTCCGCCCAATTTTCCAGTCTATCTACATCCTGCTGTATTCTCTGATACACTTCATCACTATCCGCAACTCCGCCAATCTTAGTACCATCCGCAAACTTGCTAATCAAACCAGCTACGTTTTCTTCCAAGTTATTTATATATATTACAAACAGCAGCGGTCCCAGCACTGATCACTGCGGAACACCACTAGTTACAGATCTCTATTCAGAATAAAACCCTTCCACCTCTGTCTTCTACGGCCAAGATGTGGAGATGCCGGCGTTGGACTGGGGTAAACACAGTAAGAAGTTTAACAACACCAGGTTAAAGTCCAACAGGTTTATTTGGTAGCAGCTTGTGTTGCTACCAAATAAACCTGTTGGACTTTAACCTGGTGTTGTTATACTTCTTTCTATGGCCAAGCCAGTTCTGAATCCATCTAGCGAGTTCACCGCTGATCCTGTGAGATGTAATCTTTTGCACCAGATTGCCATGAGGGACCATGTCAAATGACTTACTGAAGTTCATGTAGACAACACAACCACAACCCTTCTCTCGTCAATAATTTTTATCACCTTCTCAAAAAACTCAATTAAATCAGTGAGACATGACCTCCCACATACAAAACCATGCTATCTGTCACTAACAAGACCATTCAGTTCCAAATGTGTATAGATCCTATTCCTAAGAATCTTCTCCAACAGTTCCACTATCACTGATGTCAAGCTCACAGACCTATAATTACTTCGGTTATCCTTGCTACCCTTCTTAAGTAACAGGACAACATTGGCTATCCTCCAATCCTCTGGGACTCACCAGTGGCCAACATAGAAACAAAGATTTCTGTTAGAGACCCAGCAATTTCATCTCTTGTCTCCCTCAGTAATCTGGGATAAATGCCATCTGGCCCTGGGGATTTGTCTACCATCATGCTTTTTAATTCGCCTCACACTTCTTCCTTCGTAATGATAACTTGTTCCAAAGGGCTTACACACCCCTCCAAGACACCATCAATCGATGTGTCCCTCTCCTTTGTGAATACTGATGCAAAGTACTCATTGAGGATCTCACCCACTTCCTTTGGGTCTACACATAATTTCCCTCCTTTGTCCTTAAGTGGACTAACTCTTCCCCTAGTTCCACTTGTTCCAAAAAATGTATAAAATGCTTTGGGTTTCTCCTTAATCCTGTCTGCCAAGGACATTTCATGACCCCTTCTTGCCCTCCTAACTCTTAATGTGTGTTCTTTGTTACAGTGTTGGACCCTGATGCACCAGGCCCTTCGGGTGTTGGTGCCCCCCTTGCTGCTCATGAAGAAACTCCCCAGGGCACCTTGGATGACAACCCGGAAAGAGGACATGAAAATTCCTCTGAGGACATGAGTGATTCAGCACAGGCATCAACCACACAGCCCACCAACACAGAGACTATCATGACGATGGGTCATGTTAGTGATGAGGCTTCTGGGTCACTTACTGGTGAGCACTTAACTGCCGCTGATGCACATTGGGTGGAGGCGGGCACATCCGAGGGCTCGGGCACATGGAAGTTTGCCGGAGGTGAGGAAGCACACAGCTGGCCCCAAGCCAGATGCCAGGCCTCAGGGTTCATTTGTCCCTAAGCTGGTGGAGATACATCAGAAAACCCAAGGAGTGTGGATGGGCTGTCAGCATACTGCGACTGCAAGGCTGTTTAGAGGAGTCAGAATGCTGTTGCAGGTGGTGGTGCCGGCACTGCAAGGGTGGCATCCACAGTGGAAAGTCTGGGTCAGGGATTAGGCCCCATGGATGACAGGATCCAGGCCATCCTGGAGACAGAGTGGGCCACGGCCAAGGATGTCGCCAGCACCCAGGAGGCACATTGAACCGTGGCCATGGGTGTCGGGGGCATATTGTACACACTGTTGGCCATGGCTGGGACTCTCACTGACAGTCTGGGACACAGCAGGCCGTAGCTGTGGGCCTTGACAACTTAGCCCAGTCTCAGAGGGTGATGCTAAGGGGCTCAGAGCCTGGCTTGTTCACAGCATGCTGTATCGTAGTGCTCCAGAGCTTGTCCCAGTCTCAGAGGGCCAGGGATGAGGGATCATAGACCATGGAGCAGAAGCATCTGGGCCTCCAGGTCTGGCAGAGCTAGGTGACACCAGAGTTTCTGGAGCCCAGTCCAGCTACCCTGGCATCCCATAGAGTGTCCCCGGGGCCTCTGGATACCCTGAGAGAGGAGGAGGGGCTAGAGCCCATGCAGGGGCCTTCCACCTAGGAGGCTCCGGACATTCCGAGACCTTCCGATTTCCCCCCTTCCTCACACCGCGGCATCTCAGAGCTAACTGGATGAACAGGGTGGCACAGAAACATCAGTGTCATCTGCAGTCCTCCAGGTCTTGGCCACCCAGGGGACGGCCGCCAAGGGCATCAAAGGCAATGGGGCATGGATCACAGCTGGACACCTCACCTCTGCTGTGCATCTTGAGGGAGCACCGAGAAGAAGCAATAGTCCACACAAGATTAGAAAGTTTTAGGTTCACTAAGAGGGCGGCACAGTGGCTAGAACTACTGCCTCACAATGCCAGGGATGGGGTTCAATTGCCAGCTTGGATCACTGTCTGTGTGGAGTTTGCACGTTCTCCCCGTGTCTGCGTGGGTTTCCTCCGGGTGCTCCGGTTTCCTCTCACAGTCTCCAAGACATGTTGGTTAAGTGCATTGACCCGAACAGGTGCCAGAGTGTGGCGACTAGGGGAACTTCACAGTAACTTCATTGCAGTGTTAATGTAAGCCTTACTTGTGACTAATAAGGGCACGTAAAGGTCAGCAGTAGTCAGGGTTACGTTTTGTTAAATGCTAAGAGCACAATAAACTGTTATTTGTCCCTCACAGCAGTGACTAGTCTGACTTTGATCCTCCCCCCGCAGAACTGAGTGTTCCCCAATCCCATGCATCGAGACGCTGACTCCTGTGCTGCGTGAAACATGGCCAAATGTTACAGACTGCCTGCCCTACTTTTCCCATCATACTTAGTCTAACAGGACCCCCTGTCATCCCACCCCACCCCACCCTCCCCCCAGTGGCGCCCCCAACCCATTGTCCCACACACTTGGGTTTCCAACCTTTACTGCTACGTAGGCCAAGGTGGCATTGTGCATTTGGAGAAAAGGTAGGAGCCAGACTTGAGTGGCACCAGGGGCAGGATCCCAGTGTGCACAACAGTGAACCATTATCATCCTCCAGCCTTCACTCGCTACCAGTGCCAGCCCTGCGGATGGGATGGTGGGATGACAGAGGCCGGGGAAGGTCAGGAGGGTGGTGGGATCAGAAAGGGTGGGGAAAGGGAAGTGTCTTGTGGGTTGAGGGGCCATTTGGAGTTGTGGGTGTGGCTCCTGGGGTGTGGTGGATGTTGTTCAGAGCAGCCCCCACACTGCGCAGCACCAGCTATGTGAAGCGGGCTGCTATCAAGGACTCCCTTGCTGCCCTGCCCTGCCAGGCACCTGCTGTTGCCACATGCCCTCCATCCTCTGGCACCTCGTATGGCAGGACTATGGCCTGTCGCCGCTCCTCCTCTTCCTCCTGCTCCAGCTGGTCTCCCTGCTGCTGCGTGATGTTGTGCAGGATGGAGCACACAATTATAATGCGTGAGGAACTCACAGGGTCGTACTGCAGGGCACCCACAGAGCGGCCCAGGAAGCGAAATCGCATTTTCAGCAGGCCTATGCCCCACTCTATTACAGACCACTGGCAGTGTGGGCCTCATTATAACGGGTCTCCACCTCGGTCTCGGGCATCCACACAAGCGTCATCAGCCATGACCTTAGTGGATAACCCTTGTCCCCCATGGGCCATCCCAGCAGCTTCAGTGGCATCTCCCTGCCCTCCTTCCTGAGGGCCTACCACTGGCGGCTCCTGCGGGGGCCTCCCACGCCCTCCACCTCCTGAGCCACCTCTTCCTCCTCAGCCACAACCATGATGGCCAGCTCGAAATCAATCAATCCAACATCCATTCTGCACAGTCGGGGTTAGAGAGAAAGATTGATAGACACATGTCATTGCCTGCATCTACCACACCCCCTCTACCCCCACATCCCGCCACGCTGCCCCCCCCCCCCCCAACCCCCCGCTCACCCCACCATTCCTTCACTGGGTCCACTACCTCTTGTGGGTGCTGGCAACACAACACAATCTGTGGTGCCATTCATCACCTGATGAGGTTACCTGCCATTGACATCGTGAACATGGCTGGCAGGGGGAGTATGCAGATTGGCATGTGGGTATGACCATTGCACACCCTTGAACCATTACCATGAGTGCAACTGCAGCATTCCCTTCCAGGCATGTGTTGCAGGTCAGGGACACGGAGCAGGGAGCGATTCCTAATGATCAAAAATTGAGTTCCCATTCATTGCAGAGTTGATGCAGTATGAGTGTCTGTGTTAACCTGAGCACCCCTGCTTGGTGCACCAGCTGCTTGAACTGATTCGCCCTCAAGCAGCACATGGTGCACTTGCTACCCTCCCCTCCACCTCCCTAAAACCCCAGCACTCAGTCCAGTCCCTCACCACACCTCACAACCAGAACAAAGGAACAGCACAGTGACTGCAGGGGGCAGCCTGGCCAGCACTCCGTTAAAGGCCCTACCCAGCCAATAGGGCCAGGGCACAGAACCTGAACATCAGCAGGAGGTTCCACACAGTGAGCAGCAAAACTCCAGGCCCTGCCTCCAACCACCCCAGTACTCCAGTGGCTGCAGCTCCATCAAACTTACCTCCTTACTCCTGTTCAACACTGCCACACCAACTCGCAACTTTTAGGGCCTAGTGTAAACCGCACCAGAGTGACATCATGCCAGAGAGGTGGGAGACGCTAAAGAGGGTGGAGATTGCTGTCTCGAACCTGCTAATCAGATGCTGTTACACTGACTTTTGGCATGGGAGATGCAAACGGGGCACGAATGCTCACGCGAATGCCGCAAACTGGCCAATGTGGAAACCTCCCGGCCCACTGCGCTAGAAAAAGAAACCCAGGATCTTTTCTCCACGTTGTTGAAACAAAATACTGGCTCATCACTAATTTTTTTTTGTAATGTCTTAGCTGTGTTAGGGGTTGTGAGTTTTAAAAGATAAGACGTGGTTTGCACATGTAGATTCAAACTAACAATAGATTTAGGCAAAATACTGCGGATGCTGGAATCTGAAACAAAACCAGAAAATGCTGGAAAATCTCAGCAGGTCTGATTGGATCTGTGGTGAGAGAATAAAGCCCTGACAAAGGATCATCCTGACTCAAAATGTTGGCTCTATTGTCTCTCCACAGATACTGTCAGACTTGCTGAGATTTTCCAGCATTTTCTGTTTTTGTAACAACAGATTTGTTCAAGGAGCTTTTTTCCTAAACAAAGTATTAACTGAAACTAATGCAGGGGACTCTGAAACACACCAATGACATCACCATCAAATCATCTGATCAGCTCTTCAAGCAATCAAGCAACTATTTAAATATATAACAGTAACTCTCTCGCTGATCACACTGACACTCTCTGTAACTCTCTCGCAGATCACATCACTCTCTTGTAATTTCCTCTCAGTTCAAGCTGACAATCCTTCTCCATTTCCTCTCAATTCACACAGGCACTCACCTTCCTCTCAGCTAGCATTCTGCCTTACAACATCATCTTAAACTCTTTGCCTTAAAGCAATGCATTCTCTCCCCTTATAACCATCCTTTTCACATTTGCTCCATTCCTATCCATCCAATATTGGAGGAGGGGTGAGTGACTAGGGGATACCGCTACATGGCAAAGTACAGAGGAGTGAATGGTTACAATCAAAACAGTCCCACTGATTACTGAAGAAACTTTCACAGGTATCTGTCTGGAAAAGCCAAACTCATTTTACCAGGATTTGCACAAAGCATCCACTCTCTCTCCTGATGGATGGATTTTCCCATTCATAACACAAGGGCACTGTTGCTGTTTTACACATGAATCGCCAATGAAGATTTTTGAATAATCGATTTCTGTGGGAAATGAAAACAGTTATTAGCATTTGTGTCATACACCTCTGAAAAAATCATACATGTGTCTGCGCTTTCCCCGAATGCAACACAGCTTATTTTCCTAAGTCTGTGCCCCACACTACTGCCTGGAACTATCATAGGATTCCTCTGAAGGGCATATAAGGGATTTAGGGAAGAGAATGGAACTGAGGCATTGGGCTGGGGCCAGGGTTGTGAGTTTTAAAAGATAAGACGTGGTTTGCACATGTAGATTCAAACTAACAACAGATTTAGGCAAAATACTGCGGATGCTGGAATCTGAAACAAAACCAGAAAATGCTGGAAAATCTCAGCAGGTCTGATTGGATCTGTGGTGAGAGAATAAAGCCCTGACAAAGGATCATCCTGACTCAAAATGTTGGCTCTATTGTCTCTCCACAGATACTGTCAGACTTGCTGAGATTTTCCAGCATTTTCTGTTTTTGTAACAACAGATTTGTTCAAGGAAAATGATATGTGAAGTGTTCTTTGTCATTTTCCTTATGTCCATCTGCAGAGTGCCAATACAATAGCTGGAGATGGACCTGCACTGGGAACCTAGGACAAAGAACGAAGAAAAGTACAGCACGGGAACAGGCCCTTCAGCCCTCCAATCATTATGGTCTAACTAAACTAAAATAAACCCTTCTGCCCTTTACTTGGTCCATATCCCTCTTCAGAAACTTCTCTTAGTAACAGCCAGAAGGTTCTGCTGAGAGAGTTCAGGGTCCATTGCAATTGTTTTCACTCTTCAGGCAATTTGTGTACAGATACACCAGAAGATCCACTAACCACCCTGAATAGTAATTTAGGCATTCTGAGGGCATCACAGTGCAGTGCATGCTGGGTGGACTGAGGCTGCTAGGTGCCTTAGCACACAGTGGGGTGTTTGAAAGGAAGTAAATGTCCCTATTAGATCACTGTACACCAACTTTTCATTGCAACACTCATTCACATCAAAACACTTCTGATTCTTACAAAATGTAATCTTGCTGGCTCCTGTTTCTAATTTTCTGTTCTCACAGAAATGATGGATTGAGTGGCATGCCTTATGAGGATAGGCTGAGGGAGCTCGGTCTTTTCTCCTTGGAGAGACGAAGGATGAGAGGAGACCTAATAGAGGTGTATAAGATGTTGAGAGGCATAGATCAGGTGGACTCCCAGAGGCTTTTTCCCAGGGTGGAAATGGCTGCTACGAGAGGACACAGGTTTAAGGTGCTGGGGGGTAGGTACAGGGGAGATGTGAGGGGTAAGTTTTTCACACAGAGGGTGGTGGGCGAGTGGAATTGGCTGCCGTCAGTGGTGGTGGAGGCAAACTCAATAGGGTCTTTTAAGAGACTCCTGGATGAGTACATGGAGCTTAATAGGATGGAGGGTTATAGGTAGGTCTAGAAGGTAGGGATGTGTTCGGCACAACTTGTGGGCCGAAGGGCCTGTTTGTGCTGTAGTTTTTCTATGTTTCTATGTTTCTAATACCATTTATTTATCCTGCATTGGACCCTTCCTTTGTTCTCTGACTCTAATTTATACTGATCGTGAAATTGTGGCCTCATTAATCTGACCACCTCAATAACTATTAGTTATTCCAGTACTTCAGCAACTTTTCAACTCCGTGCCCCTCTTGGGGGCTGCAAGAAGTTTTCAAAGGGTCACCAACTCAGGGTCTTCCAAAAATAAATTCTGTTTAAAAAATAGTCCTATTTTGTAAACATGTTCAAAAACGTAATGATTGAGATTGATCACTACCAATTTCAGTGGCGTTTTGCTCATTACTAAAAATAAGTCCTTGAAATCGGCGAACATACTTTTTCGACTGGTTCCAAAGAGTCCAACTGAGTGCACCAATGCAAGGTTGGACGTATAATTTGCCTCCGCCAGCAGTGCAAACACACTCTAAAGCTGGTTGCAGATGTGGGCAGGCATGGGCAGAAGTGTTCCACTCCACTGTGTTTTCAGTACAGAAACTTGATGCATCTAGATGTCACCTCAAATCTGTCCTAAATCCACCAGTGACAAGTCATCCTTCCACCATCCCAATTCAGGAATTATGGATTCTGTGCCTGAACCTCTGATCTCTGCTCATATTATCACATTATTCAATTAAAACAATTACCATTTTATTCTCTAACAATAGGTTAAATGAAGATTCATCTCTCTGAACCAGTTTGGAAAGTTAAGATTGGTTATATCTTCTCTCTTAAGTTCATACATACTGCAAACTTTCACATAATTCATCCAGCCTGTCAATCGTATTCCTCGGGCTTTACAAGCGAGAACATATGAGTGAAGAGCGGAGCACATATATCCTTGGATATTTTCATAGTTGCATACTTCATATTGACATCTCTGAAAATGAAAACAAGCCACAAGTGTCACATGTATTTTCAGAAAATTCTGATTCTTCAACATTCCTACATGAATTGGGCAGTTCATGAACTAACATTAAACAGTAACTAATATGGGGATCTTATATGGGGTTGATATTCTGGATTAAGTGCTGGAATGTGAGTTCTGCTCCTGCCCTCCCCAAACTATTGCAGGGTAGGGAGAGGTTGCCCATATTAAATAATTACTGCTGGATACCTTCTAAAGTGCATCTAAGGCATCTACCCAAAAGGTCCAGATGTACAAGCCTTGTGATCAGTCTAGCTGCCCCCTTATAAAGTGGCTATAGTCTTCCAATGGGGAGACTGCATCTTCATGAGCAGAGGCCAAGATCCAGGTCGAGAGACCCAGGTAGGCCTCCAAGTCCAGATCAACGTGTTTTCTCTCTCCTGATGTTGTTCAGGCCAGGGATGAATAAGTCATAGACAGAAATGGAAGGCATTCCCTTGTGAATGTTCCTTTGATGCAGGTGACCTTACCTGGGTCGACAGAGGTTCTACCCAAACAATCCCCGTTGAAACTAATGGAGAATATTGATAGAAGTGACTGGCTTAAGTGCAATTGAACACCAGTGGTTCATGATTTCTGCTATTAGAAGTAATTTTTTGGTGAGAATAGTCAGTTTGCTCTTTAATCATTGTCAAAGATCACAGAAAGTCATTATTTTACAAGTATTAAAATGATTTATAAAATTCACCTACCTTAATCTAATGCATCTTAAAATTAGTCGAAGACAATCTGAGAGCTTGAAATTGGTTACATTTTAAGTAGCACAATTTATTGCTGTTAGGCATAATTTCATTGTCTTATTAAAATAACTGGAATATCTCGAAGAAATGGGCAGAAAATGAAGTCAGAAAATAGATGATTCACTGTATTTCAAACATTACAATAGATAAGAAATGTAAAAGCAGGGAAATATCTAAGCAATAATGACCATAATATAATGTGCTTTAAGGTGATGATTGCGATAATAGAGAGTACAATGAAAACTAGTTTAACAGTTTAGAGAAAAATAGATTTCGATGGTCTGAGAATAGAATTTGGGAAAATACAATGGGTAACAATATTGGCAAATGAAAATGCAGAATAACAATGGAAATCATTGTAAACAGTTCAAAAGTATGCAGGAAAATATATTCTGCTAAAAGGAAACACCAAAGTAAATGTTGGTGAGTCTCCATGATTGAATAATGAATGATATAAGGAAATAATAGAGGTTTAGGACAGAGGCACAGATTAAATCCACACACAGCAGAGGAGAACAGGAAATTAGAAAATTCAAAGAGATTATGAGAGAAGTAATAAAAATCAGAAGATAAAGCGGAGCTATGAAATAAAATTATCAAGGAAGATAAAACAAAATTTTTAAAAACAGGCACATAAAAAGGAAAGCTGTGATGAGAATAGGATCAATTAAGTGATAGATAGAATCATACTACAGATAGGGAGATGGCAGAAATATTAAGTAACTATGTCACTTCAGTATTTACCATGGAGATAGAACAGGTAGACTTGTCATTGAATATTAAGATGGGTAGTGAGATAAGAGCATATAAAATAAAGAATGCATTGGATAAGCTAATCAAACTCAAACAAGATAACATGTTGGTCTGAATGAACTGCATACATGAATTTAAGAGAATCTAGGGTAGAGCTAGCAGAGGCATTACTCCACATTTAATGATTCATCAGAAAAAGAAGCAGTTCCAAAAGGCTAGTAGATAGCTAATCTATTTCCTATATCTAAGAAGGGAGCAGAACATATCCATGAAATTCTAGATCAGCCAACCTAACATTGGCAGTAGGAAAAATAATGGAAACCCGAGTAAAGGAAAAAACAGACATCCAGAAAAGAAAAAATATATATTAATGAACAGCCAGCTTAGATTTTGTAAAAGAAAATCTTGCTAGTAGGTAATGGTCTTCCAAAAGGATAAGCTAGGACTACGTGCTGGGACCACTGCTGTTCACAATTTACCTCAAGGATTTGGACTTTGGAATCAAAACCTTTTCTGGCGGGTTGGATCAGGAGATATGCGTGTCGGCCATTTCGCGGGTTCCCTGTGAGCATTTACAACCCGCATGCATCTCCCAACTGGACAAAAATGACACCACTGGGACCGCGGTGAAAACCGGCATACCGCTGATTTGCATTAGTTTCCATACCTTAGCACGCCATTATCGGGATCGACACGGCAATCTCCGCCCACGTTTACGTCTCCCACCTCTTTGGTGTGATGTCACTTTGGCGTGAATCAGAGTGGGTAAATAAACATCTCAACCTGGCGTGGCAGCGTCGAACTGGTGTGAGGAGGTAAGTGTGATATCTGGGGTGGGGGGCTGGGGGGGGAGGGGCTTCTATTTTTACAGCACTCAGTGTGGGAGGCCCCATCAAGGAGTCCTGCTCACCCTTCCTGTCCTAGGTACTTTGCAGTGGCACTGTCTTGCCGTGGGGTGTGGTCAGGGACTCGACTAAGTGCTGGTGTTCCGGGGTGGGGGAGGAGTGCACCATGTGCTGACTGAGGCCTAACCAGATGAAGCAGCTGCTGCTCCAGGCCGGGGTGCAGAGGTTCAGACATGGACTGCATGGAATCTGCTGTCACTGGGCACCCATCTGGTGCTGGTTTGCAGTCTGTCCCCGCCCTGTGACACAGACCAGCAACACATGCCTGTAACAGATGCTGCAGTTGCACACATAGCAATGGCTCAAAGGTGCGCATTGCCCACAGCTGCTCACCGGCTGCATAATCTGTGCCAGCGTTTGTCATGATGGGAATCTCACACAATCCTAATCGGGTCATGCGTGGCACCATGGATTGGGTGGTGTTGCCAGCACCCACAAGTGGGGATACTGGCCCAAATTTAAATGTGGATTACAGGATCAAAGGTAGGGTTCTGAAGACTGTGGAGGAACAGAGAGATCTTGGCATCCATATCCACAGATCTCTAAAGGTTGCCACTCAAGTGGATAGAGCTGTGAAGAAGGCCTATAGTGTGTTAGCTTTTATCAACAGGGGGTTGGAGTTTAAGAGCCGTGGGGTTATGCTGCAACTGTACAGGACCTTGGTGAGACCACATTTGGAATATTGTGTGCAGTTCTGGTCACCTCACTATAAGAAGGATGTGGAAGCGCTGGAAAGAGTGCAGAGGAGATTTACCAGGATGCTGCCTGGTTTGGAGGGTAGATCTTATGAGGAAAGGTTGAGGGAGCTAGGGCTGTTCTCTCTGGAGCGGAGGAGGCTGAGGGGAGACTTAATAGAGGTTTATAAAATGATGAAGGGGATAGATAGAGTGAACGTTCAAAGACTATTTCCTCGGGTGGATGGAGCTATTACAAGGGGGCATAACTATCGGGTTCATGGTGGGAGATATAGGAAGGATATCAGAGGTAGGTTCTTTACACAGAGTGGTTGGGGTGTGGAATGGACTGCCTGCAGTGATAGTGGAGTCAGACACTTTAGGAACATTTAAGCGGTTATTGGATAGGCACACCAGGAGCACACCAGGATGATAGGGAGTGGGATAGCTTGATCTTGGTTTCAGATAAAGCTCGGCACAACATCGTGGGCCGAAGGGCCTGTTCTGTGCTGTACTGTTCTATGTTCTATGTTCTAAGTGAAGGATTGGGGTGGTACTATGCAGCCAATGATAATAATCCATCATTCTATGCTTTTTCCAAACCCCACTGTGCAGATGGATTTCGGTTTGCTCGATTTGGAGCTGGCCATTATGGAGGCAGCAGGAGCGGAGGAGGAGGCGGCACATGCGGTTCAGGAGGTGGCGGGCGTGGAGAGACCACTGCAGGAGCAGCCACTACCAGTCCCTCAGGAAGGAGGACGGGGGCTGCCACTGAGGGCCAGGAGGTGGGTGAGCAGGCTCCCAAGCGGTGCACAGAAGGCGGAGGGTGCCAAGGCCAAGGAGGTGCAGGCCCCGCAATTCATTCAAGGCCTTCTCGGAGGAGATGTGCTATTGCCGGCTGCGGCTCTCCAAGACCATGGTGCAACACCTTTGTGAGGTGCTCAAATACCTGACACCTCAGGGGAGAGGCGGCCACCTGCTCCCTGTTGATATGAAGGTTACGGCTGCCCTGAAGTTTTATGCCTCCGGCTCATTTCAGGCACCCAGTGGTGACCGAGTTGGGATTTCCCAGGCCTCCGTGCACAGATGTGTACGGAAGGTCACAGATGCCCTGCATGCCCGATGTGGGCCGTGCACAGCAGGAGGCCCGGGCCCTCAGCTTCATTTCCATTGCTGGGATTCCCAATGTCCAGGGAGCAGTGGATGGGGGACACATCGCCTTGCGGGCCCCACATGCAGAACTGCAGCAATTTGTGAACAGGAAGGGGTTCCATTCCTTGAACGTCCAAATTGTCTGCGACCATCAAATGAAGATCATGCAGGTCGATGCACGCCATCCAGGGAGTGTCCATGACAGCTTTGTGATGTCGGACATCCCTGGGCTCTTTGAAGACCAGTCCAGGCTCCAGGGATGGCTACTGGGCAACAAGGGTTACCCACAAGGTCATGGCTGATGACGTCTGTGCGGAGGTCCGAGCCGGAGAACCACGACAACGAGGCCCATGCAGCCACCCGGTCCACCATAGAGCGGTGCATCGGCCTGCTGAAGATGCGGTTCCGCCGCTTGGACCGCTCTGGGGGGGCCCTCCAGTATGACCCTGTGCGTGCTTCACGCATCATCATTGTTTGCTGCACTCTGCACAACATTGCCCAGCAGTGGGGGGACCAGCTGGAGCAGGAGGAGGAGGAGGAGGAGTGGCGAAGGAGCGAGGTGGGCATCCCACCATATGAAGAGCCGGAGGAAGGAGGGTGGGCGACGATGACAGGTGTCCAGCAGGGAAGGGCAGCGAGGGGCACCTTGATTGCAGCCCGCTTCACCCAGCTGGTGCTGTGCAGTGAGGGGCTGCAATCACCACACCGCAGGGGCAAGTGCAGCTGCTATTCCCCCTCCAAACCGACCTGAGCCCTCAAATCACCACATCACCCTTCCCCTGCTCCTGCCATCCCACCACCCTATCCCCAGAAACATCCGAACCTGTTAATGTGCCTGGGCTGGCAATGGTTGCGAGTCTTGGTTGAAGGCTGGAGGATGATGATGACTCGCTGTTGTGCACATTGGGATCCTGCCCCTGGTGCAACTTAAGTCTGACTCCTACCTGTACTCCGAGTGCACGCTGCCACCCTGACCCACGTAGCTGTAAGGGTTAGGAACACATATATCTTTTGGCCAATAGGGAAGGGGGGTGGCACTTGCACCAAGGGTCTGGTGGATGTTGGGGAAGGTAGGGCAGGCACTCTGTAACATGTGGCTGAGTCTGCAAGGCTCAACAGACAGCACCTCTATGCATGGGAATGGGGAGCACTCAGCTCTGTGGGAAGGAGGGGGGTGGAATCAGAGACACATTAGTCACAGCTGTGAGGTGCAATTAAGTTTATTGTGTTTTTAACATTGTCGATTAATAAACCCTGACTACTGGTGACCTTCACCCGTGCCCTCTGAGTGAACTACAATTTTCCTACTTTGTGCGGTCTACTGCTTCTTCTAGGTGCTACCCCAGGATGCACATCGGATGTGGATGTGTCTAACTGTGATGCACGGCCCGTTGCCTGTGATGCCCTTGACAGACGTCCCCTGGGTGGCCGGAACCTGAAGAGCCCTGGCTGACTTGGGGATGGCACTGTTTCAATGCCACCCTGTTCATCTCGCTGGCCCTGAGGTACCCCGATGTGAGGAAGGGGGGAATCAGAAAGCCTCGGGCTGTCTGGGATATCCTGGGTGGATGTCCCTGGCATGGGCTCAAGCCCTTCCTTCACCCTTGGGGTGCCCAGAGGCCCTGGGGACACTCCATGGGATGCCAGGGTAGCTGGACTGAACTCCAGAAGTTCCGGCGTCACCTGGCTCTGACAGTCCTGGAGGCCTAGATGTGTCTGCCCCTTGATCTGTGATCCCTCAGCCCTGGCTCTCTGAGACTGGGCCAAGCTCTGGAGCCCCTCTGCTACAGCATTCTGTGAGCAAGCCAGCCTCTGGAGCCCCTCAGCAGTAGCCTTCTGAGCCTGGGCTAAGTTGTGGAGGCTCACAGCCACAGCCTGCTGTCTCTCCAGAATGACGTGGAGATGCCGGCGTTGGTTAGGGGTAAACACAGTAAGAAGTTTAACAACACCAGGTTAAAGTCCAACAGATTTATTTGGTAGCAAAAGCCATACAAGCTTTCGGAGCCTTAAGCCCCTTCTTCAGGTGAGTGGGAGTTCTGTTCACAAACAGGGCATATAAAGACACAAACTCAATTTACATGAATAATGGTTGGAATGCGAATACTTTCAGCTAATCAAGTCTTTAAGATACAAACAATGTGAGTGGAGAGAACATCAAGACAGGCGAAAGAAAGTTCCATCTGTGGCTTACTCAGTTAAGTATTATATTAGATTAAATGAAGAGGTGCATGATGTTTCAAAGATTGGTAGCAAGTCAGAAGATTGGGAGTGTTTAGAGATCATCAAAAGATTAGCAAAAAGTTGTTTCGAAGAGGTAAAATAGAATGAGGATAAACTAGCTAGGAATATAAAAACAAATTGTAAAAACATTTAAATTTTATAAAAAAGGAAGAGGGTAGGTAAGGTAAAGATTGGTTATTAATGTGATGATACTGTGCCTTTAAGAAATGTATTTTCGTCATCTTTTGTGCAAGATTTGCAGCAGTACACATTTATTATCAGAGCTGTTCTGCCTGTATACAGCAGCACTGTGTTGTTGCTGCAGTAGTATAACTGATCTTAATTACTATGCTTGTTTTAATCTGAACTAATGCAGGGTTCTATTATTTTATGTTTTCTCCTGGGATATTACAGAGTAGGACATGATTAGGTTGATTGACAGGTAAGGTCATCTGACTGGGTGGGGCTAGGCTTTTACAGAGAACTCAAAGCAGTCTGCTTTTTGGGATCTTTAGAGTGGTTGCTTTCCCTGTATCTCTTGCTCTGTTTGAAGTGGAGACTGGAATCTGCCAAGAAATAAGTCTTTTCCTCTGAGATTCTACAGTTTTGGGGTGAAGTTTTCTCTTGGAAGTTGCTGCACGAGAATTAGAAGACAGGGGTCTGTCTGGATCACTCTCCAGGAATGTCAAAATGCTGGAAATCTAGTATCCATATAAGCACCTTTGGTTTCTGTGCTAACTGGTTCTAAAAAAAGGATTTATGTCCATGTAGGAATACTGCTAAATTGGAACAATAGAGACAGCTAGCTGTTAAGAATTAAATTTTGGCATGTTTAAGTCTTTTAATTGGTAAATGTTATGCCAATTATTTTTGTTATATTCTAACTATGTTCTTAAATAAAGTTTATTTTGATAAAAACTTCCTAGTGGGTCACTTGAATCATACCTGGAGTGAAACACCTTATGCTCATCCTAGTGTGAAAATAAAGTGCAAAAGGTAAAGTCTAGGCTAACTTCATGAAATATCTTGGAGCTTCTGATCTGGTCTGTAACATCAGAAACAAAAAAATTATCGGGAATGAGGAAACGTCGGAGACATTGAACAAGTACTTTCTGATTGTCTTCACTGTGCGCCGAGAAAATCAAAGCTTCCTCAGACAAAACCAAAATAGATTTACAAAAGGCCAATCGCGTTTGACATATTTATTTGAGTTTATTGAGGATGCAACTAGTAGGTTAGCTAAAGAGGAACTAGTAGATGTAGTATAACTGGGTTTCCAAAAGAAGATGCCACATTTAAGGTTAATGGACAAGATAAAGGTTCATGGAGTTGAGGGTACATGAGTATGGATAGAAAATAGGTTAACTGACAATAAGAAAGTATCGGGATAAATGGATCAATGTTGCAGGCTGTAACTAGTGGAGTGCTCGAAGAGTCAATACTGGGACTTCAGCTATTTGCAATCTACATAGTGTCATATAGTGCAGAAGAAGCCCTTCAGCCCATCAAGTCTATACTGGCAAGTGAGAAACAACTGAACTCCCACCTAATCCCATTTACCAAGACGTAGCCCATAGCCAAGGTATTTTTTAAAGGATGTGAGGCAAACTGCCTGTCCTACCCTCCCAAGCAGCGCAATTGCTTAAACAAAGAGACAGATTGTTAAGTATTTAAATTTCTTGATGATATAAACCTAGAAATGTAAGTTGTGAGAGGAGACAGAGTGCCTGCAAAGAGAAAAAGTCAGGTGAAGTGATTGGGCAACAAGATGACAGATGGATTGTAACGTGGGGAAGTGTGATGTTATTCACTTTGTAAGAATAGAAAAGCAGATTTTAAAAAAAAAAGATGTGAAATTTGTAAATGTCGATGTTCAAAGAGATTGGGTGTACAAGGATCATGGAAAGTTTAAGTATTGCAAGCAATTAGGCAGGCAAATGGCATGTTGGCCTTTATTGAAAGGGGACTGGAGTACAAGTATAAAGAAGTTTTTCTCTAGTTGTGCAGCTTTTTGGCGTGTCTCACATCTGGAATACTGTGCACAATTCTGGTTTCCATATCGAAGGTTGGATGTATTTGCATTGGAGACAGTAGTGAAGGTTCACTAGATTGATCTTGGGTTAATGGCAGCAGATTGTCTCCACCATTGCAAAACATCCACGCAGAGGAGTGGGGGGCAGAAAATCCCAGCTTGACTGGGGAGTCTAGGACATGGAGGCACATTCTCAGGATAAGGGGATAATCATTTAGGACTGAAATGCGGATATATTTATTTGCTCAAAGGGTTGTCAATGTTTGGAATCTTCTACCTATAGGGTTATGGATGCACCGTTGTTGAAGATACTTAAGACTACAGCAGGCAGAATTTTAGTCTCACAATCAAGCGATTATGGGGAGTGGGCAAGGAAGTGGGGCAGAAGCCCAAGATCTTTTGTAAGACAGCTCAAAGAAGACCCAATAGTGGTATTTAAACTAACAATATATTTTTTAATAAGCCAAGTTAAATAAAACCTATTTCCAATGGTCATTGTCATGATAGCTTAAATTTAAGGTTGAATGAAAATGATGAAGGGAAAAGTTAATGGGAACATTATATGTACAGTGTTATCGCATTCAATAGTAATCCTGAAATGTGGTACAAACAGAATTAATAACTGCTTTATGTGAAAAAGGGGATAAATAATTGAAAAATTACAGGAATGGGACTTAGTGGAGGGCTCTTAATTAAATGTCCTGATCTTAAAGCATAATAATTATATGAATAATTATGTGGTGTTCAGCCCTTCATTTTCAGGGCTCCTAACTCAAACCCTGTAAATACAATCCTGAACTGTGTAAAGATTTAATATTTAAAGATCACTCAAGAAAATAGACAATAAAAAAAAACTTTACCTCGACATAGTCGATTGGGCCCACAAAAGCATGGCATCTTCCAAATATGCTGTTTTTATTCATCAACTTCATACAATAGCGTTGTGCATAATCCACTATCAAAGAGAAGGAGGTAATATTACTGTTCTATAAGTTAGCCAATTACACAACAATGCTTTCAGGGAGCCTCCACCTAGAAGCTTTCAGGCACAGTGTAAGAAATCAGGCAGCTATGTCCAAACTCCAGTAGCTTTGCATACCTTATTCAGTGATCCTCAACATGAGTAGAATTTCTCAGCCTCCACTTAAAGCTTTAATGAGCTTCTTGGACCCCTGAATGTATCTAATGAACTGTGTATCATAGTGACATGGTTGCAAAATGACCATGGCTCAGAGCTGGATTTTCAGGGGTATTTGACATTGTGGAAAGACAATAAAAAAGGAAAAGGGAGTGACGAGGCTCTGATGATAAATAATGAGATCTGTAGTGAGAAACAATCTTGGTTCAGAGGTTTCAATTTGGTTGGAGATAAGAAATAGCAAAGGAAAGTCACAGGTCGGTGTGGCTTATAGCCCTCCTGCTAGTAACTACTGTAGGACAGAGTTGTTAGGGCCTTGGACCAGGATCCCAAATTACATTAGGAAGCCAGACTAGACCCCAACAATTTTTCTATTTTGGCATAAGTGAGAGGGTAGGATGCTTCACTCCAGGAGTAATTCCTCTGACAAATGAGGGATCCTTCATAGTAAAAACAAACTTTATTTAACAACACATTTTAACTATAACTCTAACAAAATGAAGCAGTTTAACTCTTAACAGTTGAACAATACAAAAATGAAAGGAAACTAATTTCTAACTCATCACTGTTTCAGCTCCAAATAAGCAACATTCCCTTACAGACTTAAAATTCAACTTTAAATAGAGTTAGCAACCATAAATATACTTATTATAAAGGGTGCGGAGAGTCTTGATGCTTTCAAAGAGAAAATTTGCGTTTCTGAGCAGCTTGCAGACTTATGTCTAAACAAACTCCGGCCAGAAGTGTTTTTCTCTGCTCCTCTCATTAACCACATTATCACATGGCTGTCAATCAAGCTAATCAAAAACCCCTGGGGAAATCTTAAATAAACAGAAATCCATTAGCTCTCTTTCAATAAACACTATATGGCGAAAATGAGTAATTATCCTGCTCTCCCAGCATCTGAACTGCATTCCTTCCAGACATAGTCTGTAGAAAAGAACTGAATTTTAAAACATTCCTTTTAAACATAAAAAATATATATCGATAGCAACTATTATCATCACAGAGTATAAAGCAAAAATGGATGGTTTATATGAAAGGTATAGCAATAGGGATAGCAGATTTAAATTTTCATAATGATTGGATGAATCAAATTGGTAAAAATAACCTGGAAGTTAAGAACATCAGGTATATTTGGAACTCTTTCTTAGTATACTATATTCTGGAACCAACCAGGAACATGATATTCTAAACCTGGCAATGTATAAGGAGACATTAATGACCCCATAGTAAAGGATCCTCTCGGTAAATATGATCATAACATGATAGAATTTCATATTCAGTTTGGTGGTTGGAAAATTTGATCTGGAACTTGAATCTTAAACTTCAATAAAGGCAATTACAAGGGTATGAAGAGAGTTGGCTAAAATTGAAAAAATGGTTAAAGATAGGAAACACAGTGGCAGATATATAAGGAGATATTTCATCACTCTCAACAAAGATATATTCCATTGAATATTGAGAAAGTACTGAGAAGGATACACCATTCATGGCTAACTAAGGTAATAAAAGAAAAGGCATTCAATAAGATGCCATGTAAAGGTTTGCTGTATAAGTTAAGAGCTCACGGCATTCAGCGTAAAATATTAACATGGTTAAAAGATTGGCTAACAGGAAACTGAGAATTGGGGTAAATGGGCCATTTTCAGATTGGCAAACGGTAACTAGTGGAGTTCCACAGGGATCAGTGCTGGGACTATTTAGAAGCTGTATTAATAACATTGATGAATGGGCAGACTTTATTGTTGCCAACTTTTCTGATGGTAAAAAGATAGACAGAAAAGTAAATTATGAGGAAGACACAAAGGCCAAAATTTTCCAGCCATTCCTGCCAGCGGGATCTTTTGGTCCCACGGACGGCAACCCCCTGCTTCCAGTTCCCGGCAGTGGTAAGTACAAACAACAGGAAACCCATCAACGGTTGTGGAGTTGTAAGATCCCACCACCAGCCAATAGTGGGCTGCCTCTGCCACCGCAAAACACACCATCAGGAGGGCAGAAAACCCTGTCCAAAGATGTCCAATGTCCCTGCAAAGGGACATAGATAAGTTAAGTGAGTGGGGAAAAAGATTGACAGATGGGGCATAATGTGGGAAAATGTGGGGTCTGGCAGAAGAATAGTAAAGCAGAATATTATCTCAATGGTGGGGGACTGAAGAATGGTGCAGTTCAGAGGGATCTCATTGTCCCTTTACTCAATCACAAAAGGTCATTATGGAGATACAATGAATTAAAAGTTTATTTATAAAGCTTATTTATTTATTAGTCACAAGTAAAGCTTACATTAACACTGCAATGAAGTTATTGTGAAATTCCCCTAGTCGCCTCAGTCTGGCGCCTGTTCAGGTCGATGCACCTAACCAGCACATCTTTCAGAAGGCAAATGGAATGTTGGTCTTTATTGAAAGGGGGATAGCATATCAAAGTAGGGAATGTCTTGCTACAGTTATACAGGGCATTGGTGAGGCCACAGCCGGAATATAGTGTACAGTTCTGGTCTCCTTGCATAAGGAGAGAAATACTTGTATTGGAAGATCAGAGAAGGTTCAATAGGCTGATTTCTAAGATGAAGGGGTTGGCTTATGAAGGCAGGTTGAGCAGGTTCAGTTTATACTCATTGGAGTTTAGAAGAATGAGAGGTGATCGTATTGGAATATGTAAGATTCTGAGGAGTGTTGACAGCATAGACACTGTAGGATGCTTCCCATTATGGGGAATCCAGAACTAGGAGACACATTTTCAAAATAAGAGGCTTTCCATTTTGGATGGAGATGAGGAATTTCTTCTCTCAGAGAATTCTCTTCCAACACAGAAAGCAGTGTAAACTGGCCAAATGTATTCAAGGCCAAATTAGACAGATTTTTGATCGGCAAGGGAATTATGGGAGGCAGGCAGATAAGTGGAGTTAAGGCCACAATCAGATCAGCCATAGTCTTATTGAGTGGCAGAGTAGACTTGATGTGTCAAATGATCTGCCCTTATTTCTCATGATCTTACGAGTTCAGCTACTCTCTTGATCGCTTCACAAAATAGTCTCACTGTTCACCTTACTATTAAAATGTATTGCATGTCATGAGATTGCTCACTTTGTGAGGTAGATATGTACTAAACCTGGCACAGAAAGTCTTGTCCATCTCAACACAGCATTCTATTAATGGCATTAAAGATAATTGTTTGTGTAGTACAGAACTTGATTTTAATTGAAATGAGGAGGCATGTTAACGTTTTTCATCATGCACTCATCATGGTAATCAGAGGTACCCGGAAGGGCAAGGTTGCTCTGGAAGGGGAAGGTATCTCAAACATTTGAGCAACCGGTGAAGTGAGTTTTTTCATGCTGCTACAATGCAATAGCACCAGGAATGGTATTTTTTGCTAGCAGGATGCTGCCGTCAAGCCAGGAAGACATTCTGCCTATCACACAATGGGCAAAGTACAGATTGTTTCCAACCAGCCATGCTTGCAAAACTCAAAATACAGTGTCCATTACACTCTCAAGCAAAGGTAGTACATTCTAGATCCTAACTGCTTGCTGTGCACAAAGGTTTTCCTTATGTTACATTTGTTTTTTTGGCATTCACTTTATATCAATGTCTTTTAGTTCTTAACTGTTCTGCCAATGGTAACAGTTTCTTCCTATCCATTTTGTCCAGGCCACTCATAACTTTGAACACCTCCACCAAATTTCACTGATCCCCCTCATCTCCAAGGAGAACAACCCCAGGTTCTCCAGTCTATTGAAGTAACTGAAGTCCCTCCCCTCTGGAACCATTCTCATATATCTTCTCTGCACCCTCTCTAATGCCTTCATATCCTTCCCAAAGTGTGGTGCCCAGAATTGGACATGATACTCCAGTTGAGGCTGGACCAGTGCTTTATGAAGCCTCTCCACAGCTTTCTCACTTTTATACTCGATGGACGGGATTTTACGGCCACGCTCGCCCCAAGGTTGGAAAATCCCGCCCAAGGTAAACGAACCTTTGCATGATCCGTGTCCCACCCACTATGATTCCCGTGGTGGACGGGACAGGAAAATCCCACCCTATGTGTCTATTTCTAATGGCCAGGATCCCATATGCCTTAACCATTTTCTCAACTTACCCTGTCACTTTCAATGATCTGTGCACAAATACTCCCAGGTCCATGTGGTAATGCACCCTCTTTAGAATTGTATCTTTATTCTGATGCGTCCAATAAGCTGCTGCGATTTGTCTAGTCTGCGGATGAAGGGAGTTAGCGTGCTTCCTATATTTTGTATGTTGGCTTACTTTTTAAACTACACTGCTAACTAGCAGTAATGTGAAAAGGAGAGCCAAATTCTTAAGATGCTTCCTGTCAGTACACAATCTCACATTGGCATATCCTAAGGTTTTGTAATCCATTTACAGGATGTGGGCATCACTGGTTAGAGAGATGACCAAATATGTCATATTTTGGGCAACTCCTGCAACCAACTCAGTTCCAAACATAGTGGCCAGAATTCTCTAACCTCGCCTGCAGCTGGGATTCCCCTGTCCTGCTGCAGTGAATGGAGATTTGGCTGAGTGCATGCGAGACCAGAGAACTCTGCTAAGTGTTTTGTATTACTTTGGACTCAGCTGGAGAGTTTGGGAGGGGCACCCTGGAGTTTGGGCACTTAGGGTCTCCATAAATGTCCTTGGAGTGTACCGTCCAGTTTTGTTGCAAAGCATTAACAAAATAGACAGCTAATGATCGGAGTTCTCCAATCTCGCCCAAGGCTGGGATTCTCCAGTCCTGATGTGGAGATGCCTCCTACCCACCTGATGAAGGAACAGCCTGTTCCGAAAGCTAGTGGCTTTTGCTACCAAATAAACCTGTTGGACTTTAACCTGGTGTTGTTAGCCTTCTCACTATATTCTCCAGTCCCACAGCACTGAATGGAGCTTTGGCTGGGCACCAAATTCTTCATTCTCGCTGGCAATGGTGGAGGGGTGTATAGCATCAGAGAATTACAGCCAATAAGTCTGAGGAAGGCTGAGATCTTGGGAGCTATTCTCCCAAAGTAGTTCTAAGTGCTGAATTGGCGGGAAAAATTGTATAAATCATGATTGCTTTTTCAGTGGGAGTTTAGAGTCGAACTATCAGCCTGTAGCTTGCTGGCCAGCTCAATTGCTGGCCAGCCTGGGACCCTGGCAGTGCTGCCCCTCCAACCACCCCCACCATGGCCCAATCGTGGCCCACATGACCATTCCCAGGCCAGCCCTGATCCCCCTCCTGTCCTGGTGCACCCCAATTTCCAGGCCCACCACCGCCCACCACCCTAGCAGTGATGATTCCCCCACCCCAGCAGATCCCCACCTCTACGGGAGACAGACCCACCCCCCCCCCACCCCACCCTAGCAGAACCCCCCCTCCCCCCAAGGGAGGCAGACACCCACCACCCCCAGCCCGCCCCGATTGCTGGCCTCTCTCCAGCCTCGACCAATCCTTTATAAAGAACAAAGAACAAAGAAAATTACAGCACAGGAAGAGGCCCTTCGGCCCTCCAAGCCTGCACCGACCATGCTGCCTGACTTAACTAAAACCCCGTACCCTTCCGGGGACTGCATCCCTCTATTCCCATCCAACTCATGTATTTGTCAAGACACCCTTTAAATGTCACTATCGTGTCCGCTTCCACTACTGCCCCTGGCAGCGAATTCCAGGCACCCTCTGTGTAAAACAACTTGCCTCGTACATCTCCTTTAAACCTTGCCCCTCACACCTTAAACCTATGCCCCCTGGTAATTGACTCTTCCGTCCTGGGAAATAGCTTCTGACTATCTACTCTGTCCATGCCCTCATAATCTTGTAGACTTCTATCAGGTCGCCCCTCAACCTCCGTCGTTCCAGTGAGAACAAACCAAGTCTCCCCAACCTCTCCTCATAGCTAATGCCCTCCATACCAGGCAACATCCTGGTAAATCTTTTCTGTACCCTCTCCAAAGCCTCCACATCCTTCTGGTAGTTGTCTGCAGAGTAACAGCGGGACCCTACCAGCATCATATAAAACAACTAGAAGTATTCAATCTTCGCTCTCTGAGATCTATTTGTAGCATCAAACGGCAGGACAAAATCCGGCGAAGTGTATCGAGGGGATGCTCATCAGAGCTCAGCCAATGCAGTACAAAGCCTCCATTCATCCCATCAACACTGATTTCTTATGCAGTATTGTGGTGAACCATCGTTGGTTACCACTGTGGGGTTATTCTAATGTTGCTGTTGGGTTAGGGTGTTGACACTGTGGGGTTGTTATAATGTTGTTGTTGGGTTAGGGTGTTTACACTGTGGGATTAATATACCTGTGGTGGATGCTGTTATGGCACATCCCAGTCGGGCCCCGCCTCCTGGGAGAGGTATAAGACCCTCTGCTCAGGCGGGACCCCTCCAGTCTGGAATGGTGTACTCGTGTTTAAATAGTTCCATTGTTTGTCAATAAAAGCCTTCAATTACTGAAGCCTTGTACCTCGTGCTTGATTGTCGCGCATCAATTTTATTGACAAACACGAAACTCTCGACAGAAAGGAGAGTATGGAGCAAATGCTAAAACCAGAGCGTCTGACGCTGGATCCACGTGCGGTCGGCGCCTCTAACACCTTCGACCACTGGCTGAAGTGTTTCGAGGACTACCTGGCAGCCTCTGCAGCAGTTACTACGGATAACGACAGACTCCAGGTCCTCCATGCGAGGGTAAGCGACACTGTCTACCTCGCGATTCGTGCGGCCACCACTTACCCGAGGGCCCTCGAGCTCTTGAAAAAGCGATACACGAGACCTCCCAACGAGATCCACGCTCATTACCTCTTCGCTACACGACGTCGGCAGTCGGGCGAAACCATGGAGGACTACGCCAATGAGCTCTTGCAGCTTGCCAGGGGCTGCGACTGCAAAGCTGTGTCGGCTGAGCAGTACATGTACGACCTCGCCCGAGATGCGTTTGTGGCAGGGGTAGGGTCTTCGTACATCCGGCTCAAGCTGTTGGAGAAAGGGAATCTCAACCTGATCCAAGCGATGAAGATGGCTGAAATGCTGGAGGCGGCGTCGAAAAGCTTGGCTCTGTATCCAGAGGACCACGTGGAGACAACGTGGCAGGAGCAGTCACAAATCCCTCCTCGCCCCACGGGCTCGCGCTCCCATATCGACCCGACGACGGCGGCAGCCCCAGGCGGCCCGCGGTGCTATGTTTGCGGAGGAGCCAAGCATCCACGGCAACAGTGTCCTGCTAAAACGGTGATCTGCAATCAGTGCGGTAAAAAGGGGCACTACGCGAAAGTCTGCAGATCGAAGCCCAAGAACGGCAGTGCAGCCTGTGACCCTCCAGAACGGAGATCATCTCCATCGGCGTCGCAGTACCCACGAGGTCCGACCACGTGCGAGCCCAGGACGACGCCATTGTGGCTGGCGGAGGAGGAGGATGACCACCAGGAGTCGCTACGCTTGGCGCCCTCACCCATGTGCGATTCATGGGGGCAGCCATCTTGGTCGACGACGACCAGGAGCGACCAGCAGGGGTCCTCAGCATCAACCTCGGCTGCCTGCAGTGACGTCCAAGGGCCAACGGTGGCGTCGATCACCCTGGACCAGGCTAAGCATCACAGGCTTGACTGTTCAATGATGAACATTAAGGTAAATGGTCGTACTGTGTATTGTCTGTTTGACAGTGGGAGCACCGAGAGTTTTATTCACCCTGACACTGCAAAGAGGTGTGGACTCCGGGTTCTACCTGCCAAGCAGACAATTTCTATGGCATCACGGTCCCGGTCTGTACCGATCCAAGGACATTGTGTGGTAACTCTGGAGGTGCAGGGCACAATTTACGAGCGATACAGGCTCCTTGTGTTGCCGCATCTTTGCGCGCCAATTCTCCTCGGACTAAACTTTATGGTCCACATGAAGAGTGTGATCCTACAGTACGGTGGGCCACTCCCTTCGCTGGCAGTAGGGAATCAGCCGCAGCCTCCAAATCGTCCAAAGCGCCCCGCATGCAATCTTTCCACACTAAAGATCACCACACCCTCTTTATTTAAGAATCTGGTACCAGGCTGCAAGCCCATCGCTACTAAAAGTAGGCGTTACAGTGCTGAAGACCGGATCTTTATCAGATCTGAGGTTCAGCGGCTCCTCAAAGAAGGGATCATACAGTCCAGCGTTAGTCCGTGGAGAGCACAGGTCGTGGTGGTTAAAAGCGGGAACAAACCCCGGATGGTCATCGACTACAGTCAGACCATTAATCGTTATACGCAGCTGGATGCGTATCCTCTCCCGCGCATATCTGATATGGTCAATCAGATTGCGCAGTACCGGGTGTTCTCCACCATAGACCTTAAGTCCGCCTACCACCAACTCCCCATCCGCCCAGAGGACCGACAATACACGGCTTTTGAGGCGGATGGTCGTCTGTATCAGTTTCTTAGGGTTCCATTTGGTGTCACCAATGGGGTCTCGGTCTTCCAGCGTGCTATGGACCGAATGGTGGACCAGAACGGGTTGCGGGCTACCTTCCCGTACCTGGATAATGTCACCATCTGCGGCCATGACCAGCAGGACCATGACACAAACCTCCAGAACTTTTTGCGCACTGCGTCTCGCCTGAATCTGACCTATAACAGGGAGAAGTGTGTATTCCGTACGCGCAGGTTAGCTATCCTGGGATACGTGGTGGAAAACGGGGTCATTGGCCCTGATCCAGACCATATGCGCCCCCTTACTGAACTTCCCTTGCCCGCTAGCGCAAAAGCACTGAGGAGATGCCTCGGCTTTTTCTCTTATTATGCGCAGTGGGTCCCCAACTACGCGGACAAAGCCGGTCCGCTCATCAAGTCCACGACTTTTCCACTCACGCCAGAGGCCCAATTGGCCTTCAAGGCTTTGAAAAGCGACATTGCGAAAGCCACGATGGACACGGTGGATGAATCCATCCCTTTTCAGGTGGAAAGTGATGCATCTGATTTCGCCCTGGCCGCCACACTAAACCAGGCAGGCAGGCCCGTCGCGTTTTTTTCCCGCACCCTTCAAGGTCCCGAAATTCGGCATTCAGCGGTGGAGAAGGAGGCCCAGGCCATTGTGGAGGCCGTCAGACACTGGCGCCATTACCTGGCGGGGAAGCGGTTCACCCTGATCACGGATCAGCGATCCGTGGCGTTTATGTTCAATAATACGCAGAGGGGCAAGATCAAGAATGACAAGATCTTGCGGTGGAGAATTGAGCTCTCCACCTATAATTACGATATTATGTATCGTCCAGGGAAACTCAATGAGCCCTCGGATGCCCTCTCGCGCGGAACATGCGCTACCATGCAGGAGGACCGCTTGAACGCCCTCCATAATGATCTGTGCCATCCTGGGGTCACTCGGCTCTACCACTTCATCAAAGCCCGCAACCTGCCCTACTCGGTGGAGGATGTCAGGTCAGTAACAAGAAGCTGTCGGAGTTGCGCGGAATGCAAACCGCACTTTTACCGACCTGAGCGGGCACAATTGGTCAAGGCCACTCGCCCCTTCGAGTGGCTGAGTGTGGATTTTAAGGGCCCCCTTCCCTCAACAGACCGGAACGTGTACTTTCTTAACATCATAGATGAGTACTCCCGGTTCCCGTTTGTTGTCCCCTGTGCGGACACGTCGACTGCCACGGTGATCAAGGCATTCCGTGATCTTTTTACCCTGTTCGGGTACCCCTGCTATATACATAGCGACAGGGGCTCGTCGTTCATGAGTAACGACTTGAGGCAATTCATGCTCTCATACGGGATTGCCTCTAGTAGAACCACGAGTTACAACCCTAGGGGCAACGGACAGGTGGAGAGAGAGAATGCTACAGTCTGGAAGGCTGTCCTATTGGCGCTGAAGTCCAAAGGCCTTCCAGTCTCCCATTGGCAGGAGGTCCTTCCAAATGCGCTTCACTCCATTCGCTCCCTCCTGTGTACGGCAACCAATGCTACTCCCCACGAGAGGATGTTCTCATTCCCTCGGAAGTCGTCCTCGGGGATATCTTTACCAGCCTGGTTGACGTACCCAGGACCCGTCCTTCTGCGGCGACATGTAAGGGCCCGCAAGTCCGACCCCTTGGTCGAACCGGTCCACCTCCTCCACGCCAACCCTCAGTATGCCTATGTGGCATATCCTGACGGGCGAGAGGACACAGTCTCGATCCGAGACCTGGCGACCGCAGGGGACGTAGCAACTCCTGTCGCTCCCATACCCCCTGTCACGAATCCCCTATCGCTTATTTCTTCCCCGGACGTGGCGCGGTTAGCACTGGGACCAGTGCATAACAGTTATACTCCCATGTACAGCTTGCCTGAGACTCGGAGATCGGCGCCACCACAGAAGGTACCGGGATCCCCTGCACCACCGCTTCACCAGGGTCAACCGGCCCGTGAGTCCTCGAGGGGACAGCCGGACGCTGTTTTGGAGAGAACGCCACCGCAAGCACCTGCTCCGGTGTCACAACCGGTGTTGAGGAGGTCACAGCGACGGTGCGGTCCTCCAGACCGTCTGGACTTGTAGATTTTTTTTGTATATATGTAGTCTGTTTTCGCACCCCGCCGGCCTTTGTTTTCAAAGGAGGGGTGAATGTGGTGAACCATCGTTGGTTACCACTGTGGGGTTATTCTAATGTTGCTGTTGGGTTAGGGTGTTGACACTGTGGGGTTGTTATAATGTTGTTGTTGGGCTAGGGTGTTTACACTGTGGGATTAATATACCTGTGGTGGATGCTGTTATGGCACATCCCAGTCGGGCCCCGCCTCCTGGGAGAGGTATAAGACTCTCTGCTCAGGCGGGACCCCTCCAGTCTGGAATGGTGTACTCGTGTTTAAATAGTTCCATTGTTTGTCAATAAAAGCCTTCAATTACTGAAGCCTTGTACCTCGTGCTTGATTGTCGCGCATCAAGTATTTGTAATCAGTTATGGAAATGGAGACTTGGCTTAAAAAGACCCTAAGATGTAAGAGCAGAATTAGGCTACTCAGCCTGTCGAGTCTGCTCTGCCATTCAATCATGGCTGATAAGTTTCTCAACCCCATTCTCCCGCTTTTTCCCCACAACACTTGATCCCATTACCAATCGAGAATCTATCTATCGCAGTCGTAAATGCATTTAATGACCTGGCCTCTGCAGCTCTCGGTGGCAATGAATTCCACAGATTCACCACCTGTGGCTGAAGAAATTCCCCCTTATCTCAGTTCAAAAGGGCCATCCCTTTACTCTGAGGCTTTGTCCTCGGGTCCTAGTCTCTCTCACTAATGAAAACATCTTCCCCATATCGACTCTATCCAGGCCTTTCATTATTCTGTAAGTTTCAATGAGATCCCCCCTCATCCTTCTATACTCCACTGAGTACAGACCCAGAGTACTCAGACGCTCCTCGTACATCAAGCTTTTCATTCCCAGAATCATTTTCATGAACCTCCTCTGAACCCTCTCCAAGGCCAGCACATCATTCCTTAGATACGTGGCCCAAAATTGCTTGCAACATTCCAAATGTGGTCTCACCAGAGCCTTATAAAGCCTCAGCAGTACATCCCTGCTTTTGTATTCTCATCCTCTCGAAATGAATGCTAACATTGTATTTGCTTTCCAAACTACCAAGTCAACCTGCAAGTTAACCTTAAGGGAATTCTGAACTAAAACATGCAAGTCCCTTTGCGCCTCCAATTTCTGAATTCTCTTCCCATTTAGAGAATAGTCTATGCGTCTATTCTTCCTACCAAAGTGCATAACCTCTCCCTTTCCCACATTGTATTCCATCTGCCACTTCTTTGCCCACTCTCCTAATCGGTCCAAGTCCTTCTGCAGCCTCTCCGCCTCTTCAACACTATCTGTCCCTCCACCTATCTTTGTATCATCTGCGAACGTAGCTACAATACCCTCAATTTCTTCATCTAGATCATTTATGTATAGAGTGAAATGTTGTGGTCCCAAAACTGACCCCTGCGCACCTCCAGTAGTCACCGGCTGCAATCCTGAAAAGGACCACTTTATTCCCACTCTCTGCCTTCTACCAGTCAGCCAATCTTCTATCCATGCTAGTACCTTGCATCTAACTCCTCCTGTGTGGCACCTTGTCAAAGGCCTTCTGGAATTCCAAGTAGATAATTTTATTTTTATTTATTTCCTAATGTCACAAGTAGGCTTACATTAACAGTGCAATGAAGTTACTGTGAAAATCACCTAGTTGCTGCAGTCTGGTGGCACCTGTTCTGTTACACTGAGGGAGAATTTAGCATGGCCAATCCACCTAACTGGCACATCTTTCGGACTGTGGGAGGAAACCAGAGCACCTGGAGGAAACCCACGGAAACACAGAGAGAATGTGCAGACTCCGCACAGGCAGTGATCCAAGCCAGGCATCAAACCTGGGTCCCTGGCGCTGTGAGGCAGCAGTACTAACCACTGTGCCACTGTGACGTCCACTGGCTCTCCTTTGTTGAACCTGCTCATTACCTCCTCAAAGAATTCTAACTGATTTGGCAGGCATGGTGAAACCATGGTGACTTCGTCCTATTTTACCATGCACTTCCAAGTATTCCGAAATCTCATCCTGAATAATGGACTCTGAAATCTTACCAACAATGCCACATGACTCGCCATCAACCAAGACTGTTTTTATTTCTGTTACTTAACACTCATCCGTCAAAGTGGCATGATAATCCGTTCATGTAATTTTGTTAACTCAGTTATAAATGCACGTTGCTGTTGAGTTCCTACATTGTTTTCTGCATCTTGTGTGAGCTCCATTCCCAGCATACTGGGTCTAATCAGCACTGTCTTACTCCCATCCTTTCTTGTTTTTGCCGAATGAGAATAGTCATGTTCACAAGGACAATAAATCTTCACAAGTTATTAATCAAAGGTGTAATTGGTTTATTCGATAGCTCATGAAGGGGTTTGCAGCTTCACTGTTTGCTTTGCCAACATTTGCATGTGTTGTGAGTGTAAGGGATATGTTGTTTGCTTCCTAATCTCATGCCCTAAAAGTCTTAAATGTATTAAAAATAAACTTAAACTTACTTAAAAAATCTCCACCTGCACCAAGCTCCAGGTGCCCATATCGATTAACTCTGGCATGCCTGGCCAGGTCGTGGCATCACCTCAAATAAGGTATTGTTTCTGGTTGGTAGTTGCTGAGCGACAGGGGAGGAAAGTCGTGCTTGGCAACATACCATAATCCTTTGCCATCATTTTTATGTGGTGGGCCGATAGTTTGCAAAATACATTGTGATGAATTGTGAGGTGATGGTGGAAGGAGAACATTTCTAAAACACATTTTGATCGGGGATTAGCCAAAGACCTCTTTACCATATTTTCTTTTGATTAATGGTCCAGCCTCACCTTGCAAAAGTATTGTGCACTAACATACTTTCCATCAGAAAATATCAAATTGTAGTGTTTGAACAGCTTATATATAAAAGGACAAGTCTTTCCATCCCCAACCTTCACCTGGAATGCTTATTGTGTGCCTGAGGTCTGATTTGATATTTCACGTGGGAGCTATAATGCTCTCTTAATCGCGCATGGCTAAACATGCTTTCAGCAACAGGGAGGAAGAACACCCCTGCAAACCCATCCCCCCCCCCCCCAACAAACAACTAGTGCTATTAAAAGGGATCAAAAACTATTATAAGGAGGTTGGTTGGCTCAGTCGGCTCGATGGCTAAAGTGTGATGCAGAATTATGCCAGTGGTGTGATTTCAATCCTTGTGGTATTTCATGGGAGTGCCTATTTCCGCGCCTTGCCCCTTGAGGGCACCACTTGGAGAGTAGTGCCCTTCAAGCTGTCTATAACCAATTATTGCTGGTGTGACCCATTCTGACCCATTGCCCTGACTTCACGTTTTCTGCACAAATTGTTTGCTCTCAGACAGGTGCACGAGTGAGCATTCCCTTTGGAATATGGGTTCTTTTCTGCCTATCCAAGAGGGCAATGGTTTAACATCACACCTAGGCTTCTGGTACTCCTCAGCATTGCACTGGAGTGTCATCCACAATCATGTGCTGAAGTCTCTGAAACGGGACTTGAATCCACAAGTGTCTGAGAGTGTTACCATTGAGCCACAAATAAAATGCTACTGAAGCACTCACCTGTTTTATTCTGGCATCTCCTCGGCACATTCTCCCCCAACTGGAAATGAATACTGAATAATGCAATACAGGTTGTTCCCATTTTTCCCCACTGTTAAGCCTCAAACAGGTGCAAACAGGTTATTTTGATGAAGAAGTTAGAGACTTTTTATATCTTCCCCATGTACATTGTATTGCACTGTTTCACTTTTTTTTTCTTTATTCTTTCGTGGGATGTGGGCGTCTCAGGCAAGGATGGCATTTCTTACCCATCCTTAATTGCTCTTGAACTGAGTGGTCTGCTGGACCATTTCAGAGGACAGTTAAGAGTCAACTACATTGATGGGGGCCTGCAGTCACATGTATCCCAGGCTGGGGAAGGCTGACAGATTTTCTATGCTGAAGGACAATAGTGAACTGGACAGATTTTTGCAACAATTGCTCATAGTTTCACAGTCTCAGATTAACTTTATATTCCAAATATATTAATTGAATTTAAATTCCACCAGCTGCCAAGAGATTTGAACGCAAATGTCCAGAGCATTTGCTTGGGTTTCTGGATTACTCTGAACGTGATATTACCACTATGCCACTATACCCTTCTGATTATTACTATCTACTACTTTTAAGGCACTCTTCCCTTTTCACTGGAATCTATCACTGTAAATCCAAACAAACCCAGACTTTCAGAGGATCTATCATACTTAATATTCTCTTACAACCCAATTCTCTTCAAACCCGATGCCAGGGGTAATTCTGCCAAATTGCTTACCCATTCAAAACAATCTGAATTTCGGCAAAATTAAGGTACTAAGGAGGGTTTGTTTTAGACACTTACATTTCAATTGACTATGGGAGCATGGGTCTGGATGTTTGTCAATCACGTGTTTGCAATATCCACCAATGTGCCAGGTGTTGACAAATATAGCAGCAATCCCTTCTGAGATTTCCATACTGCTCTTAAAATCATCCTTTGAATCTCCATTGAAATTACCACATAACCCTGCAAGAGAATAAATGGTGTACATTTATTGGTTGAAATCATAGAATCCCTACAGTGCTGAAGGAGGCCATTCAGTCCAATGAGTCTGCACCGACTACAATCCCACCCCGCCCCTATCCCTGTAGCCCCACGTATTTACCCTGCTAGTCCTGACACTGAGGGTCAATTTAGCTTGGCCAAATAACCTGACCCGCACATCTTTGGACTGTGGGAGGAAACCAGAGCATCCAGAGGAAACCCACGCAGACGTGTGGAAAATGCGCAAACTCCACGCAGACAGTGACCCAAGCCAGGAATTGAACCCAGGTCCCCGGTGCTGTGAGGCAGCAGTGCTAACCACTGTGCCACCCCAGATCCAGGTCAGATCCTGTCAAGTTAAATTTGTCATTGTGAGTTGCTACAGCACAGCCATAACCAGCAAACAGCACCGAAGACTGACGAGAGATGGGTTTGTATCCACCACCTAGTTCCACATCACAAACTTCTTAACTTAACTATATAAACAAGCAGATAAGGGATGCGTGTAAAAACGGAACGGCAATAATCATGGGGGACTTCAACATGCACATTGACTGGCAGACTCAAGTCGGTAAGGGTGGAATGGAGGAAGAGTTCTTAGAATGCTGTCGGGATAGTTTCCTTGAACAGCATGTTACGGAACCGACGAGGGAACGAGCTATTTTGGATCTGGTATTGTGTAACGAGGTAGGTAGAATTAAGGATCTTATTGTGAAGGACCCTCTTGGGTCTAGTGACCACAATATGGTCGAATTTCTGATTCAGATGGAAGAGGAGAAAGTTTGGTCCCAAACCAGTGTCCTCTGTTTGAACAGAGGGAAATATGATAGGATGAGGGATGAATTGGCTAAGGTAGACTGGGAGAGCAGGCTGGCAGGTAGGATAGCTGAGGAACAGTGGAGGATTTTTAAGGAGATCCTTTTCAGTTCTCAGCAAAAATATATTCCAGCAAAAAACAAGGATTGTAAGAAAAGGGAGAACCAGCCGTGGATAACGAAGGAAATAAAGGAGAGTATTAAAATAAAAACAGCTGCGTACAGAGTGGCCAAAAATAGTGGAGAAACAAGTGATTGGGAAAAATTTAAGAAACAACAAAGAGAGACTAAGAAAGCGATAAAGAAAGGAAGGATAGACTATGAAGCTAGGCTAGCAATTAATATAAAAAATGATAGTAAGAGTTTTTATAAATATATAAAAAGGAATAGAGTGGCTAGAGTGAATGTTGGACCCTTGGAGGACGAGAGGGGGGAGTTAATAGTGGGAAATGAGGATATGGCTGAGTCTTTAAATAAGTTTTTTGTGTCGGTCTTCACGGTGGAGGACACAAATAGTTTGCCAAATATTAACGATAGAGGGTTGGCAGCAGGAGAAATACTTAATACAATTAATGTTACCAGAGAGGCAGTGCTGGGTAGACTAATGGGACTGAAGGTGGACAAGTCCCCGGGTCCGGATGGAATGCATCCCAGGGTATTGAAAGAAATGTCAGAGGTAATAGTGGATGCGTTAGTGATTATTTATCAAAACTCGTTGCATTCTGGGGTAGTGCCGGTTGATTGGAAAACGGCTAATGTTACGCCGCTGTTTAAAAAAGGAAGGAGACAAAAGGCGGGTAACTATAGGCCGGTCAGCTTAACGTCTGTAGTAGGGAAAATGCTGGAATCCATTATTAAAGAGGAGATAGCAGGGCATCTGGATAGAAATGGTTTGATCAATCAGACGCAGCATGGATTCATGAGGGGAAAGTCGTGCTTGACGAACATGTTGGATTTTTATGAAGATGTGACTAGGGCGGTTGATGGAGGAGAACCGGTGGATGCGGTGTTTTTGGATTTCCAAAAGGCGTTTGATAAGGTGCCCCATAAAAGGCTGCTGAAGAAGATTAGGGCACACGGAGTTGGGGGTAGTGTGTTAAAGTGGATTGGGGACTGGCTATCCGACAGGAAGCAAAGAGTCGGAATAAATGGGTGTTTTTCCGGTTGGAGGAAGGTAACTAGTGGCGTGCCGCAGGGATCGGTACTCGGGCCGCAACTGTTTACCATTTATATAGATGATCTGGAGGAGGGGACGGAGTGTAGGGTAACGAAGTTTGCAGACGACACAAAGATAAGTGGAAAAGTGAATCGTGTGGAGGACGGAGAAGATCTGCAGAGAGATTTGGACAGGCTGAGTGAGTGGGCGAGGATATGGCAAATGGAGTATAACGTTGAGAAATGCGAGGTCATACACTTTGGAGGAAATAATAACAAATGGGATTACTATCTCAATGGAAACAAATTAAAACATGCTACCGTGCAAAGGGACCTGGGGGTCCTTGTGCATGAGACGCAAAAGCCCAGTCTGCAGGTACAACAGGTGATCAAGAAGGCAAATGGGATGTTGGCCTATATTGCGAAGGGCATAGAATATAAAAGCAGGGATGTCTTGATGCACCTGTACAGGGCATTGGTGAGGCCGCAGCTGGAATACTGTGTGCAGTATTGGTCCCCTTATATGAGGAAGGATATATTGGCATTGGAGGGAGTGCAGAGAAGGTTCACCAGGTTGATACCGGAGATGAGGGGTTTGGATTATGAGGAGAGGCTGAGGAGATTGGGTTTGTACTCGTTGGAGTTTAGAAGGATGAGGGGGGATCTTATGGAGACTTATAAGATAATGCGGGGGTTGGATAGGGTGGAGGCGGAGAGATTCTTTCCACTTAGTAAGGAAGTTAAAACTAGAGGACACAGCCTCAAAATAAAGGGGGGTCGGTTTAAGACAGAGTTGAGGAGGAACTTCTTCTCCCAGAGGGTGGTGAATCTCTGGAATTCTCTGCCCACTGATGTGGTGGAGGCTACCTCGCTGAATATGTTTAAAGCGCGGATGGATGGATTCCTGATCGGTAAGGGAATTAAGAGTTATGGGGATCAGGCGGGTAAGTGGTACTGATCCACGTCAGATCAGCCATGATCTTATTGAATGGCGGGGCAGGCTCGAGGGGCTAGATGGCCTACTCCTGCTCCTATTTCTTATGTTCTTATGTTCTTATGTCTATGAGCTGATCAAAGGCTGTGTGTAGAACAAATACAATGAATGGTTGCTCTTGTTTTTAAAATAAGAATATTAAAATGTAAGCAGACTACCAGAGCTTTCGGTCTGGTCATTGCAGTCCTTCATCTTACTCCCACTCTGATTTTACTGCAGTGTTTCAATGAAACTCAACATAAACCAGGAAACAGCACTTTGTCTTTAAATCGTGCGTTTTATAGTCTCCTGAATTCAATATTGTGCTCAACAATTTTGAAGTGTAGTCACTTATTTTGTTCTCTCTGTCCTTGTAAGGTTTCACTTTTCATTTTTTTCTCTTTTTTTCCCTTTTCTTTGTTTTCGGGCAGCAGTTGTATATGATCCTGCCATTCACACCTCCCCTACACAGATCTTTTGTTTTGTATTTACTAATCACGTGCTAGTGATTACTATCCTTCCAGGGTAGCAAATAAGGGGAAATCAGTCATAGGATTCGTAATGAAAAAGTCCTTCACCGGTAGGATTTATAAGGCTAAATTGAGGCTAGTTGCTGGTTGAAGAACAACTGGGTGATGTAGACATTAAAATGAACTCTGCCACAGCTGAATAAAAACCTTTTCAGCTCTTTTGGTCACATTCTTAATTGGAGCATAAATCAACAAAAATGCTGCATTTGTATTGGGAAATATTTTCCTTTGAGATGTGTTTCTGAAACTGCCAGATTCAGGAGGAAAACTATGGAAAGAAAACAAACTACTCTGTGGCCTGAATGATTCTTCGAGGGTGTGGTTTTTTTGTGAAACTGGATTGTGTTCAGTTAAAAGCAGATCCTGCCGTTTATTATCAGAAAGGAAAACCTGCAGATATCTTCACGATGCTTGCTGATGATTTCTTACTGCAGCTTGAGAGAATGATTAGAGGAGAAATAAAAATTTGGAGTCAGGCTTGGAGCTTTGAAATACATTGGGCTGGATTTTACAGCCTCACTCGTCCCAAAACTGTGAAATCCTGCCCAAGGTCAGCGGACCTTCCCATTGTCCGCCCCTCACCCACTCCAAGTTCCGTGGCAGTAAAATTCTGGCCTCTGGTTTAGATATTAAATAGATCAAGTCTGAATTAACTTTAAATTAGCATTTCTATTTAGAAAGTTAAAAGCGATTCTGAAGATCCTGGAATCAGAAACAAAAACAGAAAATGCTAGAAAATCTCAGCAGGTTTGACAGCATCGGTGAAGAGTGAAGAGAGAGAATGTTTCAAATCTGAATGACTCTTCATTGAGTTTTAAGGTTTTTCTCTTTCTCTAAACTAGGGTGATAGTTTAGCCTAGGATCTAAGAAGTACGATATTAAATTTCTAGCTTAGCAAATAAAATTCCTTGTTCTAACAACAAATAATCATTGAATAAAGACTTTAATTAAATAAATAAAACAAGGTGAGAATAACACAATGGCAGAGCAAGCTGTGTCTGGACTGCAGAACTTGGGTGCCTGTGGACAGCCAGACTGTCCCAAACCAACACATCTGCAGGAGATAGTTTTATCTCAAATCTCTGTGGTTAAGTCATTCAATTGGCGTGTAAGTTGGAGAAATCCTGACACATAGGAGGGAGGGGGTAGTTTCCGAATAGTTTTATCTAGAAACTTGTCACACCCCAGAGGAAAACACAGATGCAGGAAAGGGAGGCTGTGATTGATTGGGAACTAAGTAGAAGGAATTTGGGGAAGATTGAGAAAAAGGTCTGGACACTTGTCCTGACCAACAAATACAATGTACACACTGCCTGTGAAGTCAAAGAGAGACTGCAGGGAGACTAATCACGATGCAGACCAAGGCACCTTGGATCAGAAGGCTGCCCAGGCTGAGGAAGAGGAGAATAACAGCACTGCAGGGGGTTCAAAAAGGCAGCTCACTACCACCCTCTCAAGGGGAATGAGGGATGGGCAATGAATGCTGGCCTAGCTAGCCATGGCCACATCTCTTACCTGAATAAAAAGTGAGGTAATAATCGGAGACGCCATATTTCAGGAATAGATAGTGTCCCCTGCATCAATGAAAGGGAATCTGGAAGAGTGTAATAATTCAGTCAAACGCCAGTTTTCTATCACCAAATACCCTTGAATTGTGCACTGAAGAGAAGGGGTGCACCTACTGCTTACAGCTACATAGTCTGCACTTCAAGACCTACAACAATGGTCCGTGGTGAGCAGCTGGTTTAAAACCTTCCACTCCTCTAACCGCTTCTCATTGTTTGAGCCTCTGCTCACTCAGTAAGGAAGTTTGTAATACATGAAGCCCATGGGGAGATCTATCAATGATCCCCCATAACCTTTGTGGTCATCATATCATCCGTTCCCCTTTGGATCTGTATCTCTTTTAGCACCTCCACTGTGAGAAGCTCCTTACATCACTTAGCAGTGATCTGAGGTCTGTCAAAGGCAGAGCTGGGTCAGGTGGTGTAAAACAAAAATGGGACCTTCATTTTTGTAGGGACTGTCAGAGAGTCACTGATGCGGGTTTCTCCTCAGGTTCTGTCTCAGCATGGAGGCCCACTTCTTCAACCTTCATCTCCGAATCCATTAACTATCTGGAGGGGCTAATGTGGAGTCAGCTTCGAGCTGACACTGGCAGCTGCCTCTTCATGGCCTGAAGTGAGGCGTGCTCGGGCATGGTCTCCCTGGCTCTGAGATGACCCAAGCGCTAACCTGGAATTTGACCTTTTAAGAAACTGGTCCCGATTTCCACACAAAGATCCCAGGGACCAAACTGGGACCATCCCCGAGGTTTCTCACTTGAATCTGATCATCTATTGCAAAAGTTTGTTCTGTCCTTGCAGAATTGTAATTTTTTTTTTGCTGGCATTCCATCTTCCACGCTAAGTTTGAGAATAGCAGGTTTAATCTGGTATGAAGCCATTGTTCCATTAATAGCACCACTGGGGTACCACCTGTTGTTGTGCATATTGTGGTCCTGCAATCAAACAGAAATCATGCCAGTTTGTTCTCCGTCGATTGTGCCGGTTGTTGCCAGTTGCCATTTTTGAAGGTTTGAACCACCCGTTCTGCTCGTCCATTTGACAATGGTGATAAGGTCCAGTTCAGATGTATGAGATATTATTGGAGAGCACAAAGTTCTGGAAATCACCTCGCGTAAAGGCCGTGCCATTATCAAGAGCCAGATCTTCCAGTATTCCGCGTGTACTGAAGCTTTGTCGTGATTTCTCGATTGTAGTCTGAGACATTGTGGAATTCATGCAGTGCACCTCCAACCACTTGGAATGTGCATCTACCATGATCAAATACATGGAACTCATAAAGGGCCCCACAAAGTCCACATGTACACCCATCCATGACTTGCCAGGCCACTCCCATGGGTGTAGGGAGACTGAGGGAGGGAGTATTTTATTTTCCTGGCATAGGTGACATTACTTCATCGAGTCTATGGTGTCAGAGTCAAGACCGGACCATCAGTCTCCTAGCCAGCATTTTCATTTTGGATCCTCCTTTATGTAGTTCTGTTAATACTGAACATGTCTTGGGTGCGGAAAAATTACTTGGGACCCCCAAAGAATGATCCTTTCCTCAACACTTAAGTACACCTTTCTTAATAATGTAGGGTGTCATTTCTTCGGAGGTTCGTCTTTGGAATCCACAGTGTAGTCTCATGTGCCTTATTTTAGATTAAGTTTAGATTATTTTGGGTGGGGCCTTAATCTGTCTTGCTGACACTATCGGCTCCAAAATATTCAGAGTCATCACAACCTCTTCCAATGCTGGTAAAAGAGCCAGGCTTGTGGACAATGGGAGGTGACTCAGTGCGTCAGCATTAGCTATCCGGGTTCCAGGGCGGTGTTCAATAACAAGGCCCAGCACTGTATCTGAGTGGAGGCGATACGGGGGTTTGCCTTGCCCTCTTTGAAAAGGCCCAAGTAGAGTTTATGGTCTGCAACTATAAGAAAAGGTTTACTATAGATGTATTGATGGAACTTTTTCACACCAAATATAACCGTCAACCCTTCTGTCTCAATCAGAGAATACCTTCTCTCCACGTCCAAAAGGGTCCTGTAGGCATACGTGGTGGGCGTTACCGCCCCCTCTTTCCAGCAAATTGACAGTATGGCTCTGACCCTGTACAGGGAAGCATCACAAGTCAATAGAAGTTCTTTCCAAGATTCAAAATGGGCTAGTAGAATAAATGACAGTAGCTGACGTTTAACTTTAGAAACAACCTCTGCCTGCGGAGCTTCCCAGGACAATCTATGGTATTTTTGTAGAAGGGCATGCAAAGAGGCCAGCATGGAAGCCAAGTTCACAACAAATTTTCCATACTAGTTTACTAATCCCAGGAAGGATTTCAACTCCATGGTGTTCCTTGGGGTTGGTGCTTCCTTGATGGCCTTTACCTTATCCTCTATGAGATCTGACCCTTTGCCATCTACCGGGTAGCCTAAATAGGTTACTTCAGCCGCTTGGAAAATGTATTTCTCCCTCTTCAAGCAAACTCCTGCTCTGGAAAATCTCTGCAAACTTGTTCTAAGTTGGCCATGTGTTCCTGTTCCAAAGCCACTTTGACCAAGACATCATCTAAGCATACTGCTACCTTAGGTAGCCTTTGAAGAATGTTCTCCATAACTCTTTGGAAAAAGCTGCATGCTGACGAGATCCCAAAGGGCAAGCAAGCATACTCATAGCATCCCTTATGTCACATATTTCTGGGAGGACTCATCTAATTCAAGCTGAGAATAGGCATGGCTCATGTCCAGCTTGGAGAACATCTTGTTGCCTCTTAACGTAGTGTACAGATCTTCGATACGGGGCATGGGGTACCTATCAAGTTTGGAGATCCGTTTGACTGTTAGTTTATCGTCCCCACAAGACAAACTGATTTGTCTGGCTTAACAACAGGGATCTGTGTGCGCAGTCCATTCTGCAAACTGCATGTGCCTTATTATACCTTGTTAGAGGAAATTAGGATAACCTGATACTAAAAGACGAATAAATCGGGATTGACTAATTTAGAAATAAATATAGTACAGAAAAGGTATTAAGTACCTGAAAATACAGAGGTACAGTGCATAAAACACACAGAACTACTGTTAGAGATGTTAAATATTCTGTGCACCTTGACCAAATACAGACTGCCCCAAGGCATAATGAATTGAAAGCTAAGTGAGATGAACCACATTCTGTAAGAACAATACAGCCACAGAGCACAGTTTTTATCAATATAGGTTACAAGATCCCAGACACGAACATGAATGGAGCAATTCCATAAGAAATGCTCAGCAGACAGTGAGAACAAGAACTTTTGAACTCTACAATCTACGTAACTGAGAGAGTGGGAAAGTACCTTTGAACTCTATAACCTGCGTAATCAAAGTTGCTAAGAGACAAGTGGGCGGGAGCTTCCAGATTCTATGGGCCAATGAATTCTCATGCTGCTAGAGAATAGAATGTAATTGGCCAAGGTAAATAGTCCGTGTTAACATGATTGGTCCATCCTATTAAGATGGACAGAGTAGGCAGGCAAATGATTTCTGAAAATGTATAATTGCAGAACATCTTGATAATTAGAGTAGTTTCAGTTGTCTCAAAGTGCTCGCCGTTCATGGTGGAACCAGGCCTGGGCAATAAAGTACACCTTCAAACCAGAATTACTGTCTCCGGCCAGTTCTTTGTATTTGCTGAGCTGTACTAATAAAGAGAAATCTCCTGCATGAAGCCAGCAAAATACATAGGTTTCTGAAAAACCCCTAAATACCTAAACTTTCAAGGCGCCCCAGTTCAGTTTCCACCTTCTCCAGCCTGGAGTATGGGACTGGTCTAATTCTGAAATACCCAGGTGTAGTGTCAGTGTCAACATAGTTCTTGGTCTTGGTCCTTTTTATTTTTCCCAGGTCCTCTTGGAAAACACTAGGGTTTCTACTAATAACTTTGTACAGTCCTCCCACATCTAGCCTGAAGATCTCGAAGCAGTTCAGCCAGAACTGCTGGAGTCAATTTCTCCCCATAAGGCTTGGTCCGTGCCCCCATCCAGTAAAAAATGGGAGGCTAGCTGATTGTTGCCTGTAAGTTACTAGGGCCATTGTGGTGCCTTTCATTTGTAAAGGTTCCCCCGCGTAGGTGGCTAGTCTGGCCTTCATATCCTCCAACCTCAGGAGTTGAATGCCAAACTGAAGACTCTTTTTTTTTGTTGCTCGATAACAGAGACTGAAGCACCTGTGTCCACCTCCATCTTCAAGGGATGGCCATTCACCAGTAAATGCGAAGGTGATAGCCTAGTGGTATTATCGCGAGACTATTAATCCAGAAACTCAGCTAATGTTTTCTGGGGACCAGTGTTCGAACCTAGCCATGGCAGGTGGTGGAATTTGAATTCAATAAAAAATATCTGGAATTAAGATCTACTGATGATCTTGAAACTATTGTCGATTGTCAGAAAAACCCATCTGGTTCATTAATGTCCTTTGGGGAAGGCAATCTGCCGTCCTTACCTGGTCTGGCCTACATGTGACTCCAGAGCCACAGCAATGGGGTTGACTCTCAACTGCCCTCTGAAATGGCCTACAAGCCACTCAGTTGTAACAATCGCTACAAAGTCTCAACAAAGAAATTAAACTGGACGGACCACCTGGCATTGACCTAGGCACTGGAAAAGACAACGGCAAAACAACAGCCCTGTCAACCCTGCAAAGTCCTCCTTACTAACATCTGGGAGCTAGTGACAAAATTGGGAGAGCCGTCTCACAGACTAGTCAAGCAGCAGCCTGACATAGTCATTCTCACGGAATCATACCTTACAGATAACACCCCTGACACCACCATTACCATCCCTGGTATATCCTGAACCACCGGTAGGGCAGACCCAGCAGAGGTGGCAGCTCAGTGGTATACAGCCAGGAGGGAGTTGCCCTGGGAGTCCTTAACATGAACTTTGGACCCCATGAAGGCTTCAGGTCAAACATGGGCAAGGAAACCTCTTACTGGTTACCACGTACCGTCCCCCTTCGGCTGATGAATTAGTAATCCTCCATGTTGAACAACACTTGGAAGAAGTACTGAGGGTGGCAAGGGCGCAAAATATACTCTGGTGGCGTACTTCAATGTCCACCATCAAGAGTGGCTCGGTAGCAGCACTACTGATCGAGCTGGTCGGGTCCTAAGGATATAACTGCTAGACTGGGGTCTGCAACAGGTGGTGAAGGAACCAACAAGAGGAAATAACATACTTGACCTCACCCTTACCAATCTGCAAGCTGCAGATGCATCTGTCCATGACAGTATCGGTAAGAGTGACCACCGCACAGTCCTTGTGGAGACAAAGTCCTGCATTCACATTGAGAATAACCTCCATTGTGTTTTGTGGCATTATCACCTTGCTAAATGGGACAGACTTTGAACAGATCTCGAAACTCAATGAGATGCTGTAGGCCATCAACAGCAGTAGAACTGTACAATCTGCAACCTCAAGGCCTGTCATATCCCCCACTCAACCATTACCATCAAACCAGGGGATCAACCCTGATTCAATGGAGAGTGCAGGAGGGCATGCCAGGAGCAGCACAAAGCATACCTAAAAATGAGCTGTCAACCTGGTGAAGCTACCAAACCGGACTACTTGCATGCCAAATGGCATATACAGATACCGATAAACAGATCCCACAACCAACGGATCAGATCTAAGCTCTCCAGTCGTGAATGGTGGTGGACAATTAAACAACTCACTGGAGGAGAAGGCTCTACAAATGTCCCCAATGCTCAATGATAGAGGAGCCCAGCACATCAGTGCAAAGATAAGGCTGAAGCATTGGCAGCAATCTTTAGCCAGAATTGCCGAGTGGATGATCCATCTTGGCCTCCTTCAGAGCTCCCCAGCATCTCAGATGCCAGTCTCCAGCCAATTCAATTCATTCCACATTATATCAAGAAACGGTTGAAGGCACTGGATACTGCAAAGGCAATGGGCCCTGATAACATTCCGGCAATAGTATTGAAGACTTGTGCTCTGGAGCTTGCTGCTCCCGTAGCCAAGCTCTTCCAGTACAATTACAACACTGGCATCTACCCGACAATGTGGAAAATTGCCCAGGTATGTCCTGTACACAAAAAGCAGGACAAATCCAACATGGCCAATTGCCGCCCAATCAGTCTACTCTCAATCATCAGTAAAGTGATGGAAGGGGTCATCAACAATGCTATCAAGCAGCACCTACTGAGGAATAACATACTCAGTGACGCCCAGTTTGGGTTTCGCCAGGTCACTCAGCTCCTGACCTCATTACAGCCTTGGTACAAACATGGACGAAAGAGCTGAATTCCAGAGGTGAGGTGAGAGTGATTGCCCTTGACATCAAAGCTACATTCGACTGAAGGTGGCATCAAGGAACCCCAACAAAACTGGAATCAATGGGTATCAGGGGGCAAACTCGCCACTAGTTGGAGTCATACCTGGTACATAGGAAAATGGTTGTGGTTGTGGAGGGTCAGTCATCTCAGCTCCAGGACATCTCTGCAGAAGTCCCTCAGGTTAGTGTCCTAGGCCCAACCATCTTCAGCTGCTTCATCAATGACCTGCCCTCCGTCATAACATTTGATCTGATTTGATTCATTATTGTCACATGAATTAGCATACAGTAAAAAGTATTGTTTCTTGCGTGCTATACAGACAAAGCATACCGTTCATAGAGAAGGAAACAAGAGAGTGCAAAATGTAGTGTTACAGTTATAACTAGGGTGTAGAGAAAGATCAACTTAATGCAAGGTGGGTCCATTCAAAAGTCTGATAGCAGCAGAGAAGAAGCTGCTCTTGAGTCGGTTGGTACGTGACCTCAGACTTTTGCATCTTTTTCCCGATGGAAGAAGGTGGAAGAGAGAATGTCCGGCGAGCGTGGAGTCCTTAATTATGCTGGCTGCTTTGCCGAGGCAGCGGGAAGTGTAGACAGAGTCAATGGATGGGAGGCTGGTTTGCGTGATGGATTGGGCTAAATTCACGACCTTTTGTAGTTTCTTGCAGTCTTGGGCAGAGCAGGAGTCATACCAAGCTGTGATACAACCAGAGAGAATGCTTTCTATGGTGCATCTGTAAAAATTGGTGAGAATCGTAGCTGACGTGCCAAATTTCCTTAGTCTTTTGAGAAAGTAGAGATGCTGGTGGGCTTTCTTAACTATAGTGTCAGCATGGAGGGACCAGGACAGGTTGTTGGTGATCTGGACGCCTAAAAACCTGAAGCTCTCGACCCTTTCTACTCCGTCCCTGTTGATGTAGATAGGGGCATGTTCTCCTCTAAGCTTCCTGATGTCATAAGGTCAGAAGTGGGGACGTTAGCCGATGATTGCACAATGTTCAGCACCATTCGCGAGTCCTCAGACACTGAAGCAGTCCATGTTCAAATGCAGCAAGACCTGGACAATATCCAGGCTCAGACTGACAAGTGGCAAGTAACATTGAGCCACACAAATGTCAGACAATGACCACCACCAATAAGAGACACTCTAACCACCACCCCTTGACATTCAATGTTGTTACCATCACTGAATCCCCCACTATCCATCCTAACCCATCCTTGGGGTTACTATTGACCAGAAACTCAACTGTACTTGTCACATAAACACAGTGGCTACAAGAGCAGGTCAGAGGCTAGGAATACTGCAGCGAGTAACTCACCTCCTGACTCCCCAAAGCCTAAACACCATCTATAAGGCACAAGTCAGGAGTGTGATGGAATACTCCCCACTTGCCTGGATGGGTGCAGCTCCAACAACACTCAAGAAGCTTAGCACCATCCAAGACAAAGCAGCCCGCTTGATTGGCACCAGATCTACAAACATCCACTCCCTCCACCACTGTTGCTCAGTAGCAGCAGTGTGTGCTATCTACAAGATGCACGGCAGCAATTCACTAATATCCTTAGACAGCACCTTCCAAACCATGGCCTCTTCCATCTAGAAAGACAACGGCAGCAAATACATGGAAACACCACCACCTGCAAGTTCCCCTCCAAGCCACTCACTGTTCTGACTTGGAAATATATCGCTGTTCCTTCGCAGTCGCTGGGTCAAAATCCTGGAATTCCCTCCCTAACGGCATTGTGGGTCAACCCACAGAACATGGACTACAGCAATTCAAGAAGCCAGCTCATCACCACCCTCTCAAGGGCAACTAGGGATGGGCAATAAATGCTGGCTAGCTAGTGACGCCCATGTCCCACAAATGAATAAAAAAAAATTTCCACATTATTGGGGCCACTTTTGTTATGATGATGCATTTAGAACATAGAACATAGAACAGTACAGCACAGAACAGGCCCTTCGGCCACGATGTTGTGCCGAGCTTTATCTGAAACTAAGATCAAGCTACCCCACTCCCTATCATCCTGGTGCGCTCCATGTGCCTATCCAATAACCGCTTAAATGTTCCTAAAGTGTCTGACTCCACTATCACTGCAGGCAGTCCATTCCACACTCCAACCACTCTCGGCGTAAAGAACCTACCTCTGATATCCTTCCTATATCTCCCACCACGAACCCTATAGTTATGCCCCCTTGTAATAGCTCCATCCACCCGAGGAAATAGTCTTTGAACGTTCACTCTATCTATCCCCTTCATCATTTTATAAACCTCTATTAAGTCTCCCCTCAGCCTCCTCCGCTCCAGAGAGAACAGCCCTAGCTCCCTCAACCTTTCCTCATAAGACCTACCCTCCAAACCAGGCAGCATCCTGGTAAATCTCCTCTGCACTCTTTCCAGCGCTTCCACATCCTTCTTATAGTGAGGTGACCAGAACTGCACACAATATTCCAAATGTGGTCTCACCAAGGTCCTGTACAGTTGCAGCATAACCCCACGGCTCTTAAACTCCAACCCCCTGTTAATAAAAGCTAACACACTATAGGCCTTCTTCACAGCTCTATCCACTTGAGTGGCAACCTTTAGAGATCTGTGGATATGGACCCCAAGATCTCTCTGTTCCTCCACAGTCTTCAGAACCCGACCTTTGACCCTGTAATCCACATTTAAATTAGTCCTACCAAAATGAATCACCTCACATTTATCAGGGTTAAACTCCATTTGCCATTTTTCAGCCCAGCTTTGCATCCTATCTATGTCTCTTTGCAGCCTACAACAGCCCTCCACCTCATCCACTACTCCACCAATCTTGGTGTCATCAGCAAATTTACTGATCCACCCTTCAGCCCCCTCCTCTAAGTCATTAATAAAAATCACAAAGAGCAGAGGACCAAGCACCGATCCCTGCGGCACTCCGCTAGCAACCTGCCTCCAGTCTGAAAATTTTCCATCGACCACCACCCTCTGTCTTCGATCAGACAGCCAGTTACCTATCCAATCAGCCAACTTTCCCTCTATCCCACACCTCCTCACTTTCATCATAAGCCGACCATGGGGGACCTTATCAAACGCCTTACTAAAATCCATGTATATGACATCAACTGCCCTACCTTCATCAACGCACTTAGTTACCTCCTCAAAAAATTCTATCAAATTTGTGAGGCACGACTTGCCCTTCATGAATCCGTGCTGACTATCCCGGATTAATCTGCATCTTTCTAAAAGGTCGTAAATCCCATCTCTAAGGACCTTTTCCATCAATTTACCAATCACCGAAGTAAGACTAACCGGTCTATAATTACCAGGGTCATTTCTATTCCCTTTCTTAAACAGAGGAATTTTTAATTTGAGTTGCAATGTCGCAGTCTCTGGAACAGGGGATACCTGCATGGTATAAAAGTTATGGGCCTCGGGTTTTTCATTCGAAGCACACATTTTTTTCTGTTCCTGAAACTTCACCCTGGCTGTGTTGTTTGACAGTGCTTGCAATAATCCATTGTCTGGAAACCGCACCTTTCTGGAGTATGTTCTTTAATACCATTAGGGTTGCCACTGCCTTCCTTGACTATCTGGTGATATCACTCGTGTTTCTAAATCGATAAGATCCCTTTAACATCTGGTTTACACAAGCACTCTCCACTGAGGATTCACTACACGGGTTCCTGCCCCTAATTGGAGGACACTGCTGCCTGAAGCCCCTTGTAGTTCCTGAGCCCCTTTTTCTGTGTTCTCAAGCCAAATGGCTATTTCAATGGCCTTTTTTTCAATCCGAATTGGGTTCTGTCAACAGCTTCTCTGGGTTAGATCATTTATGCCACATAACAATCTGTGTCGCAATGTCTAATTAAGAGGCGGCCCAAATTTGCAATATTCGGCCAACTTCCGTAACCTTACCTAGCCTAAGACTCAGTGACAGGTTCTCCGAAGTTCTCCCAGCCATATTGAAGCAATATCTCTGGAGGATTACAGAGGGCTTCAGGTCGTAGTGGTTTTTCAACAGGTCTACTAGCTCATTCAAAATTTTTGAGTCAGTGGCATCTGGGTAGGTTAGACTTGTTATCATGTTGAATGTCTGAGCCCATATGCCATCAACAATATCACCTTTTGTTTTTCATCTCCTTCTCCTTCCTTTAGCACGGAAGAAGTAGCACACGCTCTCTGTATGTTGGCAGTTGGGTGCGGAAAATCTCTCAACATCTCAAAAATTAGTTTTATATCATCAACATGGTTGATGACAGCCGTGCAGTAGACTCAGACTCCTACATAGGGACAGGACAACGAGGCTGATGTGACTACATGGACATTGGTGGAACACATCATAGGAATGCTGAAGATGAAATTCAGTTGCCTGGGCAGATTTGGTGGACAAATGCAGCACACTCTCCAGAAGGTGTCATGGATCATTGTGGCTTGTTGTTCACTACACACCCTGGTGCCACAGTGGGAGGATACTTGCCTGATGAAGAGGTGGAAGAGTTGCAAGTCTCCTCTGATGAAAAAGACCTCCAAGAGAACACAGCGATGAGTTCAAGGACGCCAACACTGCAAATTAAGAGGCCCAAAGCAAAGGCCACACGAGGTAGGCGTGCACGGGAGAGTCTCATGGCCACAAGATTCCAGGAGGAAGATGATCAGATGGATGGCAAATATCCTGTTGGGAAAGTGACATGAAGTAGAACATCTTGATTCATATCATGGGAACACTGTATTGCAAAGGATAGACTACAGGCCGCCCTAGCGTTAGTCTGCGAATGTTGATAAGGTGTTGGGAAAATGCTTCCTTGATGAGATGAGGCACTTGAGGCTGTGTTGCCAGCAAAAGTCAAAGATGCTGACTGTTGTAGCATCTCTGCAACATAACAATTGCTATGGCAGCCTACATAATGCAGGACCTGATGCACCATCTTGAGTAGCCTCGTAGGTGGTGACCTTCAATGAAATTGTGTCTCTCAAAACAATCCATATCCAGCAACGTGACTTTGCTTACTGAGTGATGTCTATAATGCAAGTGATGGGTCAGACTTAGGCCAAGACAGCTGAGGCAGGTTTCCACTCATGGAAATATCAGTCAGTCCCCCATGTCACCTACATTCTCTTGACATCCAGCCCACTTCCTCAGGGGTGTTGGCTTTCATGTCTTGGAAACTTTCTTAGATGTGGAACACATAAGAGTCATTATTCTTCATCATTTCCTTGCGAGACGTCGACATGGCTCCACTTCACCCCATTTACACCATGCCCTAATTGGCAGTGCTGATCCTGTTGAATCTCAAGAATTCTGACTCCATGAAGGCTTCCAGGTCAGACATCTCCAATATGGAGCGCATTGAAGCTTCAATTTTGGATTTGTCATTCCCATTGAATGAAGTTAGGACTGGGGGCTCCCATCATGCAAAATAGATCCATGCACTAACATGGGACCATTTCCATTCAGCACTACTGGCCATAGCCATTGGTCTTGGGAGGGCATGCCTGGTGCTGCATCTATACATTGAAAGGAGAACCATGTGGTGGCAACCCACACACCAGCACCACAGTTACAGACGCAGATGCCGGTAGCTTCAAGTGCAAGGACATTAGTCTGGCTGAGAGGACCAGAGTCTCAAGGAATTCAGTTGTAAAGATGTTCACACTTATTGCACAGCTTTTCAGTCAGGAAGTTGCAAGTGTGGCTGACAGACAGTAACACAGACCCTTACATTGTGGGCTCTTAGCATGGAAGCTCTGGCAGATGACTGTTCTAGGATATATTACCCTCCTCCACGTGTTACCACTTCTGTCGTTCTACAACACATCTTGACAGTTCAACATGCACACAAGATGGGAAAACACCTCTGCCATTATGTCACAGAGCTAACACCAACAAGGAGATGATGCTGAAAGGCTTCAGCACTACGTGTCTTTCACAGGCACTAATAACATGACCAGTGCCTTATCACTGATGTCAAAAATGAGATGAAAATGATGAAACACAGCAGTGACATGAACCCAGAATGAATAAAATAATGTCCATGATCACAAAATCTGCAATTATGAGGAGGGACCATGGTGTTAGACCTGAGGGACTGCTGCACAGCTCTTAATAAAAAGGAGGCAAAGACAAAGATTTGCTTTAGGTCATGTTCTATTTAGTGTTGCATGTTAGAGGAAATAAGGATAGTCTGGTATTAAAGGAATAATAAAATCGGGGCAGACTAATTTAGAAATGAATATAGTCCAGAAAAAGTATGATGTACATGGAATTACAACAGAACAGTTGCGTAGAAACATATATAACCACTGTAAGAGATTTTAAATATATATTTTTTAAAGTATTCTGTACACCTTGGCCTAATACAGACTGCCCCAAGGCATAATAATTTCTATTTCTATTTCTATAATGGAATGAAAGGTAAGTGAGATCAGCCACATTATTTAAGAACAATACGGCCATAGAGTATAGTTTTGATTTGATTTATTTTTGATTTGATTTATTATTGTCACATGTATTAGTATACAGTGAAAAGTATTGTTTCTTGCACGTTATACAGACAAAACATACCGTTCATAGAGAAGGAAACGAGAGAGAATGTAGTGTTATACTCATAGCTGGGCTGTAGAGAAAGATCAACTTAATGCAAGCTAGGTCCATTCAAAGTCTGATGGCAACGGAGAAGAAGCTGTTCTTGAGTCGGTTGGTACGTGACCTCAGACTTTTGTATCTTTTTCCCGACGGAAGAAGGTAGAAGGGAGAACGTCCAGGGTACGTGGGGTCCTTAATTATGTTGGTTGCTTTGCCAAGGGCAGCAGGAAGTGTAGACAGAGTCAATGGATGGGAGACTGGTTTGTGTGATGGATTGGGCTACGTTCACGACCTTTTGTAGTTTCTTGAAGTCTTGGGCAGAGCAGGAGCCATACCAAGCTGTGATACAACCAGAAATAATGCTTTCTATGGTGCATCTGTAAAAGTTGGTGAGAACCGTAGCTGACATGCTAAATTTCCTTCGTCTTCTGAGAAAGTAGAGGCGTTGGTGGGCTTTCTTAACGATAGCGTCAGCATGGGGGAACCAGGACAGGTTCCCCCATATTCAATTTAAAACATAAGAACATAAGAAATAGGAGCAGGAGTAGGCCATCTAGCCCCTCGAGCCTGCCCCGCCATTCAATAAGATCATGGCTGATCTGAAGTGGATCAGTTCCACTTACCCACCTGATCCCTATAACCCCTAATTCCCTTACCGATCAGGAATCCACCTATCCATGATTTAAACATATTCAATGAGGTAGCCTCCACCACTTCAGTGGGCAGAGAATTCCAGAGATTCACCACCCTCTGAGAGAAGAAGTTCCTGCTCAACTCTGTCCTAAACTGACCCCCCTTTATTTTGAGGCTGTGCCCTCTAGTTCTAGCTTCCTTTCTAAGTGGAAAGAATCTTTCCATCTCTACCCTATCCAGCCCGTTCATTATCTTATAGGTCTCTATAAGATCCCCCTCAGCCTTCTAAATTCCAACGAGTACAAACCCAATCTGCTCAGTCTCTCCTCATAATCAACACCCCTCATCTCTCGTATCAACCTGGTGAACCTTCTCTGCACTCCCTCCAAGGCCAATATGTCCTTCCGCAAATAAGGGGACCAATACTGCACACAGTATTCCAGCTGCGGCCTCACCAATGCCCTGTGCAGATGCAGCAAGACATCTCTGCTTTTATATTCTATCCCCCTTGCGATATAGGCCAACATCCCATTTGCCTTCTTGATCACCTGTTGCACCTGCAGACTGGGTTTTTGCGTCTCATGCACAAGGACCCCCAGGTCCCTTTGCACAGTAGCATGTTGTAATTTTTTTCCATTTAGATAATAATCCAATTTGCTATTATTTCCTCCAAAATGAATAACCTCGCATTTGTCAACGTTATACTCCATCTGCCAGATCCTCACCCACTCATTCAACCTGTCCAAATCTCTCTGCAGACCTTCTACGCCCTCCACACGATTCATTTTTCCACTTATCTTTGTGTCGTCTGCAAACTTTGTTACTCTACACTCAGTCCCCTCCTCCAGATCGTCTATATAAATGGTAATTAGTTGAGGCCCCAGTACCGATCCCTGCGGCACGCCACTAGTTACCATCTGCCAACCAGAAAAAGCACCCATTTATTCCGACTCTCTGCTTCCTGTCGGATAGCCAATCCCCAATCCACGCTAACACCCTACCCCAACTCCGTGTGACCCAATCTTCTTCAGCAACCTTCTGTGAGGCACCTTTTCAAACGCCTTTTGGAAATCCAAAAACACCGCATCCACCGGTTCCCCTCCATCAACCGCACTAGTTACATCTTCATAAAAATCCAACAAGTTCGTCAAGCACGACTTACCCCTCATGAATCAATGCTGCGTCTGCTTAATCAAACCATTCTTATCCAGATGGCCTGCTATTTCTTCTTTAATGATGGATTCCAGCATTTTCCCAACTGCAGACGTTAAGCTAACCGGCCTGTAGTTACCCACCTTTTGTCTATTTCCTTTTTTAAACAGCGGCGTAACATTAGCCGTTTTCCAGTCCGCCGGCACTACCCCAGAATCCAGACTATATTCATTTCTAAATTAGTCTACCCCGGTGATCTGGATGCCTAAAAACTTGAAGTTTTCATCAGTATCGTTCCCAGACACTAAATGAATGGAACAATTCATTTTCTACTGATAAGAAATGCTGAGTAGACAGTAAGAACGGGAACTTTTGAACTCTACGACCTACGTGATTGAGAGACAGTGGGAAAGGTACCTTTAAACTCTATTGCCTATGTAATAGAGATTGGTAAGATACAAGTGGGTGGGAGCTTCCAGATTCTACGGAAAATGAATTCTCATGCTGCCAGAGAGTAGGATGTAATTGGCCAAGGCAAATAATCCTTATTAACATGATTGGTCCATCCTATTAAGATAGACAGAGTAGGCGGGCAGATGATTTCTGAAGAAGTATAATTAGAGAATGTCTTGATAATTTAATTAGAGTAATTTGAGCTGTTTTAAATTGTTCTCCCTCATATGGTGGAACCAGGTCTGGGTCAATAAAGTACATTTTCAACCAGAATTTACTGTCTCTGTGAGTTACTTGTATTTGCTGAGCTGGCTGTATTAATAAAGAGGAATCTCCCGCATGAAGCCAGTATAATACATATCTCTGAAATACTCCTACAAACATCCTTACCACTCTCATGTTCTAAAATGTCTTACTTTTCTTAACACTCTAATGTCCCCCAACATCGACAGCAGAGGCTGAGGCAGCCTGCTGACTGCTACACCTTGTCATCTGTGATTTCTTTGGAGGGCACCCTCTGGAAGGCTGAGATCTGGAGAACCCAGGCCTGCTTTGTGAATCCTGCTGTGGGACAGGTGCACCCTCCTTGGCCTGTGGAGATGGAGCTCATAGGATCATAGAAAGAGGGGATTGGGATTGGCTGGACATTCTTGGAGTCACTGGGTGGGTGACTCTGGGGTGTCCATCTGCTGGTCCTCCTCCCTACAAGTGCCCAAGGGACCATGGCTGACTCCTTGAGGAGAAGGAGCAGATGGAGTGAGATCGAGTGGCTCCACACCCCTTTTGCATTGACACTGTTGGAGGCCACATAGCTTCAGTGATGGTGTTGAGCCAGTGTAGTAGTGTATGACTGGTATCCTGGACAAAAGTTTCCAGAGCAGCCGCTCGCCAACTTGCCAGTGTTGGCCTCTGAATTGGCATGCTGATGCTATCACCTCAGATTGAATGCAGGGGGACTCCTCCATTGTGCCTTGCAGTATGATGAGTGCAGCAGGCATCCCTTCCTGATTCCTCCTGATTTCTTTGTACTTCCATCAATTTATTTAGGATCAAGTCCAGATGCTCGTCACCAGATTTGGACTCTGCAGAATTGTGCCCTCCAGCAGTCGTCTGAGTGCCAATAACCTCAGATATCCTTGCCTCCGCTTGCTCTGGACCAGATTATGTGATGTGCTTACTGGATTGTGCACCCAAGCCTACTCTAGACCTAGGTCCCACTGAGGTATGTGTCACTGCACTGGTGGAGGGTGTGGATGAGTGCTGGCTGAGGACATCAGTCACTTGGCAGAGCTGGTTATGAAAGGAAGTAGAGATAATTCGATAATTAGCGCATGACAGCTGAGTCAAAAACAAGAGAGAACGGTAGTGTTGACAGAAGGATTTCTGGCACAGATCCTCACAGGGGTTTGCGCTGCTGACCTTACTGCCTCCGCAGAAAGGTCCATGTCCTTAGTGGCCAGCTCAATGGCATGACTCTCAAAGGGAGTGAGGACCTAGATATCCACCATTCCTCCCTCCAGTTAGGGACCCATCCCTTTTATTGCGTGCAATCTTGTCCTGCATAAAGAGAGATAGAGGGAGTGTATGTGGTGTATGTGAGTGTGTGTATATAGATGGAGTAGAGCCATGGAAAGGATGAAATAATCTGCAAAGCAGCTGAGGCTCTATTCAAATGTAAGTGTGTGAGAAAATGAGTGGTGTGTCACTTGAGCTGGCAACAAGTGAGATCTCTGTAGATGTGTGATGGCTTGTGAGTATGTGATCGAGAGAGATGCAATGGTTGACTTACCCTGGCGAAACAGATGAGGTCACTCATCCCCTTTCTGTATTGGATTGCTAACCTCCTCCGGATTGCGTTTGTATTGACCACCACTGACACCGCCTCCCAAGCTGAACTGATGACTTTGGAGGACTTCCTGTGGCCAGAGTGGAGGTAGAATACATTGCAGCGGACCTCCACGGCATCCAGCAGATCCTCAAGTGAGACATTACTAAACTTGGGAGTTGTTGTTCTGTTGATTGCTTTGGGTGCCATTTTTCCATTGTGGGTTGTGTCAATTGAGAGAGTTGTGTGCTAGTGATCTTTAAATATGGTGTACAAATTGAGGGATTGATGAGGACAAGGCATGGCGGCTGAATTTGTGGCCACCCGCTAATGATTTGACATGTTTTCTGAGCATATTTAATAATGATGTGGAGATGCCGGCGTTGGACTGGGGTAAACACAGTAAGAAGTTTAACAACACCAGGTTAAAGTCCAACAGGTTTATTTGGTAGCAAAAGCCACACCTTTTGCTACCAAATAAACCTGTTGGACTTTAACCTGGTGTTGTTAAACTTCTTACCATATTTAATAAGGCATGAAGAGGATGATGCTGTGCAAAATGGCCAATTTTCACACCCACGACAACATTTTGCTCAGCAACTGAAAAAACCCTGTCCTAGGAGAGAATTGAAAAAAAAACAATTATGATGGCAAAGGGAAACTATGAAATTAAGTTACCAAAGAACATATAACAAAATAGAATATTTTACAGGCCATCAATTAGAAAGGAAAGCCGTAATTGGAACAGAACCAGCAAAGGACAGATAGAATAATACCACATGTCATGACAGAGATGGCAGAAATATTGAATAAATTAATGAATTAAAAATAAAAAGGAATATGCTGATTGAACTAAATTAACTCAAAGAGAATAAAACCCTGCTCCAGATACATTGCATCCATACATTTAAAAGAATCAATGAAAGAGATACTCAGGCATTAGTATTCACATATAATAATTCATTTGAAAAATGGGGATGAGAGTAGTTGATGTCAAAAAAGTCTGAACATTAATGGTTGAAGACAAAATGTTTTTGTCATAAGGAATTACATACACATGGGTCCGTAACTTGTGATGGAATGGCAATTCAGCCTGACTGCCACTCTGCTCAAACGTTCTTACCCGAAAATCCAGTCGATCCTATCTCGCCGTACCTTCTGACTCAGGCCAGGTGAGATTTGGGCAGCGCAACGCATCGCCAAGGTTTAGCATCATTCCTCCTTTTTGATGGCACAGTTGTTGTAAACCATGTAATTGTAAAGGTCCAGTCAGCTCTAAGGGTCTTGTACAAGGTAACTATATCAGGTAAGTATGTCGGATTTTCAGGAAGTTGGGGGGGATAGTGTCAGATTGGGTCAAGCCTCGCGTGTGGAGCGGGGTCGGGATCAGTTTGAGCCTTTGCGGTGGGCCTTAGGGGATATTAGAGCAAGTGGGAGAGGCGGGGATCAGCTCGGGCCTGAGGGATAATTGGGGGTTCAGAAGTTCCATGGCTCGAGTTGTGGACACAAGCTTCATTCTGATCCAGGTTGCTGCAAGCCTGAGTGAGGGCTTTCCGGAACTGGTCCCAGCCTGATGGAGATTTTCCAGGTTTTCTGAGATTCTGTCCTTTTTTTCCTGCTTCCTCTCCTTAGCCTTGGTCGAAAAGCAATTGTTGACAGTGCAGCTTAAAGTCTCTTGTATGTTGGCAATGGAACCAGCTTCTCTGCCTTCAATTCCAGGTTCCCTCCCTCCGGCCGTTGCTGTTCTCCCAACCATAGATTTGGTCTCTGGAAGAACAGCAAGAGCAGGAGGGAGGTGTTGCCAAATGGGCCACCTAAGATGGCGATTTACAAAAGCACGTTGGGATAATTGGCCAAGTACAGAAATGGACAGGCTGCAGCCTTAAAAGAAATTTGACAGAGGTGGACAGAGATTGGACAGGCTGCAGCTGCACTCTATTGAATACACAGGATATAGGCCACCTCAAGGACAATGGACACTTTCTGGTCAAACCGACTTGTTTACCAGACACAAAGGTGCCTTAACCCTTTATTTGGGAGGGAGGGATGTGACCCACATGCCTCCAGTATCTACAGGCATGGCCGTTGGGTACGCAGCACCTGATTGGACTCTACCAATCAGGGTGATCAAGCTCTGGTCAAATGATTGGCAATAACCAAAAAGGGTGCGAAACCAATGAGGGATAAAAGGTGCTGCACAGTGGAACAATCTCTCTCTCTCTCTCTCTCCAATGAACAACAACAATGGTGACCATCACCAGCAACAACCAGCACAAGGAAAGCCACCACACCAAAGATGGAAGGAAGCCCAGACCGAAGGACCAGACTACGCAGAGGACCACAAGACCAACACGCGGATAAACGGCAATATCTGCCTGAGTACTTGCCAGTCATGCAAAAGTTAAGTCAAGGATTGGACTTGAACTTTAGTATTCTGAAAGATAACTTAGTATTGATTGTGGGGGTGATGAATACCAATTGTGTGTGTGATAAATATTACTCACAAGAAGAAGTTGACTCGAGATTCTTTGTTCACCGTACAAGGATTAAACAGACTGTACGGCAGGTGCAGCAACAGAGGGAACCTGTGAGTGGAGGAACTGTGACAGAGGACATGGAAGAGACAGAATCTTCATAGGGGGAACATCTCTGTTTAAGAAATGCACAGTTCTCCTCCAGTCACAACTCTGCAGTCAGTTCCCACTCTCACTGACTGATAGCAGAGTTGCTATTTTTGTTTAAGCCCCAAACCTTGCATTAGCCCTAAGGTTCAGAACATATATTTAAAATGGTGGATTTCAGGGATGAACATAACAGAAACCTACCAAAAAGTCGAAAATTTCTCAACTCTGCAAAAAAGTGTTATGCCAGAGGAGCAACAGGTGGCTAATGTAATTCCTATGTATAAAGGGGCAATATATCAAGGGAAGTATACACCAGACATTTTAACATCAGTATCAGAAACATAATGGAATCCTAATTAAAGGAGATAATACAATAACATCTGGAAATGAGAAATATAATAATGAATAGTCAGCATTGATTTCAAAAAGAAAGATCTTACTCAACAAAACTTTGTGAACTATTTGAGAAGGTAACAGAGAGTGTAGATCGTATAAATGTAGTAAAAGTAATTTATCTGGTTTCCAAAAGACTATTAATCAGGTGTCCTGAAACAGACTAACAAAATGGTCAGAGAAGCTAGAGTCAGGGGCCAAGTAGCAGAATGGATTGCTAGTTGGCTTCAAGATAAAAATCAAGAAGTGGAAGTAAAAGCTAGTTAGACTGGTAGAAGGTAGCATTCAAAGATCAGTACTGGGATCACTGCTGCATACAATTTATATTAATAATTTGGATTTTTGGAATTAAATTGGGGGTGAGGGGTCGTCAATACTGAGGAGGACTCTAAAGTTGCAGAATGGCAATTACTTGACAAATGAAGTTCAACGCCAAGGCATATAAGGTATGAAGAATCGAGAGATTAATTATTACTTGGAAGGTGTGAGTCCAGGGTAGAGGGACAAAAGAATCTTCAAGTACCAATATATCAATCACTAAAGGTTGTGCCACAGGTTAACAAGGCCATAAAAAAAAACCAAGCGCCATGTTTTATTTTTCAAGGGAGAAAATTGAAAAGGCAAGTCATGCTAAACTTGTATTGAATCTTGGGTAGACCACAGAGTATTGCATACAATTCTTATCGCCATATTATAAGAAGGATATAGAGGTGCTGGAGAGGATGCAGAAAAGATTTGTAAGGGAATAGGAAAGGTGTAAAGGAATAGTTATACAGGACTAGGAAGGGTGCAGTCACAATGTTGGGGGTTTATTACAGGCCTTCCAACAGCCAGTGGGACATAAAGGAGCAGGTATGCAGATAGAGTTTGGAAAAATGCAAAAACAACAGGGTTGTTGTGGTGGGTGATTTTAACCTTCCCTATATTGACTGGGACTCATTTATTGCTAGGAACTTGAATGGGGCGGAATTTGTAAGAAACAGTATGTAAATAGCCCAACTCTGGAAAGAGCCATATTCGACCTGGTATTGGGGAAATGAGCCTGGCCAGCTGATTGAAGTTCCAGTGGGAGAGCATTTTGGGAACAGTAATCATAATTCCGTAAGTTTTAAGGTGATTGTGGATAAGGACAAGAGTGGTCCTCCGGCAAAGGTATTAAATTGGGGGAAGACTAACTACAACAACATTAGGCAGGATCTGGAGAGTGTAGATTGGGAGAGGCTGTTTGAGGGTAAAACAACATCCGACATGTGGAAGTCTTTCAAATGTCAGTTGATTGGAATTCAGGACTGGCATGTGCCTGTGAGGATGAAGGATAAGTGTGGCAAGTATCAGGAACCCTGGATAACGAGGAATATTATGAGCCTTGTCAAGAAGAAAAAGGAAGCATTCATAAGGTCTGAAAGACTTAGGACAGATGAAGCCCTTGAAGAATATAAAGAACATAAGAAGAAACGTAAGGAAGGAGTTAGGAGGGCTAAAAGGGGTCATGAAAAGTCCTTGGCAAACAAGATTAAGGAAAATCCTAAGGCATTTTATACATATGTAAAGAGCAAGAAGGTAGCCAGGGAAAGGGTTGGTCCACACCAGGATAGTGGAGGGAATCTATGCATGGAACCAGAGGAAATGGGCGAGATACTAAATGAATACTTTGCCTCAGTATTCACCAAAGAGAGAGACCCATTGGATGAGGAGCCTAGAGTAGAGTGTGTAGATACTCTGGGTCATGTCAATATCAAAAAGGAAGAGGTATTGGGCGTCTTAAAAAGCATTAAAGGAGGTAAATCCCCAGGGCCTGATGGGATCTACCCCAGAATGCTGAGGCAGGCAAGGGCAGAAATTGCTGGGGCTTTGACAGAAATCTTTGTATCCTCATTAGCTACAGGTGAAGTTCCAGAGGACTAGAGGACAGCTAATGTTCCATTGTTTAAGAAGGGCAGCAGGGATAACCCAGGAAATTATAGGCCAGTGAACCTTACATCAGTGGCAGGGAAATTATTGGAAAAGATTCTTAGGGACAGGATTTACTCACATTTGGAAACAAATGGACTTATTAGTGACAGACAGCATAGTTTTGTGAAGGGGAGGTCGTGCCTCACTAACTTGATTGAGTTTTTTGACGAAGTGATGAAGATGTTAGATGAGGAAAAGGCTGTGGATGTTGTATACATGGACTCCAGTAAAGCCTTTGACAAGGTACCTCATGGTAGACTGGTATGAAAGGTGAAGTCACATGGGATCAGAGGAGAGCTGGCAAGATGGATACAGAACTGGCTTGGCCATAAAAGGCAGAGGGTCACAGTAGAGGGGTGCGTTTCTGAATGGAAGGCTATGACTAGCGGTGTTCCACAGGGATCAGTTCTGGGACCTTTGTTAATCGTAGTATATATAAATGATTTGGAGGAAAATGTAGCTGGTCGGATTACTAAGTTTGCAGACGACACAAAAATTGGTGCAGTTGCGCATAGTGAAGAGGATTGTCAGAGGATACAGCAAGATATATAGACCAGTTGGAGACTTGGGTAGAAAAATGGCAGATGGAGTTTAATCCAGACAAGTGTGAGATAGTGCATTTCGGAAGGTCCAATGCATGTAGGAATTATACAGTAAATGGCAGAACCCTTAGGAGTATTGACAGACAGAGAGATCTAGGCGCACATGTCCATCGATCACTGAAAGTGGCAACGCAGGTGGATAAGGTAGTCAAAAAAACATGTGGCATGCTTGCCTTCATCGGTTGGGGCATTGAATATAAAAATTGGCAAGTCATGCTGCAGTTGTACAGAACCTTAGTTCGGCCTCATTTCGAATATTGTGTATAATTCTGGTCGCCACACTACCAGAAGGATGTGGATGCTTTGGAGAGGGTACAGAAGAGGTTTACCAGGTTGTTGCCTGGTCTGGAGGGTATTAGCTATGAGGAGAGGTTGGATAAACTCGGTTTGTTCTCACTGGAATGACGGAGGTTGAGGGGTGACCTGATAGAGGTTTACAAGATTGTGAGTGGCATGGACAGAGTGGATAGTCAGATGCTCTTTCCTAGGGTAGAAAAGTCAAGCACTAGGGGACATAGGTTTAAGGTGCATGGGGAAAAGTTTAGAAGGGACGTGTGAGGCAAGTTTTTTTACACAAAGGGTGGTGAATATCTGGAACGTGCTGCCTGGGGAGGTGGTGGGGGCAGATACGATAGCAGCATTTAAGGGGCAACTAGACGAATACATGAATAGGATGGGAATGGAAAGATACGGACTCCGTGAGTGCATCCGGTTTTAGTTTTAGGCATCATGATCGGCACAGGCTTGGAGGGCTGAAGGGCCTATTCCTGTGCTGTACTTCTCTTTGTTCTTTGTGATAGCAGATAGGCTTGTATATAGTTATCCAGAATGGATTGATGAGCTGGATTTCCTTCTTGAAGGAAAAAGTTGCGGGGTAACTCAATAGAGTTTTTTTTAAATCATGAAAGGTTTTGATGAAGTGGATAGAGGGAATATGTTTCCTCTTTTGGAAGGGCATAATAAGATAGTCACCAAGTTAGAAATCCGTTAGGGAATTCATTAAAAACTTATTCACCAATGAGTGGTAAAATGTAAAATGCACTACCACAGAAAATGACTGTAGGAAATGTTTGCATTTAAGGAAAATCTAGATAAACTTACGGCAAAGAAGGGAATAGACAGTTGAGACCGTAGACACGGATGAGCAAAGATGGGAGGTCCAAGTGGATTATAAACACGGACACAGACTGGTTGGGCTGAATAGCCTAGTTCTGTGGTGTACATTTTATGCAATGCTGAAGTAAGAAATATTGAACAGTCTGGGTCTCCATTCTCAGAGAAGTCTAAAGTTCTGAAGAGTAGACAGAATATTCAACTTGTTACCAGCAGGAATGTTTAAGGTGAACAGCATAGATAAATTTATGAGATATCCAGACAAGCTTGTGAGGTAGAATTGAATAGAAGGAAATGGTGATAGTAATAGATGAAGATGGGTGGAAGCAGGTCCAGATGGAGCATAAATACCATCATAAGTCTATTGGGCCAAATAGCCTGTTTCTGTGCTCTCAACCCTGGGTAATATTTGATAGCATGCAAAGTATAATTCTTGATGCAGGTCTTTAAAAGATTTTAAAACTATCCGTTAAATTTATGCTATGAGTCTTATTCAATTTCATTGTATAATTAACATCAATCTATCACTCTAAGTAAGGCTAATGCGTAATTTCATGCCACTAGGAATTTTTCTGTTGCTATTTGAAGCAGTTCACCTCTTTCCCAACACCCTCAATGAAGATTCCAATATTGTGATCGAGAAACATGCAAAGAGTGGAGTCAGGAGCGAACTTAGAGGAAACCTGAAGCTTTCTTTCATATTTAAAAAGTCTCCTTATGATTGTCTTTCCAAACAGCAATACTTAAAGAAATAATGTTATCTCTTACCATTTGTGGTGTCAAAAAATTTCATCTGTATAGTAATATACACCTGGAAGACTGGACTGAAGTAGACCTGCACCTTCAGGCCAAATCTGGTGGACATTTGAACCCAGGTGGCTGACTTCCTCTCAACCTTAATGCCCGCTGAAAGAAATACAGACCATGAAAGCCCACGACACTTTGGAACATGAACATTGATCAAAAGATAAGACATCATTTTTCCTAGGAACAGTGACTTTAGACTCAGGAGTGCTGACTAAGGAAACACACTGCGCAACACAGCAACATTGAGACAGGAGATGTTATGAACAAAAGAACAGGAAATGCTGGAAAATCTCAGAGGTCTGGTAGTATTGTTAGGGGAGAAACAGTTAATGTTTCAAGTTCATTTGGCTTTTCACCAGAACGGAGATAAGAAATTCATCAGTTCTGATGAAGAGTTAAATGTCCTTGAAACATTAACTCTGTTTTCTCTCCTTACAGATAATGCCAGACTTGCTGAGTTTTTCCAGCATTCTCTATTCTTGTTTCAGATTCCAACATCCACACTATTTTGCTTACTTTTATGATGATATGAATATTGGTTTTCACCACCTTTCCCCATTCACCTGAATTTCTTATCTCAACGAGACAGCTGTGGGAAAAAAAGTTGAATCCAACTGCTTTCAAAATGGAATAAATGCAATTCCAAGCATTGCGAACATAGGCAATATTGTGAAAGGCCTGGGGGCTACAAACAGGCAAGTGTAGAGTTAAAGGGCAGAAATTCTAATAAGCAAAGTTCACCAACAAACCCTTAACATACTGGTATTACATTGCTGCCCGTGTACTTCTTTTGTACAAAAGTTAAAGTTAATTTGTCAATGCATCTCTAAAATAAAGGAATGTTAGAAGTTGTGTGCTAAATATATCAATCAGAATTTCTACTATAATAGAGGCAATAATAGTCTCTCATAATCTGTGATTACAATGGAGAATAAAGTGCATTTGAATGAACATAACTGTCTCAAACATGCTACGTATCACTCCTTCCTATTGGGTTTAATCATTCTTCCTTTTTGGGGATCCTCGTTATTCTCCAGTAGCACAGTGGTTAGCACTGTTGCTTCACAGCTCCAGGGACCTGGGTTCGATTCCCGGCTTGGGTCACTGTCTGTGTGGAGTTTGCACATTCTCCTCGTGTCTGCGTGGGTTTCCTCCGGGTGCTCCGGTTTTCCCCCACAGTCCAAAGATGTGCGGGTTAGGTTGATTGGCCATGCTAAAATTGCCCCTTAGTGTCCTGAGATGCGTAGGTTAGAAGGATTCGCGGGTAAATGTGTAGAGATATGGGGGTAGGGCCTGGGTGGAATTGTGGTCGGTGCAGACTCAATAGACCAGATGGCCTCTTTCTGCACTGTAGGGTTTCTATGATATGATTCTATGCTAAACATCACTTCTTTCCAATGGTGCAATACCTTGCTTATCTTGGACACTGCTACGCATCACTCTTTTCCTGCAAGGGTACACATCTTTCATCTCAGTCAGTGAGACACATCATTCCTCTTGGACGGTCTGACACATCACCCCTTTACAATGATACTATATATTGCTCATCTTAGATGGTGCTACATATGACTCCATTCAAATAGCGCTGCACATCACCAATCTCTGATGATATTACATTATTAAGAAAAATTTGTAAGTTGCATGACTGTAGCTCTTAAAAGATATAATTGCAGAACCAATTCTAACAATTTTTGAACAGCTGTGTACTTTATTGAGGAACATAAATGTCACCACTTCATGTTGCAAGGCACTAACATGCTGAAACATTAAGCTGCCCTCACAGATTGGCAGCTGAAGTGAAGCTGTAGTATATTATTAATATTGCCTGAACTCTGAGATGGATTGCTCTCATGGAACACCAGGTAGAATGGGTAATACTGCAGAATACACGAGAAAGATTGATGACCCAGGTCTTCCCATCAACAGCAAAGCCTGGTGCTTCCTACTGACAACAATAAAATCTCAGTCCTTACTTTTTTTCTGTTGAAGCTTTCAGGGCTTCCTGTCCTGTCTGGGGAAAACTGGAGAAAATTGAGAAACAAAAATCCAACAAATCATTAGATGGCTTATAGCCTAGGATATAGCTGGTTATGATTTTCCAAAATGCCCTAAGTTCTGGAACAAGTCCCGTGGATCGGAAGTTAGCCAATGTAACACTGCTAGTCAGGAAAGGACGAAGGGAAAAAACAGCAAACCAGTTAGCCTGATGTCAGACATCAAGAATCTATCATTAAGAATGTCTTAACAATGCATTTAGAAAATAACAGTATGATCAGACAAAGTTAACCAGGTTTGATGAACAGCAAATTGTGTTTGAGAAATTTATTATAGTTTTTTGAGGATGTAACTAGTGGGTTAGAAAAAAGGGAACGAATATATATAGTGGCATTCAATCATGTGCTACAAAAGAGGTTAATAAGAAAGATAAGGATTCATGGAATCAAGGATAAATGATTGGTTAACAGACAGGAAGCAAAGAGTAAGGATTAATGGGGAATTTTCACCTTGGCAGGCTATATAGTATTTCTTTCGACACCAATCAAGTAAACGAACTCAAATTAACTTAGGGACAAAGTAAAAGGGGCGGCTCCCCAAAAGGAAGGGGGGAACAGCCCGAACCAAAAACAAAGTCGAAAGGAAACTTAAAACGTCAAACCAAAAGGTGATTATCGGGGTCGATAATACACCCCAGCCCCTGCGGCGCCCAGCGGTCGCGGAAGGCGTCAACCGCGCCCGTGGCTATATAGTAAAGATTCACTAGTTTAGTCAATGGGATGAGAGAGGTGTCCCATGATGAGGGGCTGAGTAAATTGAATCAATATTCTCTGGAATTTAGAAGAATGAAAGGTGATATAATTGAAACTATGAGTGCTGCTTGGCTGAATGAGAGTGCTTTTGGAGTTGGGTGGAAGCAGGGAGTTCAAGTGGTGAGTTATAAGAGTGTACCCTCTTTCAGTGTACCAACCAAATAAACAAAATCAAATTAACTTAGGGACAATTAAAAAAGGGCAGCTCCCTAAAAGGAGGGGAACCGCCTGAAACAGAAAACAAAGCGGAAAGGAAATTTAAAACGTTAAATTAAAATGTCATTAGAGGGGTCAATAATACACCCCTCAGAATGATACACTTCCGTGGACATGGCAAGCGTCAACTGTGCCCCCGGACACCGCATGCTCCCTTTCCAGGGACACCTGGCCGCGAATATGGCCGTGGTAGAGGGCAGACAGTCAGGTTGGACGACCCCCTCGATCGCCCACTGCCTGGACCGGTTGATGGATAAGGGGGTAAGTAGTCATTAACCTTGCTTTCAGGGTTAGCTAAATTAGTTCTTTAATTGGGTAGTTAAAAGCTGCATTTTAGTTAGTGCAGTCCTGAAACAGGAGTCAGCTGAGTTGCTCTCAACTGTAGTTTTGGCTGGGTAATTGTACAATTGGTTCAAACCAGTTTCAGGGCATTGTAAACTGAAAGCTATAAAAGCAGAAGCCTCTCAGTGCTGCTTGGCTGAGTGAGAGTGTTTTTGGAGTTGGGTGGAAACGGGGAGTTAGGTGAAACAGGCAGCAGAGGTTACAAGGAAGAATGCTGATTGGTAAGTAGTGGGTCAAGTCGGAAGTCTTTACAAATTTGATCACTTTTTATGGTTTGAAAATATATATTGTGGTTCATAATCTGTAAGGGCTGGAATTGGTTGAATGAGGACAAGGAAAGAAGGGCTGAATTAAGTGCTCAATGTAATAACTATTTATTTTGACATGATTGATTAATTAACACTAGAAATGTCAGTCAGCCGGGTGCAGTGAGGTCTGTGACACTTCCAGCATTCGGGATGGCTACATCTGCAGGAAGTGCACCCAATGGCAGCTGCTCACAGACCACATGGTTCGGTTGGAGCAGCAGTTGGATGCACTTAGGAGCATGCAGGTGGCAGACAGTGTCATAGACAGGAGTTACAGAGACGTGGTCACACCCAAGGTGCAGGCAGATAGATGGGTGACCACCAGAAAGGACAGGCAGTCAGTGCAGGAATCCCCTGTGGCTGTCCCCCTCTCTAATAGGTATATTGCTTTGGATACTGGCCTATAGGAGGAAACCAGCAGCTGCAGCAGCCAGAGCCGTGATACCATGGCTGGCTCTGTTGTTTAGCAGGGAGGGTCAAAGTGCAGAAGAGCAATAGTCATCGGGGACCCAATAGTCAGGGACACAGATAGGTAATTCTGTGGTCGTGAAAGAGACTCCAGGATGGTGTGTTGCCTCCCCAGTGTCAGAATCTGGGATGTCACTGAACAGCTGCAGGGCATCCTAAAAGGAGAGGGTATTAAGGCAATGGTCATGGTACATGTTGGTATTAATGAAAGAGGGATGAGGTCTTGCATCAAGAATTCAGAGAGTTAGGCAATAAACTAAGGAGCAGGACCTCAAGTTGTAATCTCGAGATTACTCCCAGTGCCATGCACTAGTGAGCACAGAAATAGGAGAATGGCACAGATGAATGCATGGCTTGAATTGCTGCAGGAGGGAAGGTTTTAGATTCATGGACCACTGGGACCGTTTTTGGGGAAGGTGGGACCTGTACGAGCGGAACTAACATCCTTGCTGATGAGTTTGCTAGTGCTGTAGGGAAGAGTTTAAACTAGTTTGACAGGGGGAGGGGACCCAGATTATTAGCAGAATAGAGACACAGTATAACTTAGAAAAGCAATCAGGTGAGAGGGAGCACAGCGGTAGTAAGTTTCAAGGGAGTAAGACAATGCTGGAGGGCCTCTACTTTAATGCCAGGTGTATTAAAGGTAAAACAGATTAGTTAAGGGCTAGGATTAGAAAGAAAGAAAGAAAGAAACCCTACAGTACAGAAAGAGGCCATTCGGCCCATCGAGTCTGTACCGACCACAATCCCACCCAGGCCCTACCCCCACATCTTTACCCACTAATCCCTCTAATCTACGCATCTCAGGACACTAAGGGCAATTTTTAGCATGGCCAATCAACCTAACCCACACATCTTTGGACTGTGGGAGGAAACTGGAACACCCGGAGGAAACCCACGCAGACACGAGGAGAATGTGCAAACTCCACACAGACAGTGGCCCAAGCTGGGAAGACTCACCTGAAGAAGGGGCTAAGAGCTCCGAAAGCTTGTGTGGCTTTTGCTACCAAATAAACCTGTTGGACTTTAACCTGGTGTTGTTAAACTTCTTGCTATGAAGCAGCAGTGCTAACCACTGTGCTATCGTGCCGCCCTGTAATTGACGCATGTAATTATGATTATAATAGCCATCACAGAGCCTTGGTTGAATGAGGTGCAGGATTGGCAGCTCAATATCCTGGGACATAGAATCTTCAGGCGAGACAGAAGAGGGGGGTAAAAGAGGAGGAGGCATTGCATTATTAGTTAAGGAGGCAGGAGAAATGATATCTTGGAGGAGTCATCAAATGAAGCTTTGTGCGTAGAGCTTAGGAATAAAAAAGGGACAGCTACATTGCTAGTTGTTAATTATGGACCCCCAGATAGTCAGCAGGAAATTGAAGAGCAAATGAGTGTGCAATTCGCAGAGGGGTGTAAAAATAATGAGGGTAATTATATTAGGTGATTTCATCTTTTCCAAAATTAATTGAGATAGCCATCATGTTAATGGCTTAGATGGAGCAGAGTTTTTAAAATGTATACAGGAAAACTTCTTAATATGTAGATGATCCAACAAGGGATGGTGCAATGCTGGACCCAATTCTGGGGAATGAACCCGGACAGATGGTTGATGTGCTGGTGGGGGAACATTTTGGTGATAGCAACCGCAACATGGTTCAATTCAAATTTGTTGACAAAGAAATTGACAAGTTGCAGAAAAAGGTTTTGGATTGGGGGAAGAGTAGATTTTAACAAAATAAGGCATGATCTGGCCAAGGTAGACTGGAACAAGTTAATTATGGGAAAATCTACAGAAGAGCAGTGGGGGAGGGCATTCAAAGATGAAATGGGGAGGGTACAGGCCCAACATGTTCCCTCTAGGGTAACAGGAAAGTGTAACAAACCCAGAGAACCATGGATGACCAGAGACATTCAGGATACAATGAGAAGGAAAAGAGGCTTTTAACAAGTATAAGAGCAGTAAGTCTATGGAAGCATTCATGGAGTATAAGAAGTGCAAGATGGAGCTTAAGAAGTCAATTAGGCGAGCAAAGAGGGGATATACGAAAGCTCTGGCTGGTAAAAGTAGGGAAGGGAAGAGGATAACCAACGAAAGAGCAGGGCCCATTAAGGGCCAAGGGAGAAATCTGTGGGTGGAGGCAGAGGACATTGGTAAAGTGGTAAACAAATATTTCACATCTGTCTTCACCCACGAGAATGAGGAGATAGTTGTGGAACTCAATATCCCAATGTCAGGGATAGTTAGCATGGTTTTGTCAGAGCGAGGTCATGCCTAACAAATTTGACTGAATTTTGTGAGCATGTAACCAAGTGTGTGGATGAGGGTAGTGTGATTGATGTAGTTTACATGGATTTCAGCAAAGCCTTTGGCAAAGTCCCATTTGATTGAGGTGTTCAAGATTATGAGGGGCATGGACAGGTTAGATAGGGAACAGCTATTCCCCTTAGTTGAACAGTCAGTTACGAGGGGATACAGTGAGAGGTGGGAGGTTTAGGGGGGATTTGAGAAAACCTTTTACTCAGAGGGTGGTCACAGTCTGGAATGTGCTGCCTGGGAGGGTGGTGGAAGTGGGATGCCTCACATTCTTTAAAAAGTACCTGGATGAATACTTGGCATGCCATAACATTCAAGGCTGTGGGCCAAGTGCTGGCAAATGGGATTAGGTGGGCAGGTCAGGACCTTTCATGCGTTGGTGCAGACTTGATGGGCCGAAGGGCCTCTTCTGCACTGTACTATCCTGTGAAACAGGAGGTTTTTTTACTACAGTGATGCAGTAACATTACCTTCTGTATTTTTACAGATTTTTAAAAATGGTTCCTCTCTTTAGATAGATAAGGTAGCACAAAGAGCAAAAAAGTACAGAACAGGCCCTTCGGCCCTCCAAGCCTGTGCCGATCATGATGCCCTAACTTTAAAAAAAAACCTTCTGCCTTTACTCAGTCTGTCTCCCTCTATTTCATCCCTATTCTTGTACCATCCAGATTCCTTTTAAATGTTGCTAATGTGCCTGCTTCCACATCCTCTCGTAGCACGTTTCAGGCACCCACAACTCCCTGCGTGAAAACCTTCCTCCGCAAAACTCCTTAAACTGTCCCTCTCTCACCTTGAACCTGTACCCCTTGTAATTGAATCCCAAGGATTCAATTGTGTATGAGATATATATATAAATACATATGTATCACTAAATGTTTTAACTTGGAATCCATAAATTAAATGTTATTGTAAATTTATCAATCAATCACTGTTTCCAAAATGAAGACCCTTGACTACTTTGCACAAAGTAACGCATAGGAAATCAGTCTCACAGCAAAAAATAGCATTCCCCAGCATTCTTTCAGATTGTTCTGACAATCTGAAATTCCAGTTTCTTTCCCCTCAATACTTCTGTTCAAATGAGTGCTGACAAACATGCCAGGATGTTGATTTCAAAAGGTCCAACTGTGCAGCAAAGAGAATACACACAAGTTAATTCTCCAACATCAATAATCAGATAACAAATAGTTTGGTTCCACTCTATTTCACATTGCAATGAGTTTTTTCCAAGCTAATGCACCTTCTTGTTTGATCATCCCATCGGATGCATTAATGAGACATAGATCGGAGCCCCTTAACACACTAGTTACATTAAAAACACATACCAGTTTGTGGAGGTAGTTAACTTACTAACCACAGAACCCAATATCATACTTTGTAAAATGAGCATTGAAAGTTTGTACACAAATAAAGAAAGAGACAGCGGTGTGCTGGCTATTTGAAATAGAGTTAAAGGTTTACAGCATGGAAACAGGCCTTTCGGTCCAATTTGTCCATGCCGCCCAGTTTTTAACCATTAAGCTAGTCCCAATTGCTTGCGTTTGGCCCTAATCCCTCTGTACAAATTTTCCCCATGTAACTATCTAAATGCCTTTTAAAAGACAAAATTGTACCTGCCTCTACTACCACCTCTGGCAGCTTGTTCCAGACACTCACCACCCTCTGTATGAAAAAAATTGCCCCTCTCTCCCTTCTCACCTTAAACCTATGCCCTCTAGTTTTAGTCTCCATTACCTTTGGGGAAAAAGATGTTGACTAGCTGCATTATCTATGCCCTTCATTATTTTATAAATCTCTGTAAGATCACCCCCAAGTCCCCTACACTCCAGGGAAAAAAGTCCCAGTCTATCCAGCCTCTCCTTATAACTCAAACCATCAAGTCCTGGTAGCATCCTAGTAAATCTTTTCTGCACACTTTCTAGTTTAATAATATCCTTTCTATAATAGGGTGACCAGAACTGTACACAATATTCCAAGTGTGGACTTAACAATGTCTTGTACAACTTCAACAAGATGTCCCAACTCCTGTATTCAATGTTCTGACCAATGAAACCAAGCATGTCGAATGCCGCCTTCACCACCCTGTCCACCTGTGACTCCACTTTCAAGGAGCTGTGAACTTGTACACCTCGATCTTTGTTCTAGAACTCTCCCCAATGCCCTACCATTAACTGAGTAAGTCCTGCCCTGGATCAATCGACCAAAATGCATCACCTTGCATTTATCTAAATTAAACTCCATCTGCCACTCATCAGCCCACTGACCCAATTGATCAAGGTCCTGTTGCAATCCTTCTTCACTGTCCACTATGCCATCATTCTTGGTGTCATCTTACTAACCATGCCTCCTAAATTCTCATCCAAATCTTTGGAATGTCAGGAGGCAAGTTACTCGCTGCAGGATTCTGAGCATCTGACCTGCTTTTGTAGCCGCAGTATTTATATACTAGTCTAGTTCTTTTTCTGGACAATGGTAACCCCCAGCATTATCTATGCCCTTCCAAGTAATAGTGGACCCAGCACTATTATTATTATTTATCTTTAATCAATTTTCCTGATATACCAGAAGTAGCTGTAATCTGTTTAGGTTTAACAAAAAAATCACTTTGAATTGGATAATAAATTTTATCTGCAAATCAAAAAAGACAGCAATGGGCAAGAAACTTGCTCCGGTCTGTGCAAAGATACATGGCAAAGTAGAAAAAAAACTGTATTTAAAAAGTATCCCACGCTCTCTATGATGAGAGATATTTGGTAAACACATGGGGTAACTGGAGAAGAATTAGAAGAATCATCAATATCCTGAGTAATCATGAACATGGACAAAAGAACTGAACTCAGAGATGAGGTGAGAATGACTGTCCTTGACATCAAGACTGACCAAGTGTTGCATCAAGGAACCCCAGCAAAATTGGAGTCAATAAATCAGGGGAGAATCTCTCTGCTGGTTGGAGTCATACCTGGCATAAGGGAAGATGGTGTTGGAGGTCAATAACCTCAGTGCCAGGACATCACTGGAGGAGTTCCTCAAGGTAGAGTTCGAAGCCTAACCATCTTCAGCTGCTTCATCATTGACTTTCCTTCTGTCATAAGATCAGCGACGGACAATGTTCAGTACCATTTTTGACACCTCAGATACTGAAGCAGTCCATGTCCAAATGAAACATGACCTGGACAATATCCAGGTTTTGGGCTGACATGTAACAAATAACATTTGTGCCACATGAATGTCAGGCAGTGACATCTCCAATAGAGAGGACTTAACTATTGCCCCTTGACATTCAATGGCATTACCATCGCTGGAACCTCCACAATCAATATCCTAGGGGTTACCATTGTCCAGAAAAAGAACTAGACTAGTATATAAATACTGCAGCTACAAAAGCAGTTCAGATGCTCAGGATCCTGCAGCGAGTAACTTGCCTCCTGACATCCCAAGGTCTGACCATGATCTACAAGGCACAAATCAGGATGTGATAGAAGATTCTCCACTTGCCTGGATGAGTGCAGTTCCAGCAACACTCAAGAAGCCTGTGATCATGTTGGACAAAGAAGCCCATTTGATTGGCACCCTATCCACAAACAATCATTCACTCCACCACCAATGCACAGTGACAGCAGTATGCACCATCTATAAGATGCACTGCAGAAACTCACCAAGGCTCCTTCAGCAGCGCTTTCCAAACCCACAATCACTACCATCTAGAAGGACAAAGGCAGCAAACACATGGGAACGCCACCACCTGAAGTTCCCTTCCAAGCCACTTGCCATCCTGACTTGGAAATATTTCACCTTTCCTTCATCACATGCACTGCAGCAGTTCAAGATGGCAGCTCACTCCCACACTCCCAATGGCACCGGAATCGACAATAGCAAACCCAGTCCTGTTGACCCTGCAAAGTTCCCCTTACTAACATCTGAGGGCTTGTGCTAAAATTGAGAGGCTGTCTCACAGGCCATTCAAGCAACAGCCTGATAAATCCATTCTCACAGAATTATAGATAATATTCGTGACATCACCATTCCTGGGTATGTCCTGTCTCACCGGCAAGACAGACCTAGCAGAGGTAGTGGCACAGTGGTATACAGTCTGGAGGGAGTTGACCTGGAAGCCCTCAACTTCATCTCTGGACTCCATGACGTTTCATGGCACCAGGTCAAACACGGACAAGGAAACTTCCAGCTGCTTACCACATACTGCACCTTATTTTCTTCATCAATGCTCCTCTATGTTGAACACCACTTGGAGGAAGCACTAAGGGTGAAAAGAATGTACTGTAGGTGGGAGATTTAAATCCATTACCAAGAATGGCTTGATAGTACCACCACAGACAAGCTGGCTGAGTCCTAAAGAACATAGCTGCTAGACGGGGACTGCAGCAGGGGTGACGGAACCTACAAGAAGAAGTAACATACTTGACCTCATCCTCACCAACCTGCCTGACACATAAGCATTGGTAGGAGTGACCACCACATAGTCCTTGTGAAAACAAAGTCCGGTTTGCACAATAAGGATACTTTCCTTTGTGCTGTGTGACATTACCACCATGCTAAACGGGATAGATTTCAAACAGATCTAGCAGTTTAAGAAGGGGCAACCATGAGGCATTATGAACCATAAGCAACAGCAGAAGTGTACTCAAACACAATCTATAGCCTCATGGCCTGGCATAATCTTCACTGCGCCATTAGCACCAAACCAGGGAATCAAGCCTGGTTCAAAGAAGAGTGTAGGAGGGCATGCCAGAAGCAACACCAGGCACACTTAAAAGTGAGGTGTCAACTTGGTGAAGCTACAATATTTGACTACTTGCATGTCACATTACATAAGCAGCAAGTAATAAACAGAAATAAGCAATCGTCTCAGCCTTTTGGCTAACAGCAAGTGGGGTATCAAGCCAAGATAGGGGTGCAATGCCTTATCTGGTCAGCTTGGATCTTGTATGTGAATCTTGTGGGGACCATGAATTGGATTCAATTTGAATTTGGTTTTTGGAGCAAGGAAGGAGATGGATTCGGGTTTGCCTGGTTCCACACTGATCATTGGTTTTGTAACTTTAAGTATAGAGTAAAAAATAAGCAATTCCACAACCAACGGATCAGATCTATGCTTAGATCCAAGTATATGGACCCGAGCAATATTCCAGCAAAAGCAGTTAAGACGTGCTCCAGAACTGGTTGTGTCTGTAGCCAAGCTGTTCCAGAACAGTTATAACATTGGGAATAACCCAGGAATGTGGAAAATTGTCCAGGTACACAAAGCAGGACAAATCCAACCCAATTATAGGGTGGCACAGTGGTTAGCACTGCTGCCGCACAACACCAGAGACCCCGGTTGGATTCCCGGCTTGAGTCGCTGTCTGTGCGAAGTTTGCACATTCTCCCCGTGTCTACGTGGGTTTCCTCCCACAGTCCGAAAGACGTGCTGGTTAGGTGCATTGGCCATGCTAAATTCTCCCTCAGCGTACCCGAACAGGTGCCGGAGTGTAGTGACTCTGGGATTTTCACAGTAACTTAATTGCAGTGTTACTATAAGCCTACATGTGACACTAATAAATAAACTTTAAAAAACAGCCTCATCAGTAAAGTGATGGAAGGCATCATTAACAGTGCCTTTAAGTGGCACTTGCTTTGGAAAACCTTGCTCAGTTTGAGTTTCATTAGGGTCACTTAGCTCCTGTCCACAGTACAGCCTTGGTTCAAACATGTGCTGAATGCCTGAGGTGAGGGTGATTTCCCTTGACAACAAGGCAGTATTTGACTGATCTTTTGGTATCAAGGAGTCCAAGAACTGCAATCAATGGGAATCAAGGGAAAACTCTTCACTGGCTGGAGCCACACCTAGCACAAAGGAAGGTGTTTCTGGTTGTTGGAGGTCAACCATCTCAGTGCCAGGACATCACTGAAGGATTTGATTTGAGTCATTATTGTGACATGTATTGGGTTAGTGAAAAGTTGTGTTTCTTGTGTGCTATAGAGACAAAATATACTGTTCATAGAGTACATTGGGGAGAAAGAAAGGAGCGAGTACAGAATGTAGTTCTGTATAGCTAAGGTGTAGAGAAAGATCAACTTAATGTCAGGTAGATCCATTCAAAATTGGGTGGCACTGTGGTTAGCACAGCTGCCTCACAGCACCAGGGACCCAGGTTTGATTCCCAGCTTGGGTCACTGTCTGTGTGGAGTTTTCACATTCTCCCCATGTCTGCATGGGTTTCTCCAAGTGCTCCAGTTGCTTCCCACAATCCAAAAATGTGTGGGTTAGGTGGATTGGCCATGTTAAATTGCCTCTTAGTGTCAGAGGGACTAGCTAGGGTAAATGCATGGGGCCTGGGTGGGATTGTGGTCCGTGCAGAATCGATGGGCAGAATGGCCTCCTTCTGCATTGTATGATTCTCTGAAAAGTCTGGCAGTAGGGAAGAAGTTGTTCTTGAGACGATTGGCACGTGATATCAGACTGTTGTATCTTTTTCCCGAATGAAGAAGGTGGAAGAGAGTATATCCAGGGTACGTGGGGTCCTTGATTATGCTGACTGCTTTTCTAAAACAATGGGAGGTATAGATGGAGTCAACGAATAGGACGCTGGTTTGCGATCCTTTGTAGTTTCTTGCGGTCTTGGTCAGAGCAGGAGCCATACCAAGCTGTGATACATCCGGAAAGGATGCTTTCTATGGTGCATCTGTAAAAATTGAGATTCGTACTGGAGATGCTGAATTCCCTTAGCCGCCTGAGAAAGTAGAGGCGTTGGTGTGCTTTTTTAAATATAGCGTCAGCATAGAGCAACCAAGACAGGTTGTTGGTGATCTGGACATCTAGAAACATTAAAGCTCTCAATCATTTCCACTTCATACCCGTTGGTGTCGACAGGGGCATGTCCTTCAATATGGTTCCGGAATATGATGACTATCTCCTTCATTTACTGACATCGAGGAAGAGATTACTGTTGTCGCACCATTTCACCAGATTCTCTATCTCTTTCCTGTACTCTGTCTCGTCATTGTTTGAGATCCTACCCACTACGGTAGTGTCATCAGCAAACTTGAAAATGGAGTTGGAGCAGAATTTGGCCACACAGTCATAGGTGTATAAGGAATATGGTAAGGGGCTGAGGACACAGCCTTGCGGGGCATCGGTGTTGAAGACAATTGTGGAGGACATGTCATTGCCTATCCTTACTGATTGCGGTCTGTGGGTTAGGAAGTCTAAGATCCAGTCGCAGAGGGAGGAGCTGAGTCCTAGGCCACGGAGTTTGGAGATGAGTTTTGAAGGGATAATGGTGTTGAAGGATGAGCTGTAGTCAATAAATAGGAATCTGACATAAGTGTCTTTGTTATCCAGGTGTTCTAGGGTTGAGTGCAGAGCCAGGGAGAAGGCGTCTGCTATGGACCTGTTGCGGTGATAGGCGAACTGTCTGGATCCAGGAAATTTGGGAGACCAGAGTTGATGCATGCCATGTCTAATCTTTCAAAGCATGGATGTGAGAGCCACTGGGCAATAGTCATTAAGGTACACTGCCTTTTCTTTGGTACAGATTGATGGTCATCTTCTTGAAGCAAGGAGGGACCTCAGATCGGTGTAAAGAGTATAAAGATGTCTGCGAATACACCCGCCAGCTGGTCTGTGCAGGATCTGAGTGCTCGTCCAGGTACCCCATCCGGGCCTGTCGCTTTTCATGGGTTAACTTTCAAGAAGGCTGATCTGACGTCTGCGATGGTGACCTCGGATACCGGTTCAGCCGGTAAGGTAAGATGTCCTTTCTCTTGTTCAAAACAGGCATAGGATGTGTGGAGCTCATCGGAGAAAGGTGCATTGTTGCTAGCAATGCTACATGCCTTCATCTTGTAGACTGTTATGTTGTGCAGACCTTGCAATAATCGGTGGGTGTCCGTGTGGCTCGCCTGGGACTCTAGCTTGGTCCAGTACTGTTCCTTGGCATCTTTGATGGTTCACCATAGACCGTATCTGGATTTCTTGTATAGGTCAGGGTCACTGGACTTGAATGCCTCAGACCTGGACTTCAGTAAGCAGTGGATATCCCTGTTCATCATGGTTTTCGGTTGGGAAACACATGGATTTGCTTCTTTGGCACACAGTCTTCTACACACTTACTGATGAAGTCTGTTACTGTTGTGGCGTACTCATTCAGGTTGGTCACTGAGTTCTTAAATATTGACCAGTCCACTGACTCGCAGCAGTCCCGCAGGAGATCATCCAATTCCTCAGGCTGACATTGCACGACTTTCTTTAGTGGACTTTCCCGCTTCATGAGGAGTTCCTCAGGATAGTGTCCTAGGCCCAACCATTTTCAGCTGCTTCACCAATGACCTTCCTTCCATCATAAGGTCAGAAGTGGAGTTGTTTGGCGATGATTGCACCATTCGCAACTCAGATACTGAAGTAGTCCACGTCCAAATGCAACATGAGCTGGACTATATCCAGAGCTGCGTAGCACAAATATTATTTGCTACTTGTCAGCCCATGTCCCAGGCACTGACCATTTTCAACAAGAGGGAATCTAACCATTGCATCTTGACATTCAATGGTATTACCATCGGGGCGGATCATCTACAATCTATCCTGAATCTGGACCTACATAAATATTTTGGCTACAAGAGCAGGTCAGAGGCTAAGAATCCTGTGGCAAGTAACTCACCTCCTAACTCCTGAAAGCTTGGCCATAAGGCACAAGTCAGGAGTGTGATGGGGTACTCCCCACTTGCCAGGATGAGTGCAATTCCAACAACAGTTGAGAAACATGACATCATCCAGGGCAAAGCAGCCCGCTAGCATTGCTGCCTCACAGCGCCAGGAACCTGGGTTCGATTCCTGGCTTGAAGTCACTGTCTGTGTGCAGTTTGCACGTTCACCCCGGGTTTCCTTCGGATGCTCTGGTTTCCTCCCATAGTCTGAAAGACGTGCTGGTTCTAAACGTCTAAATTCTCCCTCAATGTAGCCGAACAGGTGCTGCAGTACGGCGGCTAGGGAATTTTCACAGTAACTTCATTGCAGTGTTAATGTAAGCCAACTTGTGACACTAATAAATAAACTATCTAAACTTTCCACAAACATTCACACCCTCCATCACTGGCACATAGATGCTCTGCAGGAACTCACTAAGACTCCTTTGACAGCACCTTCCAAACCCGCAACCATTACCATCTAGAAAAACAAGAGCATCTGATACCTGGGAACACCATAGAACCACATCCAATGCATTTTCACCACATACGTACCAAACAAAGATTTTAGCCAGAAAGTTACTCCCTTTTTACTGCATTAAAACAGAGGATATACAAAAATATTCCTCAGGCATATCAAGTCAACTTTCTTTGAGCGAACTGGTCAGCTCACCATTGCAAAATAATTTAACATCAAGACCATCATTCTGCTATTAATTACATGTTGCACAATGATCCAAAAAATAATTAGAATAGTTCAGAACCATTTTAAAATACAATTCACTGAGCCAATATATCATAAACATCAGCTTTTAAAAGACAAAGAACTTAAAAGATTTATTAGTCAAGAGTAGAGTGAGGACACAAACTTTCCCATCATCCTTCCCTCTAGCCACCACCTGCTCTCTAATCCTCTCCGTCTCTCTCACCACCTCGGAGCCTGTCTCTCGCTCTTTCACACCCTCAGAGTCTGTCTATCACTATCTCCTTCTCGACCCCTCTCACCGTCTCGGTCTCTCTCACCCCGTCTCACCTTCACTGCTCAGGCGTATGCACATGAACCCTGACACCACCTTCTCATGCCGAGTGTCCACCACTGTTGGGTCACCAATGCTGTTGATTGGGTTTGTGAGACCACTGGGACTAGCAAGTCATGAGTAGCTTAGAGCTGGTCAACCCAATGCAGGTACTGGCAGGCCAGGGATCAGCAATTGGGGTGAGAGGGACTGGAGTAGTCCAGCTTCCATTCCCTTCCTCAGACTACCTGGTAATAGGGCTCTGGGTTCAGTGTGTGTCCAGCGGATGTTATGTTACACTGGCTCAGTGAATTGACATCCTTTTTAACTTTTAAAAATGATTCTGAACCACAATAAGGATGGCTGTATTCCTAGTTACTGTCAATCTGGGCAGGTTTCTGGTGGTCAAGAACCCCACCCGCCAACCATTACTTTCATTGAGTCATGCCAGCTTCACAGCTCCGAAGAGGATTTGTGAACCATGGGGCAATCTAGTCTGGAGTCAGAAATCAACCAAATAAGTAGGCATTCAATACTCATTGTGAAGAACATTGCCCTCTTAGCCTGTCATAAAGCTGTCAATCAAATACAGCTGTAATGTGGAGTGTTTGATATACAGCTTTATTGCCTGACATTCCTTCCAAGAATTATTTTCAATGCCATTGTTTAATTGGGTTAGATTAAGTGGTGTAAAGTGGATTAAAAGTTCCTTCAATGGGAAATTTAATATGGTGTTTGATTGACAGTGTTCTGTCAAGTTAAAAGGGGAAATATCTGAAAGGGATTTTTGAATGGCATTTCTCATTAGAGTTTCAAAGTCTTGTTAATGTTATTATAAGACACATGCGTCTGCTTCATACTAGTTCATTTTTATTCATTCATGGGATGCTTGATGTCGCTGGCTGTTCCAGTATTTATGGCCCATCCCTAACTGCCCTTGAACTGAATGGCTTGCAGAAAGCATTTTTAAGTCAACTATATTTCTGTGGTCTGGAGTCACATGTAGGCCAGACCGGGTAAAGATGGCAGATATCTTTCCATAAAGGGCATTAGTGAACTTGTTGGGTTTTTACGACAATTGACAATGGTTTCATGGTTACCGTTAGAATTTTGTTCCAGCTTTTATCGGATTCAGATTTCACCATCTGCCATAGTGGGATTCAAACCCGGGACACCAGAACATTACGCTAAATTTCTGGATTACTAGTCCAGTGACAATACAACTAAACTCCCCTATGGGCATGGAGTGGGAGCATGAGAGCATGATGGGGTCATGGGCAATATGGAGGCATGGGATGGATGGGGCACAGAGGGGCAAAGGGGTAGTTGAAGGGGTGGAACAACATCTTCCACTCACTTCTGTTGCTACCCCATCTCCAGCTTATACCCACCTCCCTGATACAAGAAAAGAGTTGGTGGGCTCATCCAGGAATTGTGGGTTTCGGAAAATTTGCAACTTCCTATATCCGTGATGGAATTTTCCCAATGGATTTGAAACTGCCTGCTTAGACGAGGTGGCCTTGGAACATTTCTCCCCACTCTTCAAAAACCTCTTCAAAACTCCTGACTTTGCATTTAATCAGTACTCTTTACCTTCCCACTACTCCAGGTTGGTACTTGGTCACTTGTGAAGATGTTTAAGTAAGTTTTTGCTAGGTTCACGGAACTAAGTCAGAAGTATTTACCTTTCAGGAAGGGTAGACTCTGGATCTGATTATTCACGTACACCATGCCCAGTTTCAGGAAGGTGATTTTTATCTGTGAAACAATACCACAGTTGAACAAAGACATAGCTACATGGAGATTATATGCAGGTTTAAGACCCCTTTGATAAAAGAAATATCACCCTCAAGCCTCCTGTTGACAAAGCATCAAGCCCTCTCTACAGTTCTTACCCTCAGAGTGCCTCTATGTACAATCAATGGTTGGCTACAGGCTACAGTTTTATTACTCTTGCCTTACTTCAGAAAGAATTTCAGGGTGATTGGGAGGATGAAGAGAGGGCACCTGAAGTTTGGTTAAACACAAGAACCAGAGACACATGGACATCTTTCATCAGTATAGAGAATGTTAAGAAAGACCTGAAAGAGCCTCTCTCCATTCCAACAACATTTAAAGGGCTAAATCAGCGAAGAGACATTTTCAATGGTCAGTGAGTAAGCAACTGAAGAGCATAACAGCACGGGATGTTAGTATTAATTAGCAAGGCCAACATTTGTTAACTTACTCCTAATTGCCCTTGAAGGTATTGGTGAACCATCTTTTTGAACCATTACTGTCCATATGGTTTAAATACACCAACAACGCTGTTAAAAGGTGAGTGCCAAGATTTTGACCCAGTGACAATGAAGGAACTGCAATACAATTCCTTGTGTGCCGCTTGGAGGGGGACCTGCAAGTGGTTGTGTTACCATGTGTCTGATGCCCTTGGCTTTCTAGGTGATAGAGCTTGTGACTTTGAAAAGTGTAGTCAAAGGAGTCTAGGTGAGTTGCTGCAGTGTATCTTGCATATGGCACTTCCTGAAAGAGACCTTGTGGTGCAGTGGCAGCACCCAAACCGCCGGGCCAGAAGTTCTGGGTTCAAGTCCAATACAAGGACTTGTTGGCTACGGAAGGAGCTTTCAACTTGGTTCAACGGGCTTATAATCAGCTCTGAAATCCTCCCACCACTTTCCCCACTATTCCCCAAAGGATAAAAAATAAACAGTGCGAGTGTAAAGAGACACTAACAGCAACATAGTACATACTGTTGTACCATACTGCTACTACTGTATAATGATGGAGAGTTTGCATGTTTAAGTGGTGGATGGGAGAGATGGTATTGATCAAGTGTGCTGCTTTCTCCAGGAGGATATTGAACTTATTGAATGCTGTTGCAGCCATATGTACCTGGGCAAGTGGAGAATATTTCATCACACTCCTGGCTTGTGTTTTGCAGATGGTGGACAGTGTTTAGCGTCAGGAGGTGAGAATTAAACATGGTTGAATTTCGAACCTACTCTTAGAGCCAACATTTATTAAGTTGGTTCAGTTTAAGTTTCAGGCCAACACTAAACCCCAGTATGTTGATGCTGGGGATTCAGTGATGGTAATGCCATTGAACTTCAGGGGGACATGGTTAGATTCTTTCTTGTTGATGGCCTTTCCCAGTACTTGAGTCATGTGAATGTTATCTGTCATCAATCAGCACAAGCCTAAATGTTGTCCAAATCTTTATGTATATGGACATGGACCCCCTCAGTAACTGACAGCACAGAACACTGCAATCATGAGCCAACATCCCACCGTAAGATGGAGGGAAATTCATTGATGAAGCAGCTGACTATGTCCAATGATTGTAAAAACCCTGCTTTGTACTAGATATATCTCCAACTAATGGAGAGTTCTCCCCCTGAATCCTATTGCCTTCAGCTTTGCTAGGTACTTGACTGGCTTGGATTTATCCTGCTTTTTTGTGGTCAGGACATGCCTGCGTAATTTTCCAGATTGCTGGATGAGTAAAGTTTATTTATTAGTCCCAAGTAGTCTTGGATTAACATTGCAATGAAGTTACTGTGAAAATCCCCTAGTCGCCATACTCCGGTTCTTGTTTGGGTACACTGAGGGAGAATTTGGCATGGCCAATTCACCTAACCTGCACATCTTTGGGTGCTCCAGTTTCCTCCCACAGTCCAGAGGAAACCCACGCAGACACTGGGAGAATGTGCGAACTCCACACAGACAGTGACCCAAGCCGGGAATCTGATCCGGGTCCCTGGTGCTGTGAGGCAGCAGTGCTAACCACTGCGCCACCCCAGATGGGTGTCAGTGTTGTAACTATATTGAAACAGCCTAGCTAGGGGTGGAACACAAGTCTTCAGTATAACTGCTGGGATTGTCAGGGGCCATGGCCTTTGTTGTATCCATATTACTCATATTGGAAGCAGGCATGAAGTATTTATATAAGAGGCTTACGCATCTGCCTCTGATATCTGCTGAAATGTTCACTTGTTCAGAGGCAGATGGTGCCAACATTGGACACTTCTGAGAAATCCAATTCTAAACACCATGCAAGTAAATGGTACATATTCAACATAATCATCAGTATTGACAGTTCTAAAATCTCTAACATACTTTCTGATTCCAACTTCCAGTGACAACCTACGCAGCCCCCTCCCCAACCCAAACCATTTCCAACTCAGTCCAACCCTCCCTCTGGCCCCAGACCTCACTAGCCACAGATTCCTAGTCCTCTCAATAGCACTCCTGAATTGCCAACAATATTTTTGAGGTCTTCAATCGAGCAACCCACCCACCAATAACTGCCCACCCCCATCATCCTTCCCCGCACCCCCCCCCCCCCCCCCCCCCCCCCCCCCCCCCCGTCCTCCACCTCACAATACAGAACCCCGACCACGGAATCAGAGGCCTACTCATTACTACTCCCCAACCCCATGATCAAATCCAATCGCTTATCTGGAAACTGCAGCACTAATCTACCTGAGTTGCTATTGCAGCATCATCTATATTATGATGAGACCTGAGGCCCACAATTCTGGGCTCCCAAAATCTCTCCATTTGAGGGGGAAGCTGTTATCCTGTCCAGGGGAGCTGCCTGAAAATGGGCGCTCCCAAATTTATCCCTCCAAGGAGATATTTTAATGCGGGTTTTATTAGGACGTATAATAGTGCACCAAAAACAGTACTGGAAATCGAATCCATTAAAACTTGTGAAAGAGAAGTGGATAAACAGAGGAATAGGACTAAGGGCGGACTCTTTCAGAGAGCTGGCACAGATGTGAAGGGCTTGATGACCTTCTGCCAAGCTATAAAATTCAATCATCCATATGGCTTTTGCTCATTTCAAACCCTTACTTTCATCTATTATGCTGCACTAAAATACTCACTTTATCGCTGGTGTAAATTATGGCACTTAAAGATGTTTCTGTGGGTTTCACACCAGATTTCCCAAATTGAGCCTCAATATGTCCATTGTTAGGTATCCTTGGACTCTGCAGGGGTAAAATATAAATCATCTGTTAATGAGATAATTATGAAGAAACATTATTCCTATTGAACCTACATCCAGTGTAGACTATTTCTACACCAATCTAATCCGTTGGTCATTCATCTATCCATGCATTTTTTAAAAATTCCCTGCTGTTTAAAAAATAACTATTAGCATTTCATAGATTTATGTATCCATTTGAGATTATTACATACTAATAATCAATGGACAAGCTTCACTGTCAGTAATCTAAATTAAACAGCAACGGTCCAATGTCACATTTGTACTTGTTGGTAACTAGAATGAAACTTTCAACACTTCCTGCCTTTATAATTTCAGCTTTGTGAATCCAAAAAATATTACTCAGTATTACTATTCTCCCCAATCTCAGATGAAGTGGCATTCCCAACAGACAAATCTGCTAGCTCCTCAGGAAAACAGGGGAAGGAGATGTCCGCCTTTAAACGCCCTACAATTGCAGCAAAACATCCCTACTCTGATACTCAAATCCTTTCTGTAAAGGCCAACATGCCATTTGCCTTCTTTACTGCCTGCTGTACCTGCTTACTTACTTCTGCAAAGTATTTAATGAAGGATATTTTGGCGCCTCAGATTATGAAGGAAGTCAGGCTTGATCCCTCTATAAACAGGGCCTCATTTCAAAGTTCCATACAGAGACTAGAAGCAGGCGTAGGCAATTTGGTCCTTAGAGCCTGCTCCGCTATTCATTATGATCATGGTTGATCATCAAATTCCTGATTTTCTACCCCCTCCCCCCGTCCCCCACCATATCCTTTAATCCCTTTAGCCCCAAGAACTATATCTAATTTCTTCTTGAAATCACACAACATTTTAGACTCAACTACTTTCTATGGCAGTGAATTCCATACATTCACCATTCTCTGGGTGAAGAAATTTCTCCTTACCTCAGTTCTAAAAGGTTTTCCCTTTATCCTCAAACTATGACCCCTAGTTCTGGACTCCCCCACATTTGGGAACATTCTTTCTGAATCTACCTTGTCTAACCTTGTTAGAATTTTATACGTTTCTATGAGATCCCCTCTCAGCCTTCTAAACTCCAGTGAATACAATTCTAACTAACTTAGTCTCTCCTCATATGACAAACATGCCATCCCAGGAATCAGTCTGGTAAACCTTCGCTGTTGGTCCCTCTATAGCAAGGACATCCTTCCTCAGATAAGGACACCAAAACTGCACACAGTACTCCAGGTGTGGCCTCACCAACGCCCTATACAATTGCAGCAAAACATCTCTATTCCTATACTCAAAACCTCTCTATGAAGGCCAACATACCATTTGCCTTTTTTTACTGCCTGCTCTACCTGCTCCAGGTCTCACTGAGTATCTACCTCTCTCAATTTACACCCATTCAAGTAATAATCTGTCTTCCTATTATTGCTACCAAAGTGGATAACCTCACATTTATCCACATTATACTGCACCTGCCATGCATATTCCCATGCATTCAGCCTGTCCAAATCACACTGAAGCATCTCTGCATCCTCCTCACAGCTCACCCACCCACCCAACTTTGTGTCATTTACAAATCTGGAGATAATACATTTAATTCCATCTTCCAAATCATTAATATATGCTGTGTACAGTTGAAGTCCCAGCACAGATCCCTGCGGTACCCCATTAGTCACTGCCTGCCACTCAGAAAAAGACGCATTTATGCCAAATCTTTGCTTCCTATCTGTGAACCAGTTTTCTATCCATCTCAAGACATTGCCTGCAATCCCATGCACTTTAACTTTACATTACAGATTACGATGGAAGACCTTGTCGAAAGTCTAAATAAACAACATCACTGGTTCTCTTCGATCAACTCTAATAGTTACATCCTCAAAGAATTCCAATAGATTCGTTAAGCATGATTTCTCTTTTGAAAATCCATGCTGACTTCATCTAATTATACCACTGCTTTCCAAATGCTGAGTTATGTCATCCTTGATAATGGACTCGAGCAATTTCCCCAGTACTGACACTATGCTCATTGGTTTATAGTTCCCTGTTTTCTCTCTACCTCCCTTTTTGAATAGCAGGCTTACGTTAGGGTAGTGTCCTAGGCTCAACAATCTTCAGCTGCTTCATCAATGATCTTCCTTCCATCATATGGTCAGAAGTGGCAATGTTGCTGATGGTTGCACAATGTGTAGCACCAGTCATGACTCCTCTCAAACTGAAGCTGTCTATGGTCAAATGCAGCAATATCCAGGCTTGAGTTAACAATTGGCAAGTAAGATTTGTGCCACATAATTGTCAGACAAGACCATCTCTAGTAAAACAAAATTTAACCATCGCCCTTTGACTTTCAATGGCTGAATCCCCCACTATTAATGTCCTGGGAACCGGAAACTGAACTGGACTAGGCGTAAAAATTGGCGACAAGAGAAGGTGAGAGGCTAGGAATCCTGTGGCAAGTAACTCACCTCCTGACTCCCCAAAGCCTGTCCACCATCTACAAGGAACAAATCAGGAGTGTGATTGAATTCTCTCAACTTGCCTGGATGAGTGCAGCTCCAATCACACTCAAGAAGCTCAACATCATCCAGTTCAAAACAGCCCGCTACACTGGCACCCCATTCACAAACATTCACTCCCTCGACCATCGTTTCATATTGGCAGCAAAGTATTTACAAGATACAATGCAGGAACTCACCACAACCACAACCAGTTTAGGAGGACGAAGGCAGCAGCCACATGGGAACATCACCACCTGGAAGTACCCCTCCAAATCACTTATCATCCTGACTTGGAACCATTCCTTCTCTGACACTGGGTCCTGGAACTCCCTCGCTACCAACACTATGGATGCACCAAATCCAAAGAAACAAAAATGGTTCAAGAAAGCAGCTCAACCCTTCTCAAGGGCAGTTAGGGAAAGGAAATCAATGCTGCTCTAGCCAATGATGCCCACATGCCATAAGTGAATTTTAAAAAACACTTCTTTAGACAGAATTTTGCCCTCAGGGCCTTGCCTTTAAGAGTCCTTCTAAAGACAGTACCTAACACTCGACTCCTTCTATTGAAAGAGCTTCACCTTCAAGACTTTTCTGTCTTTGAGGGTCTCACCCTCAAAATATTGCCCTCAGAACCACATGAGGGGAAGAAGCTTGCTATCAAGACCCATTCTTCATCAGGGCCTCATCACCAAGGCCTTTGCCTGATCTCATTTTTAAATGGCATTTATTTCTCAGCATCAAAAGCTTGCCAGCATTAAATAGTTAAAATGACCCAATTGTACACTAACAGTAGGTAACATTCTGATCACTAACTTCACTCTGCCATTTAACTTTTTAAAAGTGCGAATAAACTGACATAAGATCTTACTTTGACGAGCACAAAGATGCAGATTGAGTGGAATCGATACTGTCTTGAATCAAACGTAGTAACAAATGAACCTCCTTCAATGGAACATCGCCCAGGACACCTGAGATTAGTGCATTTCCACTGGCCCATAGAACACACGCTGAACAAACAGCAAATATATTGAATGCACACAATTAACATGCAAAGACAACAATATTGTTAAGATATTAATCCTTCAGGGATAATTACAACTGTTCTAACTTTGTAGCAATTGTTAACATGCCTAATTCTTAGATATTTTCCTCTGGTATTCTCCTGTAAGCTGATGTAGCTTGTGTGGAAGATCAGTGGAAACCCTACTTTGGGTCAATCAGGTTTTGTCAATCTTATGTCAAAGCTATTGCAGTTGATCATGATCAAGGAAATTCAGTGTATTCATATGGGAAAAATACTTTCCATCAATTCCATCAAGCAGGCTAAGCAGCAAATCACATTGAAAAAAAATCACAAATAGCAAATCAGGAAGTAACAGGTAGATTTTATCATTAATTTCTTATTTTACAGAAAGTGAAATAAAGATGGGGACATACAGGTGGAATTAAGGTCAAGGCTGATATCTAACAAACCTTAAAATATATATCTTTCATGAAAAATAAATTAATTGTTCATATGGAATGGAGGAATTTGCTATTCCACAAATTTAAAGTTAGTGGTTCAGGGCCAGAGAGGTCATTTGGCTGTAAATGTAACTTTGTATGCCAGTAAAATTCCAATTGCACCATATTCAGTAAGATGTAACTCTTTCAAGCATTTTAGAGCAAAGTTGATACCATAATTCCAGGTAAAAGTGGAAGATCTCATCTATGTAGTGATTTCAAATTGATTTCCATCTGCAAGGAATTCAACTATAAATCTATGGAGAGGTGGGCAAGGGGGGACAGAAATTTCTGGATTTCCACACTGAACTGAACATGGGCAGACACTAGAAGTTGCTGCCAGTTAAATTGAATAGAACCATAGAACATTACAGCACAGAAACTGGCCTTTTGGCCCTTCTTGGCTGTGCCGAACCATTTATCTGCCTAGTCCCACTGACCTGCACCTGGACCATATCCCTCCACACCCCTCTCATCCATGTACCTGTCCAAGTTTTTCTTAAATGTTAAAAGTGAGCCCGCATTCACCACTTCATCTGGTAGCTTGTTCCACACTCCCACCACTCTCTGTGTGAAGAAGCCCCCCCTAATATTCCCTTTAAACTTTTCACCCTTAACCCATGTCCTTTAGTTTTTTTCTCCCCTAGCCTCAGTGGAAAAAGCCTGCTTGCATTCACTCTATCTATACCCATCATAATTTTATACACCTCTATCAAATCTCCCCTCATTCTTCTACGCTCCAGGGAATAAAGTCCTAACCTATTCAACCTTTCTCTGTAACTCAGTTTCTCAAGTCCCGGCAACATCCTTCTGAAACTTCTCTGCACTCTTTCAACCTTATTAATATCCTTCCTGTAATTAGGTGACCAAAACTGCACACAATACTCTAAATTCGGCCTCACCAATGTCTTATACAACCTCACCATAACATTCCAACTCTTATACTCAATAGTGATGAAAAGGTTTGACAGTTTCACCATATTAAAATCACACAATCCAGGCCAGTAAGGTAAAATTTTAACTTAATGCCCAAAGTATAAAACAAGCACCATGAACCAGTTAACCATTATAGAAGCCAATTAAAATAAAAATATTATTTCCATTATTATCAAATTGAAAATATACCCCAAGATTTGTACTAAACAGCAGTAGTAAGATTTTGTTTTACCAGTTTCTGCAGAATGCAGAGATTTTATCTCCAGGACTGTAGAATGCCCCATTCCAAGTGCAGGGACATTCATTTAGATGTATACAAATGCCCTTGTTGGTAACATCATCAAGAACAGTGCCTGTGGATAATATGGCAGTGAATATATATTCATAATGTAAGAAGTACCCTGCCTTGGAATAGTTGCTTGTAACTACGATCTCCAATCTAAGCACATTATTCTCCTGGTCCCAGAGAGGCATATCCTTTGCAGATTATACAGAAGATAATATGGTGATAACCCTTATAATTTCGTTGTAAAAACTCCCAGGCCCTTTAATAACAAAACCAGCAGCAGATGTATGTGGTGAGGAACTCATTCAGAAGAAGGTTTTTTTAAATCTATAACAAGAAAGTGGAACTTGTTACCACAGGGTGTGGATGAAATGAAAAAGATGCATTGAAAAGGAAACTGGACAAATGTAAGGATGAAGAGAATAGATGATTATGATGGTTGATTTAGATTAGAAGAGATGGGAGGGAGGAGGAAGCATAAGCACCACATGGATTAGGTGGGCTAACTGGCCTTTCTCTGTGTTCTTCATTCTATGTAATTCTATATAATTCTCAAGAAAGCAGATAGTAAACTCCTATTTGTAATTTCAATTAAAAATGCACCTTGTGCAGTAAAGAAAGTTAATTTTCTCAATATTTTCCATTCCTCTGTCACAGAAGCTGATTATTTTTAATAGAAACAATAACACTTCAACATTATCTGCAATGTAAGATCATTAAAATTCAATCTATATTATGCATTAATGGTAAAGGTGATCACTTGCAATTTCGCGAGTATTTTATTCTTCACTAACTAATGCTGTTCAATGATAACTTGAGAGTAAATATTGCTGATATATTTTGTCTGGATGGGGATTTCATCAAAGATGTTTCTGCTCCATTGTCATAGCTTCACTGGAAGTATACAGAATTCCCTTTGATGCAAGTAATCAGGGATTCTTACAGAGCAGGAGTTCTATTGAAATTCACAGCAAAGACATTAAATTCCGTAGGTTCATTCAAGACAATATCACAAGTTTTAGTCAAGGGCCCGACCCCTAAATGTTAACTCAGCCTTTTTTTGCAGGCATTGATGAATCCACTGTGCAATTCCACAATTTTGTTTCATTTTGGTTTTCCAAGGTTTTCAGTCATTGCCCTTTGTCTCTATTTTCTAACTGATTTAAGGAAGTGATTTACCTTCTGGACAGAAGCATCCATATGTGCCGTGACTATCACAGGTAGAGCGTAAGTTAGAACATGTAGGAAAGCAGGGGGATCCATTCTCCAGGTACACCTGGTTCATTGGGCATTTAAGTGGAGCTAAAATGAACAGAGCTGTGTTACAATACTATGAAATGAGGATATGTTCTGCACATATAAAGTTCTGGAGCAAATTAAGCACCTTAGTTAACTTGGTTTAAAAGCCCTTCAAGTCCTTTCAGAATCAGTAAAACCTTTCAAAGTATTAAATTAACTCATAATTCTTCATGGAGTCACTTTTAGTCCATTTTAGTCCATTAATACTTAATACAGAAATATTATTTTAATCAACCAAGCCAAATTTTTGTATCGAGCACATAAGTGGAATATGGTAAAATGTCAAAACTTACAGATGAGGTGTAGCTGACAGTGAGAATAATACAAATCACTTGCAACAGGACATAGATAGACTGGGAGATGAATCCACTGTGCAATTCCACAACTCTGTTTCATTTTGCAGAATTTGTAGTTATTCCCCTTTTTTCTAACAAAAGCTGCACTTGATTTGAAGTGATAGACAAGTGCCAGATGGGGTTTAAAACAGAGAGGCATGAGGAGATGCATTTTGGTAGAAGGAACAGGGAGGGGGAATATGGTCCTAAAGAGTGTGCAAGGGCCAGAGGGACCCGGGTAGCACATACATGGATTCTTGTGGGTGGTAGGACATGTTGTGAGAATAGTTATCAAAGCATATAGGATCTCAGACTTCATAAATTGGGTACAAAACCAAGGAAGTTGAGCCTTTATAAAACTCTGGTTCGGCCATGTCTGGACTGTTGCATCCAATTTTGGCAATCACACTTTAGGAAGGATGTGGGGATCCATGAAAGGGTGCAGAAGAGATTTACCAGAATGGCTCCAGGCATGAGGAATTTTAGCTACAAGGTTAGGTTGGAAAAAACAGGCTGTTCTATTTGGAGCAAAGTTGTACAAGGTTATGACAGGTTTGTATATGGTAACCAAAAAAGTTTATTCCCATTAGCATACAAGGAGAAATTTAAGGTTTTTGGCCAGATGCAAGGGGATGTGAGGAAGACTTCTTTTACACAATGTGTAGTAAAGACAAAAACTTGCTGCTAACGAGTGTGGTGGAAATAGAGAAGACTAATGACTTCAAAAGAAAATTAGACGTGCACTTGAGGAAAATAAAATTGCATGGCTGTGGCTACAGAGCGAGGGAATGAGAATAATTAGATTGCTCCTCAGAGAGCTGACACCGACTCGAAAGCCTGAGTGGTCTCCTTCTATGCTATAATGAATTTTCGGGCTGAATTTAATGGCTGTGTCATTGGCTCTGTCCACCCACTGGAAAATTAGTAACACCTTGCAACAGCTTTTTGCAGGAGCCCAAAGAGATAAATATCTATCTGACAATCTGCAAGTGTGGGTGTACGTGTATTGGAGAATGTGTGCGCGTGCCTGGGAGAACATGTGAGTGTGTGTGTGAAGAGCTAGTGAGTGTGGGTACATGTGAGGGAGTGAGCAAGTGTGTGTGGGCATGTGTGTGTGGGAGACTGAGCAAGTGTGTGTGGGGGAGGTTGAGTGAGTATGTGGGAGTGACTGAATGTGTGGATGAGTTTGAGTCTGCCTTATGCTCAGTCTCAGGTTTCTCACTCGCTCTCTCCACCACACATCAACACAAACATATGCACTCACTCATGCTCACCCACCCACGTACACTGGCCTTCACACACTCTGGGCATTTTTATTAATTACTCCTTTTTAACTTAACAATTTATTGATACGATGTTGTGGCACCTTTGCTCAGCATGTTCTTTCTTTAAAACTTCAACTTTGTTTCAAGTTAAGTTCATTGCTGTGCTAAACCTTATCTTTTTGAAATTTGCTCATCAGCCCCTTGAGTGAGAAAAATATATGCAAGCTTTTTTAAAACATGCGTGATTATATACATGATTTATTCAGAGCCATAGCTACATTGTGATAGACATTGTTACCATTGATGGTGGTATAATGGGACCGTCAATGTTATTGACTTGACTGCTGCGATAGAACTGTTGTCATTAATCATTGGACAAAATATCTTATATTCATATAACATGTTCAATGTAGAAAAAAAGCTAATAGCTAAAATGCATCATAAAAGTAGTCATAAAAAATGATGCCAAGTCAGACATGAGTGATCGCAAACCTGGTCAAGGAGATTGATGTTAAAAAGAAAGGGAGAGGCAGAGGGGTATGTACAAGGTCATTGCTTATTAAATCAGTGATGACATAGTAGAAAGCCATGGCTAATAGATTATTGAAAATGAGACGAGAGATTAGACACCAGATGTTGGCTACAGAAGCAGGTATTGGAAATGATAAGCATAATGTGACAGGAAGGAACAGAGAGCACAAGTCTAAGAGTAAAACAACAGTAAAGGCTAGAGGTTACAAAAATAATAAAAAGAACAAAACTGAAGGTTCTGTATCTGAATACACATAGCATTCAAAACAAAACAGATGAGCTGTAAAACGAATAAAAATGAGTAAGTATGATCTGATAGGAATTACAGAGACATGGCTGCAGGGTAATATAGATTGGGACCTGAATATTAAAGAGCAGGTGACTTTCAGGAATGACAGGAAGCTAGGGAGAAGGGATGGCTCTGCTAACTAATGATGGTGTTAGTGCATTAGAAGGGGATATCCTAAGTTCAGCAAACTAGGATGTAGAAAAGATTTGAGTTGAGATGATAAAACTAACAAGTCACTTGTGGGAGTAGTGTACCAGCCTCCTAACTGTAACTATATGGTAGGACAGAGTACAAAGGAAGAAATAATAGGAGCCTGCCAGGATGGTTTGGTCATAATCATGGGAGATTGGAGCAAAGCCTAGACGAGGACTTCACAGGATGTTTTTTGGATAGTTTCTTCGAACAGCACATCCATGAGCCAACCAGAGAACAGTCCATCCTAGACCAGGTGTTGTGCAACAAGATAGAATTAATTGATGACTTCATAATAAGGGCACCCTGGGTAGCAACAATCAAAAGATGACTGAATTTTACATTCAGTTTGAGGGAGAGAAGAGTAGGACCAAGATAAGTATTTTAAACTTAAGCAAGGGCAATTATATGAAAAAACAGAGCTGGCTGAAATGAACTGAAAAATGAGGTTAAGGCAGGCTTGTCCAAGGCAAATCAAATTGGTTCAGGGAGGCTGAAAGTTTGTTACTTTGGCAGGATGTGCACATGAAGTCCCTTTATGCAGACCACAGAGGCAGTTTTCAAAATTTCAGTCAACCAGATGAATTTCAGAGCTGTTTCCCTCCCTCATTTGCAGTTGATAGGCTGTCTAGTGAGCATTTCATCAGCAATTGAGGGAGGGAAATAATATCTCGTTGATGGAACAGTGAACAGTGTGCTGAAGGCTGGTGTGTGAGAGAAACAAGTGTGTCTGGGCTGAAGACCTGGGAACCAAACTATGTCGGGACTGGAGGCCGGGATGGCCAGGCAAGGTGGAGCTGGAGCCTGAGGAGCCCTGTACAGTGGGGCTGGAGTCCAGGGTGGTGGCAGGCAAGGCAGCGTTAGCACCTGGGGGTGAGGGGAAAGCTGCACTCTGGTCAAAGGTGCGGTGTGGCTGGAACCCAAGGAGCCAGGTTAGGCAGGCTGGAGTCTGGGCCCAACCCTCCAACATTCTGGTCATTTTTATTGCTTGTTCTTTATAACCCAACAGTTTATTGCTGAGACATTGCTTTACATTTTCAGCCATTGTATCTTTTTTAAAACCTCAACGTTTTTTGAAATTCAGTTTATTGCTGTGCCAAGTCTCATCTTTCTGAATTTTGCTGATCGGCCCCTTGAATAAGGAAAATTCAAGAGAAAAGCATGGATAAACTTAGGTTAAGGGGTAGGCCAATAGAGATGCAGTGGCAGATATTTACAGGGATATTTCAGAATACACAAAATAGATACAGTCCAACAAGAAAGAAAATTCCCCACCATCTGTGGGGAACTAAAAAGGTTAAAGATAGCATCAAACATAAAGAAAAAGCATAAGGACAGATGGCAGGTCGGAAGATTGGACAGGATATAAACAACTGTAAAGAATGACAAAAAGATTACTAAGAAGGAAAAAAATTAGAGTACAAGAAAAAGCGAGCTAGAAATATAAAATATGGGATAGTAAGAGTTTCAGGAATTAATAATGGAAAATAAAGAGGTGGCAGATGAATTGAACAGGTGTTCCCTATAGAGGATACAAGTAACATCCCAGAAATAGCTGTAAATCAGGAATTGGAAGGGAAGAAGGAATTCAGGAAAATTACCATCACCAGAAAAATGGTACTGAGCAAACTGTTGGAGCTGCGGGCTGACAAATCCTGTTGGACTTTACCTTTGGATCTTAAAAGCGGTGGCTTGTGAGATGAGTTGGTTATAATTTTACAAAATTCCCTGGATTTGGCAAGGTGCCTTTAGATTCGAAAATAGCAAATATTCAAAAAGGGAGACAGAAAATAGGAAACTACAGGCCAGTTAGCTTAATATCTGTCATCGGGAAAATGTTGGAAGCAAACATGAAAGATGGCAGGGCACTCAGAAAAATTCAAGGCAATCAGGTTGAGTCAATATGGTTTTGTAAAAGAGAAATCATGTTTAACCAATTTATTAAAATCTTTTGGAAAAACCGTACATGCTATGGATAAAAGGGCACCAATGGCTATACTGCGATTTCCATAAGGCATGTGGTAAGGCATCAAATCAAAGGGTTATTACAAAAAATAAAAATTCATGGTGAAGTGGGTAATTTTTGGCATGGATTGAAGATTGGCTAGTTAACAGTAAACAAAGGGTAGCCAAATGGGTAATTTGGGAAATGGGTAATTTTCTGGTTGGCAGGATGTGATGGCTGGTGTGCCACAGGGTCAGTGCTGGGGCCTCAACCTTTTACAATTATATAAATGACTTGGATGAAGGGACAGAAGCATGGTTGCTAAATTTGCTGACGATACAAAGATAGGTAGGAAAGTAAGTTGTAAAGAGGTTATTAGGAGATTACAAGGGGGCACAGGATAAGCAAATGGGCAAAGATCTGGCAAATGGAGTATAACATGAGATTTGACAGGAAGAATATCTACATGGTGAGAGATTGCTGAACTCTAAGATTCAGAGCAATCTGGGTGTCCTAGCACATGAATTACAAAAGACTAGAATGCAGGTACAATCTTTAATTATGGAAGCTAACAGAATGTTGTTCATTGTGAGGGGAATTAAATGTAAAGTAGGGAGGTTATGCTTCAGTTGTACAGGACATTGATAAGACACATCTGGAGTACTGTGTGCAGTATTGGTCCCTTTATTTAAGGAAAGATGTAAATGCATCAGAAGCAGTTCAAAGAATGTTTACTTGACGTATACCAAGAATGAGTGGGTTATCTTAAAAGGAAAGATTGGACAGATTTGGCTTGTATCTGCTGGAGTTTGAAAGAGTGAGAGGCGACTGATTGAAACATACAAGATCCTGAGGACTTGACAGGGTGGATGTGAAGAGGATGTTTCTTCTTGTGGGAGAATCTAGAATTAGAGGTCACTGTTTAAAAATAAGAGGTTACCCATTTAAGACACAGGTGAGAAGACATTGTTTCTTTGAGAATAGTGCGTCTTTGGAACTCCCTTCCTCAAAATGCAGTGCAAATAGTCTTTAAATGTGTTCGAGGCAGGGGTACATAGATCCTTGATAAACAAGGGAGTAAAAGGTTATCAGGAATAGGCAGGATCTTATAGCCAGTTCAGCCACGATCTGATTGAACAATGAAGCAGACTCCTGCTCCTAAATTGTACATTTGCATGTCGGGAAATTTCCTGATTTACTGCACTTGCCTCAGTAAAAAGTGCCTGATACACACAAACTTTGCAGGATGCATTTGGACCCATTGAGTCCAGAAGCAGAGTGCTGGCAGCCATGTGGGGCCAGCCAGATCACGCATGTAGGTACCCTTTGCCAGTGAAATTTTAAGGGGAGCCAGGATGTGGTGGGAGTCCTGTGTCAGGGGGGACTAGCTAGGGTAAAATGCATGGGTTATGGGGATAGGGCCTGGGTGGGGTTGTGGTCGGTGCAGATTCAATGGGCCCACTGGCCTCCTTCTGCACTGTAGGATTCCATGATTATTCTTCAATATGTACATAGGGTACATATTGATAATCATGGCTCACTCTAGTCCTTACAGCATTGGAAAAATCAGAGAGGACAGGCCATTTCCTATTGAGTTCATCTTCGGTTAACTCTTTCTTTATACCATCTTATTGTATTTGCCCCATCTGTCATTTTAAATTGTGCCAGATTTGTATCAACTCCATGAAAATCCAGTTTCAGAGTCTATCAGTGGTAGAACAGAAATATTCCCATGGATTAGTACCTATTAGTAACCAATGGGAGGAACTCTATGGGAAAGCACCCATTGGTAACCAATGTGTAGAATTTCACTGATTCGCACTGATCAATACTTGAGGTCCAGAGGTCAGTACCCATGTGTAATCAATTGTTGAATCTCTGGGGGTTGATATCCATCATGAAGGATGATTAGAAGTGCATGCTTCAGTGACACATTGGGAAGAATGTGCCAGTTACTGATAGTTCAGACAAATTAATGCTGTAAAATCAAAAATGACAAAGGCAATACAAGAAATATCTTATTTTGACAATAGTCTGCATCTCAGTATACCACTGAGAAAAATACATACAAGCTGAGAATTGTTGTAAACTTACGACATAGTTGGTCATGTCTCCAGTTTTTGACAGGTTGCAATAACCTTGAACACTCTCTTGCGTATTCTGAGAAAGTGTCACAAGCACAGTTGGCATCATATTTCTCGGGGCACTTTGAAAGATCCTGTTGACAGCTTTTAACATAGCTTGATTCTGGCACAGTACATTCTGGTGCAATTTTATCCATCAATGAAGTACAAAAAGCTCGCTGAAAAGTGAAAGCAACAGAATAATTTATGACTGGAGATAGATTTCTTTCTAATATAATGTAAAAACTTACATTTATTTCACAGAAAGATAACGTTGGTGGGTGGCACAGTGGTTAGCACTGCTGCCCTCACAACACCAGAGCCCGGGTTCGATTCCCAGCTTGGGCCACTGTGTGGAGTTTGCACGTTCTCCACGTGTCTGCGTGGGTTTCCTCTGAGTGCTCTGGTTTCTTCCCACAGTCCAAAGATGTGCGGGTTAGGTGGATTGGCCATACTAAATTGCCCCTTAGTGTCAGGGGAACTAGCTAGGGTAAATGCATGGGGTTATGGGGATAGGGCCTGGGTGGGGTGTGGTCGGTGCAGACTCGATGGATCGAATGGCCTCCTTCTGCACTGTAGGATTAGTCATAGAGTCATAGGGGTTTACAGCATGGGAACAGGCCCTTTGGCCCAACTTGTCCATGCAACCCTTTTTTTAAAAAAACCCCTAAGTTAATCCCAATTGCCCGCATTTGGCCCATATCCCTCTATACCCATCGTACCCATGTAACTGTCTAAATGCTTTTTAAAAGACAAAATTGTACCCGCCTCTACTACTACCTCTGGCAGCTTGTTCCAGACACTCACCACCCTCTGTGTGAAAAAATTGCCCCCCTGGACCCTTTTGAATCTCTCCCCTCTCACCTTAAACCTATGCCCTCTAGTTTTAGACTCCCCTACATTTGGGAAAAGATGTTGACTATCTAGCTGATTTGTGCCCCTCATTATTTTATAGACCTCTATAAGATCACCTCTCAGCCTCCTACGCTCCAGAGAAAAAAGTCCCAGTCTATCCAGCCTCTCCTTGTAACTCAATCCATCAAGTCCTGGTAGCATCCTAGTAAATCTTTTCTGCACTCTTTCTAGTTTAATAATATTTTTTCTATAACCAGAACTTACACAGTATTCCAAGTGTAGCCTTACCAATGTCTTGTACAACTTCAACAAGACATTCCAACTCCTGTATTCAATGTTCTGACCGATGAAACCAAGCATGCCGAATGCCTTCTTCATCACAATTATATTCTATGATTATTCTTCAATATGTACATAGGGTACATATTGATAACAATGGATTACTCTCAAGTCCATACAGCACTGGAAACATTAGAGAGGACAGGCCATTTCCTATTGCATTCACCTTCAGTTAACTCTTTCTTTACACCATCTTATTGTATTTGCCTCATTCAGTCTCATTGAAGCAAGAAGGATAGTGACAAGATAGCAGTGCAACATGTGTAAAATTTAATATAATTAATTAGTGTAATAATGGGGGCTGACCTCATCAATAATATTTAATTTAAATTATGGAACAGTCATGGAAATTAATCTTATCATTAATTTTCAGTCCCCGCAACTTCATTTACTCAATGAATGTCGAACTCTAGTTCTATAAAGTGGCCTCTCTGATGATTACAGCATTAAATTGGCCAATCTCTGAATGGAGATTGTACTATGAAATTAATCTGTATTAGTTCATTCTGTTACAGGAATTACATTTGTGCTTCCTGCTTATAAGTGATTACTGCATACAGCCAGTACTACTTGTGCTTTTCACTGGTTATGTGCAAGTAAAAGGTGAAAAGCTGACAAGTAGCAACATGAGGAAGAGAAGGAGAAGCAGAAGAAAGAGGATGTCGAGGAGGAAGTGTAACAGGAAGAGGGCAATGATTTGCATACTGCATTACCTGAGATCACACATCAAATGTGTTCAGAACTTTTTTTGCCTTTATGCTTTCAATTTAACTAGTAAACAGGCATTGCTAGATCTGGTGCGAGGGAAATGAGGTGGGTCAGGTGAACCAAGTATCTGTAAGGAACACTGATACAAGAACAATCATTGCATCATAAGGTTTCGATTAGTAATGAAGAGGAGTAAGAAACAATCTCTTAAAATGGAAGAGGGTAACTTTACATGGATGCGAAGGGATCTGGTGATGGTGTGTTACAGTTCACTCAAGAAGTCTGGGTCCTGACTCCCCAAAGTCTATCCACCATCTACAAGGCACAAGTCAGGAGTTTGACGGAATACTCCCCACTTGCCTGGATGGGTGAAATTCCAATGACACTTGAGAAGCTTGACACCACCCAGGACAAAGCAGCCTGCTTAATTGGCACCACATTCTCAAATATCCACTCCCTCTACCACCGACGCTCAGTAGCAGCAGTGTGTACTATCTACAAGATGCACTGCAGCAATTCACCAAAGATTCTTAGACAGCACCTTCCAAACCCATGACCACTTCCATCTAGAAGGACAAAGGCAGCAGATAAATGGGAACACTGCCACCTGCAAGTTCCCCTCCAAGCCACTCACCATCCTGACTTGGAAATATATCGCCGTTCCTTCGCAGTCGCTGGGTCAAAATCCTGGAATTCCCTGCTAAACGGCATTGTGGGTAAACCCACAGAACATCTACTGCAGCGATTCAAGAAGGCAGCTCACCACCACCTTCTCAAGGGCAACTAGGGATGGGCAATAAATGCTGGCCAGCCACTGACGCCATGTCCCGTGGAATGAATAAAAAAAAGGCAGGAACACTACCCATTGTGCCACAAAACCTCTAGTCAGGGTAAAATGGAACCAAAAGCCGACATATAAAAAATATTATCAGAACAACTGGGGATCTATAAGGAGATGTTTCAGAAAGAAATATCTCCTTTGGTTCAGCAAAAATGATGAGTGTTCACATTAGTTGCGTGCATGGCATTATCCATGCAATCAATGGTACCATAGGGAACCCTTCAATCTGTGCAAACCGTAATGCTAGCTATGCTCACTTGTCTCTGGCAAGAGGGAATGAGATTAAGTTGCCTTTGTGTATGGTGTGATGCTGCTGTGCCTTTAAGAAATGTATTTTAATCATGTTTCTCTTAAGTTTTTTTCAAGCAGGCCTGGCCTTTTTTTCAGGCACCGTGCTGTCTGTACTAGTATCTTTTATTGTTGAATCAAAAATTTGTAGTTTTGCTGGTGGGGATAAAGTTTTAGTATTACTACCAGTGGTGGGTTACCCTTTAGAAGCAAGTTTTAGTGGGCCTTATCAAATTGAAAGGAAATTGAGTAAGGTGAATTATTTGATAAGAGCACCAGAAAGAACAAAAGCTCAGGGCATGTCATGTGAATATACTCAAACAGTATTTTGATATGGAAAGAAAGCAGAAGTAGGATGTGTTGGTGGTTACAACTCTGAGTGAAGAACAAGCAGAACAGGACTTCACCTTTTTCTCTAAGTCCAGATCCATATCAGGCCACCAAACACGACCTGGCTAGACTTTTCATTCTAGAGGCGCCTGGATGAGCCTGATGAATTTCATCTATGACTTGCGAATGACCAGGGAGCGAATCAACCACTTTTGAGCCCCACAGTATCCATCCCACACATTTAAATCATCCTTATGCTTCACATAGGGTCACAATTCATCATCTTCAATAATAGTTGGTCATCCTTGCATCAGAAATCTCTTGACTTAAGATGGCATCGGATCTTTATCTTCCACTGCTTAATTTGCTTAACACTCACTGGAGATTGGGCAAGTCTCTTCAGAAAGAAAATTGTCTCAGGAGGAAAAATACCTTGGATGGCAAATCCAGTAAGGGGAGACAACTCAATGCGAGTGCATTTGCATTGTCTTTCCCTGCTCTATATATGATGTTGTACTGATAAACTGACAATGTAAGTGCCCTGCGCTCTACTCTTGCTGAAGCTATGGAAGGAATACATTTTGACTCACTGAAAAGACTCATCAACGGCTTGTGGTCAGTACATATGGTGAACAAATGGCCAGTGACATACATAGGAAGTCTTTTTACAGCGAAAATGATAGCTGGACCTTCTCTGTCCAACTGCGAATATCTCTTTTCACTCTTGGTCAACATCCTGGATGCAATGGGTTTTTTGGACTCTTCCTCCATTAGATGAGGAAGGGCGAACCCAACACCGTAGGATGAAGCATCGCCCAACAGGATAAGTTCCCTGTCTGGATTAAAATGGACTAGTAGATCAGCTGTTGGTGATTGGACACCTTAAAAACTTGGAGCTCTCGACCATTTCTACTTCGTCCCCATTGATGTAGACGGGGCATGCCCTCCACTACACTTTCTGAAGTTCATCCCGATGTAGGGAAACTGACATTTTTCCTCCCACTTAATTAAGTGTCCCTGCTCCCCAGTTTTTCTGCTTCCAGGAGTTTAAAAAGATCCCACCCATTGTGCATGGTGATAATGGAGAGCTGGTTCAAAGAAGGGAAGGACTAAAGGATTAAATCTTTCTGGACCCAAGGTGTTCAAAGAAAGAAGAAACGAGGAGTGACAGTAATGTTTAAGGAGAATATTGCAACACTGGAGAATGATGATGTACCTGAGGGATCAAGAACTGAATCAATTTGGCTAGAGCTAAGGTATGAAAAAGGTGCAATTACATTGGTTTGTGTAGTCTACACACCACCAACCAGTGGGAAAGATGCAGAGGAACAAATCTGCAAGGAAATTACAGAGAGGTGCAAGAATGAGCAAGTAGTTATAATGGGAAACTTGAATTATCCAAATATAAACTGGGATAGTAGTAGCATAAAGGGCAGAAAGGTGGGACAGTGGTTAGCTCTGCTGCCTCACAGCTCCAGAAGACCTGGGTTCAATTCCCAGCTTGGGTCACTGTCTGTGTGGAGTTTGTACATTCTCCCCGTGTCTGCAGGTGCTCCGGTTTCCTCCCACAATCCAAATGATGTACATGTTAGGTGCATTGGCCATGCTAAATTGCAAGTGTCCTGGGATGCGTAGGTTGGAGGGATTAGCAGGGTAAGTATGTGAGATTATGGGGATAAGGCCTAGGTGGGATTGTTGTTGGTGCAGACTCAATGGGCTGAATGGCCTCCTTCTGCACTGTAGTGATTCTATGATTCTAAAGGGACAAGAGTGCTTCGAGTGCGTTCAGAAAAAATTTCTCTAGCACTTTGATCTCAGTCTACAGTAAAAGGAAGTTCTTCAAGACTTTTTCTCGGGAATGTGGTGGGCCAAGCGGACGCAGTGTCTGTAAGGGAACATTTAGGGATCACTGTATCATAGGGTTCAGGTTAGCTATGGAAAATGATAAGAAATAATCCGGAGCAAGAAAAATTATCTTGGGGAAAGCCAATTTCAAGAATGGAAGCCCTAAATAGCTTGAAACTGGGCACTCAGACTGGACCAAGTAACATAAGAACATAAGAAATAGGAGCAGGAGTAGGCCATCTAGCCCCTCGAGCCTGCCCCGCCATTCAATAAGATCATGGCTGATCTGACGTGGATCAGTACCACTTACCCGCCTGATCTCCATAACCCTTAATTCCCTTACCACTCAGGAATCCATCCATCCGCGCTTTAAACATATTCAGCGAGGTAGCCTCCACCACCTCAGTGGGCAGAGAATTCCAGAGATTCACCACCCTCTGGGAGAAGAAGTTCCTCCTCAACTCTGTCTTAAACCGACCCCCCTTTATTTTGAGGCTGTGTCCTCTAGTTTTAACTTCCTTACTAAGTGGAAAGAATCTCTCCGCCTCCACCCTATCCAGCCCCCGCATTATCTTATAAGTCTCCATAAGATCCCCCCTCATCCTTCTAAACTCCAACGAGTACAAACCCAATCTCCTCAGCCTCTCCTCATAATCCAAACCCCTCATCTCCGGTATCAACCTGGTGAACCTTCTCTGCACTCCCTCCAATGCCAATATATCCTTCCTCATATAAGGGGACCAATACTGCACACAGTATTCCAGCTGCGGCCTCACCAATGCCCTGTACAGGTGCATCAAGACATCCCTGCTTTTATATTCTATCCCCTTCGCAATATAGGCCAACATCCCATTTGCCTTCTTGATCACCTGTTGTACCTGCAGACTGGGCTTTTGCGTCTCATGCACAAGGACCCCCAGGTCCCTTTGCACGGTAGCATGTTTTAATTTGTTTCCATTGAGATAGTAATCCCATTTGTTATTATTTCCTCCAAAGTGTATAACCTCGCATTTCTCAACGTTATACTCCATTTGCCATATCCTCGCCCACTCACTCAGCCTGTCCAAATCTCTCTGCAGATCTTCTCCGTCCTCCACACGATTCACTTTTCCACTTATCTTTGTGTCGTCTGCAAACTTCGTTACCCTACACTCCGTCCCCTCCTCCAGATCATCTATATAAATGGTAAACAGTTGCGGCCCGAGTACCGATCCCTGCGGCACGCCACTAGTTACCTTCCTCCAACCGGAAAAACACCCATTTATTCCGACTCTTTGCTTCCTGTCGGATAGCCAGTCCCCAATCCACTTTAACACACTACCCCCAACTCCGTGTGCCCTAATCTTCTTCAGCAGCCTTTTATGGGGCACCTTATCAAACGCCTTTTGGAAATCCAAAAACACCGCATCCACCGGTTCTCCTCCATCAACCGCCCTAGTCACATCTTCATAAAAATCCAACATGTTCGTCAAGCACGACTTTCCCCTCATGAATCCATGCTGCGTCTGATTGATCAAACCATTTCTATCCAGATGCCCTGCTATCTCCTCTTTAATAATGGATTCCAGCATTTTCCCTACTACAGACGTTAAGCTGACCGGCCTATAGTTACCCGCCTTTTGTCTCCTTCCTTTTTTAAACAGCGGCGTAACATGAGCCGTTTTCCAATCAACCGGCACTACCCCAGAATGCAACGAGTTTTGATAAATAATCACTAACGCATCCACTATTACCTCTGACATTTCTTTCAATACCCTGGGATGCATTCCATCCGGACCCAGGGACTTGTCCACCTTCAGTCCCATTAGTCTACCCAGCACTGCCTCTCTGGTAACATTAATCGTATTAAGTATTTCTCCTGCTGCCAACCCTCTATCGTTAATATTTGGCATACTATTTGTGTCCTCCACCCTGAAGACCGACACAAAAAACGTATTTAAAGACTCAGCCATATCCTCATTTCCCACTATTAACTCCCCCCTCTCGTCCTCCAAGGGTCCAACATTCACTCTAGCCACTCTATTCCTTTTTATATATTTATAAAATGTAACATTCATATCCTGCCACCCCTATAGACAGAAAGCAGGTTTACAACCAACTATGCATCCTTTGCACATATACCTGTTGGTCTCAGTCAATTCATGTCTTCACATTTATCATCAAGCAACTGAAAAACCAAACTGCCACACTCCAGACAACAACAGTGAGCACAGGAAAATAATAACTTTTAAGTGAATAAAAATGAGATGTGACTGCTCCCCTTGTACTTACAGCACAGATTCAACCATTGAGAGAGGATTTAGAATGTTGGGCACTGATTGAGAGGTAAGAAGTGGAAATGCTTCAGGTGGAGTTCCCATTGTGCATTATTCCTCTCCTGACCATGAAGTGACTCCTGACAGTCTGCGAGGGAGAATCTTGCAGCAGATTAGAACACATTTCCTGGCCATGGTTAACATCTCTGTCTCCTGTTTCAGATGACAGACATGTTGGCATTCTGTTTGCTTGACGGTGGTCAGGGCCTGCAACCACTTATCATGGCACAGTTATGCTCTATCCAAAGAAAGCACTACTGCAATGGTCCATGATGTCAATGCACAAATACACGAGCTGGCCTCACATATCCTTGGTGCTATTGTGGAAAGTGTGCTAAGCACAACTGGCAGTACCTCACACATTTGTTACCAATTCTCTATTCTGCGGCTTTACATTGATGGGCTCCAAGCTTCAGCATTATTGATGAGATAAGAAGAACTTTGAGTGGATTATATCTTCCCACAGCAATGTCCATCGCAACTCTCTGTTCATTCTCAGTTGTGAACTGCGATTCACCAGGTGAGATTCTACCTAACTCTCTAACTAATAGCACCCTACTAATGCGTGTTGGTGTCTGGTTCGCATCCATCCTTGGACAATACACCCTCAGAAAGAATCAGCTCCTCTGAGGAAATTTTGTCCCCAAGGGCCGCAGGTTCCTATTTTTGGCAACGTAGGAAGAGAGAAGAACCAGGTAAGATTCTGAGATCTTGTAACAGAAATATAAAAATGTTGCTCTGTTCAGCCTGATTAAGGTACTTCAATCAAGCCAGATTGAATAGTATATGACATGGCTCAAAGATACTTAATACCTTTACCTTGCAATAGTGAAGTCAGAAAATTTCAAACTTCAATATTCAGGGTACCAATATCCTGTTTATCTCCATTGCTCCCTCTGCTGTAGATGTCAACTGCAAAAGTTGTAGGAAACCACTTCTAATCCTCTGCCTCATCCTTGTGTTTATTATTTGCTTCTCCTGCAATGAGGAATGACAGACCTAAGAGTATCTGTAAGGCATCTGGTCAAAGCGATAGTCAGACGGATGCATGATAAGCAGCATCTGAGCATGTGTCAAGAATTAGATGAGGTGTGATTGAGATGTTGTCAACTTACATTGGGATGAGTGGTATTGGTGGATAGATAAATATGGAGATGAAGAAGTGCAAAAAAAAAGAATAATGTGTCTTTCTGAACATTAAATGACTACAATGACTGATGTAATAAAGGATGCTTGATATATAGAGAATGGAGCAGGTTACAGGATGCAGTTGAATCTGCAACTGCACTGACTTTTTCTGACCTCTCGGCTATTAATCCAATTCCTACACTGTATCTGGCTATGGGCAGTACACTCCTACTGTTGACCCACCCAGCCACCTCAAACCAGACATACCTTCTTAGTTAAAGAAGCAGGTAATGTCCTGCCATTGCTTGGACAGAGTACCTCTTCCTGGTCCTCACCGCATCAAGTGATACATCATTGAACCAGACATAGCCTTTGCCCTCTCTGAATCCATCTAGAAAATCTGCCATCATTTCTAAAATGTTGCCAGCTCCTCCATCTTTGCATTGGTACTTTAAATAGGCAAAGTGAAACCATGTGTGTACAGCTCAACCACTCAGATGTAGCAGAGATGCAAAAGCCAAGGTTAAGAGATGAAATTGAACATTACCATGCATTCATTGAACTTCCATGATTCACACCCACTATCCACCACTGACCCCTGTAACTTTTACAAGAAAGCTGTTAGAGAAAAACAAGTTAGCTGTACATTCAGCGTATATTATCCAAGGAATATACATGTCTTTATTATAAAGGGAAGATGTTGTCGAATCACTAAGAAGTACTTGGCAACTAAGGAAATTAAAGACTATCAGATTGCTATCACACTTACATAATCTGGAAGCTGCTCCTCATTACTCTCATTTTTCATGTGCACGCAATGTTCCAAAGGATCATCTAATTTATGGAGAGAAGCAAAGTGGACTGGGCTAATCCTGTGACCTAAATAAAGACCACAACTTGCGTCAGGCATGGTGATGATTCTGTCAGCACTGTGCCATTTCTTACTCTTATTTAATACATTTATCACAATAAATGTTTGTTGTTCTGAAAGTTTCCAGCTACCCAATTCCTTCCAGACAGGACATTTGCATAATCACTTTTACAAGAGGGTGTGTTCTCTTGTGTTCCTCTTTCCTTTTTCTTTGTCATGCCTTGCATCTGTACCAATCTTAGGCATTTCAAGCCCCTCACCAGTGCTTATTTTAACCCTCATGCCACAAAAAAGGGAATAAGTCAGAGTGGGAGAGTCCCTTCTTCCCAATTGACCAGTCACTTTCCTCATTTTACTCAGCCATTTTACAGAGAAATATAACTGTGATGATCAAATCAGCATGAGAGGATGTGGGGCTTCCCAGTTCAAGCCACATTTACCCATCGACAGAGGTGGCATGCTGTGATGTCAAAAATATCATATCACCATAAAATCCTTACAAAATGATTTCTGTTCAAACACTGCAGTTAGAAATTTCCTCTGTTGTCAGACACCAAATGCAGATCTTTCTCTTCAGAAAAGAGAACATTTTAAAGAAACCATCAATTGGTCTCTCCAAAATCCAACTCTCCATAAAGCTATCATTTCCTGAGACTGAAGAAAAAAATTCATGACCAAGTATTTATTTTTGAACCTTTGTGTGTTATACTAGGAAGCTATCCAGCTTCATTCAAACAAGACCCAGGAGCTAAGATGGCCTCGGTTTCACACTGAATCTCTGGGGCTTACTCAATCCCACCCATCCACGCCAAATGTGCACCAGTTAAAAATCATCCTTGTATACTATTTAAAACAGTGCCCTTTCATCTCTGGAATGATTAAACAACATAAAGTCAAATTCTTGCTAAGAGAAGTCTAATTAAGCAACTCTTCCCATATGCCAGGACAGTATTTTTTTTACCTTCATAGAAAAGCTCATTGTACTCAGGAGATTTGTTGAAGTCCCCACAGAGACCACAAGTCTTGTTTTTATATTTGTCTCCAAGCTCAACCTTGAAAAGAGAAAAAAGACACAAAATTGTACTTTTATGCGTCTAAAATAATACATTTGCAAAATTTTAATTCCAGCTATCATATTTTTATCACATCGTGGGAAGAATTTTTGCGCGAGGTGGAAAGGTGCCAAAACGTGTGCCTGACATCCTGTCATATCCATAATTGGGACAGCATAAGAACAAAAGAAATGGGAGGAGTAGGCATTTGGCCTCTTGAGCGTACTCCAACAATCAATAAGAATGACGCGCCCTTAACTCCATTTTCCTGCCTGTCCCCAATATCCATTAACTCCCTTTTGAATTAGAAACCTGTCTAACTCAGACTTGAATACATTCAATACCCTGCCTTCAATGTTCACGGGGTACAGAACAACTGAGGAAAGTCATTCCTCCTCATTTCCATCTTAAATGGCAAACACCATATTCCGAAACTGTGCCCTTTAGGTTTGGATTCCCCAGGAGAGGAAACATCCTCTCAGCATCTATCCTGCCAAGCCCCCTCAAAATCTTATGGTCACTTTTCAGTCTTCTAAACTCTAACAACAAGAAGGCACAACCTACTCAACCCCAGCTAATAAGACATCCCAGGGATTGGCCTCTATGAACTACCTCCAAAACAAACACATTCCTTCTTTAGTAAGGTGATCAAAACTGTAGGCAGTACTCCAGATGTGGTTTGACTAATACTCTTTACAGTTATGGTGAGACTCCCCTGCTTTTATATTTCATTCCTCTTGCAATAAAAGCCATTAATATTGAAAAAAATCATTAATATTGATTGTAAATAGTGGAGGCCCCATCGTTGACCTCTGCAACACTCTACTGGTTACAGTTTGCCAACCTGAAAATGACCCATTTATCTCATGCCTCTCTCCCTTTTGCTGCTTGATTTTATCCTACTATTGGGATGTTTTGACTATCCTCCAACACGAAGACTGATACAGACTACTTGTTCTAAAGTTTGATCATTTCCTTGTTTCCCCATTATTAATTTTCGAGTCTTATCCTCTAAGGAACCAATGTTTACTTTAGCTACCCTCTTCCTTTTTACGCTTCTTGCTGTTTACTCTTGGATTGTAAGTTTTCCACGATTTGTTTTGTCATCCTTTGCTGGTTTCAAAATTTTCCCAACTTCAACTACTTTCTGCAACTTTCTTTTTCACAGCTTTGTGTATCTGTTCTTTTAATTTGATGCCATTCTCAATTTCATTAATTAGCCACAGATGATTCATCCTTCTTGCAGTCTTGCTTTCTTGGTAGAATATATCTTTATTAACATTTATAAAATATCCACTTAAATGTTTGCTACAGATGATCTATTCTCTTGCATTTTAAGCTATTTTCTTAGTCCAGAACCAGGGGTCACAGTCTGAGGACATGGGATAGACCAGGTAGGACTGAAATGAGGAGAAGTTTCTTTATCCAGAGAGTGGTGAGTCTGTGGAATTCTCTACCACAGAAAGTAGTTGAGGCCAAAGCATTGTGTGTTTTCAAGGAGGAGTTAGATATAGCTCTTGGGGCGAAAGGGATCAGAAATATGGGGAACAGGTTACTGAGTTGGATGATCAGCTGTGGCCATAATGAATGGTAGATCAGGCTCAAAGGGCCAAATGGTCTACTCCTGGTCCTATTTTCTATGTTTATATGTTAGTGAACAAAGATTGGGTGACCATTTTGGGGAACACCTTCGCTCAGTCCACAAGCATAACCCCAACTTTCCTGTTCCTTGCTATTTCAACTCAGCATCTTGCCCTGATGCCCACATGTCCATCTTTGGCCTGAGCAATGATCCAATGAAGCCCAATGCAAACTGGACAAAAAGCACCTCATCTTCCGATTAGGCACTTAAGGACCTAACACTGAGTTCAACGAGTTTAGACTGTGAACTTTCTCCTCCATCTTGATTCTCTTTTTTTAATCCCAATGGACCATCTGTCACTAGTTCTTAAGTTCTGCTTTCACTAAGCACTGACTTTTATTCTCCCAGTATTGCATTCTGCTATCTTGCCAGCAACTATCAGCATCTTCTATAGTCCTTCACACTGCTAGAAACACTTCCTTTGTCCTATGCCCTGCACATCTTTGCGAAATCTCTCCAAGCTCCCACTTATCACTGACCTACTTTGCATCAGCTGTCCCGCCCCCTCTTTTAGAGTGTGAAGTCCATCATATTTCTCCCTCTCCTTAGCTCTGAAGGAGACAGACTCAAACATTAACGGTTTCTCCACAGATGCTGCAAGACCTATTGTGATTTTCCAGCATTTCTTTGGTTTCAATTCAACCAGGTTATTGCTCTGCTCCCCATATTAGGAGAAGTAGTAGGCCATTCGGCCCTTAGAACAAATGCTGCCATTCAATAAGATCATGGTTGATACGGTTGTGGTCCCAGCTCCAATTTCCTATCTGCGCCCCATAACCCTTGACTTCCATATCTATGTCTTAACTCAGACTTGAATAACTTCAATGACCACTTCCTAGACAAGAAAATTCCAAAGACTAACAACATCTCTAAGAGGGAAAATAAAATTCTCCTCATCTCCATCTTAAAAAGGAGACTGCTAATTAAACTGTGTTTCCTATTTCTAGTCTCCCCCACAAGACAAAATAATTTCCTGGTATACACTCTGTGGGCCCTATTTTAGCATTTTGATTCGAACCGCTGGGCGGACTTGAAACTGGGAGTGTTTCAGATCCGACATTTAGATCCATCTGAGGCGCCCCCATACGTACTCTGCCTGCAGAAGCCTGAGGGCGGGGCTTAACGCACCCAAAACCTGCAGCTCTGATCAGTGCCTCCAACTGCACATGCGCAGAAAAAAAATATGTTACTCCCCTGCCACATTTCTCCCAGGCCGGATAATACCTCCCCCTGGCTCCCACAGACATTGCCCCACCCCCCACAACATTACTGATCCACTTATCCCCCCACCCCCCCAGACCCATCACAGGCCCTTCCCCCCCTTTCCCTCCACTGATCTCAGGCAGTGGCAACAGACCCCCTTCCCCACCCCCATCGTCTCAAGCTGAGTGGCAGCAGACCCTCCCCCCTTCCCCTCCATTGATCTCAAGCAGAGTGGCAGCAGACCCCTCTTCCCCTCATCGATCTCAGGCAGAGGGGCAACAGACCCCCCTTCCCCCCCCACCAATCTCAGGCAGAGTGACAGCGGATCCCCCTTCTCCTCCACCAATCTCAGGCAGAGTGTCAGTGGACCCCCTTCCCCTCCATTGATCTCAGACAGAATGGCAGCAGACCCTGCCTTCCCCCCGTCCAATCTCAGGCAGTGTGGCAGTGGACCCCGCTTTCCCTTCACTGATCTCAGGCAGAATGGCAGCGAACCCCCCCCCTCCCCCACCGATCTAAAGCAGAGTGGCAGTGGACCCACCTTCCCCCCTCCCACCGATCTCAAGCAGAGAGCCATCGGACACTAGGCACCTACCTCCTCACTAACTGGAGTGCCTGAATTGGGCTTCTATGGAGCATGTCAGTTTCATGCCAATTCTGGATGGGTGAACGCGGTGATAAAGGGGGAGGTACCGGTAAAGTTGGGCGTGTAGACCTTCAAGTCAATTTGCGTTTAAATGGCCATTGCGCCCGTTTCAGGCGTGGTCCCGATCGTGGCCATTTTTGGGCCTTGGCAAAGAGGGAACCGGCAGGGAGGCAGGCGCCTCACGCCCGACTTAACCAAGTTTTTGTGCCTGAAAATGGGCGCAACACGATGGTAAAATCGGGCCCTATGGGTTCCCCTCGGGTTCCTATATGTTTCTATAAGATCACCTATCATTCCACCTAGCCTTGTAGATTTAATTATTACACAAAATTAGCACTTCAATCGCATTATCGCAGCACAATAGAATCATTTGCTAAGATAATGCATTGTGCTCCTGATTTTTGGCACGAGTCTGCTTTTTGAACTGAAGATTTCTAAAATGCAAACCAGAGGTCAAAAGTTTACTTTTAGCATTTTTTTCAATTTTCGGATTTTCTTGCTGACAGAATACTCATACACACCTTTCTAATGCAATCCGGTGACATAGTGGTTAGCACTACTGCCTCGTAGTGCCATGGACCAAGGTCCGATTCCAGCCTCGGATGACTGTGTGGAGTTTGCACATTCACTCTGTGTCTACATGGGTTTTTTCTGGGTGCTCCTGTTTCCTCCCACAGTCCAAAGACGTGTCCAAAGGCAGGTTAGGTGGATTGGCCATGGTAAATGCAAGGGGTTACAGGGATAGGACAGAGTCAAGGGCCTGATTGGGTGCTCTTTCGGTGAGTCAGTGCAGACTCGAAGGGCCGGATGGCCTCTTTCTGCACTGTAAGGGTTCCATGATTCTACGTGCCCCTATCATTGGCCCTTTGACCTGAATGATAGAGTCGAGTTTTTGTCATTTCCAAACCTCTTATACGTTCACAGTGACATTTAAATGTAATGCATTTGCCATTACCATAATGAAATTTGAACACATAAGAGACCAATAGTGTTATTGGTCTTATAAATAAGAGATAAAAGTACATCAGCAAAGAGGTCCTGATGAATCAGATGATTCAGTCACATTCAGTCAGTATTGTATTGGCATTTGTTTATAGAAATGACATTGTAACCATTGAAAATATGTGGCATAGGTTCATCAGCACGATGCAAGTGATGAGAAACACATGGTTATGAGGAGACTTTTGAGATACTTGAATACCTGAAACAGAGATTTAAAATGAGATTTAATAGATGCTTTAGGAGAGGCTTTGTTTGTTTGTGGGGAAAGACTATCTCCTCTTAATGGAGGACTATTGACGAGAGAAGATAATTTTTAAACTGCCTCTAAGAAATTGAGGGGGAGCAGTGAAATTTATCTTAGATTGTTCTAGCATAGATAGCATAGTTAGCATAGATACAATTAGATAAAGCGCTGCCTGCAGCATGTCAACTTGTCTCAACAGTCGTAATCTTGCATGATTTGATTTGATTTATTATTGTCACATGTATTAACATACAGTGAAAAGTATTGTTTCTTGCATGCTATACAGACAAAGCATACTGTTCATAGAGAAGGAAATGAGAGAGTGCAGAAGGTAATGTTACAGTCATAGCTAGGGTGTAGAGAAAGATCAACTTAATGCAAGGTAAGTCCATTCAAAAGTCTGACAGCAGCAGGGAAGAAGCTGTTCTTGAGTCGGTCGGTACGTGACCTCAGACGTTTGTATCTTTTTCCCGAAGGAAGAAGGTGGAAGAGAGAATGTCCGGGGTGCGTGGGGTCCTTAATTATGCTGGCTGCTTTGTCAAGGCAGCGGGAAGTGTAGACAGAGTCAATGGATGGGAGGCTGGTTTGCATGATGGATTGGGCTACTTTCACGACCTTTTGTAGTTCCTTGCAGCTTTGAGCGGAGCAGGAGCCATACCAAGCAGAAAGAATGCTTTCTATGGTGCATCTGTAAAAGTTGGTGAGAGTCGTAGCTGACATGCCAAATTTCCTTAGTCTTCTGAGAAAGTAGAGGTGTTGGTGGACTTTCTTAACTGTAGTGTCAGCATGGGGGGACCAGGACAGGTTGTTGGTGACCTGGATACCTAAAAACTTGAAGCTCCTGATCCTTTCTACTTTGTCCCCATTGATGTAGAGAGGGGCTTGTTCTCCTTTACACTTCCTGAAGTCGATGACAATCTCCTTCGTTTTGTTGACATTGAGGGAGAGATTATTGTTGTCGCACCAGCTCACCAGATTCTCTATCTCATTCCTGTACTCTGTCTCATCATTGTTTGAGATCCGACCCACTACAGTGGTGTTGTCAGCAAACTTGAAAATCGAATTGGAGGGGAATTTGGCCACACAGTCATAGGTGTATAAGGAGTATAGTAGGGGACTGAGAACACAGCCTTGTGGGGCACCAGTGTTGAGGGTAATCGTGGAGGAGATGTTGTTGCCTATCCTTACTGATTGTGGTCTGTGAGTTAGGAAGTTCAGGATCCAGCCGCAGTGGGAGGTGCCGAGGCCCAGACCACGGAGTTTGGAGATGAGTTTCGTGGGAATAATGGTGTTGAAGGCTGAGCTGTAGTCAATAAATAGGAGTCTGATATAGATGTCCTTGTTATCTAGGTGTTCCAGGGTTGAGTGCAGGGCCAGAGAAATGGCATCTGCTGTGGACCTGTTGCGGTGGTAGGCAAACTGTAGTGGATCCAGGTAGTCCGGGAGGCTGGAATTGATTAATGCCATGACTAACCTTTCGAAGCACTTCATAATGATGGATGTCAGAGCCACCGGCTGATAGTCAATAAGGCACGCTGCTTGGTTTTTCTTAGGTACCGGGATGATGGTTGTCTTCTTGAAGCAGATAGAGTGAGTTTCATATCCCAGGGGCATCCCAAACGAGCACATTTTTATGCTGATGCTTCAACGCTGAGTGACTGTGATACGGCTAGAGATATCATCTTTTAGTTGATTTGTTAAACCAAGGCCTTATCCCCTGGATCAGATGATTGCTAAGGATGCAACACTATTTAAAGAGGAGTAGGGGAGTTTTCTGTGGCTAAGATTTACCTCTCAATCAACATCATGAAAATATATTTACTGGCCATTTATCTCATTGCTATTTGTGGGATTATTATGATGTGTAAATTAGCAGTCATATTTGCCAAAAGAGTAGTAGTTACAGATCAAAGTAACTGATTGACTCTGAAGTGATTTGGGATGACCTGAGGATATGATAAGCATTTTATAAATTTATAAAGTTTGTTCTTCCCTGTGAACTTCTATGTTTTTAAGTGGTTTGCATTATTAGTGCTTACTTAGTGAGTGAGTGAGTGAGTCATGAGCCATGGTATGGTTGATCCTTATAATGTCAGCAATTACACACCTAAAGACTGCAATAGCCTGTTGTCTATTCTGGATCTGAGGCAAAAAAGAGCAAAGCTAGCATTGTAATTTCCAGAGGTTTCACTGTGACACTGAGATCCCATGGAGTGGCTTTCCCATTTTCTGTTTCAATCACAGATGGTATATGGTAGGTGGCGAAGTGTGGGAGTAGAAGAGGAGGAGGAAATATATTTAAAATGTCAATATAAGAATGGTTCACTCAATTTGAAGAAATTAAAAAAGCTGAAAGATGGCATACCATCAGGTAGTCTTTGTTGTTCCAGACAACAATGGCATCGACTCCCTGTTGCTTGGCCAATAATTTAACAAGGTTGCCAAAAGGTTGAATATTTATTCCATTCGAACTATATGGTAATCGAATATTCCTGACAAACAACAAAAGCTGATGATTAGATAAAACAATGACAGGATGTATTACACAATTCAGTTGCATGCCCTGAGATCTCATAACCTATTTGGACTTCATACGAAAAGAGTACCTTCATCCTGTTTTCTTTATTTTTATTTATTAATGGGGGGGATATAAGATCCCACTATTTCCCTCCCAGTTCTGATTCTCATTATAGGTAGATTTGCTGTCAAATAGAATGAACGTTGGCGTGAATCAACCATACCTACTGCCACCAGCCAATTACATCCCCTTCGACAACCAAAAGGCCGCATCAGCTGACACCAGGCGCCAGCACCAGCTGTCACTGATCTGCAGCAACAGAATTTCAACCAGCAGTATCTCTGCAGAATGCTCAAAGTCAAGTGGAAGACAGGTGAAAAAATTCCAGTGTACTTGTCAAAGCCAATTTCTGCAGTGTGCAAAATCAGCTCGCTTGATCTGGACATTCCATCCACATGTGAAATAATCAGCGCACAAAGCAGATCCTCTTTTTACAACTTAACGATGGCACTCGATCACAAGCAGAACAGAGAAAACATTTTAAGAGCACTCTGAAGGCCTGAGTGTGGAGGGGGGAATTTGGCATTGGTGTTTGGGAAGGAACTTGCTACAAACCATAATATATGACAGCACCTCATGCAACAAACCGCAACAAAGTTGGAAAGTGACCATGTAAACTCTGCTGTGGAGAGAAATAAAAGCAAAAGGACTGAGCAAAACCCTGGTTTGAGTACCCTCCTTCCTCAGGTCAACGCTTGTCCTTTTTTATCCAAAGATCTGACGCTCCAGGATTGGCCTTTTTAGCCACCTGAAGACATAGAAATTAGTTAACAGCTTTATTCCTAGGCACAGGCAACAGGGTGGATCTTGGATGGAGTTCGGTCCACCACCCTTGGACACAGATCAGTAGCAGCCAAATGGACTGCTGAGTCAGGCTGTTTAAAATACTTTTCCAGGTTGTTTTGTTAAATATTAGGCCCTCTTGTCCCCACCCCTCATATTCAATCAGTTCCCCCCTCCCACTCCCATATCCCCAATTCAACCCCCATGCCCCTTATAGTCTCTTTGTTGACTTAATGGCAACTCATGCCCCTATCCACCCTTACACCATCTATATACCAAACCACCTAGTATCCACGCTGGTCATACCTTAGAAACCATTTTGAACTAAAATAAAATAACGATCAAAATACCAGATCTAAATAACAATCTAAAAATGTGCAAGTTAGGTGGATTGGCCATGGGAAATGTGTGTGGCATTTCAGGGATAGAGGTGGGGAAGAGGGCCTGGGTAAGATACTCTGTCAGAGTCAGTGCAGACTTGATGGCCAAATGGCTTCCTTCTGCGCTGTCGGATTCTATGATTACTAATTACAGCTTTTTACAGCTTTCACTAATAAAGAAATAGTTCTTTCATGAGAGCCCATTTCAAAACTTGTAAAACCCTTCAAGTGTTTTAAAACAACAGACATATTCATAGCCCACAACATCAAAGGCAGCTAATTCTTTAATCTCCTCTTTGAACTGTCCATCAAACTGTGAAATTAGAAAAACATCCTCACCACTGCCAACACTGCTGGGACAATTGTAGTTTGTGGCAAACAGCCAACCATTAATAATGATATATAATAGCCCTTGGGGTAATGTTAACAAATAACGATTGTAACTGTTGGAACAGACTTTTTCAACACAAGATCTTTTTTTTTGTTCAAATTTGTAAAGGGCTGTGGATTTAAATAACTTCACAACTTCAGTAAGTGTTTTGCAGCTCTCACTAGCAGGCAGGATCTTTCAACTGTTAAAGTGTTGGGGATTTAAATAACTTCACAGCTTGACAATTCTACTGTCCTTCATGAGCATTCACATCTCCTCCACAAATACATGGCTCCCTCAATGTGGGATGAGACCCTTGCCACAGTGAAAATGGGGTCTGTTTAAATCTAGCATAGAGTCCAAATGGCCCAACTGAGTTTAGGTTCCCTTCGGTGAAATTATTATTGAAAAAGAAAACCTACATGATTTGCTAATGCCTTTTCAGGAAGGAAATCTGCTGTCTTTACCTGAACCAGCCTACATGCGACTCCTGGCCGGGTTGACTCGAAATTGCTTTTTGAAATGGCCCAGCAACTCAAATTAAGGTCAATTAGGGCTGTGCAACAAATGCTGGCCTTACCAGCGATGCCCACATACCATGAAGGAAGAAATAAAACAAAATAACGTGACTCACACCTACACTGTTTCCCCAACCAGCAAAAATGGGACAGGACGAGACTTCTGGCTCCCTTCCAATATTTTTTAAAGTCTCCACAACTCCACAAAATACAATCCTACCTATCTATATCCCGAGTGACAAAAACGGTTGATGAAGGAAGGGCCGTGGATGTCGTCTATATGGATTTCAGTAAGGCATTTGACAAAGTCCCACATGGCAGGTTGGTTAAGAAGGTTAAGGCTCATGGGATACAAGGAGAAGTGGCTAGATGGGTGGAGAACTGGCTTGGCCATAGGAGACAGAGGGTAGTGGTCGAAGGGTCTTTTTCCGGCTGGAGGTCTGTGACCAGTGGTGTTCTACAGGGCTCTGTACTGGGACCTCTGCTATTTGTGATATATATAAATGATTTGGAAGAAGGTGTAACTGGTGTAATCAGCAAGTTTGCGGATGACACGAAGGTGGCTGAACTTGCGGATAGCGAAGAGCATTGTCGGGCAATACAGCAGGATATAGATAGGCTGGAAAATTGGGCGGAGAGGTGGCAGATGGAGTTTAATCCGGATAAATGCGAAGTGATGCATTTTGGAAGAAATAATGTAGGGAGGAGTTATACAATAAATGGCAGAGTCATCAGGAGTATAGAAACACAGAGGGACCTCGGTGTGCAAGTCCACAAATCCTTGAAGGTGGCAACAAAGGTGGAGAAGGTGGTGAAGAAGGCATATGGTATGCTTGCCTTTATAGGACGGGGTATAGAGTATAAAAGCTGGAGTCTGATGATGCAGCTGTATAGAACGCTGGTTAGGCCACATTTGGAGTACTGCATCCAGTTCTGGTCGCCGCACTACCAGAAGGACGTGGAGGCGTTAGAGAGAGTGCAGAGGAGGTTTACCAGGATGTTGCCTGGTATGGAGGGTCTTAGCTATGAGGAGAGATTGGGTAAACTGGGGTTGTTCTCCCTGGAAAGACGGAGAATGAGGGGAGATCTAATAGAGGTGTACAAGATTATGAAGGGGATAGATAGGGTGAACGGTGGGAAGCTTTGTCCCAGATCAGAAGTGACGTTCACGAGGGGTCACGGGCTCAAGGTGAGGGGCGAAGTATAACTCAGATATTAGAGGGATGTTTTTTACACAGAGTGTGGTGGGGGCCTGGAATGCGCTGCCAAGTAGGGTGGTGGAGGCAGGCACGCTGACATTGTTTAAGACTTACCTGGATAGTCACATGAGCAGCCTGGGAATGGAGGGATACAAACGATTGGTCTAGTTGGACCAAGGAGCGGCACAGGCTTGGAGGGCCGAAGGGCCTGTTTCCTGTGCTGTACTGTTCTTTGTTCTTTGCAGACTCTTTCTGTATCTCATAACTTGTTTCCCTATCTATTGTTGGCTACAATGCACTTAGTTCTTCATGAGTCTTTAATATAGATTGTTAATAGTTGAGGCCCCAGCACTGGTCCCTGCGGCACTCCACTGGTTCAGATTGACAACCTAAAAATTAAAAATTTATCCTAACTCTATTTCCTGTTTGCCAATTCGCTATTCATGCCAATATATCACCCGGCAAACACTATAAACTTTTATTTTGTACTTAAAAATGTAAGGCCATTTTACAAGGTGAAGGTGAGAAACAAACATTAAAATTGCAAAGCAGTAGAGATTTTAAACAATGGCTGCCATTGAAGGACTTGCCCAAAACCTTTGGAAGTGGAAGGGGTGGAGCATTTCAAGGCAAGGTTGCTCAGCCATTTGAGAGAGATTGCAAGTGACACAGGTGGTATCAAAAACCTCTTCAGCATAGCAAACCGCATAGGTAGACTGAAAACAACAGAGATTGCATGCAGTGGCTGACAATAAGCAAAAATACTGAGTAGAGTTTTCCATTCCGGAGACTAAGAGGGGTGGCGGGTGGGAAGGTGGCATGGATCCCATTGATTGCAGTGGCAGATTGCAAAGTAGATCACCCACATTTTAGCCCATTATGTATGCAATAACTTGCAGCCATATTTTGTGGAATGGCAGGCTGGGGATTTTCCACGCTGTTGTTTCCTCAATGGCCCATATTTCCAGTGCCACATTTAAAAGGCATCCACACACACATCTACAACCCAGACTTGTTGTGCCATTGAACCACAGTGGCCCCAAGAAGAGTCAAGCATTTTGACACAAAGCTCAGTGACAACACACTGGCGGCACTCCTCCAGGCAGTTAAAGACTGGTAGGACATACTTTTCTTCCATGCTGGGAGCTGGAAGTCCACTAAACTCGCCGAAAAGGCTTGGGAGGAGGTCACGAATGTGGTCAATACAAAAACAGTATAGAAGAAGACCGCAATCCAGTGCAGAAAAAAGGATGAATGACTTCATCCACTCAAGACTTTGTCTTCCAGCCCCTTCTCTTGCCTCTGAATTTTGTCATCACCAGCCCCCATCAAGATTTTACCTTCAAGTCCTTTCCATTGCCTCTGTCTTCTCTCACCTCTCCAACAGTTAAGCCTTTGTCTTCCAGATTCCTCACCCTAACTTCTCTTTGGGGCAGCATGGTTAGCATTGCTGCCTCACAGCGCCAGCGCCCCGTGTTCAATTCTGGCCTCGGGTCACTGACTGTGTGGAATTTGCACATTCTCCCCGTGTCTGCGTGGGTTTCCTCCGGGTACTCCAGTTTCCTCCCACAGTCCACAGATGTGCAAGTTAGGTTGATTGGCCATGCTAAATTGTCCCTTAGGTTAGGGGGATTAGCAGGATAAATATGTGGGATTTCAGGGATAGGACCTGGGTGGGATTGCTGTCAGTGCAGGCTCATTGGGCCGGATGGTCTCATAAGAACATAAGAAATAGGAGCAGGAGTAGGCCATCTAGCCCCTCGAGCCTGCCCCGCCATTCAATAAGATCATGGCTGATCTGACGTGGATCAGTACCACTTACCCGCCTGATCTCCATAACCCTTAATTCCCTTACCACTCAGGAATCCATCCATCCGCGCTTTAAACATATTCAGCGAGGTAGCCTCCACCACCTCAGTGGGCAGAGAATTCCAGAGATTCACCACCCTCTGGGAGAAGAAGTTCCTCCTCAACTCTGTCTTAAACCGACCCCCCTTTATTTTGAGGCTGTGTCCTCTAGTTTTAACTTCCTTACTAAGTGGAAAGAATCTCTCCGCCTCCACCCTATCCAGCCCCCGCATTATCTTATAAGTCTCCATAAGATCCCCCCTCATCCTTCTAAACTCCAACGAGTACAAACCCAATCTCCTCAGCCTCTCCTCATAATCCAAACCCCTCATCTCCGGTATCAACCTGGTGAACCTTCTCTGCACTCCCTCCAATGCCAATATATCCTTCCTCATATAAGGGGACCAATACTGCACACAGTATTCCAGCTGCGGCCTCACCAATGCCCTGTACAGGTGCATCAAGACATCCCTGCTTTTATATTCTATCCCCCTCGCAATATAGGCCAACATCCCATTTGCCTTCTTGATCACCTGTTGTACCTGCAGACTGGGCTTTTGCGTCTCATGCACAAGGACCCCCAGGTCCCTTTGCACGGTAGCATGTTTTAATTTGTTTCCATTGAGATAGTAATCCCATTTGTTATTATTTCCTCCAAAGTGTATAACCTCGCATTTCTCAACGTTATACTCCATTTGCCATATCCTCGCCCACTCACTCAGCCTGTCCAAATCTCTCTGCAGATCTTCTCCGTCCTCCACACGATTCTGCACTGAAGGGATTCTATGATTTTCGATGGTCTTGCCTGAACAGCCTTGGCGCAGAATTGAAGCAGCCACAAATGCAGCATGGTGAAAGATAGGCAAGCACAGCGAGCACAAACATTGAAGTTATGAGCGAAATGCAGTTCACAAGGTGTAGGTCTGTTACATTGGTTATGATTCATGATGGTCTAATTAGCCACTGGCATAGCTAGTTGATTGAGGTGTGGGTGTGATCCGGTGAGCTGGGTTTTTAATGAGTATCCATGATATTCAAGTGTGTGCAAATGTGGATCCTGACATACACAGCAAGAAACCCAACCTGCCAAGCAAGTCGGGAGCGGAAAATTGCAATCCAATTTTCCACCAGCCTGAAACAGACTTTTCATGTTACACCCACAATGATGCCCATCTCCAGCAGGACCAGAAAATTCCACCCAGAGTTGCTGCATCTGTTTCTGTTACTTGAAGATAACATTGGTGGGTCAACACAATCCAGACTTTAGTAAGCAGAGTCAAGGTGATTCTGCAGATGCTTCACTTTTTTCTGAAGACCTTGCCTGCATGGCATGAGGTCTTCTACCTTAAACAGCAAAGAAGCATACTTCCCCATCAAACCAGGCAATCCATGCTGGAGGTAGTGAAGAAGATAAGCAGCTGTTGAGTCATTGGAGAACATGGGTCCAGTACTACAACTCTGATTGGCCAACCTCAGATCTTCTGGGCAACAGCAAATGGGTGAATTTGATGGTGAGTATGTTGGGGAGGGCACAGCTGCTGCTCTGTCAGGGAACACATGCATGGCACAGCCAACCTGCATAAGGGTGGTGCTGAGTGCTGAAAAATTAACTAAAATGCACTGGACAACTTGTCTAAATGGCTGAAAAGCATTCCCTCCTGCCAATTTCTGTTTTCCCAACTCTCAAATGGCCAGTGTTTCAAGGAGGATAAAGAAAATGCTTCAAAGGCACCTTGAAGCTCTTTGAAGCTTTTCGGCATTGGCATCAATGATATTAATAACATTAATGACTAGGAAGAGCTTGTTACCTATCATTCAAAATGCAACAACTTGTCCATCACGCTGCAAGTCCAAACACCTTAATGATGAGGCAAAGCAGCAGCAGAGAATGAAAGGAAGCAAATCCTGCAATCCAGATCTCACTACTTCTTGGGAAGGCCTGCCCCACGTGTCCAAAAGTCGGCTGGTCAAGAGTTGGCCTGTTTACACAAAAGAAGACTCTTCACAGAAATCTGCGACCCCGAGTTGACATCATCTACTATGACTCTAACATTACATTCTGCATTCTCTCGTTTCCTTCTCTATGAACGGTATGTTTTGTCTGTATAGCGTGCAAGAAATACTTTTCACTGTATGTTAATACATGCGACAATAATAAATCAAATCAAATCAAAAACAGTCAATGGCAAAACAAAACAGTACAGCTTTAGATAGTTACACGGAGGTATACAATTAGCTTCCCTTCTCCTGTAACGCTAAAACAGTGCAAACTCAGTTACTTGTAGATCTGAAAAAAACATGCGGAATGCCTTTTTAGCAACAAGGATTTTGCGAAATAAACTCACTCCTCTGATGCGCTACTCAAACACGAGGCCTGAAGCTCAGTAAATGAAAGGCTTTTATTTACTGTAATGAAGCTGCCAGAACTTATATACACTATCCCAGACTGAAGGGGTCCCAGCCAGAGCAGGGACCTTATACCTCTCCCAGGAGGCGGAGCCCGACTGGGATGTGCCACAACACTACAGTACAAAGGTGTAACAACCCCACCCTAACCCCAACAGCAGCAATAGCACAACCCAACAGTAACATATGTACATCCTTGTAGTACTGGCCAGCCCCTGGCTCAGTACTATCCAGTGGGAACCAACGATGGTTCACCACATTCACCCCTCCTTTGAGAACAAAGGCCGGCGGGGTACAAAAACAGAATAAAGTGTCAGCAGTCTATAAGTTCAGACGGTCAGGGGGACCGCACCGTCGTTGTGACCTCCTCAATACCGGCGGTGACACCGGAGAAGGCACTTGCGGTGGCGTTCTCCCCAAGGCGGCGTCCAGCTGTTCTTCCACGGACTCACAGGCCGGTTGACCCTGAGGTGACGGTAGTCCATGGGATCCTGACACGCCCTGCGGTGGCGACCATCTTCTGGGCTCAGGCAAGCTGTACATGGGAGTAAAATGGTTAAGCAATGGTCCCGATGCTGCCCGCGCCGTGTCCGGGGAAGAAAGAAGAGATAAAGGGTTTGTTACAGGGGGTATGGGAGCGACAGGGGTTGCTACATCCCCTGCTGGCGCCAGGTCTCAGATCGAGACCGTGTCCTCTCGCCCGTCAGGGTATGCCGCATAGGCATACTGAGGGTTGGCGTGGAGGAGATGGACCTGTTCGACCAACGGGTCGGACTTGCGGGCCCTTACATGTCGCCGCAGGAGGACGGGTCCTGAGTACGTCAACCAAGACGGTAATGAGGTCCCCGAGGAAGACTTCCGAGGGAATGAGAACATCCTCTCGTGGGGAGTAGCATTGGTTGCCGTACACAGGAGGGAGCGAATAGAATGGAGCGCATCAGGGAGCACCTCTTGCCAACGGGAGACTGGAAGACCTTTTGACTTCAACGCCAGTAAGACAGCCTTCCAGACTGTAGCATTCTCGCGTTCCACCTGTCCATTACCCCTAGGGTTGTAGCTCGTGGTCCTACTAGAGGCAATCCCGTAGGAGAGCAGGAATTGCCTCAAGTCATCGTTCATGAACGACGAGCCCCTGTCGCTATGGATGTAGCCGGGGTACCCGAACAGGGTAAAGAGATCACGGAATGCCTTGATAACCGTGGCAGCGGATATATCAGAGCAGGGAACAACAAAAGGGAACCGAGAGTACTCGTCAATGATATTGAGGAAGTACACATTCCGATCTGTTGAGGGAAGGGGGCCCTTAAAATCGACACTCAGTCTCTCGAAGGGACGAGTGGCCTTGACTAAATGTGCCCGGTCAGGTCGGTAAAAGTGCGGTTTGCATTCCGCGCAAACCCGACAGCTCCTTGTTACTGACCTGACGTCCTCCACCGAGTAAGGCAGGTTGCGGGCTTTTATAAAGTGGTAGAGCCGAGTGACCCCAGGATGGCACAGGTCATTATGGAGGGCGTGCAAACGGTCTGGATCAGGGCCAATGACCCCGTTTTCCACCACGTATCCTAGGATGGCAAAACGGCGCGTATGAAACACACACTTCTCCCTGTTGTTGGTCAAGTTCAGGTGGGATGCAGTGCGTAGGAAGTTCAGGAGATTCGTGTCGTGGTCCTGCTGGTCATGGCCGCAGATGGTGACATTATCCAGGTACGGGAAGGTAGCCCGCAGCCCGTTCTGGTCCACCATTCGGTCCATAGCACGCTGGAAGACCGAGACCCCATTGGTGACACCAAAGGGACCCCTGAGAAAGTGATACAAGCGACCATCCGCCTCAAAAGCCGTGTATTGTCAGTCCTCTGGGCGAATGGGGAGTTGGTGGTAGGCAGACTTGAGGTCTATGATGGAGAACACCCGGTACTGTGCAATCTGATTGACCATATCAGATATGCATGGGGGGGGGGGAATACGCATCCAGCTGCGTATATCGATTAATGGTCTGACTGTAGTCAATGACCATCCGGGGTTTGTTCCCGCTCTTGACCACCACGACCTGCGCTCTCCACGGACTAGCGCTGGGTTGTATGATCCTTTCTTTGAGGAGCCGCTGAACATCAGATCTAATGAAGATCCGATCCTCAGCGCTGTAACGCCTACTTTTAGTCGCGATGGGCTTGCAGCCTGGCACAAGATTCTGGAACAAGGAGGGTGTGGTGATCTTCAGCGTTGAGAGGCTGCAGGTGGGCTGCGTTGGGCAATTTGGAGGCTGCTGCTGTTTTCCCACTGCCAGTGAAGGGAGTGGCCCACCGTATTGTAGGATTACTCTCCTCAAGTGGACCATGAAGTTTAGTCCGAGAAGTATTGGCGCGCAAAGATACGGCAACACAAGGAGCTTGAAACGCTCGTAAACTGTGCCTTGCACCTTCAAGGTTACCACGCAACTCCCTAGCATGGCAACAGACCGGGACCTTGATGCCATAGAGATTGTCTGTTTGGCAGGTTGAATCTGGAGTCCACACCGCTTCACAGTGTCTGGGTGGATAAAGCTCTCAGTGCTCCCGCTGTCAAACAGACAATAAATCACGTGGTCATTTACCTGGATATTCATCATAGATTTGTCAAGTCTATGAGGCTTGGCCTGATCCAGGATGATCGACGCCACCGTTGGTTCATGAGTGCCACTGCAGGCAGCTGAAATCGATGAGGAGGACCCCTGCTGGTCGTTCGTGGTCAGTGTCGACCAACATGGCCGCCCCCATGAGTCGCACGTGGGTGAGGGCGCCAAACTCAGCGACCCCTGGTGGTCATACTCCTCCGACTCCGTTGACCGTAATGGCGTCGTCCTGGTCTCGCACGTGGACGAACCCCGCGATGACTTCGAAGACGAAGACCCGAGCTCTGAAGAATCGCAGGCTGCACTGCCGTTCCTGGGTTTAGATCGGCACACTTTTGAATAGTGCCCTTTTTTACCGCATGCAGTACACAACACAGCTTTAGCGGGACACCGTTGCCGAGTATGCTTCGCTCCTCCACAGAAATAGCACCGCGGGCCGCCCGGGGCTGCTGCCGTCGTCTGGCCTGAGTGGGAGCACGCCATTACGCAGCATTTCGAACCCGAGGGACGAGGAGGGATTAGCGACTGCTCCTGCCACGTTGTCTCCACATGGTCCTCCGGATATAATACTAAGCTTTTGGAGGCCGTCTCGAGCATCTCTGCTAACTCGATGGCCTGGGTAAGATTCAGGTTACCCTTCTCCAACAGTTTACGTCGAATGTACGACGATCCGACCCCGGCCACAAACGCATCTCGGGCGAGGTCGTACATGCTCTGCTCAGCCGACACAGCTTTGCAGTCACAGCCCCTGGCTAGCTGTAGGAGCTCGTTCGCATATTCCTCCATCGTTTCGCCAGACTGCCGTCGTCGAGTGGCTAGGAGGTAACGAGCGTGTATCTCATTGGGTGGTTTGATATAGCGCTTCTTCAGAAGCTCGAGGGCCTTAGTATAATCGGTGGCCGCACGGATCGCGAGGTAGACAGTGTCGCTTACCCTCGTATGGAGGACCCGGAGTCTGTCATCATCTGTGGTGACCGCTGCGGAGGCTGCCAGGTAGTCTTCGAAACACTTCAGCCAGTGGTCGAAGGTGTTAGAAGCGCCCACCGCACGTGGATCTAGCGTAAGGCGTTCCGGCTTCAGAATTTGCTCCATACTCTCTCTCTTTTTTTTTCTTTTCGACGAGAGTTTAACGACAGTAAATAAAATTGATGCGCTACTCAAACACGAGGCCTGAAGCTCAGTAAATGAAAGGCTTTTATTTACTGTAATGAAGCTGCCAGAACTTATATACACTATCCCAGACTGAAGGGGTCCCGGCCAGAGCAGGGACTCTTATACCTCTCCCAGGAGGCGGAGCCCGACTGGGATGTGCCACAACACTACAGTACAAAGGTGTAACAACCCCACCCTAACCCCAACAGCAACAATAGCACAACCCAACAGTAACATATGTACATCCTTGTAGTACTGGCCAGCCCCTGGCTCAGTACTATCCAGTGGGAACCAAGGATTGTTCACCACATCCTCCCACCAACATTTCAACCTTCAATTGCCAACCAGCCATACCCTATTGAAACAGACAGACAGGCTATCAGGGACTGCTCCTGATACCTGATCATATGATCACATCTTTGCCTTGGTTTTTAAACTAAATTTAATCTTTTGCATAGTGAGTACCCAAACTCCAGGCACTCTATGCATGCTGGCCCTACACTTAGAATTATTAATCTTAGTCTATGTTTATTTGTAAGCAGTTCAGCATCATTATCTGGGGATTCATTTATGCCTCGATAAAATGACATCCTAAGTGTCCAGCTAGTGTGAAAATGGGAGCGTTCTTGATCCGTTTTCCGGGTGAGTTTTCACTCCCAATCTTATGTACTCAGTCATTGAAAAAATGGGCTGAATCATTTCTAGCCATTGGAGGCAGTCGGCAGGGCTTCACTCGCCAGACAGCCTGCAGCTCAGATCGGAGCCACAAACTGCGCAGAAGAACAGAAGAACTAGGAGCAGGAGTAGGCCATTTAGCCCCTCGAGCCTGCTCCGTCATTCAATGCAATCATGGCTGAACTTTCTGTAGACTCAGCTCCACTTACCCACCTGCTCACCATAACTCTACTGTTCAAAAATCTATCTATCTTTGCCTTAAAAACATTCAACGAGGTAGCCTCAACTGCTTCACTGGGCAGGGAATCCCACAGATTCTTTTAGGTGAAGAAGTTCCTCCTCAACTCAGTCCTAAATCTGTTCCCCCTTATTTTGAGGCTATGCCCCCTAATTCTGGTTTCACCCGCCAGTGGAAACAACCTCCCTGCTTATTTATTCCCCTCATTTTATTCCCTTCATACATGCACAGAAAAAGCATAAAAAAGCAGCTCCCCTGACAGACCCCCTCTCCCTGTCCCCCAGGCTAGAGTTAGCCTCCCCCCTCCCCTCCATAGACATCAGGCAACCCCCCCAACATTACTGACCCCCTTACCCCCATGGCCCCCCTCATCATCCCCCTGGCTTCGATTACTGAGTGACAAGAACCTATCTCTCCCCTGTCCCTGATCATCACAGAGGCACATTCTCTCCTACCCACTCCCAAACTCATTGGCACACCTGCAAGTGTTGACTTGGCTTCCCCTCCATGGTAACAAGGCAAACTGCATTAAACTTGCTGGAATGCTCTAACGGGTGTGTGACGCGCCCAAACTGCCTGCAGCTGATCTGCCCAAACAAGGGACAGCTCCATAAAAACCCCAAGCATGGGCAGACAGGCGGGCAGTGCAGGAAGAAATGACCTCAAAGAAGACAACCCCCACATTATCAGATACTGATCTTGCCAGGTTGCTGGAGGTGGTGGAGGTAAGGCGCAACACTCTCTTCCCCCCAGCAGGATGCCACCTCAGGGGAAAGGATGGAAATGCAGCCTGGGAGACGGTGGCAGCATGTGTGAGTGCCAGGGCACTAGCCAGGATGACCAAAAGCAGGGCCGCAAGAAACTGAATGACCCAATCCAGTAAGCAAAGGTGAGTGTTTAACCTCATCAAGCAGCTTCCCCCTAAATGACCCCCAGATCCCCCCACCATCTTGCATGCTTCCAGCCCCTGACCCACTAGCATGTCCCTCCTCTCCCATCAAGAGTATCACAACCCTTGCCCTCTGAGGACCACCTCCTGACACCCTCCAGGATTTGTGCCATCAGCTTTAACATGGCTCCTTCTGTCCCCACAGGAGAAGAATGCCATAATTGCCAGGAGAGGGCAAAGACATGGGGTAATGGCCTGAGATCTGGGTCCTCACCCTCTTTGAGGAGCGGGCACTGGAGCTTCCGGGAGAGGTGAGGATCTGTATCATTAAGCAACAGCATGGTTGGGCTGGAGCATAGAAGTGAACACCACTTGTTGGAGATATCTGAAGCAAATTGCATTCATCCCAGATTCCTCTCACTCCCTTGCACTTAACCTTGTGTCCTGTGTTGCAGGAAGGGACCCCAACGCACTGGGGCCATCTCGCATTGCGGCCCCCACTGCTGTCCCTACCCATCCTCCCGATGACAGATTGGAAGACTCCTTGAAGGAAGCCAATGAAGGGACTTGCGAGGCCGGCACCAGTTTTGCTTCCACCTCGCAGTTCACCATCCCAGAAACATTCACATCGGTGGGTGAAGTTAGTGGCGAGGCATCTGGGTCACTCTCTGGTGCGCACAACACACCTGCTGATGTATATCAGATATAGTAAGAAGTCTCACAACACCAGGTTAATGTCCAACATGTTTATTTGGTATCACAAGCTTTCGGAGTGCTGCTCCTTCATCAGGTGAGTGACTCACCTGATGAAGGAGCAGTGCCCCGAAAGCTTGTGATACCAAATAAACATGTTGGACATTAACCTGGTGTTGTGAGACTTCTTGCTATGCCCACCCCAGTCCAACGCCAGCATCTCCACATCATGTGCATCAGATGGAGGAGGGAATGTCCAAGACCTCTGGTATCCCAGGGCCTGGAGATGAGGACTCAGCTGGCCCCAGGCTACATGCTGTGTCTCTGCGATCACTTCTCCCTCAGCTGCTGGAGATGCAGCAACAGAGCCAGGGAATGCAGGAGGGGCTGACAGCCACACTGGACCGACTGCGAGTCTATTAGGAGGAGTCTCAAAGCTTTCAGGTGGACCAGCTATTGCCTGTCTTGCGTGGTTCCCAGGCCAACACTGCAAAGATGATGTTTGCGGTGGAAAGCATGGGGCAGGAAATCATCACCACGAGTGACAGGGTCCAAGCAAGATGGCCAAGTCACAGCAGGCCACAATGGAGTCCCAGAGGGCTACAGCTGAACCACAACAGGCCACAGCTAAGGGACTCAGCAAGCTTATCAAGATTCTACTGCCCATGGCTGAAAGGTTCAAGAGCTTTCTGGAGACCCAGCGGGACAATGCTGGGACACAGCGAGCAAAGGCTGCAGCGCTTGAGAATGTGGCCCAGTCACATGGGGTCACGGCTGAGGGGCTGCAGAGCTTGCAGGAGACCCAGCGGGACAGCATCGACACACGGCAGGCTATGGCAGCAGCCTTTGAGAACATGTCCCACTCTCAGAAGGTCATGGCTGAGGGGCTGCAGAGCACAGCCCAGTCTCAGGTGGCACTTGCTGCTGCCATTCACAGGTGGCCCCTCACTCAGAGTGCCATCAGCGAGGGCTCGGCCACCATCACAAGAACGCAGGTGGTCCTCCAGGACTGGTAGGGCCATTTGATGCCAGAGCTTCTGGAGCTCACTGCAGAAGCACCACCATCCCATGGAGTGACTCAGAGGCCCACAGGAACCCTGGAAAAGGAGGAAGGGCTCGAGCCCATGCCAGGGCCTTCCACCCAGAACACTGCGGCTGTGGCTACATCTTCTGACAACCCCCTTTCTGACACCAGGGCATCTCAGGTGCAGCAGGATGAAGAGGATGTCCCTGACACCTGGAAGCCACAATAAGAATTTTAACAACACCAGGTTAAAGTCCAACAGGTTTATTTGGTAGCAAATGCCATTAGCTTTCAGAGCGCTGCTCCTTCGTCAGATGGAGTGGATATCTTCTCTCAAACAGGGCATACAGAGACACCAAATCAAGTTACAGAATACTGATTAGAATGCAAATCTCTACAGCCAACCAGGTCTTAAAGATACAGACAATGTGAGTGGAGGGAGCATTAAGCACAGGTTAAAGAGATGTGTATTGTCTCCAGACAGGACAGCCAGTGAGATTCTGCAAGTCCAAGAGGCAAGCTGTGGGGGTTACTGATAGTGTGACATAAATCCAACATCCCGGTTTAGGCCGTCCTCATGTGTGCGGAACTTAGCTATCAGTTTCTGCTCAGCGACTCTGCGCTGTCGTGTGTCGTGAAGGCCGCCTTGGAGAACGCTTACCCGAAGATCAGAGGCTGAATGCCCGTGACTGCTGAAGTGCTTCCCCACAGGAAGAGAACAGTCTTGCCTGGTGATTGTCGAGTGGTGTTCATTCATCCGTTGTCCCAGCGTCTGCTTGGTCTCCCCAATGTACCATGCCTCGGGACATCCTTTCCTGCAGCGTATCAGGTAGCCAGCCAGGGCCATAAACGTCTAGGCCCTCCAGAGGATGATCGTTAAGGGCATCATAGGCCATGGGCACAGTAGGCAGGTGGCCCCCTCCACCTCTGATGTACATCTTGCAGAGAGTCACCAAGACGCAGTGGTAGGCCACGTAAAGTTAAGAAGTTGTAGCAGCACTAAGATGGCACAGGTGAGGCAGAACTCTAGTTAGATAGAATATTTAGGCACTTTAAAGTCTCACTTTGACGTGCTTTTATATTATCACTTAATTTGAAAGCACTTTTATCGGCACCAATAAATGTTATTTCACCTCACACCTGTGGCTAATTTGTCTCTGATTAGCCTCCATTAGCCCGGAGGTCACCGGAGAGACACTGCACATTGATGTCTGTGGGGGAGGCCCCTCAGCGCACTGCTACTGTGAAAATCAAGGTGTTCAAATCTTTCACTGGCTACAGCGGGTGGCATGCATCTGCCATGGCATGCCCAGAACCCCGGAGAGATTCTCTTCTCACCCCTCCACCCTGAGGCCCTGCATGGATGTTTAGTTCTCCCTTACCCACCACCCAGATGTGGGCCCAGGGGCCAGCGTGCATGCAGCACTCAGGCAGGAGTCAGACTAGTTTGCACCAGGGTATCATCACAATGTGCATAGCGAGTCGTCATCACCCTCCTGCCTGCCACAGAATCTCGCCAACACAGCATATCCAGGCTCACCACTCTAGTGTTATAACGTTGCAGGAGATTATAGGACTGCACAGGGGCAGCCCGGTTTGTCGGCCTCCACATCCTCCTCCTCCAAAAGGTCTCCTCACTGCTATGCAGGTTATGTAGAGCATAGCACATCACCACAGTGTGGGACGTTATCTGGGGCTATATAGGAGGGCCCTGCCAGAGCCCTCCTGACACCTGAACCACTGACACTTTCACAGCCACTGGTAATGGGTGCCCCCCGCCCTGAGGTGCCAGGTCCTGCAACAAATGACACAAATTTCACACTGTCTCCTTTTGGAGCCAGAGCCATCGGCAGCACACGATGTTCGACAGTTGCTCAAAGGACGTTCACATGAGAAACTGCCGGAGTCTTTGCTCCCTCCTTCTCCTGCAATCCCCAACTCCCCAACACCCTGGTCTCGGGGAGAATGGCCGCCATGCCCTGCCTCCGGTAGTCGTCTCCCTCTCCTCCTGTGAGTGGTAAGACCTGGCCGTCCTCTGTCCACAATTCATCCTCCTGTTCCTCCTCCTCAGCTCAGCAGCAACCAAAAGAACAGCAAGATCATTGGGTTGGCCTGCAAAAGCCATTTAATCAATTGAATGGGGGGGGGGGGGGGGGGGGGGTGGTGGTGCGGGGGGGGGGGGGGGGTGGTGCGGGGGGGGGGGGGGTAGTGGGAGGAGGGTTGTGGAAGAGAAGTGACAAATAGAGAGGTTAATGAACTTTGCTCGCCCTGAGCCCAGCAGCACACAATCCCCATATTCCCCCCCCCAACAGTCCCACAGTAACACTCTCCCCATATGCTCCCAGAAAAACCTTCCCCATATACCTCCCACAGCCCCCCAGCAACACACACTCCCCATATCCCCCCACAGCCCTCCAGAATGTCAACACAGCCCCTCCCTCCATTTTCAACCACTCACAAACCTGGGTGACACAGTGGTTAGCACTGTTGCCTCATAGCGCCAGGGACCTGGGTTCAATTCCCAGCTTGGGTCACCGTCTGTGTGGAGTTTGCATGTTCTCCCCGTGTCTGCGTGGGTTTCCTCCGGGTGCTCCGGTTTCCTCTCACAGTCCAAAGATGAGCAGGTAAGGTTGATTGGCCATGCTAAATTGCCTCGAGTTTCGGAGGGATTCATAGGGCAAATATAAGGGGTTACGGGGATAGGGTTGAATTGTTGTCAGTGCAGGCTAGACTGGTCGAATGGCCTCCTTCTGTACTGTAGGGAGTCTATGATTCTAATCTATGAAACACACACCCAGAACCCATGCAGTAGTGATCCCAGACTGTGCTGCTTGATAAGTCCAGAGGCTGCAGCACAGCCACTTCAGAGTTTCCAGCCCATCTCCACCAACAACATTGCTTGCTGCTGCCAGCATTCGGACCCAGAGTCACTGCTAAGAGCCGACACCAGCGCTTAGACCGGGGTCTGTGCTGAGAGTCCGAAGTCAGACCACGTGAGCAACAACAGCACCCCCCTGCCACCCCGTCCCCCCCCCCCCCCCCCCCCCACCCCTCCACACACTCGCAGGCCCCCTCAACCCAAAATGCAACATAGCCACCACAAAACAATCCCCACAGCAGCACGGAGCAGTTTGAAAGCAGAGACTTTCCTCCTTGCTCACCCTCACTGCTACAGCGCCTGAAACCGACTTTTAGATGAGGTATTTCCTCACCGATTCCCGCTGCAGCGAATGAGGTGGTTAATGCAGGTGAGCTGGGACGATTGGGAGTGAAGCTTGCTAATGACATTGTGATGAATGCAAAAAAATGCAAATTAATCTCTCGCCTGTTTTGAGTGGCGTCCTGATCGCTCTGATTTTTTTTTAGTTGTAAAATGGGAATGGGCGTGAAAGCGGGCACCATTCCTGCTAGTTGTATCAGGCCCGAGTTTATGGCTTTTTCCTGCTGCAAAATGGGTGCAATGAAGTCATAAAATTCTGCCCATGGTGTGAAAGTGTGGTTGTTGGATCAGAAGATGAATGCCTGTCAATGTGTAATTCTGTAAATAATTGCTTAAAATGTACGTAAAGATTCACTTCAATTCTATACTTCATCACCTGGCTTTAGGGAATACAAAATGAACTGATGTGTGTATTGGGCACAGGTTTCCATGTTTGATGCTATGTGAGGTTAGTGTACTGTTAAGAGACTTTTTTTAAAATCATGCTCACAGCCTTAGGTGATGTCAATGTTGGGAGGAGCAAAAAAAACTGTTTGCAGGTCAGGTAACAAGGGTTGCTTTTAGTTTCAGTACTGAGCTGTAGTTGGGTTATAGAAGGGGCAGCAAGCTAAAAGAAGTGTTTTCCCTCTCTCCCTGTTGTTTTGAAAATTGCTGAAAACAAAATCTTGTTTTCTTGAAGAGTGAAGGTTTGCTGTTGATGGGGGCTGGACCAGAGTCTTTCTGGTGCTTTGCGACGTTGTCTTGTCTTCAAACTATTTGGAGTGAATCCAGAGAAGTGCAGAGTTCAACCAAGGGACCCAAATTTCCCTGTGAAAAGGGTTTTTGTTGTCTATGGGTTTTAGTTTTAATTGGAACACATTAAACACGTGGGCGGCACGGTAGCACAGTGGTTAGCACTGCTGCTTCACAGCTTCAGGGACCTGGGTTTGATTCCCGGCTTGGGTCACTGTCTGTGTGGAGTTCGCACATTCGCCTCGTGCCTGCATGGGTTTCCTTCGGGTGCTCCGGTTTCCTCCCACAGTCAAAGGTGTGTGGGTTAGGTTGATTGGCCGTGCTAAAATTGCCCTGAGATGTGTAGGTTAGAGGGATTAGTGGGTAAATATGTAGGGATAAGGGGGTAGGTCCTGGGTGGGATTGTGGTTGGCGCAGACTCGATGGATGAAATGGCCTCTTTCTGCACTGTAGGGTTTCTATGATTCTATGATTAGAGATATTCATTAAGAGTTATACATTATGGTAGTTGTTTTGTTTCTTGTTTGTAATTGATAAAAGTTCTTACTAATTTTCTTACTATACACGTTAACTTATTCTTAAATCAACTTTGTTTGATAAAAACTCCACAGTGGGTCACTTGAATTATACCAGACGTGAAACATCTTATGCTTATCTTAGCCAAATTCAAAATGCAAAATTTATGACTCAGGGGGGCTTCATAAAACACTTCGGAGTTTCTGACCTGAACCATAACAATTGGGTGTTCCCGCATGATTAAAATCTATATTTCTTGATTGATTTGGGACTATTGAACTCAGAGACAGTGAGTGGTGAGCATATTGGTGTTTTCTTTTCGGGGGTTATATTCAAGTTTAAATACAGAGATCCTTGTGGACTAATAGCTCTTGCAATGGCTAAGAGGTTCTTGGGAGTGGAAGAGATCTTGCAAGGTAGTTTGCAAAAGGTGACTAAAAGAAAGTTTTAGGAATTGGCAAAAACATTGCAGTTGATATTGCTTGACGCTGTACAGAAAGGGGAGATAATTGTGGCGATAGAGCGGCATTTAGAATTGCCAGAAATACAGTCAGAATCACCGCATATGGCGAGAATTTAAGAACAAAGAACAAAGAAAATTACAGCACAGGAACAGGCCCTTCGGCCCTCCAAGCCTGCACCGACCATGCTGTCTGACTTAACTAAAACCCCCTACACTTCCGGGGACCTTATCCCTCTATTCCCATCTCATTCATGTACTTGTCAAGATGCCCCTTAAAAGTCACTACCGTATCCGCTTCCACTACCTCCCCCGGCAACGAGTTCCAGGCACCCACCACTCTCTGTGTAAAAAATCTGCCTCGTACATCTCTTTTAAAACTTGCCCCTCGCACCTTAAACCTATGCCCCCTAGTAATTGACTCTTCCACCCTGGGAAAAAGCTTCTGGCTATCCACTCTGTCCATGCATCTCATAATCAGGTCTCCCCTCAACCTCCGTCGCTCCAGTAAGAACAAACCAAATTTCTCCAACCTCTCCTCATAGCTAATGCCCTCCATACCAGGCAACATCCTGGTAAACCTTTTCTGTACCCTCTCCAAAGCCTCCACATCCTCCTGGTAGTGTGGCGACCAGAATTGAACACTATATTCCAAGTGCGACCTCACTAAGGTTCTATAAAGCGTCAACATGACTGGCCAATTTTTAAACGATGAAGGAAAGCATGCCGTATGCCTTCTTGACTACCTCCTCCACCTGCATTGCCACTTTCAGTGACCTGTGTACCTGTACACCCAGATCCCTTTGCCTATCAATACTCTTAAGGGTCTGCCATTTACTGTATATTTCCTATCCGTGTTAGACCTTCCAAAATGCATTACCTCACATTTGTCTGGATTAAACTCCATCTGCCATCTCTCCGCCCAAGTCTCCAACTGATCTATATCTTGCTGTATCCTCTGATGGTCCGCATCGCTATCCGCAAATCCACCAACCTTTGTGTCGTCCGCAAACTTACTAATCAATCCAGTTACATTTTCCTCCAAATCATTTATATATATTACAAACAGCAAAGGTCCCAGCACTGATCCCTGAGGAACACCACTTGTCACAGCTCTCCATTCAGAAACACACCTTTTCACTGCTACCCTCTGTCTTCTTTGACTGAGCCAGTTTTGTATCCACCTTGCCAGCTCACCTCTGATCCCATGTGACTTCACCTTCTGCACCAGTCTGCCATGAGGGACCTTGTCAAAGGCCTTACTGAAGTCCATGTAGACAACATCCACTGCCCTACCCTCTTCAATCATCTTCGTCACTTCCTCGAAAAGCTCGATCAAGTTCGTGAGACACGACCTCCCCTTCACAAAACCATGTTGCCTCTCACTAATACGTCCACTTATTTCCAAGTGGGAATAAATCCTGTCTCGAAGAATCCTCTCCAATAATTTCCCTGCCACTGATGTAAGGCTCACCGGCCTGTAATTACCTGGATTATTCTTGCTACCTTAAACAAAGGAACAACATTGGCTATTTTCCAATCCTCTGGGACCTCCCCTGTAGTCATGATGTGGACTTTAACCTGGTGTTGTTAAACTTCTTATTGTGTTGACCTCCGCTGTAGCCAGTGAGGATACAAAGATTTCTCTCAAGGCCCCAGCAATTTCCTCTCTTGCCTCTCTCAGTATTCTGGGGTATATCCCATCAGGCCCTGGAGACTTGTCTACCTTGATGTTTCTCAAGAACCCCAATACCTCCTCCTTTTTGATCTCAACATGACTCAAACTATCTACACATCCTTTCCCAGACTCATCATCCACCAAGTCCTTCTCTTTGGTGAATACTGATGCAAAGTACTCATTTAATTCAGTTACAAATGAAACAACTTGAACATGAAAAAGAATTAAAGCAGCTTGAATTCAAAATAAAGGAAAGAGAGAGGGTAGTGAAAGAAAAAGTATAGCCCTAGCAGAACAAAAATCCAAAGAGAGGGGTGCAATTGCAGCAGAAAAAGCAAAAGAAAAGGAGGCCGTTGCAGCAGACTAAGCCAGAGAAAGGGAGGAACAAGAAGAAATAGAAATTCGACTGCTTGAATTGCAGGCAAGGGAAAAAGAAAAATAGAAAGAATTAGAACTTCAGAAACTGAAAAATCAATTTGAACTTGAAATGTTAGAAGTGCAAATACGTAAAACTGCAAGAGTAGCAGTAGAAACGGCAGATAATTATGTATTAGTCCATAAAACAAAGTTTGATTTCTGACATCAGTTTCAGCCTGAGGGATAGAAAGTGGGGAAAAGTGAAATACTGAGGTGGTAAAGATAAAGGAGATAATAAAAACAGTGTACTTCAGGGTAAAAAAGAAATACGGGAGGGTGGAAGAGAATTGAAAAGGCTCAGATGTTTCACTGGAATAAATTAGGCCAGGCAAAGTCGCAGTGTTGGGGGTTTAAGAAAAGCACTGGGAAGACAGACGTAGTAAAACAGGATAACCCCAATTGATGAGTGGGGTTTGTTAAAGTGGTAAAGAAAAGCCCAATTGAAGTGAAAGAGGTGCAAAAGAATATACAGCCTGGTCAGGAGTTGATTTGATAACAAGGTGCCAGATCTCTTTAAAGGATATACTTGCGAGGTAAAGTTTACTTGTGTACCAGGATGAGTAGGTAAAAAAGTTAAAATTTGAAGAGATTTGAGAGCCAGTCAAACTTTGATGATAAGAGATGAGGAGTTATGTAGTTTTGAAGGTGTATTACCAGAAAAGGTGGTAATATGTGGAATTCAGGATGAGAAGAGTTCCATTATACCAGGTGGGGTTGGAGAGTTCAGCGAAAAGTGATGAAGTGGTACTAGGAGTAATAGAAAAATTGTCTAGTTCAGGAATACAGTGTATTTTGGGTAACGATACAGCTGGATCACAGGTGGGAGTGATGCCTACTGTGGTTGAAAAGCCAATGGAAAATCAAACAACTGAATTGCTGAAGGACGCATATCCTGGGATTGTTCCTCATTATGTAGTAACAAGGTCACAAGTCACAGGTTAAGACAAAAGGAGAAATCAAAGAATGAAGATGAGAAAGTTGAACTTCAATTATCAGAAACAATTTTTGATCAGATGGTTGGAAAAGATCAAGAACAGGTGGAGGATAAGGTGGATATTTTTAGTTCTGGAAAGTTGGCAGAGTTACAACAGAAAGATATAGAAATAAAACAGTTGTATCAGAGTGTATACCAGCATGTTACTATCTTAAAATGTATGTCTTAATGAGGAAATTGAGACTTTTACAAATTCAGACGGATGAAAAGTGGGCAGAAATTCATCAAGTGGTATTGCCGGTAGGATATAAAAAGGTGTTGTGAGTAGCACATGAGGTACCAGTAGGAGATCATTTGGGAGGAAGGAAAACTCCAGCTAAAATACAGAAACATTTTTATTGGCCTGAACTGCATAAAGACGTAGTTAAATTTTGTCAGTCATGTCACACATGTCAAGTCATAGGGAAACCTCAAGTGGTGATAAAAACAGCACTCTTAATACCCATTCCAGCATTTAAGGAACCATTTACTAGGGTCTTAATTGATTGTGTAGGACCCCTCCCCAAAACAAAAAGTGGGAATCAAGATCTACTGACTCTACTGACACCGTTTGATAAGGTGCCCCATAAAAGGCTGCTGAAGAAGATTAGGGCACACGGAGTTGGGGGTAGTGTGTTAAAGTGGATTGGGGACTGGCTATCCGACAGGAAGCAAAGAGTCGGAATAAATGGGTGTTTTTCCGGTTGGAGGAAGGTAACTAGTGGCGTGCCGCAGGGATCGGTACTCGGGCCGCAACTGTTTACCATTTATATAGATGATCTGGAGGAGGGGACGGAGTGTAGGGTAACGAAGTTTGCAGACAACACAAAGATAAGTGGAAAAGTGAATCGTGTGGAGGACGGAGAAGATCTGCAGAGAGATTTGGACAGGCTGAGTGAGTGGGCGAGGATATGGCAAATGGAGTATAACGTTGAGAAATGCGAGGTTATACACTTTGGAGGAAATAATAACAAATGGGATTACTATCTCAATGGAAACAAATTAAAACATGCTACCGTGCAAAGGGACCTGGGGGTCCTTGTGCATGAGACGCAAAAGCCCAGTCTGCAGGTACAACAGGTGATCAAGAAGGCAAATGGGATGTTGGCCTATATTGCGAGGGGGATAGAATATAAAAGCAGGGATGTCTTGATGCACCTGTACAGGGCATTGGTGAGGCCGCAGCTGGAATACTGTGTGCAGTATTGGTCCCCTTATATGAGGAAGGATATATTGGCATTGGAGGGAGTGCAGAGAAGGTTCACCAGGTTGATACCGGAGATGAGGGGTTTGGATTATGAGGAGAGGCTGAGGAGATTGGGTTTGTACTCGTTGGAGTTTAGAAGGCTGAGGGGGACCTTATGGAGACTTATAAGATAATGCGGGGGCTGGATAGGGTGGAGGCGGAGAGATTCTTTCCACTTAGTAAGGAAGTTAAAACTAGAGGACACAGCCTCAAAATAAAGGGGGGTCGGTTTAAGACAGAGTTGAGGAGGAACTTCTTCTCCCAGAGGGTGGTGAATCTCTGGAATTCTCTGCCCACTGAGGTGGTGGAGGCTACCTCGCTGAATATGTTTAAAGCGCGGATGGATGGATTCCTGAGTGGTAAGGGAATTAGGAGTTATGGGGATCAGGCGGGTAAGTGGTACTGATCCACGTCAGATCAGCCATGATCTTATTGAATGGCGGGGCAGGCTCGAGGGGCTAGATGGCCTACTCCTGCTCCTATTTCTTATGTTCTTATGTTCTTATGTTCTAATGGATGTGTTTACTAGGTTTCCAGAGGCCATTCCATTACGCAATATTACACTTAAAAGGATTGTAGAGGAGTTACTTCAATTTTTTACTAGATATAGAATACCCACAGAAATATAATCAGACCAAGGATCGAATTTTACATCAAAGTTACTCAAGGAGGTTATGGATAATTTAGGAATGAAACAATTTAAATCAACTGCGTACCATCCAGAATCACAGGGAGCATTAGAGCGGTGGCCTCAAACTTTAAAGACAATGTTGAGGGCTTATTGTCAAGGTTATCCAGAAGATTGGGATAAAGGAATTCCATTTGTACTCTGCAATTAGGGATGCACTGATTGACTCAACCAAATTATGTCCATTTGAATTGATTTTTGGTCATGAGGTAAGGGGACCACTTAAATTGATTAAGGAGAAATTGGTGAGTCAGTATTCTGAGACTACATTATTGGACTGTGTCAAATTTTAGGGAAAGGTTGAATAGAGCAGGTGAATTGGCTAGACAACATTTAAAAGTAGAATAGCATGTGATGAAACTGGAAGCAGATAAGAAATCAAAAATTTGTAGTTCTGCTCGTGGGGATAAAGTCTTAGTACTGTTACCAGTGATAGGTAAACCTTTAAAAGCAAAGTTTAGTGGGCCTTATCAAGTTGAAAGGAAATTGAGTGAGGTGAATTATTTGATAAGAACAACAGAGAGAAGGAAAAATCACAGAGTGTGTTATGTGAATATGCTTAAAAGGTATTTTGATTGGGGAGGAGAGCAAAAGGAGGATATTTTAGTGAGTTATAACTCAGAGGGAAGAACAGAATCCCGATGACTCTGAATTTGACATCCCTCAAATTAAATTCGCTAACGAAGTGATTATTTAAAATTACTGAGTTATCTTCCAGAGGAAAATCGAAGTGACATGAAAGAGTTATTAATATCACATGTGCAAATAAGTTGGAAAGTACAAAGATAATTGGGAGTGAGATAGATGTGGGAAATGCTGTTCCAATTAAACAACATCCTAGCAAACATGACCTTTTCAAGTTGACACAGGATCAGTTGGAAAAGTTGATGTTTACTCAGTCTGAGCTGCAGAAGCCAAAATTCTCAATCAATCGCTGGTGGAAGTGGAGAAGGAGGATCAGTTAATGGACAATAATGTGAACAAAGAAAGTGAGCAGGTGTGGAGAGAGATACAAGTCAAATTGACTGCTTTGGAACATATCCCTGAGTTGTTCACATTTCTTGAACATAAATTGCAAGACTGTCAAAAACAGATCATCATCTGTGCAAAGGAAAGTGTGGATACATCAACGGTCATGTGTGATCTCAAAAATAGTTTGAGGAGTGGAAGTGGAGATAATGTGGATCAAAGGAAAGGACAACAACATGGAATCTGACTGCTAAAATTGTACCATAATCTAAAATGAACTTTTGGCATAATGATTCTCTACAGAGTGCAGAGATGTGGATGCCCAGTGAAACAGCATTGTAAACAGCTGGTGTTAAGTACCTTACAGTGGTTTTTGAAGCAGTGTAACTGCCACAGTGATCTGTGGAATCATGGTCGAAATGGGTTCTGACATCAAGAAAGACAATCTGCCGTGTATTGTTGCCAAAGAGTGTGCAGAAAGTGATGGTGTTGATCGAGAGCAAATAAAGGAGTCTAATTGTTTGGCAGAGAAGGAGCTAATGAACAAGAAAGGGGACAGGGATAAAATGACCATTCTGAATGGCCTTGACTACACACATGTAATGTGTGATCTTGCCTAGTTCTGTGAGGACATTACCAGAGCTAATTTATCGTTGCAATAACAAACTGAGTTTGGACTTGGAATCAAAGCAGGATTAAAAACTGAAGGAGAATTTTGGAGATGGAGTCTATTACTGCAGCCATTTAATTTAAAAATTATACATGTGGCAGGAAGAGAAAATGTGATTGTCGATGCTAGTACTGTGAAACTGAAAGAGTTTGAAAAATGAAACTATCGTTGAAGATTGATGGTTCTTTTTTTTAAAGGAGGGAAGTGTGAGGTTAGTGTACCTTTAAGAATTTTTTTAAAATCATGCTCTTATCCTTAGGTGATGTCATTGTTGGGAGTAGGGAAAAAACTGGACAGGTCAGGTGACAAGGGTTGTTTTTAGTTTCAGTTCTGAGCTGCAGTTGGGTTTTAGAAGAGACTGCAAGCGAAAAGAAGTGTTTTCCCTCTCCCCCTGCTGTTCTGAAAATTCTACTGGTTAGCTGAAAACAAAATCTTGTTTTCCTGAAGGGTAAAAGTTTGCTGTTGATGGGGGTTGGACCAGAGTCTTTCTGGTGCTTTGCGATCCTGTCTTGTCTTCAAACTGTTTGGAGTGAATCCAGAAAAGTGCAAACTTCAACCAATGGATTCAAATTTCCATTATCACATGAGCAGTAGCCTGTGCTGTGTTAAACCTGTGAAAAGGGTTTTTGTTGTCTCTGGGTTTTGGTTTTAATTCGAACACATTAGAGATATTCATTAAGAGTTATACATTGTGGTAGTTGTTTTGCTTCTTGTTGGTAGTAAATAAAAGTTCTTGCTAATTTTCTTCCTATTCAGGCCCTATTTTACAATTTTCATTCTAAGAGCAGCACGGACTTGAAACTAGGAATGTTTCAGATCTGACTTTTAGGCCCGTTCTGAGGCGTCCCCATACGCACTCTGTCTGCAAAAATATCAGCGATTCTGAATCACGCTGCAGAAGCCTTTGGGCGGGGCTTAACATGCCCAAAACCCTGCAGCTCCAATCAGAGCCTCCAAATGCACATACGCAGAAAAGAAATGATAGAATGCTGCTCCCCGCCACATCTCTCTCGGGTCGGATAATGCCTCCCCCTGGCCCCCACAAACATTGCCCCACCCCCTCCAACATTACTGACCCCCTTATCCCCCCACCGCATAGGCTGATTGCGGCCCTCTTCCCCCCCCTCCCTCCCCCCCCCCCCCGCACCAATCTCAGGCGGAGTGGCAGCATTCCCCCCATTTCCTCCCACTGATCTCAGGCAGAGTGGCAGTGGCCCCCTCTTCCACCCCACTGATCTCAGGCAAAGTGATAGCGGCCCCCCTTCCCTCTCCCACTGATCTCAGGCACAGTGGCAGTGTCCCCCCCCCCCGCCTTACCCCCTCAGGAAAAGTGATCCCCCTCCCACCCCGGACCCTCCTGCTCAATGCCACCATTTCCCCCCGACTCCAATGGCTGTATGACACCTCCCTCTGTCTCCCCTGTCGCCAATCAAAGAGGCACTGACCCATTCCTCCCTCCCCCATCAGCACACCTGCAAGTGCTCACTTGCCTTCCCCTCAATGCTAACAAGCAAGCTGCATGTAACTTGCTGGAATGTTCTGGCAAACTGCCTGCAGCTGATCTACCATAACAAGGGGCAGCTGCATAAAAACCCCAAGGATCGACCAGCAGGCAGGCAGTGCAGGAAAAAAATGACCACACGACCAGCCCCCAGATTCACTGAAGGCGACCTCGGGAGGCTGCTGGATGCGGCAGAGGCGAGGCGGGACACCCTCTTCCTCCAGCAGGATACAGACCCGGGGGGGCTGATGGCAATGCAGCCTGGGAGGCAGTTGCCACTTCCGTCAGTGCCATGGCACTGGCCCCCAGAACAGGGAAGCAGTGCCGCAAAAAGGTCAATGACCTCATCCGGGCAGCAAGGGTGAGTGCTGAACCTTATCTAGCATCTTCCCTCAAATCACCCCAAAAGATCCTCCCACCCCCCCCCCCACCCCCCCAGCACCCTGCATGCTTCCAGCCCTGACCCCTAAGCACCTCCTTCCTACCCAACCCAAGAGTATCACAGTGCTTGCCCTCTAAGGGCCACCATCTGATACTCTGCAGGAGTCATGCCATCATTCCTTTCATGGCTTCTTCTGAACCGACAGGAGAAGACCTACCTTACACACGAGAGAGGGCGAAGACAGGGGGTGGTGAGTCAGACTTCCGGGTCCTCACCCGCTTTGAGGAGTGGGCGCTGGAGTGTCCATGGAAGGGGAGCTGCGGGCTGTCAGAGACAGCATGATCGGGCTGGTGTCAAGAAGTGAGCACCTGCCAAACCTTCACGCAATTTGAGGCAACTTCTAGGGGGTATGGGTTTTGGGTGCGAAGGGCAAGGTTTAAAGGAGATGTACGAGGCATGTTTATTTGCAGAGAGGGTGGTGGGTGCCTGGAATTGCCAGAGAAGGTGAATGGAATGGGAATAGTAGCACATGGTCCCCAGATGGGTAGGGGGTTACAATTCAGATAGACTGCCTGGTCGCTGCAGGCTTGGAGGGCCGAAGGGCCTGTGACATAATCTTCTTTGTGCTTTGTTTTATGTTTAATGGAGGAATGTGAATCAAGATTTTTGCATCCTGGATTCCTCTCCCTCCCTTGCACTTAACCTTGTGTTCTGTGTTGTAGGAACAGATCCAGATGCGCCGGGGCCTTCTAGCATCTTGGCCCCCACAGTGGCTCCCACCCATCCTGCTCCAGACAGCTCCAATGAATCCTCGGATGATATGGCTGAAGGGACCTCCGAGGGGGTCATCGTTTAGGCGTCAGCTTCCACCTCATAACTCACGATCCCTGATACTGACACGTCGGTGGGTCCAGGTAGTGGTGAGCCTTCTGGGTCACTCTCTGGTGAGCACAACACATCTACTGATATACATCGGGTGGAGGAGGGAACGTCTGAGGCCTCTGGCATGCGGGGGCCTGCCGGAGGTGAGGACTCAGCTGGCCCCAGGCCATATTCTGGTCCTCTAAGATCACTTCTCCCTCAGCTGCTGGAGATGCAGCAACAGAACCAGGGAATGAAGGACGGGCTTACAACCACACTGGACCAACTGCGATGCTGTTGGCAGGAGTCCCAAAGCTTTCCAACGGACCAGCTATTGCCTGTTTTGCGTGGTTCCCAGGCCAACACTGAAAGAATGGCTTCCGCAGTGGAAAGCCTGGGGCAGGGGATCCTCACCATAACTGGCAGGCTCCAAGCGATGGCCGAGTCACGGCAGAGTCCCAGAGGGTTGGGACAGAGTCACAGCTGAGGGACTCAACAGAATTCTCGAGGTTCTGCGGCCCATGGCTGAGAGGCTCGAGAGCATAGTCGAGACCCAGCAGGACAGCGCTATGACACAGCAGGCTATGGCTGCAGCCTTTGAGAATGTGGCTCAGTCACAGAAGGTCATGGCTGAGAGATTGCAAAGCTTGCAGGAGACCCAGCAGGACAGCGCTGAGACAGAGCGCGCTACAGCAACAGCCCTTGAGTACGCGGCCAGCCGCAGAGGGTCATGATTGAGGGGCTGCAGAGCATGGGCCCAATCTCAGAGGGCACACTGCAGCCATTGACAGGTGGCCCCCAACTCAGGTGGCCATCATTGAGGGCTCGACCACCATGGATAGGACTCTGGCGGTCCTCCAGGACTGGCAGGGCCAGGTGGCACCGGAGCTTCTGGAGCTCACTGCAGAAGCACCGCTGTCCCATGGAGTAACCCAGGGGCCCACAGGAACCCCAAGGGAAGAGGAAGGACTCGAGCCCATGCCAGGGCCTTCCAGCCAGGAGACTGTGGCTGTGGCTACACCTTCTGGCTCCCCCTTTCCTGACACCGGGGCATCTCAGGGGCAGCAGGATGAAGAGGGTGTCATGGAAACGTCCTGTTTACCTGGAAGCCGGCCAGGGCCCTCAAGGTCCAATGCCTCCAGAGGACGCCCGCCAAGCACATCACAGGCAACAGGGCGAGGTAAGCAGCTGGCCCCCTCCACCTCCAATGTACATTCTGGGGAGACTCTGAGATGTAGTGGTACGGCACTGGGGCATCATCATCATGGTGATTAGCGAATCGTCATCACCCTCTTGTCTGCCAAGGAACCTCGCTAATACAGCATGCCCAGGCACACCACTCTGGTGTGACAATGTTGCAGGAAATAGAAGGACTTGGGTGGGGAGGGGGAGGGGGGGGGGGGAAGGGGGGCAGGGACACAGGTGTACACAGCTGACTGGGAAATGCCACATACATCTCTGTTAGAAGATGGAAGGAGCCAGAGTGGGTGCCCCCCCCCCCACCGCCTCGAGGTGCCATGTCCTGCAACAGGTGGCACAGGTGTTGCACTGTCTTCTTTTGGAGGCGGAGACACCGGTGGCACATGGTGTCCGACATCTGTTCAAATGACACTCGTGCACGGAACTGCCGGGGTCTCCGCTCCCTCCTCCTGCATCTCCCCTCTGGGTGAATGGTGGCCACCTCCAGCAAGTGGTGAGGCCTGAGCCTCCTGTGCCCACAATTCTTCCTCCTGCTCCTCCTCCTCAGCTCCAGCAGCAATCAAAAGAACAGCAAGATCAATCGGTTGCATCGCAAAAGACATCTTGTCACTCTGAGGGATGGGGTTGGAGATGGAGAGGAACACACGTAGAGGTTAAGGAACATTGCTTGCCCCTAGCCCAACAAAACACACTGTCCATACTGCCCATTCCCCCACCCACATGCTCCCCAGAATCACAGCTCCTTGAAAGGTTCTAAGGCTGCTGCAGTGCAATTTCCAAGGGCTTTGTGCACATCCTTCAGCTGGAAGAGTGCTGAGTGCACTAGGACCCAGCAGCATCCACAAGACCCGAGGTCAGTGCTGAGACCTGGATCCGTGCTGCAAATTGGACACCCTGCTGAGCAACAGCCCCCCCACGCCCCCAAACACTCGCAGAGCACCACCCCCGACCCGAGAAACAAATTGGCCGCAACGAAAGGACCCCCATAAACAGCACAGAGCCGTCAGATGCTAGTGATGAACCTCCTCACTAACCCTCACTGATGGAGCGCCCGAATCGGATTTTTAAGGAGCGTGTCTGTTTTATGCCGGTTCCGGATTGGCGAACGCGGTGGTAAAGGGGGACGTGCCGGTAAAGTTAGGCGTTCAGCCCATTAAGGGGATTGAAATGCTTGCAAATACATTTAAATGGCCGTCGCGCCCGTTTTGGGCACGGTCCCAATCGTGGCCATTCTTGGGCCTTGGTAAAAGGAGAATCGGCGCAGAGGCGGGCGCGGATCACGCTACTTGCCTCATGCCCGACTTTACCAAGTTTTCACGCCAAGAACGGGCGCAACGTGATGGTAAAATTGCCCCCTACATGTTAATTATATTCTTAAATAAGTTTGTTTGATTAAAGCTCTTTGGTGGGTCATGCTTATCCTCGCCAAATTCAAAACGCAAAATTTATGATTCAGACAGGCTTCATAAGTCTTTGGAATTTCTGACCTGAACCATAACAATTATAGTGGCCATATTTACAATGCATAATACTGCAATCGGTTCCTGATATTATATTACCAGTTTCTGAATTTCAAAGTACTACATTTTTGGACATGATCATCCTCCTGCAGTGTTAATTTTAGGAGTTACCTAGGCAACAGCTGGAGGATTCTGCTAGCTTGCCAACTTGTTAAATCTGTTTTGCAGCCCCATATCCATTAATGTTTAATAGTTTATCCCTGTGTTTTTAAGTTTCTGACATGAGGCCAGTGTTTGGCATAGTTTTGAACAATAATTTCTGCGGACAAGACCTTATGAATTATCTAAAAGAAACTTACTGCTGACCGTTAACTCTGATTCTTCCCAATTCCACTATGACCATGGTGCTATATATTTGAATCAGGAGTCTTTCGATATCCCCAGTATTCCTCCTGCGAAATTGAATGCTGAAATCTGGGAAATGATCCGCACATTCACTGACAAAAATATAATTGCAAGCTTTGAAAAAGTTGTACATCAAATTATCGAAAGTCTTGAAATGTCCTCTTCCCCATGTGGTACAGACGGCTCTTTTTGGAGCTGTAAAATCAACATGTGATTCGCTTTATCATTAATCAATGCTTACACATCACAAAATAACTGTACAACCACCCCAGCTTGTCTCTCCATTTGCCCAAATAGCATAATAGCCACCAAGGCTGAACCCTAGCATTATTAAAAGTTTACCTTTCTTATTGCTAAGCATTGACTTTTATGAGGCAAGTGCCAGAATGGAATCTCCCCCGCTTCCCCTCCCCCACCATCGCAGGTATCCTAGTTGTTGGGTAATTCACCAGCACTCACTAATAGTGACGATTTGGAACTGAGAATCATAGAATCCTACAGTGCAGAAGGAGGCCATTCGGCCCATTGAGTCTGCACCGACGACAATCCCAGCCAGGCCCATCCCCATAAACCCATGCATTTACCCTAACCAGTCCCCCTGACACTCAGGGGCAATTTAGCATGGCCAATCCACCTAAAAAGGCTGGGTCAAGGGACATTTGGGTGGTCTGCACACCCCTTCCCCAACCACCCTCGTAATTCATGTACAGGAGGCCTGAAGAGTCCATGCTTGCCTACATTCGGTGAGGACAGATTCTGTATTGCATTTACCCCTCAGAAATTTAGAAAGTGTCTACTTAACGATCAGAAATAATAAACAAGAATCCTTTCAAAGAACATCCCTCAGAGAGATATCTGACTCAACGCTTCTAACATTCATGTACTACTGTTTGAATCTATTTTACTTTCTTTCCATGTGTATCTGTTGTTGTACTTTCTCTCCAGTCCTCCACAGGTCTTTCATCAAATAAAGCAATCTGTTCCCAAAGCTAGTTCATGGCCGCTATTAACCAGATATTAGGATGGGGAACTAAAAGTAAGACTCTTCATTGAAGCTGTCAGTGGGCACAGTAATATGGAACTCAGATTGGGTGGGGAAAATCAAACTATTCTACTGAGCTGTGCCATCTCTTTAACATCTCGTCATTAGCTGCAGCTACTTTTAAGCAAGCAATTTTTGGAAGAGTACTCACAGTAAAAAATATGTGGAAGCTGCTCTTTTATTTCTGCAAATGTTCTTCCTGGAATCAAAGCAATTCACATTTTAATGATTTCAAAACGAAGTCACTCTACTGGGCAGCAATTCCAGGGCATTACAGTTGATGTGTCCTGGAGATGATCACCCTGACAGCAGATTTTTACATAGACTATGGACTTCCCCCGGCTTTAATGATAGGCTCAATAATTTTGAACTTACTGTCAGTTTGGGGAGGTTAAGAACAAATTGTGAGCATCCTCCACCTGAAAGTACAGGGATGGCTAGGTAAGGTGAACTGAACATCCACCACAATATGCATTTTCAGACACCGTGGTAAAGGTGGAAAAGAAGTGTCTGGACCTTTGACAAAGGAGTCAAAGTTCACAGCTCACTAAGGAAGGAATGCAAGTTTTACATTGCAATGAAACTCTCTGAGACCTGTAGACTGATGGGATATACCCCAGAATACTGAGAGAGGGAAGGGAGGAAATTACTGGGGCCTTGAGAGAAATCTTTGAATCCTCACTGGCTACAGCGGAGATGATGTGGAGATGCCGGCGTTGGACTGGGGTAAACACAGTAAGAAGTCTAACAACACCAGGTTAAAGTCCAACAGGTTTATTTGGTGGCCAATTTTATTTGGCTACCAAATAAACCTGTTGGACTTTAACCTGGTATTGTTAGACTTCTTACAGTGGAGATCCCAGAGGATTGGAGAATTGCCAATATTGTTCCTTTGTTTAAGAAGAGTAGCAAAGATAATCCAGGTAATTACAGGCCGGAGAGTCTTATGTCAGTGGTAGGGAAATTAATGGAGAGGATTCTTCGAGACAGGAATTACTCCCACTTGGAAATAAACGTATTAGCGAGAGGCAACATGGTTTTGTGAAGGAGAGATCGTGTCTCACTAACTTGATCGAGTTTTTTGAGGAACTGACAAAGATGATTGATGAGGGTAGCGTAGTGGATGTTGTGCACATGGACTTCAGTAAGGCCTTTGACAAGGTCCCTCATGGCAGACTGGTACAGAAGGTGAAGTTGCGCAAGATCAGAGGTGAGCTGGCAAGATGGATACAGAACTGGCTGGGTAATAGAAGACAGAGGGTAGCAGTGGATGTGTGCGTTTCTGAATAGAGGGCTGTGACAAGTGGCATTCCTCAGGGATCAGTGCTAGGACCTTTGCTGTTTGTAATATATATATAATATATATATAAAATATATACATAAAATATATATATATTGCCACCAGTAAGTTTGCAAACAACACAAAGGTTGGTGGAATTGCGGATAGCAATGAGGACCATCAGAGGATACAGCAGGATATAGATTGGTTGGAGATTTGGGCGGAGAGATGGCAGATGGAGTTTAATCCGGACAAATGTGAGGTGATGCATTTTGGAAGGTCTAATACAGATTGGAAATATACAGTCAATGGCAGAACCCTTAAGAGTATTGATAGGCAGAGGGATCTGGGTATATAGGTACACAGGTCACTGAAAGTGGCAATGCAGGTGGAAAAGGTAGTCAAGAAGGCATACGGCATGCTTGCCTTCATTGGCCAGGCATTGAGTTTAAAAATTGGCAAGTCATCTTGCAGCTTTATAGAACATTAGTTAGACCGCATTTGGAATATAATGTTCAATTCTGGTCACCACACTACCAGAAGGATGTGGAGGCTTTGGAGAGGGTACAGAAAAGATTTACCAGGATGTTGCCTGGTATGGAGAGCATTAGCTCTGAGGAGAGGTTGGAGAAATGTAGTTTGTTCTCACCGGAATGATGGAGGTTGAGGGGCGACCTGATGGAAGTCTACAAGATTATGAGAGCCATGGATAGTCAGAAGCTTTTTCCCAGGGTGGAAGAGTCAATTATTAGGGGGCAGAGGTTTATGGAGCAAAGGGCAAGATTTAAAGGAGAGGTACGAGGCAGGTTTTGTTTTTACACAGAGGGTGATGGGTGCCTGGAACTCACTGCCAGAGGAGGTAGTGGAAGCAGATACTATAGTGACTTTTAAGGGGCGTCTTGACAAATACATGAATAGGATGGGAATAGAGGGATATGGGCCCCAGAAGGAGAGGGGGTTTTAGTTCAGTCAAGCAGCATGGTAAGGGCCTGTTCCTGTGCTGTAATTTACTTCGTTCTTTGAACATCATGCTATATAAATGTTTTGCTTTAGAACCTTTCACCCCGACCCCTTGTATAAAACGAGTTATCGGTTATAAACATTGTACAGTCTGCATGTTAGAACATTTACCTCGCGACCCGGGCCGCACCTGCACCAAACGCCCCACCACCTCGCGTGACCCGGGCCGCACCTGCGCCACCCGGTTCTTCTCTTTGCTAAGCATAATTCCAAGGCACATGTTTCTGTTTAATTCTCCCTCTCCTCAAATCCCCATACTTTTGTTTAAAAGATTTTCGTTCTTCTTCATAGTTAATTGGAAAAGCTTGACTATTTTAGCAGGCCCTTTAACCGTTCCTTCACCCGCATTTGATATTGTCTGTTTCCCAAAGGTTGCAATGGCCCAGGGAGAAACAGTCAACTGTGAAGCAAGGTTTCTCCAATGTTATGGCTGGATATACGAGATGGGTGACTTTATTCTTCTGATCTCACAATTATTTAAAGTTTTCTGGTTTCAATAATACTGCATAAACCATCAATGATTGGTAGAGTTTGAATCTCCTGCCTTAGGGTTTTCAGCCCTTGTTCAATTGTCTAGTTTTGGACACAATGGAGTTGAGCTCATCTAGCGTTTTGTCCGGTTTTGTCAGGTTAGTCTTGTAAAGGATCACTTTTGTCAGTTAATTTCACTCAAACCCAACCTTAGAATGTGCTAACAGTGGTTTTCTTATAGGTCACTGTACATTTGATTGTCCTGCGCTCTGCACCCTTGTTTATCTATGCATACTGAGAAAAATTCAGCAATTTGACAAACAATTCCTTTTCTTGTCCATGGATATGGTTCCAGGTAGGTCACCTAGAAAGATTTTTAGGTTTCAGGGGCTCACAAACAAACAGTCTGAATATGCATTGAATTTTTGTTTTGGTGTGTGCAATGATCACTAAGCCACGCAATACAGTTTGTGCAGTGGCTGGATGGAGCTCTCTGACCTGCCCCGCCCGAATATTGTTAGGTGGCTGCCTTCAGTCACATGAATTATTGCTTAGATTGCATCAAAGCTGCAGTCTACCTGCAAGGCCCTTCTTGTGCCAATTTGCTGCATAAAGATGAAGATGAAATGGGTTAATGAATTCTAATGCTCAAAGTGTCAAAGTGAATTCTGTGATATTTAGAGATTGCGTGAGAAACACTGTAGAACTCATGTTTATGTTAGGGTGTTTTCATGCTCGTGTATCCAAGAACAGATAAGAGTAGCAGCTGTGATATACAAGGGTATGTTGTTCCCGGCTAATCTGTTCTGGAATGTGGCTAACCCAGCCATTTTGTATTCTTTAATATGTACCGCTATGTAACAGTAGAAGCCTACATGGAGGCCTTCTGTGATTGCATAATGATACATTCATATATATTCATCATACCCTGCACTGATATACATTATACAAGTACCTATGAACATATATAAATTGTTGTATCCCAGTTAACTTGTTTGTACGAGACTGTAACCTTATACGTTAGTAAGATACCCCACCTGTGTTCAGAGAACAACAGTCACGGCCTTGAGACAACCATGAAGAAACCGCCAAGGCAGCAAGGTTCACACGATGGAAGACAAGCCACAGCCTGGGAACCTGAGGGGCCTGGGAAACTGCGGACGTGACAGGGGGGGTATAAATATATGTTTTTAACCTGTATTTGCTGAGAAGTCTGAGGCCATGTTAGGCATCGGACGGTCTCCCACAATTGTGCAAATAAACTATTGTATTTTGACCGACGAGTAGACTCAGAGGTATTTTTACCGACAACAATTGGTGCCGAAACCCGGGAATCTGTTTACGGGTCCGGTCGAATGGCCATGACCAGGACACCGGAATAGATTACTGAACTTGATGAAGTGGGTCAAAATATAGTGGGTAATCATCTGTGATGAGAGAGTATCTGAACTGATGAAAGACGTCAGGACTGAGCACATACGGACAAGGAGGCAATTGACTCTGGCACCCAGCCTTAAACTGACTGTTAAGAGTGGAAATTCCCCATGCTGATGTTAGGAAATTGAAATGGGTGTTAGGGTTGCCTGAGGTGTGATGCTCAGACGGGAGTGATAGATAGAGACTGTCTGAGTGGTCGCCGGGGTTGAAGGAAAAGCCTTCATGTGAAAGCCGGCTTAATAAAAATACTGTGTAAGTGGTGGTACGGAGGGATCTGATCACCCCTGACAGGTATCACCGAACTCGGATAAGAGAAACCTGGGAGGGGGAGAGCGAGAAAGGAGATTAGAAGACTCCAGGGTGGTGAGTATAACCTTATCAATGATATGGTGGGACAAGGACAGTGGGGTCCAGGGTCCCTGATAAATGAATATATGGTTAAGAGGGACAAACTCATTAAACAGATGAACAAAGGGGGGTGGAATTTAGACCACCCACTAGACCAACAACGAAAATGGTTGGAAAAAGAAAAGAAAGGCAGAACTAAGAGAATTGGAGTTCTCTTATTTCACCAGTTGGTCACTAAATCAAAAGGTATCTGTTACAATTGCGAGAAATGAGGCCACTTCGCCCGAGATTGTAGGACTCTAAAGTGGGGTAGTGATGTCTGCGAAATGTACATGTCAAAGAAACAAGCATTAATAACGAGGATGCAAAAGGGTGGCTGGGATATGTCTCAGACCTCAGAGCAGCAGAAAACGTGGATAGATAAAGAAAAGAGAAACAAGACAAAGAAGGTAGGAGTAGTGTTAATACATCAGTTAGCTGGTCTAATTGAGCAAGATAAAGAAAAGATTAGAGAGTTAGAATCCAGAATAAGAGAATTGGAGACGCTCAACCAAGTCTTAAAAGAAAAACAATGGAGAGGGGAAACTGTTCCTCTACCTCCTAATGAATCCATAAAACAGGGACCAACCGCTCCTCCAGAGGAGTGGGAAGCGCTGGAATACAGCTTAGCGCCAGTAACCCGGAAGGGAACTGGTGCGCAGACAAAAGCTAATTATAAACCCTTCACCCAGTATAAAACAGAGATTCAGAGGGGAGATTCAGAGAGTATTAGGGAATGCTCCCACTTATTGGAGCAGAATTACCATAACAAAACAATTAAGAGGGGGAAGAATGCACACAGAAGAGGGATCATTGTATGTGGTAATGAGGGCAACCCTAAGACTTGGGTAAGGTTGAAGTGGGAATGTGAGAGGTATGAGAAAGAGAAAAGAGATAAGAGTAGAACAGGAAAGACTGCAAAGGAAAAATGAGACCGAGAGGAAAGGATTAGTACGGCAAGCCGAACAAAGGAAAGATAAAGAGGTATCTGGCTTGCCAATGTTGTTCCAAAATACCGATACGGGTGAACAGGAGTGGTGGAATCAACCCAGTGTAGATAATCACCAGAAATCTAAGGTAGCCGTCATTGCCCCGATGAATATGACAGACACCAGCGCCGGTGCCGCTACAAAGACAGAAGGGACTCAAATCAGGCTCACTTGGTTAGTTTGAAGTGTGATAGTAAAGGGTTAAACACCAGCAGGCTGTACGTTTCTCTCTCTCTCTCTCTTGACAAAGGCAAAGAGAGAGAGAGAGGTGAAAGTGTGCAATCGAGAGCCTCATGTGGTGGAATAGGGTATAGCAGATCAAAGTTGAAATTTTACGATAGTGCATCGGACAGAGATTTGGGGAATGTGGGAAAAATAGCATTACATTACATCTGAAGAGTCGTAAGGAGAGTTAACCATTTAAGCACACAGTAGATTCGATCTTGTATCTGCCTGTGTTGATTACAAAGGCAGAGCTGTAGAAATAATTAATTATGCACCTTTGAGCTTAGACCGGCGAGTCTGCAAGACAGTGTAAATGTCTTAATTTAGTAGGGATATTTAAAAGTGATAAAAATAAATGGATTATTTGGATCAGGCTTTTGTTAAATTTGAAAATGTATTCTTGATAGAACTGAAACTGAAAAGATAAATGGAAAGAATTATTCTGCGTATTTGAAGTGATGATTAATCATCATTGGCTCACAGGGCTTCGGGGGACAGGGCGAGCAGGGGTGAGTTTAAATTCATTTTTGCTGTTTCTACCTGGTACTGGCACGGTATCTAGAGGGGATGGGTGTGCAGGCAGTGCTATGTTCCTCTCGCAGTATGTTTGAGGTGAGGGAAGACGTCAGTGTCCCTGCTGATTACACCTGTGGGAAGTGCACCCATCTGTAGCTCCTCCAAAACCGTGTTAGGGAACTGGAGCTGGAGTTGGATGAACTTAGGATCATTAGGGCTGCAGAGGTAGCCATAGACAGAAGCTTTAGGGATACAGTTCATCCGAGGAATGAAAATAGATGGGTGACGGTGAGAGGAACTGGGAGGAAGCAGTCAGAACAGGGATCCCCGGTGGTCATTCCCCTTAGCAACAAGTATTCCGCTTTGGATACGGTTGAGGGGGACGACATACCAGTGGTGGGCCGCAGTGAGAGGATCTCCAGCACTGTGTCCGTCTCTGTGGCTCGGGAGGGTAAGGGGGAGAGCGGGAGGGCAATAGTTATTGGGGACTCGTTAGTTAGAGGGATAGATAGGAGGTTCTGTGGCAGCAAAAGAGACTCAAGGATGGTATGTTGCCTACCGGATGCCAGGGTCCGTGACGTCTCGGACCTTGTCTTCGGATTCTTAAGGGGGAGGGGAAACAGTCACAAGTCGTGGTACACATTGGTACCAATGGCATAGGTAAGAGAAGGGACGGGGATTTAAAACAGGAATTTCGGGAGCTGGGCTGGGCTGGTACTGGGAAATGAACCGGGCCATGACAAAACATGTGGTCATCTCTGGTACGTTACCGGTGCCACGTGATAGCGAGTTGAGGAACAGGGAGAGAGTGCAGTTAAACATGTGGTTGCAGGGATGGTGTAGGAGGGAGGGTTTCAGATACGTGGATAATTGGAACACATTCTGGGGAAGGTGAAACCTGTACAAACAGGACGGGGTGCACCTGAACCAGAGGGGCACCAATATCCTGGGAGGGAAATTTGCTACGACTCTTCAGGGGGGTTTAAACTAATTTGTCAGGGGAGTGGGAAAAGGAGTTGTAGTCCAGAAGTCAGTGTTGAGGGTGGTGAGGTACTGGGGAAGGTATCAAGGCCAAGGGTGGGTACCGGTAGACAGGAAGGTGGGTTGAAGTGTGTCTACTTCAATGCAAGGAGCATCCGGAACAAAGTAGATGAACTTGGGGCGTGGATTGGTACTTGGGACTATGATGTTGTGGCCATTACGGAGACGTGGGTAGAACAAGGACAGGAATGGTTGTTGGACGTTCCGGGGTATAGATGTTTCAGTAAGTGTAGGGAAGCTGGTAAAAGAGGTGGAGGAGTGGCATTGTTAATCAAGGATAGGTTAACGGCTGCGGAAAGGCACTTCGAGGGGGCTCTGCACACTGAGGTAATATGGGCTGAAGTTAGAAATAGGAAAGAGGCGGTCACGTTGTTAGGAGTTTACTATAGGCCCCCAAATAGTAATAGAGATGTGGAGGATGAACTTACTAAGCAGATTATGGATATGTGTGGGGGTCACAGGGTAGTTGTCATGGGGGACTTTAACTTTCCAAATATTGATTGGAACCTTTGTAGGTCAAATAGTTTGGATGGGGCAGTTTTTGTGCAGTGTGTGCAGGAGGGTTTCCTGACACAATATGTGGATAGGCCGACAAGAGGTGAGGCCACATTGGATTTGGTACTGGGAAATGAACCGGGCCAAGTGTCAGATTTGGTTGTGGGAGAGCACTTTGGAGATAGTGACCACAATTCGGTGTCTTTTGTTATTGCAATGGAGAGGGACAGGGCCGTACGGCAGGGCAAGGTTTACAATTGGGGGAGAGGTAATTATGATGCGATTAGGCAAGAATTAGGGGGCATAAGTTGGGAACAGAAACTGTCAGGGAAAGACACTAATGAAAAGTGGAACTTTTTCAAGGAACAAATACTGGGTGTCCTTGATAGGTATGTCTCTGTCAGGCAGGGAGGAAATAGCCGAGTGAGGGAACCATGGTTCACGAAAGAGGTGTAATGTCTTGTGAAAAGGAAGAGGGAAGCTTATGTAGGGATGAGGAAACAAGGTTCAGATGGCTCGATTGAGGGTTACAAGTTAGCAAGGAATGAGCTGAAACAGGGGCTTAGGAGAGCTAGGAAGGGACATGAGAAGTCCTTGGCGGGTCGGATCAAGGAAAACCCCAAGGCTTTTTACTCTTATGTGAGGAATAAAAGAATGACCAGGGTGAGGTTAGGGCCGGTCAAGGACAGTAGTGGGAACTTGTGTATGGAGTCAGTAGAGATAGGCGAGGTGATGAATGAATACTTTTCCTCAGTGTTCACCAAGGAGAGGGGCCATGTTTTTGAGGAAGAGAGGGTGTTACAGGCTAATAGGCTGGAGGAAATAGTTGTTCGGAGGGAGGATGTACTGGCAGTTTTGAATAAACTGAAGATCGATAAGTCCCCTGGGCCTGATGAAATATATCCTAGGATTCTTTGGGAGGCAAGGGATGAGATTGCAGAGCCTTTGGCTTTGATCTTTGGGTCCTCACTGTCCACAGGGATGGTGCCAGAGGACTGGAGAGTGGCGAATGTTGTTCCTCTGTTTAAGAAAGGGAATAGAAATGACCCTGGTAATTATAGACCGGTTAGTCTTACTTCGGTGGTTGGTAAATTGATGGAAAAGGTCCTTAGGGATGGGATTTACGACCATTTAGAAAGATGCGGATTAATCCGGGATAGTTAGCACGGTTTCGTGAAGGGCAAGTCGTGCCTCACAAATTTGATTGAAATTTTGGAGGAGGTAACTAAGTGCGTTGATGAAGGTAGGGCAGTTGATGTCATATACATGGATTTTAGTCAGGCGTTTGATAAGGTCCCCCATGGTCGGCTTATGATGAAAGTAAGGAGGTGTGGGATAGAGGGAAAGTTGGCCGATTGGATAGGTAACTGGCTATCTGATCGAAGACAGAGGTTGGTGGTAGATGGAAAATTTTCAGATTGGAGGCAGGTTGCTAGCAGAGTGCCACAGGGATCAGTGCTTGGTCCTCTGCTCTTTGTGATTTTTATTAATGACTTAAAGGAGGGGGCTGAAGGGTGGATCAGTAAATTTGCTGATGACACCAAGATTGGTGGAGTAGTGGATGAGGTGGAGGGCTGTTGTAGGCTGCAAAGAGACATAGATAGGATGCAAAGCTGGGCTGAAAAATGGCAAATGGAGTTTAACCCTGATAAATGTGAGGTGATTCATTTTGGTAGGACTAATTTAAATGTGGATTACAGGGTCAAAGGTCGGGTTCTGAAGACTGTGGAGGAACAGAGAGATCTTGGGGTCCATATCCACAGATCTCTGAAGGTTGCCACTCAAGTGGATAGAGCTGTGAAGAAGGCCTATAGTGTGTTTGCTTTTATTAACAGGGGGTTGGAGTTTAAGAGCCGTGGGGTTATGCTGCAACTGTACAGGACCTTGGTGAGACCACATTTGGAATATTGTGTGCAGTTCTGGTCACCTCACTATAAGAAGGATGTGGAAGCGCTGGAAAGAGTGCAGAGGAGATTTACCAGGATGCTGCCTGGTTTGGAGGGTAGGTCTTATGAGGAAAGGTTGAGGGAGCTAGGGCTGTTCTCTCTGGAGTGGAGGAGGCTGAGGGGAGACTTAATGGAGGTTTATAAAATGATGAAGGGGATAGATAGAGTGAACGTTCAAAGACTATTTCCTCGGGTGGATGGGGCTATTACAAGGGGGCATAACTATAGGGTTCATGGTGGGAGATATAGGAAGGATATCAGAGGTAGGTTCTTTACGCAGAGAGTGGTTGGGGTGTGGAATGGACTGCCTGCAGTGATAGTGGAGTCAGACTCTTTTGGAACATTTAAGCGGTTATTGGATAGGCATATGGGGCACACCAGGATGATAGGGAGTGGGATAGCTTGATCTTGGTTTCAGAAAAAGCTCGGCACAACATCGTGGGCCGAAGAGCCTGTTCTGTGCTGTACTGTTCTATGTTCTATGTTCTACTTGTTTATGTTCAGCTGAGTGAACTTACCCCTCCGCCTCTCTGCTGAAACAAGCAGAGAACTAATCCCTCCTGTCCTAGACAGGATGGGTCTTCGTGTTATAAGACTTGCAGTAATTTTAAGATATAGAGTCAAAATTTAACAGAGAAGGGAGTTACATAAGGTAGAATGGGAGTGTGTGTGTAATGCTGGGAATTATTATACTGCCATAATGCATTCTAATTAAAATGTGTTACATGGATCAACCATGAAACTGTATTAAATTCCAGACAGGCTAAAAGGGAGTGCCCGCCTATAATACCAATTGACAAATCAATATAATTAGAGAGGAGGGAAATAATGCAGTGGAATAAATGAGATAAGAAAAGGCTGGGGAAATGTTCGTTACAAACTGTTAGAGATTAAAGTGATACGATTTCTTGAATTTACTTACTGTTTTACAAAAATTCAGTTTTACAGAATTTACAGTTTGGAAGACAGCAGAATAAAACCGACTGTTAATCAACGTTCTGTATTCTCAAGCGTTTTACTTTCATCCCAGTTTAAGATGTTAAGTCTGAATAAATGTTGGAAGCTTCCATGTGTATCTGTGTGTTTAACAAAGTGGTTGCATGAATGTTTTGTTGTTGTTCGCTTCACTGTTTCAATGTTAAGAAAGGAGTTAGACCTTGGAAGGACCATGTGCTCTTTCCGTGTCTTGAAGTTGAAAGTATACGAGTATAGTCGAGAAGTTAAAAATAAGTAATTTTGTGAAAAAAAAAGAAAAGCAGGAACAAAAGAATGAGGTGAATATACTGTCTCTGAGTCAGTTTAAAGTATATCAAATTAGTGAAATGAATCGTTGTTCTGATTACTCCAGTTACAGCAGAGATTAATCAGTTAAAACCTCAGTTGTTAATACAGATACAGATGTTGTCCTTGAGTATTTTTAATCTGCATTAGTTGCGAACCATCGAACACCATGAATTGTTGAAACTTATGTTGCCAGTTAGTTCTAAATAACGTGATAATAATATGAAATTCAAGGCTTGTATGATGTTCAAATTATATACCGCCGTTGGGATTGCATATTGTTCAAGGTTTTAGCACCTAGCCAGCTAGGAATCAAATCAAAACATTTCTAATCAAGTAACTATTGTTATTGTTATATGTGTTGTGCTTGTTATTGTTCTAAAAATGCAGGGAGTCTGATCTGGAGCAGTTTAAAAATGGAAACGACTTAAATTAAGAGGGTTTGGATATATCCGAGAAAATCAAATCCTGATTTATTCCAAACATCTAACCATTCCTCGCCATAATTTGTAATAACTTGCACAATTAGCATTAACATGACAGGAAGTGAAACTGGATTACTTAAGAGAGAGAGAGAGAGAGAGAAAGAGTTGGAGACTGGCTTTGCAGCCAGACTCGAAAATCTTGCAGCATTCGACTGAACACAACAGATAGCTCATTCGGTTATCTGTGTTTTTAAAGAGCTGTGTCTGGCAGCATAAACATCTGTGACCACGAAGCACTGTTGTTTACCTTATGAGGCCATCTGTCTATAGAAGGATCATTTCTGCTTAAACATCGCACGTTCAAATGTGGGCAAACAAATGATCACATTAGATATAATGTACGAATGCATCATATAAAGATCAGAGCTGTATGGCATGTGATTGTAATGAGGAAAGCGATGTCTTTTGATAGGATTATATCCAAATGAATGGATGTGCAAAGTGTTATTTGATTTACACTGAGCTTTCTATGCAAGGGGGGGTCTGTTGTTAAATGTATAATGCATTGGCTTTTGTGGCCAAAGGTATTGCCCACCATACTAATGAGATTAAAGGTTACCACAAGCCGAACAACCGGATTAACCCCTTATGAGCTAATAACAGCACAGGTGATGCAATTACCAGACAGCATCATAACAGGTGGGACCGATGTAGGTCCACTAAAAGATAAAATCAGGAGATATGTTTTGGAACTAAGCACCCAACTAAAAGGGATGCGCAAATTGGTAAAAGACAATTAGGAGATAAGAGACGCAGAGAGAGAGAGCTTGAAATGCTCCCTGACGTCCCAACAGCGGGACGTCCTAGTGAAAACACTACCTGACAAATCAGGGTTTGTACCAAAATGGGATGGGCCGTATGAAGTTATAATTAGTGAAGATACCTGTGCCTGTATAGACATAAGAGGGAAAAATATATGGCAATATTAAGCATTAAATTCAGTTGAAAGAATATGCTGAAACTAATTGGGAACATATGTGATATACCCCCATTGCAGGAATGTACAGACAACAACTGACCTCCAAGCAAGCTGAATGGGTTTGCGGGATGTTGCACGCGGGCGGTATCGCCTTTGGACCATTGTATAACGGTCGCGCGGGTTATTAGTAAGTGATAAGGTGCTTTTCATGCTGCTTCTCACGACCCTGGCCCTGTTAGCCATAGCGGGAAAGTATAGATGGAATTATGAGAATTTAGGGATGGGACACAGTGAACATCTCTGTAATGATGACTCTGTCTATTGTATGAACACCTTTGTGTATATGTCTTATCTATATGCATCACAATCGAATCTGAGCAAGTGCTGGGTCTGGTCACACATTCCCACGCACGGAGGAAAGGGAGGAATTCCTTTATTCCCTATCCCTTTATCAACTCCGGGAGTAATTGAATGGGTTTTAAATCAGAATGGAACCCAGAAAGGGACAAGGAAACTGACATTCAAAACCCCATTGGGTACCACTCTGCAGGGTATGTTTAATATTAGCAACAGTGATGTTGTGTTAAAGCTAGGGGGCGGAGGGTGCACTTTATCGTCCTTCATGAAACATTACCAGCCCAGCTACGACAGTTCAGGTTCCCCACCCTACATCATTGTGAAAAATAAACAAAGGGGATCTATCTGCCTGATAAGAAACGGAACCATACCTGTTGGCCGTAGCTACTGTCTACAGCAGATTGATATCACTAATGACGCTTGGGCCATGATACAGGTAACAATCCAGTGCCCCAAAGCCACCGTCCCGGTTAGCCTCTCCTCCGCTTATGTAAGCGAGATGACTGCATATAATGGTACCTATTTTGTCGGTGGAAGCAATGCCTATCCATGGCTTCCCTGGAATTGGGGAGGATTGTATTATTTGGCATATGTGGTGCCCTATATTCACCATTACACTGACTTACGGGACCACCCCGAAATACACCTGCTTAGGGCTAAGCGAGCCATTAGTGAGACAGAACGGTTCTTTATGATAGCCTACCCACTTTATGGGACGGCAAAGGCAGCACAAGAACTTATACAGATGGCCTCAACCCTAGAGAGAATTGCAAATGAGATTAAGGACGGGTTCGAGGAGGTGAGCACGGCCGTCTCTGAGATATCAGCAGAGGTCGTAGCTATTCGGACTGTGGCGTTACAGAACCGATTGAAATCATAGAAAGAAATCATAGAAACCCTACAGTAAAGAAAGAGGCCATTCGGCCCATCGAGTCTGCACCGACCACAATCCCACCCAGGCCCTACCCCCATATCCCTACATATTTTACCCGCTAATCCCTCTAACCTACACATCTCAGGACACTAAGGGCAATTTTTAGCATGGCCAATCGACCTAACCCGCACATCTTTGGACTGTGGGAGGAAACCGGAGCACCCGGAGGAAACCCACGCAGACACGAGGAGAATGTGCAAACTCCACACAGACAGTGACCCGAGCCGGGAATCGAACCCAGGTCCCTGGAGCTGTGAAGCAGCAGTGCCAACCACTGTGCTACCGTGCCATCGATTGGCACTCGATTATGTGCTAGCCTCCTAGGGAGGAACATGTGCCATAGTTGGCTCGGAATGCTGTACATATATTCCCGATGCTTCGGAGAATATAACTCGCTTAGCAGATCATATTAAACACATGGTGAAAACAATACAGGATGAGGGGAACCAATATCACAATTATAACCCTCCGGGATGGCTGGGGCAATGGTTCGGGTCGTGGGGTGCATACCTGATGCATGGATTGATTGTATTAATTGTAATTGGTTGCTGTATTTGTATGGCATTATTGAACACCTGCTGTAAAACGGCAACAGCCCGAATTATGCCGGGTGCAAGTGTACAGGCAGAGGGGCAGACCTCCTGACAAAGGAGCTGGGCCCATATGCTGGTAACCTTTGGTTTTGAGTTGGTCATGGGGCCATGTGCGGACCACCTGGCACCCGACCAAAAGGGGGGAGTGAAGATGGGAATGGGTTAATGAATTCTGATACTCAAAGTGTCAAAGTGAATTCTGTGATATTTAGAGATTGTGTGAGAAACACTGTAGAACTCATGTTTACGTTAGGGTGTTTTCATGCTCATGTATCCAAGAACAGATAAGAGTAGCAGCTGTGGTATACAAGGGTATATTGTTCCTGGCTAATCTGTTCCAGAATGTGGCTAACCCAGCCATTTTGTATTCTTTAATATGTACCGCTATGTAACAGTAGAAGCCTACATGTAGGCCTTCTGTGATTGTATAATGATCCATTCATATATATTCATCATAACCTGTACCGATATACATTATACAAGTACCTACGAACATATATAAATTGTTGTATGCCAGTTAACTTGTTTGTACGAGACTGTAACCTTGTACGTTAGTAAGATACCTCACCTGTGTTCAGAGAACAACAGTCGCGGCCTTGGGATAACCGTGAAGAAACCGCCAAGGCAGCAAGGTTCACACGATGGAAGACAAGCCACAGCCTGGGAACCTGTGAGGCCTGGGAAACTGCGGACGTGACAAGGGGGGTATAAATATATGTTTTTAACCTGTATTTGCTGAGAAGTCTGAGGCCATATTAGGCATCGGACGGTCTCCCACAATTGTGCAAATAAACTATTGTATTTTGACCGACGAGTAGACTCAGAGGTATTTTTACCTACAACAAAGGCCTTGGCCGGTGTGAATTGGTCGAGGAGCGCCAATCTTGGCGTTGGGGGTTGAAGCCGGGTGGGTGGGCTGTGGGACCTATGATGGAGAAGTGATATTTTAATTGTGTATTTTGGTTCCATGCCTGTTGCCACAGGACCTCTGCTATTGTTCCTTGGCACAGTGGTCTTAGCCCTATCGGCTGGGGTGATGGGAGGCAAGCAACAAGTGGATTTGCCAGGTCTTTGTGGTAGTGGTAGACTTGGGTTGATGTAAACCTTTTCCAGGAGCTTTCTTGTTAGAATCTGCTTCCTTATATGAGAAGACAAGATATTGCTCAGGACTGGGAACCAGGGGAGTTGAGTTGATCAGAGGTTATACAAGAAGATAAGCATTGTTGCATTGAGCTGGGTATCTACAAGACTGATTTGGGATGAGTTATATTATACCGTTGTACAGTACTCCGCAGTCCAGTTGACAATGGCAAGAACTGAGGTCCTTAAAGTTTGAGCATCTGCGCCCCTCCATGAAAACCAGCAAATTTTCGCAAATTGGCAAAATCTGCCAAATTGTTCAGATTTTGTTATGTCAATGTTCAATCAAAGGTAACATCAAGATAAATGGGATGTTCCCAATGAAGTTTCTTGCCATTCAAGGAGATGTTGAGTTCCCTCTTGGAACTGTGGAGGTTAAATAGTTGCATGTGCTTTGCCCTCTTTAACATTCAGCTTGTTCAGCTTTCAAGATTTTTTCCATCTCTGGCTCTATCTGCTGCATTACATAAAAGATCAGAAAATACTGGTAGCAGTAGTTTTATTGACCCTATAGCAGTAGTTATTCTATTAGACAGAATAGCAAGAATTGAAAGGAACTTGTAACAAATGCAATGTAATTATTGTGGAGGACTTTAGCTTTCATATAGACTGCAAAGATCATATTGGCATTGAGAGGATGAATTTGCAAGTTTCATGGAACAAAATGTTGTGGAACCAACTATGGATAAAGATATTTTAGATCTAGTATTGTGTAATGAAATAGGTTTAATTAGCGATCTTATGGTTTTAAAAAATCCACTGGCAAAAAGTGATCATCATACAGTTGAATTCCATGCTAAGTTTGAAAGTGACATACTCCATTCGCAAAAAAAAATCTTGAACTTAAAGGCCATTTGATATATGGGCTGCAGGAGGCTGGAGGAGGAGTTGGCAAAGGTGGATTGGGTAAATAGAGTAAAAGGAACAGCAGGATGGAATACATTTAAATAATTATTCAAAATGTGCAACCAAAATACATTCCATTAAAAATCAAAACACAGAAAGAAAGACCCATCTCTAGCTTACTAAGGAGGCTAAGGATGGTGTTAAATGGAGATATGTAATGCAATGAATAGTCGTAAGTCTGATCATTGGGAGTGTTTTAGAAATCAACAAAGGGCTCCCAAGATCAATTTTTTAAAATGGGGGAAATATATATTCACATAACCTTGTGAAAATGTTTAATTTCATAACTCGTGTTTTTGAGATATAACCTCAAAAATTGAATTTTGAATGTAGAAACACTTGATTGAAAAACTGGTAACAACCCCAAAGTAAGTACAACTCAAACAGACCAGGTTGACTCCAGTTCAAAAGGAAAATTCTTTTGTGTTGCTGTGATGGTTGTATAATATATTCACACTGGGATCTAAAGTAGATGTTGCAGTCCTATCTGGAACAGTTAGTTTGTCTCAAGACATCTCGGAAAACACTTTGTAGTTGAGTAAACTGAGGCGGTTCAAATTAGTCATGTAAGTTCCCCAGATCAAAGTAGCTAAAAGCAATTTGTAAACATTAGGCTTCTTGATGGAATCAGTAAGTCTCAATAAAAGGGCTTCATGATTATTGTTGTTTTGAGTCTAAAAGATTGCATTTCTGTTGGGAACATACTGAATATGTCACGTTGCTATGGACACAGGCTATACAGGAACTCCTCTTGTGTTTTTAGGTTTGTCTGTGTATCTTCTCAGTGACACGGGCAGAGAGAGGAAGAAATCTGCCAGGAGATGTAGACCACGAAAAAAGAAGGCCATGAAGCTCATGTATGAGATGGGATGTTCACCCTATCTTGAGGTGCTTAAAGAAAGTTAGAAGTTTTCCTGGCTGAATGCTCGTGAAAGTATCTCATGGAATTGTGTCTCAGGGAATTTCAGGAACATTAAAGAGAAAGTGAATTTCCTAAGAGCTGTAGCATACCTTAGTTTGGTCCCAGGAGAAGTCACAGAACCCTTAAGATCCTGGAAGGAATAAGGAAACTCTTGGATGGAATTAAAGGAGAAGTGTCCCATTAAGATTTTCAGGTTTAAATAGGGTTTATAAAATTGCTAGGTTTGTAATGCTTGCTTTGATTAATTCTTGTTAAGTAAAAGTTTTTGTTTAAAACATAAACCCTCGTGATGTACTTTAAAAATAGATTGTAACAGCTTGAAGAAAAAATAAAAAAAAGGATAGTAGCTAAATTAAGTGTTTGGTGCAGAGACAGGAGAAGTTAGGGTAGAGTGGCATGGTGGCACAGTGGTTAGCACTGCTGCCTCACAGCGCCACTGACCCGGGTTCAATTCCAGCCTTGGGTGACTGTTCGTGTGGAGTTTGCACACTCTCCCCGTGTCTGCATGAGGGAGGATTTAACCGAGTGATCAATGACTTTCCTTCCATAAGGTCAGATGTAGGAATGTTTGTAGTGATTGCACAATGCTCAATACCATTCACAACAACTTAGATACTGAAACAGTCCATGTCCAAATGCAGCAAGACTTGGACTAAATCGAGGTTTGGGTTGACAAGTGACAAGTAACATTTGTGCCGCGTAAGTACCAGACAATGACTATCTCCAATATGACGGGGGTGTGGGGAGAATTCTCTGGGCCCGCTCGCTCGGATCATGAATTACGATGGTCCGGTTAATTGGGGAGGGTGGGGGCGATTCTCTGGGCCCGCTAGCTCGGATCGCGAATTACGATGGCCCGGTTAATTGGGCGTCAGTGCAAAAATGGGGTTTTGCAGCAGGCGCCAAAGCCAGCACGATGCTCATAGTCCCACTGTCTACAATTGGGACAGTAAGAGTTTTAACAACACCAGGTTAAAGTCCAACAGGTTTGTTTGGTAGCAAATGCCATTAGCTTTCGGAGCGCTGCTCCTTCGTCAGATGGAGTGGATATCTGCTCATCTTCTTGGAGATCCTCTCCACTTGGAACCGGCAGTTTGCGGTGTTGATGGTAGTCATGATGTGGAGATGCCGGCGTTGGACTGGGGTAAATATAGTAAGAGTTTGCAACCAAATAAACCTGTTGGACTTTAACCTGGTGTTGTTAAAACTCTTACTGTGTTTACCCCAGTCCAACGCCGGCATCTCCACATCATTACAATTGGGACCCCAGCCAGAGCAGGCGGGAACCCAATAAACATTCAAATTGACTCTTTACCATGTCATTAGTGGGCTTGGAGGCTGATTCAAAGACCTCCTGCTATGCAGCCACTTCTCCAGCTGGATTGCCACAGGCAAGTTTCACCTCAGTTGTGGACCTTGCGTGTTGAATCCCAAGGGTCCAGGGAGCACCACCAACCCCTCAGCAAAGAGGGGTATTCTTTCTCCTCCACCGTCACCCCCCCCCCCCCGACCACCCCCCCCCCCCCCCGACCACCCCCCCTCCCCTCCCCCCCCGCTGCCTCACCACACACACACACCCACAGGCTGAGGATGACACTCCACTTAGCCCCCTCCCCCCTCAGAAACACTCTTCAGGCCTTCTTCACCCTCAGATCCCCACTCAGGCTCCCCTCCTCCTCAAACTCACAAACAGGTCTCACTTCCTCTATTTACAAAGCAAAATCAACAGATTGTCAATCAATCTTAGCTGTGAATGCATCTGAAGTGCATTGATCCTAACCACAAGCTGAGGCTGTCACTGAGATAAGATTTACAAGAATAATATAGAAATATGTGGATATACTTACCAGAAAGCATTGATATGCCGAATTTCTTTGCTTTTGAAGAAAGAAGACTGAGGGGTAACCTAATAAAGGGCTTTACAATTTTGAAAGGTTTTAATCGTGGATTGTTATGGCACCCGCGCAGAAACCCCAAAGTATGTTATGGAACCCGACTAGAATCATACAAAAAGAAGAGGCCCTTCGGCCCATCGAGTTTGTACCTACACTTGAGAAACACCTAACATCCCATCTTATTCCATTTACCAACATTTGGCCCATAGCCTTGAATGTTATGATGTGCCAAGTGCTCATCCAGGTACTTTTTAAAGGATTTGAGGCAACTCACATCTACCATCCTTCCAGCCAGCACCTTCAGACTGTCACCACCTTCTGGGTAAAAATGTTTTTCCTAACTTCTCCCCTAAACTTTCTGCCCCTCACCTTGAACCTATGTCCCCTCATGACTGATCCTTCAACTAAGGGTAACAGCTACTCTTTATACATCCTGTCCATGCCCTTCATAATCTTGTATACCTCGATCAGTTCACCCCTCAGTCTTCTCTGCTTCAATGAAAACAACCTATGCCTATCCAATCTCTCTTCTTAACTTAAATATTCCATCATAATGAATCTCTTCTGTACCCCCTACAGTGCAATCACATCCTTCCTATAATGTGGTGACGAGAACTGCACACAGTGCCCTAGCTGTGGCCTCACCAACATTCTATACAACTCCAACATGACTTCCCTGCTTTAGTAATCTATGCCTTGATTGATAAAGGCCCTGCCCCCTGAAATTTAATAATATACACGCTGGTGGCCTCTGTGGTGCGCAGAGTGAACTCCCACTGAAAAAACCAGCGTGAATTACTCCGGTTTTCACGCAAATCCGACACTTAGAATTTTTGGGGGAGAATTCTGGCTATTGTATCTGCTCCCAGGATAGCAGGCATTCACTGACATGATTCATGCATGGTTACACACGAACTGCATATTGATGGCATGATACCTTTTGTGGCTCCTGTACGTCTCCCTATTGACATGGGGGGGCAGGGGGGGGGGGGATGTGGGAGTCAGAGCCACATGCATTCAGTGATATCTTCCACCTTTGGGAATCCTGCTATCCTGGCAAAATACATGTAGTTGTATAATCTTGATTCTCTCTCCTTAAAAAGAACATAGAGAAATAGTCTCCCTTTTTGTATAGAACCTCCATCACCTCCCAAATTTCCAGATGCACCAATGAATTAATATTGGAAGATGTTTACTTGCTCCCATCTGGAATCAGTTGATCACAAAGGTGTTTGATGCAACTGTGAATTGTACAGCCAATGGTAACATTGTCCTCTTCCTGGTGGTAAGACTGCAGTTTCTCTTGAAGCATGTGATGCATTTCCATGACCATAGAACATAGAACATTACAGCGCAGTACAGGCCCTTCGGCCCTCGATGTTGCGCCGAACAGTGAAACCAATCTAAAGCCCATCTAACCTACACTATTCCAATATCATCCGTATGTTTATCCAATGACCCTTTAAATGCCCTTAATGTTGGCGAGTCCACTACTGCTACAGGCAGGGCATTCCACGCCCTTACTACTCTCTGAGTGAAGAACCTACCTCTGACATCTGTCCTATATCTATCACTCCTCAATTTAAAGCTATGTCCGCTCATGCTAGCTATCACCATCCGAGGAAAAAGGCTCTCATTATCCACCCTGTCTAACCCTCTGATCATCTTGTATGCCTCTATTAAGTTACCTCTTAACCTTCTTCTCTCTAACGAAAACAACCTCAAGTCCCTCAGCCTTTCCTCATAAGACCTTCCCACCATACCAGGCAACATCCTGGTAAATCTCCTCTGCACCCTTTCCAATGCTTCCACATCCTTCCTATAATGCGGCGACCAGAACTGTACGCAATACTCCAAGTGTGGCTGCACCAGAATTTTGTACAGCTGCAACATGACCTCCTGGCTCTGAAACTCAATCCCTCTACCAATAAAAGACCATTTCCATATTCAATCAGAGTCATCTCAGCTACTGCTATTGGGTTAGCTGGAGATTTGAGAAATGCTCTCCATAAACCATTGGTAGGGCCTTCTGTGGACAGTCATCCTCCTCCTCCTTCTCGGAGCATCCTCAGAGCATCACCTGTCTACATCCTCTGCTCTATTGTCATGTTATAGACCTAATGGCATTGCGAGTATTGCCTTTGATGTGTAGAGGTGAACAAATCCTCTGGCCTCTCTGAATGCATGCAACCTGATCACCAAAAGACCTCAATAAACACATCACAAACCTTTTTAGAGAAGTAAGTCAAAAGCACCCACCTGCAAGTTGATTTTTTGTACCTTAAAATAGCACCAGTGAAGGATTCTCCTGCAGCTAACCTGCAACATGATACTCTTATACTAGTGCCATTCCCAGCAAAGGGTCACATTGGAAGCACATTGCATGCCGTTACTCCGAAGCACTGATAACTATGCTATGGAGCCCAATGTTAATGACCAGCATGTTTAAAATACCTAAATCTAGAAAAATGCCTGGCTTAAGATAATATAGTCAAGCTTGGTGTTTGCAGAAAGCATGCCATCTAATATCTGCTGGGCAAATAATGTGAAGATGAAACAATGGGTGACTGATGGAGTTACATCGCATGGGTAAATAGTGGTGTGATTTATTTGTCCACTGAACACAAAGGTTGAGTCAGAAGTCAATGGGCCATTAAATACTGTGACCCAGTGCTGTTTAAAGATAGGCTTAAAAAGTATTGCTAGGAAACTGAGAGAACTGATCAGAAAAACTGAAATTTGGGTTATTGGTCGTCCCCAATAAACAGCATAGAGGTATGAAAATATTGTCGTTATGGCATAGTGGGAGACCAGCTGGCCCATTTAAGTCCAAGTTAGACAAGAATGGAAAGATGGCAAAACTTTAATTTTATTTGCTGATCCCTCTTAATGCACCCTCCAAGCTCTTCTTATCTGTATTTAAATTCTTCGGCTTCCTTTTTCTGTTCTGCCTGCTTCTCATCGACCTTATTCAATGCTGCATATCTCATGTACCAACCAGGCAGGACTAGTCATGTAATAAATAATGGGCCGTTTAGAGGTGAACCAGATTGGTTGAGGAAATATGTGGCCATGCCTAAAAGAAACGCATGATACAATGCATCAGAGACAGAAAGGAAAATCAATCCCTGATATTCAAAATACAAAGGATGACATGCCAGATTGTGCAATCATTGCAGACAAAAATAAATAGATATAGACAGTACAGAGATAACAAGATGTTCGGTAAAATAAGCAGAAAAGAGAACTGATGCTAAACAGCATGAACAAAAATGAAACACATGCCAAATGCATATCAAATGGAAACAAATGCCAGGTTACAAGTCAAATGAAAACAAATGTAGTGCAGACACATTAACCTATGCCAGGCTGTGCAGACACAATGAAAATAGATGTCATGCAGTCAAGGCAGAAATAAAAATGGATTACAGACATCCTGATTTAATTAGGATTAGATAACAGGCAGTGTGCAGAGAAAGGGAAAGTGATGTTGATGAAGTGAAACAGTTAAACGAGCATTCAGCTGTTGAGCAGTGGGAGAAACATGAATTGGCTATTGCAAATCAATTGGATGACACACTAACATTTCACTAGTGGTTAACATAGACAGGTGCAATAAATATGTTCATGAATGATGCAGTACAATAACAACTATTTATATTTGTATACCTGCTTTACTGCATTAAAGCACCCCAAGGCACTTTATAGGAAAACAAAAAATGGCATCAACCTACATAAACAGACATTAGGTCAAATTAGCAAAAGGTTGGTCAAAGAGATTTGACGAAGTGACATAAAGGAGGAAAGCAAGGTATAGAGGCGGACAGGTGTAAGGAAGCAAATTCAGAGCTTAGGGCCCAGGTAACTTACTGCAGGCCACCAAGCAGAGCAATTGAAATTGGGATGGCTCAAGAGACCAGATTAGATGAGCACAGATATCCAAGGTATGTGGGCTGGAAGAGTTTAGAAAAAGGGAAGGACAAAACTACAGAGTGATCTGAAAACATTATGGCGGAGTTGGAGACCATATGGCCCATTGAATCCATGTAGAACAAAGATGAGAATTTTTAAAGTCCTGTGAAGAATTCCAAAACTATATATTAATTTAGTTTTGCTATTTGAAAATAGATGTTCTGCTGAACCAAAAAAAGATGCCTGGTACAAGTCACATAACCAGAGATTGGCCCTTTGTTTTGGAAACTACCAACAGGAGTTACAAGAACAGAAGAATATTCCTCTCATCGTCATGGAATCTCACCTAATTGTAAAGACATGATAATTACAAAACCAGGAATTCACATATCAAAACCACTTAAGCCTGCAGAGCTGTTAACAGACCCATCTTGCCTCGGAACTGTCAAGGTCCACTTTGAAAGGGGACCATTGAGATGACAATGGACATTATTTGCATCTTGGTAAGTTTACCCCTCTAGCAGAGTCAACGGCAATGTTTGCCTTTCTTTCCTGTCTATAACACATTGCTAACTGGTGAAGATGAAGGTCAGCAAGCATGGGTGATGGATGAACAGGACATGACATGAGTTAGGACATGGCAACAAAGTTTGGATGATCAATGTAAAGGAGAAAAGTACATTTATCTTAACAAGCATGAAAACTGCTGTATTTACACCTGAGGGCATAACATAGCTGCACCTTACCCTGTAGAGGTGGATGTGAATTTCACATTGTACTGGGGAAAGGTGGGTGGCAGAATTTCACCTTGTGGGAGAAGGTGCACAGCAGAATTTCACCTTCTTCTGAGGAAAGGTGGGTGACAGAATTTCACCTTGTGGCAGGAGAAGATGGCAGCAGAACTTCACCCTGTGCAGAAGAAGATGGTGGCAAAAATTCACCCTGGGTGGGGGATGATTTGGGCAGAATTTCACCCTCTGACAGGGGAAGGTGGGTATAGAATTTAACCCTGTGCTGGTGGAAAATTTGTGGTAGAATCTCCTCCTGAGGTAGGAGAATGTGGTGAGAGAATTTCACCCTGTGATGGGAGAATGTGGTGGCCAATGGGGCAGAGTTTCACCCTGTGACAGGGGTTGGTAGCAGCAAAGTTTTATCCTGGGGTTGGAGAAGGTGTCGACACAATTTTACCCTGTGATGCAGGAAGGTGGTGGTGAAATTTCACCCTGTGATGGCAGAACATCACTGTAGCAGGGGGAAGATGTGTGGCAGAATTTCACCCTGTGGCAGGGGGAATGCAGCGGCAGAATTTCATCTTTTAGAGGGGGGAAGATGTGTGGCTGAATTATACTCCTTTTAAAAACTGATTGCAAGTGGTTAGAAATGCAAAACAAGTTATGTAAAACATGGAAATCAAAATGAGTCAAGTGCCATGAAACTGGATGATGCATTTTGAAATGCTGCAATGTGGGATTACAGCTCAGTACGATTAAAATAAGGACCATTCCCTTCTTCTGTAAAACCTGTGACAAAATAACGTATCAGTTTGCAGAATAGATTTCAATTCCATTTCAGCTGGTAAATTGTGGCACCGAAAATCTTCCTTAAACATGCTAAAGTTAATATAAAATACTTCTGAATGGATTAATATTTTGGTATTTCACATAACAAGAATGTTTGATAACAAACCAGTATTATTACAACTAAAAGGCACACAAGAGAGTAACAACATTGTGGTGAAAAGACATTGGGATGTTGAGGAAGAGGAGACTAAAGCAAGAGAAAGCAATAATAGGAAAGAGTATGTCACAAGAGTTATAGGGAGTAATGAGAGGGAATGATGAATAGGAGGTATAAATAATCTGGAAAACTAAACTGTCAAGTAGAGTGGATTAAGTGAGGAAGCAGCAGTGGAGTGACTGAGAACGGAAGAATAAGTAAAATGCCAAATAGAGGGAGATAATGTAACTACAGAATAACAGTGTATGCATTCAGGAATGGGTTTGAAGAAATATTAAAAGCTCAAAACTTACCAGAACTGTGCAACAAACTTGAAAAGGTCAAAATGATAAGCAAATTTAACATTTTGACCTGAGGATAGTTTCAGGGTTTCTGGGCAAGGCTAGTGCTGTCGAGCAGTATACATTGGCAATGTCAGTTCAAAATTTATACAAGCAGAACACAAGGCAGTCACTCCCTCTCAAAAATTAAAGGCCAAAACAACGGCTTTCTTGGTGCCAAACAGGATCCAGGTTATCATTTTCATACTATTCAATACCATGTCACAATTCCTCTGTTCAATTTATGCAGTAATCCTTCAAACACATGAGCCCAAACTTTCTTTGGGACATGATGTGATCCTTTTCAAAGTGTGCTGAGGCTGAACTTTAAAGGGGCTATATTGGTTATTCCCAGAAAACTGGTGTGGGGATCGGGATGCACGATTGATCCATGTCGGATTGCAACGTTGGCAACATGCCAACTTTATCCTGTCTGTTCACTTGAATGATTTTTGCGTGCAGCCATGCTAGCTGTGCTTTTGATTGGCTGCACACATCAGCAGGGGACCCAAAATTGAAAACTGCTAGGAACAGCGAGCCTACATCCCTTAAAGGAGGGGTTCACGTTGTGACTGAAGCAGATACTGGTAAGTCATGCAGGAAGTAAAACCCACCTATCAAACAATGAAAAATTGCACATGGGAGAAATCAGACTGTATGCTCACTGGATGTAGAAAAGAGAAGTGATGCCCGGTATTCACAGGGGGCTAAAAGGCACACCCCGGACGTGTTCAAAGTGGGAACAGTTAGATAGCCTTTGAGGTTGATGCCAGGAGTCGATCCCTGAATGCAGTACTATGCTGCAAAAGTTCAATGAAATTGTGCAAATGCACTTAAATGCCATACCTTATCAACTGCATCATTAGTTTCAGCCACCGCTCAAATCACCAGACTGTCATCACTCACCTACCCATCTCAGCCCGAGTGCTCCACCACACCCTCAATCACTTAGTATTGCTGCAAGCCTCACACCCAAATCAATCAGCTTACAGATATCGACAGATAGTCAACAATGACAGTCACATCAGTCAAATGGATTGCACAACACTCACTGACACATTTCCATCCCTGCTACAGGAAAAGGTGAGGGATAACTGGAGGAAAGAGGGGCTCCTGGCAGGAGGCAGCTGCACAATGTCCTAGCCCACGAAGGAGATGATGCTAAATGATTGAAGCAGCTATTGCTCTTTTTAAAGACCTTTGCAAACTGGATAAATGTGCCACCAATGAAGATGAACACAAATAGCATGGAAGGGCCATGGTTCCGAATGCCTTATTAGAGCTGGGAACTCAAGAGAGTGAGGGAGGCTGTGAGCAGTGATTGGGCATAATCCATTAAAGATGATGCTATCCTCATATCTAATTTTCCCTTTACACATTTAACTTACGCCACAATCTCTTCTAACTTAATGCAGTGAGAATGCACTTTTCATCATCTTTTTCCTTTCAGGTACTGGAAGGTACAGCCTGGCCAGGCAGTGGATGAAAAGCTAGAAGTGATGATCAAGATGCACTATCACTCAATTTCATACTCACAACCACCAGCTGAAGATACTGACACTTTAATTTAGAAGATTATATAGAAATGATCTTACCAAAAAATTTGAAGTATCAAAAAAGTCTGAAAACCAGGTTGTTTCACCCTGGTTCTTTGGGTGAGTTTGGCGCTGAAATCTTCCCACACTCTGTCAATTTTTTGGGGAGATTAGTGATGGAAGGAGAGCGTGGATCCTATGCATACCAATGAAGCCGGCTGCAGAGCGCTCAGGTGCCATTGTGCAGGTGCCCCGATCTCCCAGTGCACTGGAAAACCTTTGCCCCCAATCATCTGCAGCAGTGTAATCCTCCCCACAATAGCAACACAACTCGTCAACATCAGGACCCTCCATGGCGCACTCTGCACCATCCCCCCCTTGCATAAGCTCCTCTGCAGATTTGCTTGCCCCACTCTCTTGGCACTTTCCGTAGCACAGTTATGGTCCTGGTGGTCAGTGCCAAGATGCCTGCGTGAGCACTGCTCGACCATGCCCTCAACCTCCCAGGGGCTTCAGTGGCCTCCGATCCCCTGGCGCGATCATCACATATGATCGGTGGAGATCAACTGTGATTCTCACCAGTGTGAGGAACGAATGGCGAGGAGGTAAGTTCAAGTGAGCCCCGACAATGCCATTGGGACCCATTAATGACAGGCAAAGCATGTTATTAATATTTAAATAAGGGCACAAAACTGATCACACCAGCATAACGGCGCCAGTAACTATTTACGGTGAGGAACCAGAGCGAACCTGATTTTTTGTTGTTGTTCCACACGTGATCTTATTAGCAAGCCAGTAAGATCGCACCCTATGGTTCTCTTAACACTGGCACATTTGTTTTTATGGTCTCGGCCTCAGCTGTCTAAAATAAATAGTCTGAACTGAGGTTCTTACTGCCCTCACTGTCTCACTCTCACACACACGCACTGTCTCACTCCTACATACATTCTTACTCAAACTCTCACGTACCAGCCAGCCTCTTCCCCAACCCACCTTGCACTCACTTGCTCTCTCTCTCTCTCCCCCACTCTCTCTCTCTCCACCCCATCTGAAAGAAAACCTCTTTCTTCCCTGCAAATTCAACACTGTTGGTGTTCACTGCTCCTACAATCACAGACTCTCCCACATTTGTTGTACTAATGAGCCTATCAACAGCAAATGTGAAGAGGAGTGGCCTGTGATTAGAGGAGCAACTCTTTGCAGAATCTTCCTCTCCAATCTATCTGTTTGACTGGCATTTTGAGAACTGGCCCCGGGGCATTTGTTAGAGGTGAAGGTTGCAAGTCTAAGCAGATAGAGAAACTGGGAGAATGGAATGGGAGTTCTGAGAAGAAATGTGTGAGGAAAGAGTGTGAGGAAGAGTAGTCAAGAAAGCTGTGGAAGTTTGAGCTCATAATGAATATTAGTTGATGGCTTCTCTGACTCTGTTTCTGGGGATATGCTGGGGAAGAGAAAAATCAGAAATAGACCAGGTGATGGTGAGAAAATATTAAAATTGGAAACTGGATGGTGTCTACAGAAATTGGCAGAGCTTTACATTGGCCTCTCTAAAATCAACCTATTCCATTGCCTGTAGGTGTGCCATGTGGGCATTAAAAGTCAGCTTTTACAACTGGGACGTGGACACACCAGTAACTGACAATCCCAGGACCCAACACATGAAGGTAAACAGTCACCTCACTTACTGCTGTCACTGAAAGAGCAAAAAATAAGATCCAGATCATACAAAGTATACATTGTCACCAAAAGGAAGCCATGAGGTAAAAAAAAGTACCAGCCACATGCAAGTACCAAGTTACAGGCAATCAAATTTGGTTGCATGAACACTTCAACATTTTCTAAAGTGTTCTTCATATGATATCAGCAGATGGCAGGAATGGGATCCTTGCCATCTAAAGGCAATTCATTTGGAAGGATATTTATTAGTGTGGTAAAGATGTAAAATTACATGGGTAGATAAGTTAGGTGATGTTTTGCCAAAGAGAGCCTGGCATGCAGGTGTTGCATGATAAGACTGGACTTTAGGTGCAAGTCAGATATGCCACATTAAATTTTGCTCGGTATTGTTTCACAAAGGAGACTTCATAGAGTTGTGTCACCTGCTGCAACCACAGCTTGTACCAGGACACACAGTGAACTGAATTGCTGTGATATATTTCAGATAATACACTGACTTTCTACAAGTGAAGAATATATATATATATATATATTCTCATTCTTTATGGATGCAGCAAAGCAATATGAAAGAATATTCCAGGATTCAAGATCCCGTAGATTATTTTATACGCTCCCCATTATCATCATGTTATCTTTTTGAAGACACAATGTCCAGTTTGTATGTAAAAACCAACAGCACACCATGAAGATCAAAGCCCAAAGATTTCAGCATCAAAATACAATCTCTATGATCACATCAAGCACCTCAATTCAGTATTCATTAAAAAGTTAGACTTTCCATATTACCTCCAGTTCCTACTTGTCAATTAAGATCGGAAGAATGTAGAGGAGAAACTGATAGATTAGAGAAGAGTAACAAGCAGCATAGTTGGAAACAGGATGCTGGGCCCAGAGCAATTTTCAAATAAGTGAACACTCAGGCCTCATGTCCGCAATTAACTTTACCAATTGAGGAGATGCTCATTCCAACCTCCTGCACCAAGACCAAAGTTTGGAGGCAGTCAGTGTTTCATTTTGCAATGGGTGGCAGTATGGTTTGGTGGAATTCCTAACACTCCAAACAACATGAAACTGCAAGACCAGCCAATGTCACTGTTCCCACTTCTGGTATGTAGGTATGGGGGAAGCTCCTTAATAAAAAACAGGGGAGAGACCATAAACAGTTGGTATGGGTCCTCTTCCCCTATTAGCATTTGGATTCATTTGAAAGCCATGTGGCAGCTGTGTTTTAGTTGAAAGCAAGTCCCTCAAACACATAACCATTTTAAAAGTCAAACCCTTAACTTTTTGCATCAAAATGTCACCTAGAAATTTTGACATTTACACAAGTATATATGGTATTCTACAAATTAGCAAACGTTCTATCAGCTGCCTATTACCTAAACTCTGCAATACCTTTCTAATCATCTACATTCCTCTTCTCTCTCTGCCTGCAAGATGCTTTTTAAAGCCTACCTCTTTGACTAGGCTTTTGGTCACATTTTCTGATATGTCTTATGTAGCTCAGTGTCAATTTTATTTGATAATGCTCCTGTGTTAAAAACAAGTTTTTGTTGTCTAATGAAATTGGCATGTCCGTGACAACTCTCACCAACTTTTACAGATGCACCATATAAAGTATCCTTTCTGATTGTATCTCAGCTTGATATGGTCCTGCTCTGTCCAAGGCCGCAAGAAACTACAAAGGGTCATGAACAAAGCCCATTCTGTCACACAAACCAGCCTCCCACCCATTGACTCTATCTGCTATTCCCGCTGCCTCGGAAAAGCAGCCAGCATAATTGAGGACACCACGTACTCTCTTCCATCTCCTTCCATCGGGAAAAAGATACAAAAGTCTGAGGTTGCTAACTCCAGAACAGCTTCTTTCCTGCTGCCATGAGACTTTTGAATGAACCTACCATATATTAAGTTAATTTTCTCTACACCCTAGCTATGACTGTAACACTACATTCTGCACTCTCTGCTGTCCTTCTCTATGTATGGTGTACTTTGTACGTATAGTGTGCAAGAAACAATACTTTCTGTATTAATACATGTCAGATAATAAATCAAATCAAAATGAGAACAAATAACAGGGACTATGGGACTAATGAACAAAGGTATACGGCCTCCTTGCATTATGTGCCGCATTGCAGCAAAGAATGTCATTGAGAAAATTCAGCAGGTGACAAACGACACTTTGCAAAAACAAAAAAGTTCTTCACTCTCTCCTCAGTAGATGACCACTGGACTAGCACCAATAAGCTCCATAGCAGTCACTACCACTATTAAAAGAATGACGACAAAACTTATATCTCTGTGGCAATGGGTGCTGACAAGGAGGATTGTAACATGTGACAATATTGTGCCTTTAAGAAATGTATTTCAGTCATGTTTCTGTGCTGAATTTGTTTAATAGTCCCTTCCATTTTATCGGAGCCATTTTGTCTGGCTCAAGCAGCACTGTATTGTTTCTGCAGCAGCATAATTGATCTTAATTGATGCAGTTATGTTTTGATCTGACATAATGCAGCATTTGGTTGTTTTGTGTTTTCTCCTGGGATTTGCAGAATGGGGGTTGATTAACAGGTAAGGTCATCTGACTGCGTACAGCTAGGCTTTCACAGAGAACTCAAAGCAGTCTGTTTTTGGGACTTTTAGAGAGAGGTTGTTTTTTCTGTATCACTTGCTCTGTCTGAAGTGGAGATTGGAATCTACCAAGAAGTAAGCCTTTCTTTCTGAGCTTCTGCTGTTTGGGGGTGGAGCTTTCCCTGGACGTCGCTACATGATAATTAGAAGAAAGGCGTCTGTCTGGATCACTCTCTAGAAGGGTCAAGAGGCTAGAAATCTTGTACCTACGTAAACCTCTTTGGTTTCTGTGCTAACTGGTTCTAAAGAAGGGACTCATGTCTATGGGGGATACTGCTAAATTGGAACAACAAAGATAGCTAGCTGTTAAGAATTATATTTTGTAATGTTCAAGCATTTTAACTGGTAAATGCTATGCTAATTCTTTTTGTTACATTGCAACTGTGTTTTGAATAAAGTTTTGATTTGATTTATTATTGCCACATGTATTAATATACAGTGAAAATTATTGTTTCGTGTGTGCTGTACAGACAAAGCATACCGTTCACGGAGAAGGAAACGAGAGAGTACAGAATGTAGAGTTCTGGTCATAGCTAGGGTGTAGAGAAAGATCAACTTAATGCAAGGTAAGTCCATTCCAAAGTCTGATAGCAGCTGGGAAAAAGCTGTTCTTGAGTCGGTTGGTACATGACCTCAGACTTTTGTATCTTTTTCCTGCCGGAAGAAGGTGAAAGAGAGAACGTCCAGGGTGCGTGGGATCCTTGATTATGCTGGCTGCTTTTCTGAGGCAGCGGGAAGTGTAGACAGGGTCAATGGATGGGAGGCTGGTTTGCGTGATGGATTGGGCTACATTCACGGCCTTTTGTAGTTTCTTGAGGTGGTGGACAGAGCAGGAGCCATACCAAGCTGTGATCCAACCAGAGAGAATGCTTTCTATGGTACATCTGTAAAGGTTGGTGAGAGGTGTAGTGAACATGCCAAATTTCCTTAGCCTCCTGAGAAAGTAGAGACGTTGGTGGGCTTTCTTAACTATAGCATCAGCATGGAGGGACCAGGACTGGTTGTTGGTGATCTGGACACCTAGAAACTTGAAGCCTTCGACTATTTCTACTTCATCCCATTGATGTAGACGGGTATATTCTCCACTGCGCTTCCTGAAGTCGATGACAATCTCCTTTGTTTTGTTGACATTGAGGGAGAGATTATTGTCATCGCACCAGTTCACCAGGTTCTCTATCTCATTCCTGTACTCTCTCTCATCATTGTTTGATATCCGACCCACTACGGTGATGTTGTCAGCAAACTTGAAAATTGAGTTGAAGGGGAATTTGGCCACACAGTCATAGGTGTATAAGGAGTATAGTAGGGGGCTGAGAACACAACCTTGTAGGGCTCCAGTGTTGAGGATGATCATGGAGGAGGTGTTATTGCCTATCCTTACTGATTGTGGTCTGTGAGTTAGGAAGTTCAGGATCCTGTCACAGAGGAAAGAGCTGAGGCCCAGGCCACGGAGTTTGTAGATGAGTTTTGTATGAATAATGGTGTTGAAGGCTGAGCTATAGTCAATAAATAGGAAGTCTGACATAGGTATCTTTGTTATGTAGGTGCTCCAGGGTTGAGTTTGTTTTGATAAAAGCTCCCTAGTGGGTCACTTGAATCATACCTGGAGTGTAACACTTTAATGCTCACCATTGTCCCAAAATCAAAGAACAAAAGAACAAAAAACAGTACAGCACACGAACAGGCCCTTCGGCCCTTCAAGCCTCCACCGATCACGTTTACCTATCTAAACCAACAGCTTATATCCCTCTATTCCCTGTTTGTTCATATGCCGATCAAGATAAGTCTTAAATGTGGCTAACGTAGCTGCCTCAACCACCTCACTTGGTCGTGCATTTACACCACCCACTGTTTAAAAAAACATCCCCCGCACATCTCCACTGAACCTTCTCCCCTTATCTTGAACTTGTGCCCCCTTGTAATTATAATTTCTGCCCTGGGAAAAAGCTTCCAACTGTTCACCGCATGTATACTTCTCATTTTATAAACTTCTATCAGGTCGCCCCTCAGCCTCCGTCTTTCCAGGGAGAAAAATCCCAGTTTGTTCAATCTCTCCTCATAGCTAATACCCTCCATACCAGGCAACGTCCTGGGAAACCTTTCCTGCACTCTCTCCAAAGCCTCCACGTCCTTCTGTGACCAGAATTGGCCACAGTATTCCAAATGTGGCCGAACCAATGTTTTATACAACTGTAACATAATTTGCCAACTTTTATACTCGATGCCCCGTCCGATGAAGGCAAGCATGCCATATGCTTTCTTCACCAGCGTTTCCACCTATGCTGCCACTTTTAAGGATTTGTGGACCTGTACTCCCAGATCTCTCTGTGTATCTATGCTCCGGATTGTTCTGCCATTTATTTTATAACTCCCACCTAAATTGGATCTAATAAAATGCATCACCTCGCATTTGTCCAGATTAAATTCCATCTGCTATTTCTCTGCCCAATTTTCCAGTCTATCTATATCCTGCTGTACTCTTTGACCATCTTCATCACTATCCGCAACTCCGCCAATCTTAGTGTCATCCGCAAACTTGCTAATTAAACGAGCTACATTTTCTTCCAAGACAATTATATATATATTAAAAACAGCAGAGGTCCCAATACTGATCCCTGTGGAACACCACTAGTTACAGATCTCCATTCAGAAAAACACCCTTCCACCGCTATCCTCTGCCTTCTATGGCCAAGCCAGTTCTGAATCCATCCAGCTAGTTCACCGCTGATCGTGTGAGAGTTAATCTTTTATACCAGTCTGCCATGAGGGATCTTGTCAAATGCCTTACTAAAGTCCATGTAGACAACATCCATAGCCCTTCCCTCATTTTTGTCACCTCCTCAAAAAACTCAATTAAATTAGTGAGACATGACCTCCCACGTACAAAACCATGCTGTCTGTCGCTAACAAGACCATTCAGTTCCAAATGTGTATAGATCCTGTACCTAAGAATCTTCTTCAACGGTTTCAATATCACTGACGTCAAGCTCAATGGCCTATAATTACCCTGGTTATCCTTGAAATATAAGTTAAGGTCTAGGCTAACTTCATAGAATACCTTTGGAGTTTCTGATCTGGCCATTAACAAGTATCTGACAACAAAATGTGTATTCGGATTTGTGCCATAGTTCTGTCCCAAATAAACTGAACAGTGAGAGAACGCAATCATTTTCTATTAATGTAGGTTGTGACATTGAGTAAAGCATTACATCTGACCACATAGGGGAAAACTTTGGTAATTAGGGAATTCTGTTGCTCTACAAGATGTAAATGGTTTCCCATACTGTCACTAGTTGTCAATAAGATTCCTTGTTCCAAATAAAAATATGGCTGTGACTTGTTTAATATGCACAATAGATTGGCTAGCATTTATGGCTTCATATCCTAGGGAGCAGCAATCATACGATGTTTGAATTTTACACTGGAGGGGGTGAAGAGTGGGTCTCATCCAAGAATGACATTTTATACTTAAATGAGGGCAATTTTGAGAGTATGAAAGCAGAACTAGTGAAACTGAACTAGCAAATTAGACATGCTGATTCCAAGTCTGATGATGAACCTCTAGAATGGCCCTCAGAGATGAGGGAGCTCCAAAGACAGGCAGGAGCATAGCAGGAAGGGTTATCAGAGGGCTGGACCAATTTACAACTTAGAACCAATTTAGAATCCAAAGCACATGCAGTCTGTCTACATTCTGACTGTCATGGCACCGGCATGCCAGTGCATCAATGTCACTATTGGAAGGATGACAACACCAATGGAGATTTTGGTCCAGCAGTTTCCGCAGTTAAGCACAGGGATCTGCATATCATCACCATAGCCATGTGATGAATCAGTGGCCAAGTGAGAGGGCCATGGGGCACCTCAGTTTCCTTTCAGGAGTTCCAAAGTGGGCCCTTGGGCACCCACATTGAGGAGGAGTGTCAGCTGGATACAAGGGTGAATACACCCAGGACTCTCCTGGGCTGCCCTGCTGCTTCAAGTCCTCGCTGCCTGTGATCCCAGCTACTTGGGCTATGGAGGGTACATGAACACCACAACAAGAGGCCCAAAGCAGGCTAGGGTTCCCCAGTGGACAACAGTGAAAATAATCACCGACAACAACATACAGCAGTCTGCAGTCCACCTCCACCTGTTGCAGCTGTCGGGAAAGCACTTGGATACAGCAGTAGGCAAGAAAAAATAGGAAATATTGAAAACACAAAAGTGGCACAGGTTCATTCACTGTATGTACTTTGCACCTCTATAAAAATATTTTGTTTATCTGAAAGTTTCAACTAATAAATGGCTCTTCTATCTGATGCATATCTCCATTGTCATATAAGTGGAACAGTTGTGTTTCCTCACCACCCCCCCACCCTCACTATCTCCCATCATGAACCTATGATGGCTTGCTACAGTGAGTCAGAAGTTCATTGAACCTTTTACAGAACTGAATCCATGTACGGTGGACCAAGTTGTGTCCAATGACCTCAGCTACTATCTCTACCAGGCCATATTGGTGAGGCCACGTGTCTTCCTCTTGCCACCCTGCAACATTTGGATATCTCTCCTGGCTGTCAGTCACTGCCTGCACAAGAGTGAGGAGGCCATCATCTGAGAAACTGGGGGCTTGCTGCCCACCTGACGTGCCCTCCTCCTGGGGTGTCTGCCAGGTGGTGCTGCCAAAATGCAGACATCTCTCTACCACTTTGGATGTCTTCAGCAGCCTCAGGCAGTCATAGAAACTAGAAGCAGAGTAGGCTATTCGGCCCTTCAAGCCTGCTCCGTTATTCATTTTGATCACGGCTGATCATCAAATTTAATATCCTGATCTGCCCCCCTTCCTCCATATCCCTTGATTCCTTTAGTCCAAGAGCTATATCTAATTTTTTCTTGAAATCACACAATGTTTTGGCCTCGAATATCTGTGGTAGTGAATCCCACACATTCACCACCCTCTGGGTGAAGAAATCTCTCCTCACCTCAATTAGAACCATAGAACCATAGAACCCCTACAGTACAGAAAGAGGCCATTCGGCCCATCGAGTCTGCACTGACAACAATCCCTCCCAGGCCCTATCCCCAGATCCCTACATATTTTACCTGCTAATTTACCAGCTAGATTTATGAGCATTTAGAGAGGTTTAGTATGCTCAAGAATACTCAGCATGGCTCTGTCAAAGGCAGATCGTGCCTTACGAGCCTGGTGGAGTTCTTCGAAAATGTGACTAAACACATTGACGAAGGGAAAGCGGTAGATTTGGTTTATATGGATTTTAGCAAGGCGTTCGATAAGGTCCCCCATGCAAGGCTTCTAGAAAAAGTGAGAGGGCATGGGATCCAAGGGGCTGCTGCCCGGTGGATCCAGAACTGGCTTGCCCAAAGGAGGCAGAGAGTGTGTATAGATGGGCCTTTTTCTAAATGGAGGTTGGTCACCAGTGGTGTGCCCCAGGGATCTGTTCTGGGACCCTTGCTGTTTGTCATTTTCATAAATGACCTGGATGAGGAAGTGGAGGGATGGGTTGGTACGTTTGCCGATGACACGAAGGTTGGTGGGGTTGTGGATAGTCTGCAGGGATGTCAGAAGTTACAGAGGGGCATAGATAGGATGCAAGACTGGGCGGACAAGTGGCAGATGGACTTCAACCCAGATAAATGGGTAGTGGTCCATTTTGGCAGGTCAAATGGGATGAAGGAGTACAATATAAAGGGAAAGACTCTTAGTACTGTAGAGGATCAGAAGGACCTTGGGGTCTGGGTCCATAGGACTCTAAAATCGGCCCCACAGGTGGAGGAGGTGGTTAAGAAGGCGTATGGTGTGCTGGTCTTTATCAATCGAGGGATTGAGTTTAGGAGTCCGGGGATAATGATGCAACTACATAAGGCCCTGGTCAGACCCCACTTGGAGTACTGTGCTCAGTTCTGGTCGCCTCATTACAGGAAGGATGTGGAAAAGATTGAAAGGGTGCAGAGGAGATTTACAAGGATGTTGCCTGGATTGAGTGGCATGCCTTATGAGGATAGGCTGAGGGAGCTTGGTCTTTTCTCCTTGGAGAGACGTAGGATGAGAGGAGACCCACTAGAGGTATATAAGATGTTGAGAGGCATAGATCGGGTGGACTCTCAGAGGCTTTTTCCCAGGGTGGAGATGGCTGCTACAAGAGGACACAGGTTTAAGGTGCTGGGGGGTAGATACAGGGGAAATGTTAGGGGGAAGTTTTTCACACAGAGGGTGGTGGGCGAGTGGAATCGGCTGCCGTCAGTGGTGGTGGAGGCAAACTCAATAGGGTCTTTTAAGAGACTCCTGGATGAGTACATGAGACTTAATGGGATGGAGGGTTATAGGTAGGCCTAAAAGGTAGGGATATGTTCGGCACAACTTGTGGGGCCGAAGGGCCTGTTTTGTGCTGTAGTTTTTCTATGTTTCTAATCCCTCTAACCCTCATATTTACCCGCTAGTCCCTCTAATCTACGCATCCCAGGACACTAAGGGGCAATTAAGCTTGGCCAATCAACCGAACCTGCACATCTTTGGACTGTGGGAGGAAACCAGAGCACCCGGAGGAAACCCACGCAGACACGGGGCGAATGTGCAAACTCCACACAGACAGTGACCCGAGCCGGGAATCGAACCCAGGTCCCTGGAGCTGTGAAGCAGCAGTGCTAACCACTGTGCTACCGTGTCGCCCTTCTAAAAGGTTTACCCCTTATCCTCAAACTATGACCCCTAGTTCTAGTCTCCCCCACCATTGGGAACATTCTTTCTGAATCTACCCTGTCTAACCCTGTTAGAATTTTATAAGTTTCCATGAGATCCCTTCTCACTCTTCTAAACTCCAGTGAATATAATCCTAACCGACTTAATCTCTCCTCAAATGACAGACCTGCCACCCCAGGAATCAGCCTGGTAAAACTTTGCTGTCTTTCCTCTTCCTCAAATAAGGACACCAAAACTGTACACAATATTCCAGATGTGGCCTCATCAACGGCCTATACAATCACAGCGAAACACCCCTATCCCTATACTCAAATCCTCTCACTATGAAGGCCAACATACCATTTGCCTTCACTGCCTGATATACCTGCGTGCTTACTTTCAGTGACTGATGCATGAGGACTCCAATGTCTCGCTGAGTATCCACCTCTCTCAATTTACACCCATTCAATTAATAATCTGTCTTCCTATTATTGCTCCCAATGCAGATAACCTCACATTTATACACATTATACTGCACCTGCCATGCAGATGCCCACACATTCAGCCTGTCCAAAGCACATGAAGCATCACTGCATCCTTCTCACAGCTCACCCTCCCACCCAACTTTGTATCATCTGCAAATTTGGAAAACATTCAGTTCCCTCTTCAAAATCATTAATATATAGTGTGAACATTTGGGGTCCTAGCGCAGATCCCTGCGGAACCCCACTAATCACTGGTTGCGAATCAGAAAAAGACCCATTTATGTCAACTTTTTGCTTCCTATCTGCTAAATAGCTTTCTATCCATCTCAAGACATTACCTGCAATCCCATGTGCTTTAACTTTACATAGTAGTCTGTTATGTGAGACCTTGTTGAAAGCCTTCTGAAAGTCTAAGTAAAATACATCCATTGGTTCTCCTCGGTCAATTCTGCTAGTTACATCCTCAAAGAATTCCAATCGATTCGTCAAGCATGATTTCCCTTTTGTAAATCAATGTTGACTTTGTCCGATTGCCTTTAAATATCATCTTTAAATGTCCCACGTCACTATTGGACACAACGTTCATCACACTTGCGTGTCTGCCAACCTCACAGACCCTATCCAGATGTACTTGAAGCAAACTAGCATTTAATTGGCCAGCCAGCATAATATCGCATTATTTCCAGGATCACGGACTTAAATGGGAAATACAGCCACTTATGGTCCCAACTGCTGTGCACACAAGTCGCATGTAAAATTCTCACCGAGGAAATTTTTTTTTCGAGCAAGAATCGTGTGACTTTGGAACCCATTGGCTCAGAAGGCATTCAAAGCAGGTTCATTGAATTTTTTTTATTTTAAAATTTTTATTGTTTTCTTAAAGTTACAAAGCCAATGCTCAGAGCCAATTGCACCCCATCTTGAGCTTTATCTGACGCTTGATCTTAGCCTAAAGTAGATTCTTCATTAACAAGGGGGTGCTATTGGGGTTAGGCAGGAAGGTGGGGTTGAAATTACAATCAGATCTACATGATCTTATTGAATGGCGGTGCAGGCTCAAGGGGTCAAGTGATCCACCCCTACTCCGAATTCGTATGTTTTCATATTCATATCTGCACTTCCTCAGTTTTATCTCAGAATTTCAAAGTTATAGAGTCAGAGATATGCAGCATGTAAACAGGCCTTTTGGCCCAACTCGTCAATACCAGCCAGGTTTCCTGAACTGAACTGGTCCCATTCTATGGGATTGTATTTGGCCCACAGCCCCCAAAAAACTTTCCCATCCATGTACCTGCCCAAGTGTATTTTAAATACTGCAATTGTACTTACATCTACCACGTCCTCTGGCAGCTCATTCCATAGACGCACCACCCTCTGAGTGAAAACGTTGCCCTTCGGGTCCCTTTTAAATCTTTCCCCTCACACCTTAAACCTATGCCTTCTAGTACTGGACTCCCCTACCCTGGGGAAAAGACTATTCACCTTACCTATGCCCCTCATGATTTTATAAACCTCTATAAGGTCACCCCCTCATCCTCCGCCTCCCGCCCCTCCTTACAATTCAAACTTTCCAGTCCTGGTTACTTCCTTGTAAATCTTTTTTTGCATCCTTTCCAGTCTAATAACATTGTTCCTATAGCTGGAACTACTGCTTCGCCACCAATTTTGGTGTCATCCACAAACTTACTAACCATGCCTCCTATACCCCCATCCAAATTGTTTATGTAAATGACAAACAACAGTGAACCCTGCACTGATCCATGCAACACCCCACTGGTCACAAGCCTCTTATCTGAAAAATAATCCTCTACCACCACCTTTGTCTACTACTGGCAAGCCAATTTTGTTTCCAGTTGGCTATTTCTCCCTGGATTCCATGTGATCTAACCTTACTGACCAGTCTACCGTGCGGTACCTTGTTGAAGGTCTTGCCCAAAAGGCAACAGGGAGGCACATCAAACACGGCTCCTTTCAGTTCGAGATGCCCCTCCTCCCCCCACTATCTCCCCCATCCTCTGGAGTAGTTTCTTGAAATATAACTATATCAACCCTCTTCCATTTAAGTAAAGACACACTTTTCCTCCTTTGATAAGATAAGTGCTATACAGCCTACACAGCGCACTCTCCAACAAAATGAAGGAGACCGACTGCCAATCATAAACAAAGGATATGTTTCCATAAGGCCAATGCCAGGATAACTTCTCAAGCTCTTCAAGGATACTAAACCACCAGGATTTAATTTTGACACAGGGCCAAGGGCAAAGTGAGTAGACTACCCATCCCGAATCACTAGCGCAACAAAGATATAATCGGGTCAAATCTCTGTCTTTGGCTTAAAGTAATGCAGACAGTGTGATATTCTCAGCTAAATCTCCCACACTCCATCAGAGGAACACACTGAGGGATTCATTCCATTTAAACAATTATATTGCCTGCACATTCCAGGATTTTCAAAGTAGTTACTTCCACTATGTATTCAGCCAAGGAAAATTCCCCCCCTTCACATTGGGAATAACCTCCATCGTGTTGTGTGGCTCGATCATTGTGTTAAATGCAGAGACTTCAAACAGATCTAGCAACTCAAGACTGGGCATCCATGATGCACTGTGGGCCATCAACAGCAGCAGAACTGTACTCCAGCACAATCTGCAACCTCATCTGCAACTCGATTTCCAAGTTTGCAGACGGCATCACCATAGTGGGTTGGATCTCAAACAATGACGAGACAGAGTACAGGAATGAGATAGAGAATCTGGTGAACTGGTGTGGAGACAATAATCTCTCCTTCAATGCCAACAAAACGAAGGAGATTGTCATCGACTTCAGGAAGCGTATAGGAGAACCTGCCCCTGTCTACATCAACGGGAACGAAGTAGAAAGGGTCGAGAGCTTCAAGTTTTTAGGTGTCCAGATCACCAACAACCTGTCCTGGTCCCCCCATGCCAACATTATAGTTAATAAAGCCCACCAACACCTCTACTTTCTCAGAAGACTGAGGAAATTTGGCATGTCAGCTATGACTCTCACCAACTTTTACAACTGCACCATAGAAAGCATTCTTTCTGGTTGTATCACAGCTTGGTATGGCTCCTGCTCTTCCCAAGACCACAAGAAACTACAAAAGGTCGTGAATGTAGCCCAATCCATCACACAAACCAGCCTCCCATCCATTGACTCTGTCTACACTTCCCGTTGCCTCACCAAAACAGCCAGCATAATTAAGGACCCCACACATCCTGGACGTTCTCTCTTCCACCTTCTTCCGTCGGGAAAAAGATACAAAAATCTGAGGTCACGTACCAACTGACTCGAGAACAGCTTCTTCCCTGCTGCCATCAGACTTTTGAATGGACCTACCTTGCATTAAGCTGATCTTTCTCTACAGCCTAGCTATAACTGTAACACTACATTCTGCACTCTCTTGTTTATTTCTCTATGAATGGCATGTTTTGTCTGTGTAGCACGCAAGAAACAATACTTTTCACTGTATGCTAATACATGGGACAATAATAAATCAAATCAAATCTAATCTAATCATGGCCGGGCATATCTCCTACTCAACCATTGCCATCAAGCCAGGCTATCAACCCTGGTCCAATGGAGAGCGCAGGAAGGCATGCCAGGTGCAGCAGCAGGCATACGTAAAAATGATGTGCCAATCTGGTGAAGCTACCAAACAGGAATACTTGCATGCCAAATAGCATAGACAGCAAGTGATAGACAGAGCTAAGCAATTCCATAACCAATGAATCAGATCTAAGCTCTGCAGTCTTGTCACATCCAGTCGAGAATGGTGGTGGACAATTAAACAACTCAGTGGAGTGGGAGACTCCACAAATATCCCAATTCTCAATGACTGAGGAGCTCAGCACATCAGTGCAATATACATATGTATATATCTATATATTCGGAGTATTCTTCAGTCAGAAGTGCTAAGTGGATGATCCATCTCAGCTTCCTCTGGTGGTCCCCAGTATCTCAGTTGCCAGCCTCCAGTCAATTCGATTTACTCCACGTGATATCAAAAAATGGTTGGAGGCACTGGATACTGCAAAGGCAATGGACCCTGAATACATTCCAGCAATAGTACTGAAGACTTGTGCTCCAGAACCTGCCACTCCCCTCGCCAAGCTCTTCCAGTACAGTTACAACACGACATCTACCCAACAATGTGGAAAATTGCCCAGTTATGTCCTGTACTCAAAAAGCAGGACAAATCCAACCCGGCCAATCAGTCTACTCTCGAACATCAGTAAAGTGATGGAAAAGGTCCTCAACAGTGCTATCAAGCAGCACCTGCTCAGTGACGCCCAGTTTGGGTTTCGCCAGGGTCACTCAGCTCCTGACTTCATTACAGCCTTGGTTCAAACATGGACAAAAGAGCTGAATTCCAGAGGTGAGGTGAGAGCCCTTGACATCAAGGCCGAGTGTGACATCAAGGAGCAAGGGCAAAACTAGAATCAAATGGGGGTTGGGGGGGATGGTCAAACCCTCTCTCTCTATGGAGTCATACCTGTCACATAGGAAGATGATTCTGGTTGTGGAGGGTCAGTCATCTCAGCTCTTGGACATTTCTGCAGGATCCCTCAGAGTAGCGTCCTAGGCCCAACTTTCTTCATCAATGACCTTCCCTTTGCCATAAGGTCAGAAGTGGGGATATTCGCTGATGATTGCACAATGTTCAGCACCATTCGCGACTCCTCAGATACTGAAGCAGTCCATGTTCAAATGCAACAAAACCTGGACAATACCCAGGCTTGGGCTGACAGGTTGCAAGTAACATTCGCACCACACAAAGGCCAGGCAATGACCATCACCAACAAGAGACACTCTAACCACCACCCCTTGACATTCAATGGTGTTACTATCAGTGAATCCATTACTGCCAACATCCTTGGGGTTACCATTGACCAGAAACTCAACTGGATTCGCCACATAAACACAGTGGCTACAAGAGCAGCTCAGAGGCTAGGAATACTGCGGTGAGTAACTCACCTCCTGATTCCCCAAAGCCTGCCCACTATCTACAAAGCACAAGTCAAGAGGATGATGAAATACTCCCCACTTGCCTGGATGGGTGCAGTTCAGGTCAGGGGCTAGGAATACTGTGGTGAGTATGTGATGACTTCAGCCAGGCTAATGAGGTTGGCTTGCTGGAGTATGAACTACTTGTTGGGGACATGTTGGATGGTGGAGGACCGGCTGGATGAGCCCCCACGTGCTGGCTGAGCACGCGGGGGTGGCCGTCTGGCACGCAGCCAAAGCCATCCAAGACCTTAGGTCAGTCATGCTCGGACCCGAGTGCACACTTGGTCTTGAGGCGGCGCAAGCGTGCGGTGGGATCCTGCCCGAGCGTGACCCTGCTCGGACGGAATTTCACATTGGCCCAAAACCTAGACCCCCCCCCGGGTCAAGCACCCCACAGCTTGAGCTGCCTCATGGAAGTGCCCTCCTTGCCTTTTGCCACCGCACGGAGGCGTTTCTTGCATGGGCTGCTGCTGCACACCCTCCACTACTTTGTCCTCGCCCATTGTCTGGACACACCTTGGCGGGCCTTGTTGCCGCTGGGTGGCGGAGGTCCCTAGTGGAAGTCCCTCTATGGAGGGATCTTCCCCCACTATCTTGGGGACCTGGGGTGGAGGGCACAGCACACAGCAGTTCCGTACAACCGTAGGTTATTTAGGCTCACGGGCTCCCAAGCGTGTCCTTTTTGTAACCTTGAGGATTCCGTGGACCATGTCTATGTTCTGTGTTATAGGTTGCACACCTACACAGATGCTTTGTTTTATTCCATTGTGTTAGAGAAAAAATTTGTTTTTCAACCAAACATGCTATCCCCTGTCTCCTAGCATGAGAGAGGTAACCAATCCATCCATGTCTTTCTGAGCCTGTCTGCAGCCTTTTGATTAGGTTGATCATACCATTGTTGTAAAGTGAAAGGTGGGTAACTGAACCCTTACTAATCTTGACCAGTTTGCAGTAACCCTTTTTAACTCAGGTGCTTATGCAGTGAGATAGACAAAGGGGACATAAGTCAGGTGAAGGTCCAACACAACTTTATTGAACATTTTATCAAGGAAAGAGACTGTTTGGAAAACGGTGTGGTGATATAAACAGGGCCTAGTTTTAAGGCTGATAAAATTGGATATCCTAAATTAAAGAATTGGGCACATTGAAATCAAACACAGTCAAACCGCAGGCAGGCCAATTGTACAATACACAAATGTGTCTGGGCCTGACTCATCAACCACCCATCAAAGGTCGTTACACTCTACTTGAGACTTAGCAGGAGATCATGGCACCTCATTGAAATGCATCGGTCTATTGTTAGAAGCCCAGATCGGGCCAGACTTTCTGTCACCAAGAGATCCTGTAGAAACCTTACCTGATAACAAGTTTAACAACATGGAGATGGACACCTGGGGGGCGGACCCTGGTGTCCTGTCAGGCAGACATCAAGAAACCCACTGGGTATTGGAACCCCCTCCTGGGACCTCATTGGCCAGAAGCCAGAGAAGTTTCTGGAAAGGCAAGCAGGCTGGGGATAAAGGGACACATTCAGAGGCACACAGGAGCGAAGACTCGACAGGGGAGACGGCCGTGACCATTCGGAAGACTGACCAGAGAAGGAAGGAAGGAAGAAGCGGCCATCGAGACTCACCTTCGTGACGACAGACCAGAGGGCACTCAGAGAATCGGGCCTGCAGTTTAACCAAGCCATCTTTACAGGTAGTATACTTGAATCTGCTGGGGTATCCTCTTGTTTTATGTGGGTAATTTAAGGGTTAATAGTGTTATTTAATAAACTTGTTGAATCTTTACTTGTGTTTGTCCTTTGTCCACCTTGCAAATAAGGGCACCGGGGTAAAACCTTGGAGTAACTAAACTGGTTGAAAGTATCTGAGAATTAACAGGTACAACAACAGTCTTAAATATCTAAGTAAACAGTCTCAAATCTACACCAGCTATCTACTTCTAACATGTGCTCCAAGGATTTGCTACACGCTATCCACACCCTATCACTATATTTGAACCGTTTGTCTAAAGGACTGGTAATAGTCATTCAATAAAGCTGGGACAGGCTGTTCCTCAGTCTTTGAGCATTGGCTGATGGTTCAGTGTCTGCAGTCGTTGATTTGGACTTTCCCTCTTGTCTAGGGCTGGTTCTGGTCTTCGCTTTGTCTCACAGGGATGGTTCTCTTGGTCTGGTCAGTTTGTTGATGCTTGCCACAAGATACAAGGAACTGGAGATGCTGTACTGCTCGGCTGCCAGTCGACGGTGCTCTCTGGAAATGCCACTGAAGAAAGTGCAAAAAGGCTGAGAGGGAGAGACAATTAAGGCTCCAGGTTGCTCTCCTCACACCCTTCTCCAAGATACTTTGTCCTGTGTCCAATTCTTGTCACATTATGCCTCTGGCCTCCTATTGAACAGGGTGCCACCAAGTCTGCATAGCATTCTTCCAACAAAGCAGGTTCACTGGAGGTGTAAGCAATAGTTCATTCTGAAACAATGTGGCTGTTACCATCTGGCTCGGCAGTTCCAGGCCTGTCTGCTTTGATGGGAAGTTGATTGTCCAAGGCCTGGCTGCATGAAAACTATCTGTTCCAGGTTTACGGTTTGAAAATTGCAGAGTCTGGCTGGGTTTAAACTTAGCTTCCTCATTTTGAGTTTTTATCTATGCTCATGAAAAATTATTAATGTTTTTGTCACAGTCTTGGAGGTCATGGGTCACCGACCTTACTATCTTCCCCTAATGCCTCTACACCGCCATCCAGCTGGGTGGATTCTTAAGCATTGAATCATGACCATCTGCAATAACTCCTCTTCCTGATTTTTTACGCCCTTTGGTATCTGCCAGACCTAATGTTGTCTCCCTCATATTTCTTGTAACATTAGGAAGTAGATGTTCGGAGGGAAGATGTACTAGCAATTTTGAATAAACTGAAAGTTGATAAGTCCCCTGGGCCTGATGAAATATATCCTAGGAGTCTTTGGGAGGCAAGGGATGAGATAGCAGAGCCTTTGGCATTGATCTTTGCGTCCTCACTGTCCACGGGGGTGGTGCCAGAGGACTGGAGAGTGGCGAATGTGGTTCCTCTGTTTAAGAAAGGGAATAGAAATGACCCTGGTAATTATAGGCCGGTTAGTCTTACTTCGGTTGTTGGTAAGTTGATGGAAAAGGTCCTCAGGGATAGGATTTACGACCATTTAGAAAGATGCAGCTTAATCCGGGATAGTCAGCATGGATTTGTGAAGGGGAAGTCTTGCCTCACAAATTTGATAGAATTTTTTGAGGAGGTAACTAAGTATGTAGATGAAGGTAGTGCAGTTGATGTCATATACATGGATTTTAGTAAGGCATTTGATAAAGTCCCCCATGGTCGGCTTATGAAGAAAGTAAGGATGTGTGGGATAAAGGGAAGTTTGGCCGATTGGATAGGTAACTGGCTATCTAACAGAAGAAGGAGGGTGGTGGTGGATGGTAAATTTTCGGACTGGAAACCTGTGACCAGCGGAGTGCCACAGGGATCAGTGCTTGGTCCTCTGCTATTTGTCATTTTTATAAATGACTTGGAGGAGGGGGCTGAAGGGTGGATCAGTAAATTTGCTGATGACACCAAGATTGGTGGAGTAGTGGATGAGGTGGAGGGCTGTTGTAGGCTGCAAAGAGATATAGATAGGATGCAGAGCTGGGCTGAAAAATGGCAAATGGAGTTTAACCCTGACAAATGCGAGGTGATTCATTTTGGTAGGACAAATTTAAATGTGGATTACAGGGTCAAAGGTAGGGTTTTGAAGAATGTGGAGGAACAGAGAGATCTTGGGGTTCATATCCATAGATCTCTGAAGGTTGCCACTCAAGTGGATAGAGCCGTGAAGAAGGCCTATAGTGTGTTGGCGTTCATTAACAGGGGGTTTGAGTTTAAGAGCCGTGGGGTTATGCTGCAACTGTACAGGACCTTGGTGAGACCACATTTGGAATATTGTGTGCAGTTCTGGTCACCTCACTATAAGAAGGATGTGGAGACACTGGAAAGAGTGCAAAGGAGATTTACCAGGATGCTCCCTGGTTTGGAGGATAGGTGTTATGAGGAAAGGTTGAGGGAACTTGGGCTTTTCTCTTTGGAGCGGAGGAGGTTGAGAGGAGACTTGATAGAGGTTTATAAGATGATGAGGGGGATAGATAGAGTGAACGTTCAAAGACTATTTCCTCGGGTGAATGGAGTGGTAACTAGGGGGCGTAACTATAGGGTTCATGGTGGGAGATATAGGAAGGATGTCCGAGGTAGGTTTTTTACTCAGAGAGTGGTTGGGGTGTGGAATGGACTGCCTGCAGGGATAGTGGAGTCAGACACTTTAGGGACATTTAAGAAGCTATTGGATAGGCACATGGAGTACTTCGGGATGATAGGGAGGAAATAGCTTGATCTGGGTTTCAGACAAAGCTCGGCACAACAACGTGGGCCGAAGGGCCTGTTCTGTGCTGTACTGTTCTATGTTCTATGTTCTATTCCATGTACACAAATAATAGACATTTAATGGTCAAACAGATCAACATTTCTATCTGAAGATTGCGATAATCTAATAATTCAGAAGTAACAACAGGCTGTATTGGCCTACTAATGGACCTTGGTATTTTTGGTTGACTTGTTGACATTCCATTGAAATTGTTTCCTTTTTGCAAATCTCTGGAGAAACTACCTCTAGACATTTATGTTGTTCCAGATTCTCCCTCTTTGATTTGGGTTGAAACAAACCTACAGACTTCTTTACTTATCACTGGAACTAACTGAGGGACAATGGCCCAGCTGTCCCAGTCTGCAGTGAAGCCAGGCACTCACTTCTGACTGTGGTAAAATTGGTGTCTTTACCTTTTTGTTCTGGAGCTTTAGGGGCTACCACTCCCAGTTGAAGGATGCAACCATCAGCAAAGTCAATCCGAGACACAGAAGCAAGTTTACTTTTAAAATCAATTTATACAAGAAAAGGGACTTCCTATTATAGCTTTTGCCTTAAATCACTTCCCACCATGATCCTAGTTTTGCAATTAAAAGTTCTAGGCCCAAGTCATTAAAGACAGAGTTAGTGCCATAGGCAACCATAAGAGTTCCAAGCCATCAGAATTTTGAAGTTTGCATACAACTACTGCACATGTGCTCATATTAGGACTTTGGCGAGAGAGTGACATAGTAGTAATGTCACTGGACTAGTAATCCAGTGCAACCCCCCACCCGCCGCACTTTGTGGGGGGACAAGGATTCAAATCCCACCATGGCAGCTGATGGAATTTGAATTCAAGTAAGAATCTGGAATTGAAAAGCTGGTCCCTCAGTAATGGTGACCATGAAACCACTGTTGATTTTATAAAAACCTGTCTGGTTCATTAATGATTTTTAGGAAACAAAACCTGCCATCCTTGCCTGGTCTTGTCTGGCTAACATGTGAGTCCAGACCCACAGCAATATGGTACTCTTAACCCTCCCTCTGAAATAGTGTGAAAACCACTCAGTTCAGTGGCAATTGGGCAACAAATGCTGACCTTGTCAGTGACACCCACATTACATGCAAGAATTAATTAAAATAAAATTCTTCTTAGAGAAAACTTAAGGCAATTGAGAAGAGTCAGCATGGTTTTGTGAAGGCAAAATCATGTTTAACCGACTTCTTTGAAGGGGTGACATGGACTTTGGATAAAGGGAAGGCTTTAGACATAATTTTTTTAATTCATTTGCAGGATGTTGGCTTTGCTGGCTAGGTCAGCATTTATTGCCCACCCTTCATTGCCCTTGAGAAGGTGATTGTGAACTGCCTTCTTGAATCGCTGCATCCCTGAGTTTTAAGTACACTCACAGTGCTGTTAGGGTGGGAATTCTAGGATTTTGACTCAGTAACAATGAAGAAAGTTGATTTTTTTCCAAGTCAGGATGATTAGTGACTTGGAGGAGAACTTGCAAGTGGTGGTGTTCACAGTTATCTGCTTCTCTTGTCCTTCTAGATAGTAGTAATTGTGGGTTTGGAAATTGCTGCCAAAGTTCCTGCAGTGCATCTTGTAGTCGGTACATACTGCTGGCACTGTACATTGGTGATGGATGGATTGAATGTTTGTGGATGGGGTAGCAATCAAGTGATCTGCTTTGTCCTGGATGGTGTCGAGCTTCTTGTGTTGTTGGAGCTGCACTCATCCAGGCAAATGGAGAGCATTCCTTCATACTCATGGCTTGTAGATGGTGGACAGGCTTTGGCAAGTCAGGAGGTGAGTTACTTCCTTCAGTATTCCTAGCCTCTGACTTGCTCCTGTAGCCACAGTATTTATAATAATCCCAGGATGTTGATAGTGGGGGATTCAGCAATGGTAATGACATTAAATGTTAAGGATGATGGTTAGATCTTCCCTTGATGGAGATGGTCATTGCCTCGACCTTGTGTGGTGCGAATGTGATTTGCCACTTGTCAGCCCAAGTCTGGATATTGTTGAGGTCTTGCTGCTTTCGGACGTGGACTCTTTAGTATCTGAGAAGTCTCAAATAGTGCTGAACATTGTGCAGACATCAGCAAATATCCCCACTTCTGACTTTATGGTGGGAGGAAGGTCATTGATGAAGCAGCTGAAGATTATTGTGCCTAAGGAAATCTGACAATGATTTCCTAGAGCTAAGATGATTTGACTTCCACCCATCTTTCTTTATGCCAGGTATGACTCCAATCAGCAGAGTTTTCCCCCTAATTCCCATTGACTCCAGTTTTGTTAGGGGTCCTTGATGACATACTTGGCCAAATGCTGCCTTGATAGAAAAACAAAAGTGAAAATTCTGGAGTCCCCACTTGGAGATGTTGCCGGATCTCCACCAAATCTTTTTAAAATTAAAAGTTTATTTATTAGTCACAAGTAGGCTTACATTAACACTGCAATGAAGTTACTGTGAAATTCCCCTACTCGCCACACTCCGGTGCCTGTTCGGACCTGATCAGACCCTTTAACTTCCCTATAGATACTCAATAGCACAGGACAACGCCATGGTCTCTGGCCCAAGGGTGCAATTAAAATCTCCCCCGATGACAATGCACTCGCCCGCATTGATGGAACTGAGATGAGCAGACACCTCTTCAGCTCATTCGTTGCAAAGTGTATAGATTCACAATGAAAAGTGTTGCATTCCTCAAATGGATCATGAGGTGCTGAAACTAGTCTGGCACAGGCTCCTTGACTCCTAAGATTTCTGGATGAAAATATGAGACCATCAAGATAGCCACTCCAACGGAATAGGAGGCTAGGTGACCACGTATATCCCCCTTTTCCACTCCAAGGAGCCTCGTAACTTTGTCTCTCAGTGTGTGTGGGTTTCCTGCAGGAAGCATACAACATACTTCCCATCCTCGAGGATTGAGAAGTTCTGGACCATGTGCTGTGCGTCTCTACTGTCATTGATGTTAAGGCTGCCTATGGTTATTGTCAAAAATAAGTGCAACCACCACCAGCACCCAGTGTACAGCATGGAGGGAGCTCCCTGACCTGGAAGTTAGAAAACTGCTGTGTGGCCAGACAGAAAAGAGAGCTGCAGACAAAAAAGGAGAGCTACAAGCAGTGAGCCAGAGGGTGAAAGCAATCAGAATACAGATGCAGACATACAGATGCTCATTGTTCAGCCAGAGTGAGACAGAGAGGAGAGATTTATTGCAGGAGTGCTGGGGTAAGAGATCTACTTTTAAAATACTTTTAATTTAGTTTAAATTACTTTATCGCGGGTGTTTTTTTTAAAAAAAAGAACTTTGAACTCTAACCCGGAAGTAGGCTGCTGGGTGTTCTGGGAAGGGTCAAATTTTTCTTCAGTGCGCGGGAGGTTTAAAAGCAAGCCGCATTATTCAGCGGGCAGCAGAGTGAGAGCTGAAGGGCTTTGGCTGTAAGGGCTTAGGTGGAAAGGGCGAGGCGGGGTACGTTTAATTCTTAAGTACGTTTCTCTGTGTTCCTTGAAATAAGAAGGGAAATTATGAATGTGAGGCCAGTCTGTTGTTCCCAATGTAGGATGTGGGAGGTCCTGGAGGCTCCTGGCCTCCCGGACGTCCATATCTGTGATGGGTGTGTCAAGCTGCGGTTCCTAAGGGACCGTGTTAGAGAACTGGAACTGCAGCTCGAGGGTCTTCGTCTGGTTAGGGAAAGTGAGGAGGTGATAGACAGGAGCTATCAGCAGGTGGTCACACCGGGGCCATGGGAGGCAGACAAGTGGGTAACATCCAGGAAGGGGAAAGCTCGGGTGATAGAGAGCACCCCAGTGGATGTGCCCCTTCACAATAAGTACTCCTGTCTGAGTACTGCTGGGGGCGACAGCCCACCTGGGGGAAGCAGTATTGGCCGTGTCTCTGGAGCAGAGTCCGGCCCTGTAACTCAGAGGGCTAAGGAGAGGAGGAGGAAGGCAGTATTAATCGGGGACTCAACAGTAAGGGGGTCGGACAGGTGTCTTTGCGGAGGCAGACGGGAGTCTCGGATGGTGGTCTGCCTCCCTGGTGCCGGGATGGCAGAGGGACTGGAGCGGGGAGCAGGGATTCAGGTTCCTGGATCATTGGGACCTCTTTAGGGGCAGGTGTGACCTGTACAAAAAAGACGGGTGGCACTTGAATCCCAGGGGGACCAATACCCTGGCAGGAAGGTTGGCTAAGGCTACTGGGATATCCTGAGGTGGGAGGGAGAGGAGCCAGAGGTCGTGGTACATATTGGTACTGCGGACATAGGTAGGAAGAGGGAAGGGGTCATGAAAAGAGAATATAGGGAGTTAGGTAGACAGTTGGGAAGGAGGAATGCAAAGGTAGTAATCTCAGGATTGCTGCCTGTGCCACGGGAAAGTGAGAGCAGGAATGGAGTGAGGTGGAGGATGAATGCGTGGCTGAGGGACTGGAGCGGGGGGCAGAGATTCAGGTTCCTGGATCATTGGGACCTCTTTAGGGGCAGGTGTGACCTGTACAAAAAAGACGGGTGGCACTTGAATCCCAGGAGGACCAATACCCTGGCAGGAAGGTTGGCTAAGGCTACTGGGGAGACTTTAAACTAGAAAGGGTGGGAGGAGGGAATCATGATGAGGGGACTGAGAGCGAGGAGGTTAGCCCGCAAATAGACAGTGTAAGAGGGAGATTAGATGGGTGATGGAGAAGGGGAGAGCTCAGACCAAAGGTTTGAGATGTGTCTATTTTAACATCAGGAGTGTAGTGAATAAAGTGGATGAGCTTAGAGTGTGGATCGATACTTGGAAGTGTGATGTGGTGGCCATTACGGAGACTTGGGGACAGGGACAGGGCTGGATACTTCAGATGCCAGGTTTCAGATGTTTCAGAAAGGACAGAGAGGGAGGCAAAAGAGGGGGGGGAGTGGCACTGCTGATCAGGGATAGTGTCACAGCTGTAGAGAAAGTGGACGCTGTGGAGGGATTGTCTATGGAGTCTCTGTGGGTGGAAGTTCGGAGCGGGAAGGGGTCGATAACTTTGCTGGGTGTTTTCTATAGGCCGCCCAATAGTAACAGGGATGTTGAGGAGCAGATAGGGAAACAGATCCTAGGTGAGATGTAGGAATAACAGGGTTGTCGTGATGGGAGACTTTAATTTCCCAAACATCGATTGGAATATCCCAAGGTAAGGGGTTTGGATGGGGAGGAGTTTGTTAGGTGTGTTCAGGATGGTTTCCTGACACAGCATGTGGATAATCCTACAAGAGGAGAGGCTGTACTCGATCTGGTACTGGCTAATGAGCCTGGACAGGTGTCGGATCTCTCAGTG